>NC_060228.1:7258163-7863356 GCF_907164935.1 Osmia bicornis bicornis | reverse complement strand
CGAGTAACACGTTGTTTTATACGCCGTGGTATTTTCAAATCGAATTTCCCTTTAGCCATTTGCGTCGCGAGCCAGAATAACGCGATTGCAATGGCGCACGTTAACGGTCGACCACGATCCGCCTTGTTTTTCGATGCATCTCGCGTTACGCTCGCACAGGCAAATGATAATTTCCAGCCGCATCCCTTAATTGAATTTATGTAAACGTATCAATCGTATCGGTTGTTTAAAATTAACGCTAGCCTCCCGCGCACTTCCGGCTTTGATCGCGTCGAATTTTCAATTCGCAACGGTCTCTCGAGAGAAACGCGTGTACACTGTATTCGTTTCTTCGGTTCGGCTGGAATTCCTAGTTGGATTTATTATGATTATAATTATCATACGTTAACCCCAATTGTAGCGCAGATTGGCTGCTGTTTAACGCGTTTGTCAAAGCTAGTTTGAAATACACACAGCCTGTTATAGCGCACGAGGGATATGGTTATGGACCAGTTAGTCTAGTTTCAGGAAATAGAATATAGAATAATATAATTTTGAATGCTACGCGATAGTTTGAAATTATTTTTTATTAGTTTCAAGATAGGCGCATAAAATGAAAACTCATGGTGATCTCTGCAATAGCTTTGCAAATGAAAGTACAAGTTCGTCTGCTTTGCAAACAGCTATTTAATTGCACAGCTAGTGTGCAAGTGTAGTAGTGTATAGATGAGCGATGAGTTTACGCAGTGAACCCTGTCACTCGTTATGATAGACAGCGCTTCAGGGACTTGGCGATGAGAAATCGAAAACGACGAGCTCAGTCCTGGCCACCTGACGGACCAACGTTTATCGTAATTGATAATTAATAGTATTATGAAAACATAGAATCGCGTGAAAGGCAACGGCTCAAGTTGCATGACATTGCAACAGCAAGTGTAAACGTTCGTGGCTATACGACGAACAGCGACTAGCGCTGGCAATTAGCTGGTAAAGCTAATTTAATTTTGCTGCAAGACGATTCTCCGTGGATTTTTATGTCTCAGGTTTTAAAGAGCGGTTAACAGTTGCTCTCTCTACCTTGTTGGATGATTATTATGTTGTCGTGAAAATTATATTCTCTAGTCGACTTGATCTTTAATGATTTTCTTGATCATCGGGATTAAATTCAGCGAGGTGCTGCGAGAGCTTTATACTAATTGTCTTCAAGTTACGGCCTGCTGGAAGGCGTTTTGTACTTGAAAGGATTTTATCCTTGAACTTGTACTTTCTTGTAATCAACTTCGTTAAATATAGTCATGTTTCGCGTGATATGTTATGATCGTTCAGTTTTACGTCGAATACTTTCTGCGTTTCATACGAGAATCCCAGTCATGGAGGATGGAAATTGAAGGCTGTTCGGGAACAGGAATTTAACCGAGGAAAGCTTTAGCATGCGAGATGCAAAAGTTTGTTTCATTCCAAGCCATCAAGTCAATCAAGCCGTGTCAATAATAAGCTGTAACCAACGAGTTGTAACTTGCCAAAGGAATTCTCTTCCATCATGATGACCGTCGATTAAATAGGACTAAAATAGAATGAAGCAAACTTTTATCTCGTAATCGAAGAAACATTTTAAGGGAGGAATTGAAAAATTTCCAACAACTAACAAGTAGCGATAAAATGATAAACTTTTATTTTTTAAATAGATACAAGAAAACTTCAGTGCATTTGAAGTCAATCGATTGAGACGCTTTCAGGGCGACGGTCAATTTACAATACCGATTCTTTGCGTCTTTGCAAATTAGCCAGACTGCGGCACGTCGCAGGAAGGCATGCTAATTTTTCTCCTGTCGAACGTTCGAATTCCAGTCACGTATCCTAGGCCACGCCGCTAACGAATTGAAAGCTGGTAATTAAAGTTACCGTGACTTCTGATCACGCGATTCGCTTCAACGCATTTGTTACTGACGCTTTTCATGACCGTCCATTTATCGAACGGAACGAATTAAGTACGATATTTCATCTTGTAAATTTGATTAATTAGAGGGTCGCGGGAACCCGACACGAACGGCCCGATATTTTCGGGTTCTCGCACGGTTCTATTGTTTTCCCTTTGCATACGCATCGCGAAAGAGGTTTCTGCATTGTTGAGACATGCTCGTAATCGAGAGATTCGAGTCGACAACGCGGCTATCGTTTCATTTAACTTGCTAAAAGCCAGAGTTGTTTGGAGGGTGCTAGCGCGGGAAGAAAGTTTCGAGTTTACTTCGAGTCGTTAAGATCTCGAGATCGCACTTTAGTCCGATGCTCGCTGGAAGGACCTTGAATGGCAATACTCCAACTATCGCGCCATAAAGTGGTTGAAAAACTTATAATTACCCGCAGACACACGACGATCGTGTCGGTATCAACGCGGGCACGTGATTCCTTGCTTTCTCATTAGCGCCTGATTATCCATAAGGGGGGGTTCGTTAAAGTGTCCCTTCCGAGACCTTTTTTGGAAAATCCTTTCGATTGTAAATTTGCGAGATAGCCGTCCGGGTTGCAGCGCTTTACTGGAACGATCGTGTTTCGCTCGGAACACCGCTAATTGTACATTGGTCTGTTAAGGTTCGTAAATATTTCTGTTTATCCGTGAACGTTGGAATGCTCGCAAGCCTTCACGTTTATTGCTTAATTGCAAGATGGGGATGGAATTCAATTTGCTTCTCGCGGCTTTCCTTTTTGCTCGTCCACGTTGCTCGTTTTGTTCGGTGCATCCGTGATGCACGATGCTTCGGGAAGAATAATCGTGCTGCTTTATTCTCTGTTGAAATATTCAAAAGCTTCGCCAGGATAGTTGATTATTTAACGTGGATGTTTTGATTAGTAGTGCGTTCGTGAATAGTTATGAGACATGAGTGCTTTTTATGTACGAAGAGATGAATTTTTTATTTCCTTTGGAGAAAAACCCGATGTTTAGAAATTGTTATCGTACGAGGGTTAAATTTAGAAGTTGCGTGACGGACGTCTAACATTGTTACACGAACCATTGCAGTAATGTAAATTGTGATGTAAATTCAAACAATCGGAAATAAGCAGTGAAACATGGTTGTTCAACTCTGTGGCGAGGGTAATTTTGATACCTCCCCGACCACTTTAGAGTTAAACAATATTTCAGTGAATTCGAGAACGTAATTGTTGCGCACGTTTGGGAGCAGAAAGTAACGAAACTGTCAAAGTTCATGTAATATCTCATCAACGTTGAATATTTTGTTTGAATGCTTTGATTGGACGTTTCTTCGCTGGTGAATGCGTTCCACTCCCAACAGACAGAAATTGTCCACGGTAGACCATTTTTCAAAGTGTAATTAAGAAAAAAGAAGCAGCGAAATGCAAACAGAATGTACACAAAGAAGAGAAAAAAGAATAATATTTTGTTCCTCGAAATGGAGACTCACCGTGGGGATAATGGAGAGAGAAAAAAGGTGTAAAAAAAACGCGATACAGCCCCGAATTAATTGCCAGTGACGAGGAGAAATTTTTAATTGATATCCCTAATTATTACTCGACAAAGTTGCGATCGAAGGCGTGGCCGTTCTCTCTGTCTAGCACACATTGCGCTTGGCGTTCGTTAAATTGGCCGTGTACGTATTGAAAGCGGTACTTAAAGTGGCGGACCGCTTGCTCTAGCAAGGAAACGGGACGAAATCGAGCAGGTGAAGCAGGAGGAAAAGAAAGGAACAAGTAATGGTAAAAGACAGGTTGAAGGTAGGCCGCGTCGAGAGAGTGGAAGAAAAGAGAGATCGAGAGAATTTGCCTTTTGTAAAGGCAGCCGTCGCGTTAAAGGGTCACGCATTCGCGCCGGGACTACGACCCCTTCGAGGTCTAATTGTTACTTAGTTTCAATCGCCGTCGGCTCTGTTTTGCATAAGTGGCCTCGTAGGGCCGTTTGTTTTTACGCTTGACGTCGGCCGAGGAAAGACCGGCTGAATCTTCGCGCCTGCCTCGCGTGGACGTGGATTAAATTGAATTAATTTCGGCCTCTCGTTTCGTGGTGCTCGGCACCGGGGGCTAAATAATTAATTACCGCCTTACATGACGGCTGATAAGTAAATCTTTTCGAGCGACGGATTTCGCGTGCGATCGGACGAAGATTAAGACCGGCTTTATCGTTCGCGAATTCGCAATAATACACGTTATTTCTTCTCTTTTCGTAACGGTGCATTGTACAGTAATAAATGTGCGAGATAAAAATTTCCATTCGACTAACACCGCCGAGTGTGTAATTAAGCATCGAAGCACGGAGCGGAGATAAATTGAAACGAAATTCAAGTTATTGACTGTCCGTGGCGATATCTGTAGTTTCGAGCGCGTCTCGCGTGCGCCGCACCGAATGACAGACGGCGTTTCAGGGAATAAATTTTTCATTTGCCCCGATATTGCCCTCTTCCGTTTTCGAAAGCATAAATATTCGCGAGCCTGCCGTCTGCTACTGTGAATTTGTACTTGCTCTCGCGGCGCTATCTGCTAATCGATAGATTTGAAAGTCATGGCGCGCTGGACATTTGAATTTCAGATTCGAGATCGGGAGCAATATGACAACCTTAGTGGTAGTTTAGCCTGGAACGTTCTCTTAAGCTGCGAGCAGCCAGGTAGAAGGGCTGGCAGGTGGGGTAAAAAGGACGGAGGCGGAGAGAACGGCCGAAGAACAACGGTGTCTCAAATTAATACAGCTTGTTTTTTTTTCTCTTTTTTAAACGATAGAAGAAGAAGGAAAGGGGAATGAGAGACCGTATATCATACACCGCTTCTACTAATGACTCTGAAAGTTGGTTGATGCTACCGCGATGAAGAAAGCTCTCCGATGGTTAGGGTCGTTAAAACGGATGCACGAAAGTATCGTTGAAATCAAGAAGCGGGGCGGTTCGATTAAGAGGCGTCGAGAGAGAAAGGGATACGTTGGTTAGCGAATGAACGAGGATAGGAGGAAGATTGAGCGCACAAAAGAAGGATTTTGCATGTCTGATTACTTACAGCAAAGGGTCTTTGTGACTTGGAAGTTCCTTCGATGAAAAACCATTGACGTTCTAGAACGGTTTTCTCAGACGATCGAAGAATTCTATTTCTGCCCTTTCTTAGCCTTACTCTCTTTTCTATTTTTAAATTCCTCCTTGGAAAAGCAAATGAAAAGGAATATTGCAACGAGAACGATCTCTCGTTTCCATTACGATTTCTGGTACACCATCGATCCCCTTTTGACGAGATAAGTTTAATAAACGATGATAATAACAACGAGTTTGCCGTTTGATAAATGTCAAAGGATTCCTACGAAGGAAATGTAGCCGACGGTAATACCGGTACACTCGCAATGAAATAATCCAGCAGGCGTGTTACCTGACGCGCAGAGTAGAACGCTCGCGCCGCTTTTTTGTTCGGCTCCGGGGCAGAAATGAAGGAGAACAACCAGTGGTGGGGTGGACGAGAAAAAGGCGTCAGCCGTGAGAGGGCACATCAGTGGGACCCATGAAATAATAATGGTATATATAAAGTGTAATTTAGCTAAACGTATGCAGCGTTGTATTGAAGCTCGGCTCTGCAGTCAGGGCCGTGCCTAGTCGCCGCGTATTTCTGCTTCGCACGAGCCTCCAAGATAATCTTCTTGGTCCGCGTTCCGTAACACGCTCGACCGGCCTCGGCACAGGCGCCTATCCAGTGCAATAATTCTGGCAAACAATGGACAGTCAGTAGGTGGTGCGAGTTCTAACGAGATTAATCGGTAATTGAGCGATTGCTCGGTCAGGAATAAAAGTTGGTTATCCGGCTGTGGATCGAAGGAGCGTCTTCGAGTTTGGCTCAGCCGTCCTCTGTACACGCTCGCGAAAACAATAGACATGGCCGCATAATGCCGTCATAAATTCTATTATCTTCGACGGGGCTATTTGTCACGCGCGATCGGCCAGGGACGCTGCGAGTTGCCACGGAAATGCCACCGATGGGATAATGTCCTGCGAGTTTTTCCATGGAGAAAGTATCTATCGAAAAACAACCATTCCGTGAAATTTCTTCTTCAGACGATAACACGTATCAAGAATTATCGAATTTTCTAATAAAATGAAATCCTATAGGGGTGCGTTTTTAAACGAGCTGAATCGTGCGTTAGATATGCTTGCGGCACGAAATTTCTTGATGCAAACGCGGTGCCCCGTAATAGGTGACATTTTCGGGGTCCGAAGGGCCCATCCCTGAGTTATGCCACGAGATGGATAGCCTGGGGCCCGCGGTGAGTAAATTACAAGGTAAGACGGAACGCCGACTGCCTTCCTGCCCCTCCGCCGGCGCTCTTCTTCTTTTCGTTCTCTTACTCTCTTCCCTTCGCGTAACCATCTTCGTTGCTCGCGTTCGATCCTCTGGCACCTACTCTCTACCTTCGTCGAGTGGACCGACCGGCAAAGGGCTTCACGGCCCCGAACATCCCACGAGCACCCGACACTTTGGGCCCTGCTATGATACACCTTTGGCGTGGCTACCGTACTGCGAGATACCCGCTGCCTTCTTTCCTCATCCTTTCACCTCCTCACCCCACTACCATCACCACCACCCTATCTGGATGATGCCCTCTTCCTTCTGCATTCTACCTTCCTCATCGTCTCAATTTTTTCTCCCCTTCTTTTTCCCTGTTTTTTTTTTTTCTTACCTTCATATCCCTCTCTTGCTCGTCCCGCTCCTCTTTCACCGATGCGGTTTTGCTCAATTTTTTCGCTACTCGCGTCGTTTAAATCTCCCAATCCTCGTGACGTGTCTTTTTCTTTCGCTACGCTGTTTTCCGTTCGTTCTTCTATCTCGAAGGTTCTGTTGTGTGCTTAGTTTTTCATCGTTTCGTGTTATTTATTTGGTCAACGTTCACTTCAGGATTTTTTAACCCTTTGCGAACGATCGACGTATACGTGCGTCCAAACATAATTTATTTATTTATTCCTTTAGGAAATTATATTTTGACCCTCGGACGGTGGACCACGCGAAGAGCCGGAATATGTTATTTTCATTTTCTAAATTTTCCACTAGTTTCGATTGACCCAAACTTAGCTGTTCAAGGGTTAATGCGATTTCAAGGGGAAGAAATCGTAGGAACACTTCGCCGAGAAACGTTGCCTCCGCTTGCTCGTTTGTTGCAAAGGGGCCGAACTCTGTTGCCGTGAAAATTGTAATTCCAAGATATGACTGGTTGCAGCGGCAGACGCGAAGATATGCGCGAACCTGTACGCGGTGGAAATTGCGACGATGCAAATCTCGTTTCTGGCACGTAGTTGAGTGGCGTAAAGGGCTTAGCGCGCGGTGCCGTGGTTGACTGGTGCGAATGCAATTAACCCTTAACTGGTAATGTGAAATTTTGATGCAGTCGCGTATAATTTGGTTAATTAAGGAACTCGTTTATTTATAGAACACCGTGAGAGTGGGTGTGGGAGAAACAGGAGCGGCAAAACGGTAACGTTGGACATCTATCCGCGAAATCCGGATGTACCGTTAACACGGTGGATCGTTTTAAAGGATCCGTTTTATTTTAGTAAGCCAGTTATTCCGCGCGGAATAGTCTTTCCCCGGGAAAACGAACTTTTTCATTGTGCTCGCCGACGATCGTCGCAAATGGAGAAAAGTTAACGAAGTCGAGGGATGTATGCGGGTACATATATAGAATTTCGATGAAGTTTTAATAACTACGGATAATGAAATTTTAATTGAACCGGGATAAAAACAGTCAAGAACAATTCATGCATACGTATGCAGGTTAATTACTTGCTACCTAGGAATTAATGAGTTTTCACGCGAAATTATAATTAATCGTGTTCTTACAAAGAAAAGTAATTTTGTTACTTTTTAAATAGAATTCTTTTCTCGGTGCTATGCATATTGACAACAAAATTTGAATTGGTTCTCAAGTATCGAAGGATCGTTGTGTTACAAGCATTCCGGAATGGGCAAAAAAAGAATCACCGAATAATTAATGGCCATTGAGGCCTAGTATTGACAACATATGTGACCGCCACTGTGGAGGCAAATCTGTGGCGACACATGCGTGGAAAATCCGCTGCATCGTTGCAGGGGATGCGTGACATCTGTCCTCACTTTGCCCGTTCTGATGCACGCATTACACGATTCGACAACGTTATGGTTGATGTCTTCATGTCGTCCACCCTTCGATCGGACGTTGTACATGTGCTGAGATGTATGAAGTTGTTAGTCGTTGAATTATTTAATCCGTTTACCATTACCTTGGTCATCGGTGACTGGCATTGCGAGTTTAATATTATAAAATTGACAGGTTAACTGGCGCAGTAGAATAAGTCGTTTTCTAGTCAGACATAGGTCATCAGACTCATCGTCAATTTGATGATTTAATCCTTGATATTAATTTAAAGTTAAATGCATGATATAATACAATTTTATTCTACACTTTACACAACTTGAATGGAATTTCATACGCAGAATATCTAGTTTATTCTCGTCTCCATAGATTCGTATGAAAAACCGTGGGCACAGAGGATGTTCCTCGTTTGCACGGTTGGTTTACGCGAACAGGAAGGAACCGTGATAAGAGTGCTCGTCGAAAGGCGTTTCCGTTTCGGGAGGGCAACACAGGAAATCGTTCTAGGACGAACAAAAAGAAGGGCTAACGAACCGTTGGCTCGACAATTCGCCATGTTCTCGCATTTTTGATAAGTACCATCTCAAAATTTCAAAAGAGCCACAGAAAATCTTCAATAAATTTACAAATTTATAATCCAACAAATCTTTGATGAAATTAAATGCAGGATTAAACAGCGTCGGTACGCGGGCTGACCTTTTAATCTCGCCGAGTTTCAACGGATTTAGTTCGCAACAAAGGGAAAAAAGCTGGATGCGACCACGTTAGGTAACGCGGAATCGTACCGCTTAAAATAATTCAAGCTCGCGTTTCGATGGTGTGCGTGGTATCGACGTACGAATGAATTTATTTGCTCAAACTTCACCGACGCGTACAGAGCACGTATTTCGACGCCCACAAGTGGGCGCGAGTACGCGGCATTACAGGCTGCACCTCGCTCCGCCGAAGGTCACAAATTCCAATAGCTCTTGTGCGGTTTGCACCGACGCTGCAGATTGCCGCGGGTTTATGAATCATTCGCGCCGCTTTCGAAACCATCGTCGTGCCTCGGCGCTCCGCGTTTTCTCGCCGCGTTGTTTAGTTGCTGGAATCCGCACGTAGATAATAATTTTCCCTTTTCTCTCGATTTCCAATTTCATTCCAAATCTCCGAAGACGTTTACCCAGCTTTTACAAGCTAAAGAATCTATGAACCCTTCGGAGGTTTATTTACGACGAATGTTTTGAGAACGATCTTAGGGAGCGTATGATTTGCATCGCGCGAAAGCACGCTGTTTGGACTTTAACGGGTATTCTCAGAGGCTGTTCGAAAGGCTTGTATATTTCGATTCAATATCATTGGAATGCTGGTGCAAACGTCCTGAAGTAGGTACTGCAACCAGTGTGCTTCGTAGTAACGTTTATACACGGTTCAAGAAGGGACAGAAGAGATACAAGGTATACGACAGAAGGGCATCCAGCAACGTCAGCATGAGAGTGCAAAGTGACGATGCACGTTGCGTTAGGATTGCTGGTTGTGTATAAGTACATAAGAAAAGTGGGGTCATTTTTCTAATTCAATAATGCCGATGACATCCACAAAATTGGCTGAACCGCTCGCTACAATTCGAATATGCTTCCCTTATTTTCCTTTACATCAACTATCTCCCTTTGAAAGAAAATTTGTCAATATATCTTTCGACCAATCATTTCCCTTTAGATTGTCAGCTCGTTTCAAAGAAATAGTATGTGCTTTTAAAGAAAATTGGTTTCTCTTTTCTCAGTAATTAAATTATCTTATTTTTTACGGGTAATCGAGTTAAATAGTAGAAAGGACAGTGATAGGATAGGATGAAATTTTGATGGCCACAGCTGCGAGATAGTCGTAAAAAATATTTAATAATAATAGCTGGCGAAGGGTGAGCTACCGCCACGATTCGACGGTTTCAATTACGTGACATCACTTTGTACCCTTGCGACCGGTGCTCCGCTCTTTCTGATAGACTGCCTTTTGTTCAGGATGAAAAAGAAACGCAGCGTCGCGTGAAGCGGAAGGACGCAGATTGGTCAGCGTCCGGAATTTCATTCGACAAGTCGCCAGAAAGTTGGCGAAGTGTAACGGACCTTTCGCCCGTCTTCTGGCGCACTGAAAAAATTAATATTTTTCGCGGAAGATCTCGTTGAAACTCGTCTTTTGAAAAAAGAAAAAAAACTCCCTCGACAATTTTTTTTTTAAATGATTTTCTGTCGAAGTAGAGAAGTTAATGAATTACCATTATTTAAACACTTAGTAATCATTTGCTTTCTAACAAAACCCCCCATTTCCTTTTAGGTGTCCGCGTTTTCTCTTCGGATGAAAGTCGTCCTATTGCCTGGCGCTCGGTTCACAGAAACGGAACAAGTATCGCTTAATTACTTTCCCATTCGGTTATTGTACGGGACTGATTTATCCGTCTATTGAAAAAAACCGTGCGACAACTCGAGCAGGGTCCACGGTAAACATAGTTGGCCGCTGATAAACGTGCGCGTCGAGGGGAGGGTTATTGCGGGCTTGCCAATAAAATAGTTGTTCCGCGGGAATGAATGGCCTCGACCGCAAAGTTAACTACTGGCCCGAGTGTCCCCCGAACGGAAACTATCAACGAACAATCCTGCAGGCACCTAGCAATGGTACCCGCGGGAAGGACGAACAGGAGGTCTATAGCGATTCGAGAAGGAGGAAGAGGAACGGTTCGTTGGCTTCGAAGTGGCTAGACGTACGGAAAGAGAAAGGACGAGGAAGCGAAATCGCGCTAGGCTGGGGTACAGGGGGTGGGTAACGGTTAGGAGGGTTGCCCGAGCCCTATTATCGGGAAATTAAAGGCAGTAACTCATCTTGGGACGACTTCTATTAGACTTTCCCTGGCCAGGCCGGTCGATATTACTTTCGATATGAACGAGCCACTAAATTAATATCCACAATGCACTGGCAATTATGAACGACCCTTATACTTCGCCGACCATCAGCCCTACGTTGCTTTGTCCCTGGTTACAGCCTCCACGTTGGCGCCGGCATCGTGTAAATTGCTCGCGAGTAGCCGCGATGTTGGCAACTTCCTTCGAGAAGGGTCGTGATTGGTACGGTCGTAAGTTCGCGTTGAAACGCTGCTGTTTCACGTGGAGGTTTGTTCCTCAGGTTCATTTTAGTAATTTGACGAAGAGATAGAAGATTCAGATTCGAATCAAACTTGTTAGATGAATTATACGGAGAAGGAGGGAAATACTTAATAAGTGATATACGCAAAAATTGTGAAACCATTAAGAGAAACGTATCCCTCAGTACATAGTGCGCCTTCTGTGCACCGAAGTCGTTCGCCACCGGTATTATTGGACCATTAGTACGAGGGCATAAATATGCTAGGGTCGGACCCTGAACATCGTCGCAAAGGCTGCGACAGGACATTAACGACGCCCCTTGTGGTTGCTGATGAAACATACGTTCGTCCCTCTGAAAATAACTGAAGAAAATGCTTCGGACCGAGCTAGATCACC
Organism: Osmia bicornis bicornis; assembly: GCF_907164935.1. Taxonomy (NCBI): domain Eukaryota; kingdom Metazoa; phylum Arthropoda; class Insecta; order Hymenoptera; family Megachilidae; genus Osmia; species Osmia bicornis. The sequence goes on along the minus strand of NC_060228.1, from coordinate 7,851,767 downwards.
ATACTACATTGGCTAGCTTCATATAATTTTAATTAATTTCACTCGGTTTCAATATGTCTATCAGTTTCCTCTTTAACGAGGGTATAAATTAAATTTCATTGAAAGCAACGAAAATTTCAGCAACTTGGAAATGGTAAAGTTGGTCGACACCGCGTTGACCGTGCTAACGCGATTGCGACACTTTTTTCCGGATTCCTGGGGGAACTCGTTCAGGCAAGAGGTCGTCGGGACGCTTTAATTCCCTCTCCACTTTACCCCGTTCAGTCGGGGTCGTGGCCAGGGTTCGAGTAAACAAGGACGTAGCCGGATTAACGAAATGGGATTGGCGACGTTGGTCGGCTACCTGCGTGGCAACGAAAGCGCGAAAGCGTACAACGGCTCGAACAATTAGACAAAGTCGGCCGAGACTAATGGTCGCGAGTGTCTGAAACAGTGGCGGAATCGCATCACCAAAAATACAGGGTGTTGTGTAGTTGATGGTACAACCGAAAAGATCGAAAAATTATTAGTTATTTTATATTTCTTCCAATTTTCAAAGAAAGTTTTCCAATAATTCTTGTAACACGTTACGCGACAAATATAAAATATTTGCAGACAATTTTCTGGAAAATCCGATTTTAAATCGCCAGCTACACGACACCCTGTATATCTTCAAGTTGCACGAGGGGGACAAGGCCAATTACGCGTAATTCGCTTTTATAGAGTTGCCGTGCGTTTCGTCATGCATTTTCCAGCCCCTTTCCAACCTCTCTCATCCTTGTGTCGCGAGCCACCCCTTGCATCTTCCTCCCTCGACTTCCAGCCGCTTCGTTTACCGCTCTCTCCTCTCCATGAGTGACTCGGTCTGCGCGTTTCGCGGAGGACGTAGCGATGTTAGCTCACCTTCCTAATCGTTTTAACTCACTCACACGTGTGCACGGGGGTGGCACATGCACGCCAACCGAAAATCATTACAACGGCACGAAACTGTTCGTTTTCGCCAGGTTTGCGTTTGCACGTTCTCGCGTTTGCACAAGCTTCGTCTCGCGCGATGCCGAACACTGTCTCCGTACGCGTGTAACTCTAGGTAAGTGTACAGTCTGACTGATTTTCCATGTGTGTATGTGTGCGAGAACGTCGTCCTTGGAAAGCGTCGTTCCTGCAGCCCTTTCTCTGTGCACGGTCCTTTTATCACGCCGAAGTTCCGGAAGCTAGCGAGCTCGACGACGCCGACGAGGGCGTAACGAGTTGTCGGCGACGCCGGTGTCGCTTCGTCGTCGAGTATCGCGTGCACGGGGTAGAGATTGAAAGTTATACAGTTTGCACGACACGAACGCGTCGCGTCATCGATATTCGTCCGATGAATGCATTTTTGCATTCTTGCAACGTCTTGCATGGTACAGGTAACATATTCTATAATGCTACCGATTACAATCGCTCGTTACTCTTCGTTGATTATGAAATCGATTGCTCTCGACAAGAACTATCAATTCATAATTTTCAACGAGAACAGGAATCATTCGTTTTCTTCTTCGATGCATGTAACGAGAACGTATTGATGAGAAGCAAACAATGATTAGGTATACAGGGTGTTTCAAAAATAGTGTGTCATTGGAAAAGAATAAAGAGTATGCACATACACGGTCAGTCCTTTTAGTGCTACTAAATGGTAAAGGAACTTTCTATTTGCTTTTGCATGGAGGATTTACAATTTCATAATTGTACACTCTTTTTGAAATATCCTATATTTTCATCAATTTTATTTTTGCTCGTTTCGGGGATAATTTCGTGATCGACGACGATAACATATTGGCCAGCAGCCGCGTCTAATATCGAGGCATACTGCGAGATGTATGTTTCTGTTCACACGGCCGCATATGCCCGATCTCATCGATTCGTCATGATCAGCAGCTACTTCACACAGCCGGTCCCCTCGTTCACCTCCTCTCCATACCTACTAGCTTATTTTCCTGCCACGGAAAATACGTCGTTGATTAAATCTATTTTGGGTAATCGACGGTGTATGAGCGATAGGTCCTTCTAGTTTTCAGAGGGGTTTCAGAATTTTTGTCACGGTTCGTGAAAATCGAGAAAATATTATGAGACTGTCGTAATTTATTGGCTCAAGGTAACATTTATTCCCAAAATATAGGCAGGACTGTACAACTGATGGACAGTATAATTTTTTATTTAAATTGAATGAAGACTTAGGCTCTCTTCATGGTTCATCGTCCGAGGGTTAAATTTCCTTCGTTGTTCCGCGAGATTGGTTGTTATTCGAGTGTATGTAAATCGAGTCACTTTACTATTAATTACAGAAAATGGGGAGAATGTCGGAGGGAGAGAAGAAGGGGAAAAGGAAAAGTTACACTGACAGGTAATGTGGAATCTGGGACGTGATATTTCTCTGCTGGAATCTCTGGCTTGTCAGAGGATTCTAGCAGGTAAACAGATGCACCATTGTCGTGGTACGGATTATTCTTCGTATTTAATGCACGCTATCTTCGGCCAAAGTTTTCATTGTTTCCCGGCGTTGAATCATTCGGAACTGGTGTTCTTCGTAGCTACTTTCTCGAGTAGATACCAAGTTGCCGGTAATAACGGGTATTGCGACGCCGGCGACCAACGAGACGATCGTCTCGCTCCTGGATGCCGGACGGCTTTTAGCAAGTTTCTTTGGCTGACTTTGTCCGGTAGCCTTTTAGTCCTCGCGAGGAACGATTAACGTCTTCCACCGGATGATTAACGACCTCTGTCCTCTTGTATTCGTGTTCCTTGAATTTCATCAAATTCGCGGTCGTCACTTGTTGCGTGTTTCGTTTATTAATGATGGAACCGACTATGTATCGCGGTATGTTATGATTATAATTATCATGTGGATGGAAAATGAAATAAGAATTTCATTTGCTACGGACAATTTCTATTCCGATCACCCATGCTGTGTTTCCCTGCGGATGTTCTACATCGACAAGAATGCGTCCTTGCTCCTGGCACGCATCCATCCTGTTATCCGGGATTGACTAGCTATACTGTTCGTTTGAATCGCCGACAATCCGCTGTATCACTAAAACTCACCATACGGAATAGGAGCCGAGGATCGAAGGGACGTTAGTTACAGGTTCTCAATACCGAAGTACAGAACGATTCAAAAACGAATATCATTGTTTGATCAGTATTAAAATGGAACTTTTCCATTTCATTTATACTGTACTTTGGAAATTTCTTTTTCTAAATTTCATGGATTATTAGTTTAGAAAAATTGAAAATATTCACACGTAAGAACATTCAGGTTTCATATAAAGTCTTTATTAATTTCAGTATTTACAGATTTTATAAAAGAATTTGATTTATTTATAAAGTATGTGGTCATCAGAAATGGTAGAGTTTGAGAACCTGTACCGTAGGTGACGGTGAAGGAGGGTTGCCAGCATTACGATCGTCGTCTGGCATAGGTATCTGAATCCCAGAGTTACGATGATCGGCTTGATAGGAACAATGTGGCATGACCTGGCAGTGATGCAGTTAGATCATCCCGTATTACCCTCCGGGTGCAGTGATTCTCGAGTAGCGTCATAGTGATCGTTCCGCGCGCACACATGTGCAGAATTATCCGTCAATAGTTTACTTCAGTATACCGTATACCTATAAATAGACCCAATCGACGATAAATTATAAAATAAATGAACTAAACGATGGACAAGTAATGATTCTTAACGGTGCTTCTCCAGGTGTCTGATATATTGCCAGGGAAGTAGTCGCTTATTTTAATCATTAACGCGTTGATTACTGCAATAGAAATTGCCGTGCCTTCATTCGCTATTTAGAATTTTTATTGCAAATTTACTGCAATCTCCAAGGTAACCCTTTTACCTGCACAAAGAATAGAAAATCCAAATCCTGGAAACATTGCAATGAATCATACAAGTCAACATCGCTCGAAACTCTAGTACATTGACGTTAATTGCACAGTTCCAACGAATTACCCCTTGCAATTCTTGAAAATCAGTTAGTATCCATATCTCACGCAATATCTTCCATTGGAACACCAACACACCCTGTGTCTCTCTGTTCGTCTCATTTGCACCTTCGATCCTTATCTTCGGCAAAGCGCATTCGTACACGCATTGTCCTCTAGCAACAACAGATTCCATCACATGCATACGTCGGTATATGTAGATAGGTTTCAGCGATTCGAGAGTCTCGAGTTCTACACGGTGACCAAAGTGCAATGGATACACGGTTAGGGAACCGATGTTCCGGTCTCGGTTGACACGTGTCGTAAGCCGATCCTTGCCAGGATGCAGAACCATTATCCCGTACAGGCGCGTATCGGGTATACGGTCGCGGCTTGGACGTCTAGATTCGCGGGTATACGGTACGGGCGCAATTACTGCTGCCAGTTTGACACGTATCGACTTTATGCTTGGCTGAAAACGATCGTGCCAGATCCTGTTTGCAATGCCGTTACCTGGACCGCCATGATACGAATGGTCGTGCGATCGTAAGTGTTACAGACAGCCACTTATAGCCAGGACTGTGTATGGTACTAGGCGTTGATATTTAATCGTGAGAAAATTATTTCGCTAATTGAGATAACGTTTATTGTTGCCACGAAACGTGTCCGACACGAAAATCGATCGACCGATCGATACTTTCGTCGTGCTGCAAATTACCTTAACACGTTGCCCGCGAAATTGTTATGACGGAAATTGCTCGCAAAGCCGAGAACAGAACATAGTTTTCTTCGGCTAATTGAAAGCTTGTACCGTGTTAACGTTGCAACCGTGCAGCTAATGGAACTTATTTGACACGTTGCGTTTAACAACGTATGACGGCGACAAAGTTAGCCGATTAATTAAACCGAAGTTAACCGGACGAGTATTTGTTACAGTGATTTTTGACGTAGAAAATATAGTTTGTATCGATGAAAGATAACAGAGGGCTGTGTAACAAAGCGAAGAAATCTAAATTACAGTGTCGCTCGAATGTCAGCTTCGACCACTCTTCACCCTGCCACCATTTTCGTTGCCACAAACACTAGTTAGGGTAACCGAGGGTTGTTTCCACATTGGGATGTGGGGTGGCAAAATAGCCGCGGGTATACCGCACGGTGCACCCTGTTTTTTTTTCTTTTTTTTTTACAAATTGCCTGCGAATAACCTTCAATTCTCGACGGCGTTAAAAATTTTACCTGCGCGCGGAGAACTATCGTTTCAATTTCGCTGCCATCCCTCTCGGTTTTCGCTCGATTCATGGCAATTCCGAGGTGTATCGTCAACTCGTCCAATCTTCGACGAGTATTTTTTTTTTTCAACACCCCCGTCAATCTTCCATTTCGCGAAATTACATACAGCTTCGATTAATAGTTTCGGGACACGATTGTTTTTTTCTGTTGAAAAAGCATGTGATTAATGGGGTAGTAAATTACAGCGAGGAGAAAAATTAAATTAAAAAATTGATGAATTCGTTTCCTAGGATTTTGTTAGCTATTTTAACGACTAGGTAGGACATTTTCGTCTTCACGGAAGTAACAAACGTGTTTGCTCTCTATTGGCGTCATAGAAATGGTTGAGTTAGGTAGGTAGAGACAAGCAAATGGGCACGCGCACCAGGGGTGAACTCTGACTCACCCCTCGCTAACGCGGCGATGTAGTCTGCAGCCATCCCCCCCGATGGATTTGCTGCCCCGAGCTACGCACGCAATTACCATCCCTGATTGGATTAGGCAGCGTCTTGATTTGAGCCCAGCGTCGACAATCTCACCCATCCGTGTCTCTGCGTTGTCTGCCAAAGCTACTGGAACTCGTTCCGAAAATAACAGACGCTCGAAAATATTTGTCGAGCACGGTCAAAGCTATGATTTCTCATTTATCTTCTTATACAAACGTTGGTAGTTTAGAAAGATGCAATTCTTTATGCAAAAGTAATTCAGAAATGCAGAATAAAATTTCGACAAAAGTTGGCAGACTTTATTAATCATTCTTCTTCTCGCAATTTAAAGTTGGATGTCGAGACAGGAGGGTAATTCCTTTAGGTTTTGTATTTAATCACAGCGAGTGTCGGTGAGTCGAGCGTCTGACAAGCGTCATTCATCTACGCAGCCCCTTTTCATCGACGTAATCAGAAATAAACAGAGCTCTCCCCTTTCTTTGGCCGAAATAGAGAGCAGGGGAGGTCGGGAAATTATTCAAAACGTCTTCGTGAGCACGGTATCAATTCAATTTAAAGGACCTATCCTGTTCAGCTCGGTTGAATCTAATCCGTCGTGTCGAACAGCGAATTGAAAATACTATTTTCTTACGGTATCTTGTAAGTGGATGTTGTTTGTGAAATTTTCGTGTAATTTTCGTTCGGCGGAAAATCGGATAGAGCGGCGTGGGATAAAGCGTACGGGGGAGGAAAACGAAGCGATCGTCGTGCGTCACATACTGATAGAACGGAAAGACGAATGGTCGAGCAGAGTGGCTGGAGCCCAAATCTGTTCGGGATTTGGTAGGACCAGAACTTAAAACGAGGCTCACGTTCCCTATTGGTAAAGGACGATGGGCACACTTCTCTGGCAGCCGCCTAGAGCGGTCAGAAATGTACTCACGTACGAATTCCTTTTCTCTTTCCCACAGGGGATTGCCGGGCTACTTTTGATTCGCCTTATATTCCTGCGTTTATTGATTGATCGGCACGTCAAATTGCTTTCGAGCACTTGCCAGACGTGCTTCTGTCAGACTCTGATCTCTCTTCTCTTTCTATATTCTCACGTTTTCTTCAGAAATCCTATGTTCTCCGAGGATGTACATTTTGTTCTCTAAGAGCTATTTTCACCCTTTAAATACGAACCTTTGCAAAGTCACAATTTAATAAGGCTTTGATTATTAATGTTAAGTGCGCTACGGTACCTATGTTAGATTTTGGTGATAAAATCAGACATAGTAAAGAAATTACGAAAGTATGAATTCGAAATGATGGTCATTTTCTACCTGGAAAGTTCATCATCGATATTAAACGTGGAAGCGTTTTATTACTTCACTCGGCGCGAAGAAAAGAGATTCGATAGTTATTCTTACGCGACCCGGAGATGGAAATAACGTGCAGTGGAAGAGGGGTAAGGTGGTTGAGTGGAGGCGCATTATTACCATAAAATAATGAAAAGGGATCTGGCTGCATTACGAACCGCAGCCCATTACGTAGGGGTGGCCCGTGATCTTTCTCTGTAGTCCGAGGTATGCATGCCTCACTGGACAGATAGATAGTCCTGCAATGACGGAGCAGCAGCGATTCTCGTCCTTTCGCAAAGGGCGATACCACTTCTATACACGCATCCATCTCTTTCAAAGGAATATCGGTTCTGACCGACGCGACGCGACGTGTGCTTTGTTAAGCCCTGTCTTTCCCTCCATGACACGTTCTTTAATCTTCCCTCTGTTTCTAATTGTTCCTTCTGCTCCCTTTTCTCGAACAGATGGGTGATTACGAAGACAATGAAAGTTTTCTGCAAGTTGCAATTAAAAGTATAAATATATTTAACCCTGGAATTAAAATTGTAGTTTTCTTCATGGTCCGCAATTCGAGGGTTAAATCTCAATTATCTGAAATGTCTTCATTAATCTTCCATTCAATCTCATTTGATCTGTTCGTTATTTTGAGTCTAAAATTGTTCCCCAATATGGTACGTAGAAGGTGAATTTCATTTAGGAAAGTAGAAAGCATTCGTCTTGGACGTTGATACAATTACCCCCTGGATGGCGATAGTGGATTCGTTCCCGCCTTTTCAGTGTGCCAGAGTCGTGAAATTATTCGACTTGGCTCATTATCCGGCGGGCTCGATTTACCGGCATGGAATTCGCCGGTGCTTTCGGTCGCCGCTTCATTTTCCACGAAACCGGAGATTACGCGCGGCTACGACGCTCGGTTCCCACACCGACCCGCTGGAATTCGATTTCTGAGTTCCTCCTACGTGTGCACCGTCCCCCTATCCCTCGATCATCTCCCTGTGGTCCGCTAAGAAACACACACGTAGATACGGGCGAGCTCTTCCGTTGGGATGGATGTATACGAAGTTAAGACCGATCGAAGGAAGTAGGCTTTTACCCGGTCGTCCAGTTCTGCCGGAAACGTGATTATTCCAAGTGCAGAACCGGACCGGCTCCGTCCGCTAAATTGACGTTTATGGTTGCCAGTTTGCGATATCGTATTTGCCACTGCGTCGACCAGCCAACTTCTCCATGAATTCACGACGTCTCTGATAGTCACTTAAAGAGTTAAAATGGTAAATTTATTATTTCAACTCTTGAATTGTTCCCTTTTCAAATTATTCAATATCTTCTTCCATAATTCTTCTCCATTCCTTGCAAGAAAGGGGTGTACACCCCTATCACAAGTCCTAAAATCACAGATGTTGGATTCGCTGGTACAGTAGCGATCGCTGGTGAAGTTCCCAAAGGGAAGGAAAGCACTCAATGTCGGTGGCGTGAAAAGAAATATTATTATTCTCAATCCTGCGATGTTAGCCGTGCCGGTGTCGAAGTTTCCCCATTGCGCGATACATCAAGACGTTTATATTCTGTAACCATTGCCTCGACTCCCTAGCATCCGGTCCCTCTTTTCCAACCGAAGAAAAAGTAGCTTTCTCTACGTCAGCCCCGCAACACGACTGGAAATACGTCGGATTCGGTCGGATATCGTTGAAAAAACCATGCGGTTCGTGGGATCGTCGGAGAGGATGAGTGGAACACGGTGGTTGAGATAGAAGATGGCAGAGAGGCCATTGGATGGGACGCACGAGCGGAACTTAACATGTGCACTTTATTGTCTCTTAGGTTGAATAACACGCGTTATTTGGCGCGAGACAAATGCTGAAATCGAAGGATAGCGAGCCAAGGGTCCCGCGAAACTCGTATATTTCTTCTGCCGGCGAAGTGTTTCGCCTCATGAAGGCGAAATCGTCCCTTCTTTTTCTCTCCATCGCTTCCTTCCTTCCTTCCTTCCTTTCTTCTTTCCTGTCGTGAGCACGACGGGCTTCCCTTTGTCATCTATCTCGCGACCTGGCGATACATCTCGAACCATGTAGTTTGCTCCAAGTAGTTTGCTTTTGATCGTGTTCTCGATAAAAAAGTATCCAATTTCGATGTTTCTGGATATGATACTTCTCAGGTCTAGTCTGACCCTCTCTCGAGTCAAATTCCTATGAATTTAATGCCTCTTGAAATGATCAGAAGAAAAGAATTTGACGAATTTTCGTTGAAAAATTAAGACAATTAGATGGATTAGAAAAATGTACGATGTCAGACTTTGACCATTTGGTATGTAACAACTTCCAAGGTAGAACGTTCTCTCTCTTTATCGCGATAGCAAGCAATTTGTGCTTCGAGCAAGGTTTTCAGCTACGCGTTTACGTATTTCTCCCTTATCACTCGTCACCTGGCTGACACGAAGTCGACGTCGCGTTCACGTTAAATCGATTTGCCGTTTCTAACACTTGCTTCTTAATAGCCGGTAATTGAAGGCTGCCGCGGAACGGCCGTGTATCACGCACGCCAAGGCATGCGCTCGACGGAATGCCAAACGTCGTCGAGGAATAGGCCGCGTGTCGAAGCGGATCACCGACGACAAATTTTCATCGATACCGCGCGTTCCTGGTAATCTCGGAAACCGCCAGAATGCGGCTAATGATTTCCTGACGAGTGCAACGAGACCACAAAGATGGTGGAAAAAACATAGAGGGAAGAAAAACATAAGGTGACGGAGGTTTGCATGTGAGGCAAGCGCGGTCAGCTGCGACAAATCTATAAATGTAATGTTCAATAATGTTACCCCTGGCGAAAAGCGGTATATCGCATGACCGCACGGCACCCTCGACACGCGAACCACCGCGCCATCATGAATCCACTCTTTGTCTGTATCAGCGTTTATTGCTTGCTGAACAGACGCCCTTCGAAGGAAGGTCGCTAGGACAGACGTGAATGATAGTAAGATGAGTTACTCTACTTGTGCTTTGTCTATCGACGAAGGGTAGAGATGGGAGCAAGCTAACAATAAGTATAGGTAGAGGATAAATAATTTATTTATTTTTTATTTCAACTCTCCCTGAAAAATATTATGTCGTACTATACGATATATCGATACTCCTATAGCAATCAGTTTTTCAGGAGATAAGATCACGAAAATGTATGTCAGTGAAAAGGCATCGAAAGGTAAAAGCACACTTTATTTGAGAGCTCATCCATTTCCCGTATCCGTTTACAGCAAACCAGACTTCTCCAAACGATTCAATATAGTTTTAATTTCCTTCCATCGCGATGATGTAGCGCAATAACCTTTTCAAACAACGACGAGTTACCACCTGTACACGTTCCACCCTCCAGGTGAACTGTTGCCGAGGAAACGGTGGCGAACGGGGTAACGCAGCGGGGTTAAGATTTCAAGGTATTCGTGTAGGAGAAACGGGGATTTATCGATTATTATCAGTGCATCTTGGATAGCTCTAAATCAAACACACGGCTTGATTGAAGTGCACTCGGCTGAAAAGGGGTAAAGGGTAAGAGGTAAGAGGCCTCGACGGTCTCTCATCATCGGGGATTAAACTGTTATTGCAAACTTTCCGCGGTGCTGGCGTCGACTACGACGACGACGATGGCGGCGACGTCGTCGTCGACGTTATATTGAGCGTCGCGAAATTAAAATACAGGACGAAAGTTTACACATTGGATAACGCTCGCTCGGCAGCCGTCAATATTGAAATCCGGAAATTGTGACAGCCGTCCGCTTGTTCGAAACCTCTCCCTCTTTTCGTCGCCGCTTTTTCGACGCACCGCGCTCGTCGCTTCGCACTGATTTCGACTGATTTTAGGATTTTCGACTCGCCACACACGGAAATCGTGGACGAGCTGTCACGAGATTAAGTCGGCTGACGCGGAACATTTGTTTCGAAGCGCGTTGCCTGGGAATTGTGCGCGGAAACCCGCTCCATGCAAATAAATTCGATATTTTCAATTTCGACTGTCTCGCGGAAAAAAATGAAAAAAACGACGGTAAATAATACGATATAAATAGGATAGTAAATTGATATTGTTCTATTCAATCGATCATTTGGAACAGGAACAATTGATATACTCTAATTATTTCTTAGCAGTTTTATTAAAATTAGAAGAGAAAACAACTTTGACTTTACAACAAGATTAAAATGAAATGAATATTTCTTGTTCTGCTGTTTCGAAATCTTCAATGTTCTTGTTTCTGTGACGTTAATTGGCATCTCTCGGGTGTTGTTCGAAAGATGACGTTTCCCGTTCGAAGGTGTTTTCCTCTTTCAAACGAACAAGAGAAAACAATCCCCGTGCGAGTGGTAAGTAATCATCGTCAACGCGTGTGCACGCTCGAAATTGTCTCGCTGGTTCTTCGTTACATGCGGGGCGCGAGGTACACGCGGAATTCGCGATGAGTTTAATCACGACGTAAGTGCATTAGGGAGATCGATACTCCACACTCTGGGTGAATAACCCTTCGTTGTTCAACCCTCTTCCGACGCCTTCCAATTGTATTTTTATACATTTTTATAAATAAGAGAAAGTATTGCCAATTAATTCCCGTTGTGCAAAACAGTTTTCTGAAAGAAAACTTTCACGCGTGAAACGATCACGGTCATAGGCGTTCTTTCCTCAAAATCAATATCGTTCCTTCAGTTCCCAGCGATTCCGACACTTTTCATCTTTACATACCGTGATTATTCTTTCGAGTCATTTTTTTCCTTTCGTTCGCCACTGTGTTTGTTCGGCTGAGTGGAAAGGAGTGTTCTCGCGACCGCAGTCATTCCTTGAAAATCCGCTCGAGGACAGTAATCGAACGATCAATCGAATCCTCCACGCTTCAACGTCCTCTCTGGTTTCAAACGGCAATAGTCTTTATTCCGTTTCCAGAAGAGTCCACTCGGGGACCGAGTGGAAAAAGGCGACTCGTCGCAAAAGTGGCGGGAACAGGGTGAGGGTGGGATAGGTAAGCTTTGAATTCCGTTTGTAGAAACCCGTGAAATCCCGCAGTTTACTTCTATTCGCCGAACGACTCGGCCGAAGACAGTTCGCAGCGCGATAAAACCTGCTCCTTCACCCTTCGACGCAGCCACCGACTAATGGAAGGTGTCGATAGGGCTCGCAGGGGTCGAAGTTTACATAGATGGGTGGCATGGAACGGGTAGAGACGACGAGTCGAACCAGAGAACGACAGACAGACAGACAGGGAAGGTGAACACGAGGGTGAGATAGAGAGAAAGGGCAACTCCAATCTCGACGCGGCAGGATGACTACCCAGCGCCATGTTGGATTTCATTTTCATTTCTCCCTGAGGTCGATCAGGGCGCTTGCGCTGCTTTCTACGTGTATATCCAGCACTGATGCAGTGGAAAGTGGAAAACGCGTCAGTGCTCGGCCGCACGCCCGTTGGTAAGGGTAGTCGAACGCAGAATCGTTCTCGAATTCAACCAAGATTCTCTGAGCACACCTACACCCTCTGTTTACGTATGCAAATGAGTACGGATCAATGCCGTTAATTAGGATTCTCGATCCTGTTCCCGTTCCTTCCAAGAATGTCTATCCGTCTGTCTGACTGTCTAACCGTTCCTCGTCGGTCTGCTTCTTCATCCTCCCTGATTCGACCTGCCATCTATCGCTCTCGACTTCAGCCTGTTCGCTTCTATCTCAATTTAGTGGCTGTGGTTATCTTATACGCCTACGATAAGCTTATAATGCGGTGTACGCAACGGTCTCGCACGCTCGAACAACCATAATCGTACGTGCTGGTGTATAATCATACGTGCCAAGATTCTCTCCCCTCCTCTTCGAGATCGACCTCTCATCCATTGGCTACCCTTTCCCTTCTTTTTTGTTTTATCTTTTTTATTTTCATTCTTGTTCTTCTGGTTTCTTCTTATCCTTCTTGCTGGAGCCGCTTTGCTTCCACTTCCTGCTGGATTCCTACGGGTCCCCATCGTGCGACCACCTCCTCGCTTCGTTGTTCTCTACAGTTCTCGGAAATTTTTTGAAACACCTTGCAACTTTCTTTGCCTTCTGCTTCGATCGTGGAAACGAGCTAACCGTCTTCTCTCTTGATCGCAGTGTGCGCGTCTCTTTGCCTTTTTCTCGCATCGATTTACTTTCCAGCCTCTTAAAGTTTCTTCGAGATTCCTTGAATTGTTCGTTCAGCTTCTATTCGTTGAAAGAACGATATCCGTCTAGAGTTTCTTTCTAATTTCTTCGCTGTTTGTCTTTCGACTTTCCCCGTCGCTTTTCCAACGTTTTCTTTTCACGACAGCTTTCGCGTTTCCAAGCCCCTGATACTTTATTTATTGATCAATACTTTTGTAGATTTTATGCTTAACAATAATGAGTTGCACCTGTCTTCATTTGATTGTTCAATTCGTCCAAGTTTTTCCTTAGCGCCACGTGCATAGTTTCTCGGTGGTAGGTGCCCGAAGACTTTCGAACAAAGACATTATACCCGGCTGACGTGATTACCGTCATTAGCCGGTGGACATCCTGTCGCGCCTCACCGATATAATTTCCGCGACACCGTCAGCCACGAACGAAGACGTCGCCGTCTTGTCGTGCTTTCATAATGCTCGGTTAGTTCGTCGACAGGCTAACGTTGCTGCAGGTATTATTTCGAGAGATTACAAAATCACGCGGCACACTGTCCCGTATCATTACAACGTTACCGATCGTTTCGAGTGTCTGGTCCGTGAGGTTCATTTAAATCGATACGATTTTCATCCCTCTGCCGTTCGTGATACGTGTCATGCATTTTTTCGAATTCTCCGACACGGACGGAAGATAATGATCTCGTTTCGCTTCCTCTTTATTACATAGTACAGTTAATTGAAGGTTACCGGTTTTCATTATGGGTGTGCCTTCTTGTTTACTTAAAAATCTCAACCAATTTATCGGACGGTGGTAATGCGTGATTGTTACCCTAATTACGCGATCAAGTAATAACCTTCGCTTTTAATGAATCTCAATGAATGGTACATCATTCATTTTCAATCATTTTAACTCGTGAAAGGTGTTGTATCCGAGGAAGCGTGTAATAAAAATTAAAGAGAAAATAATAAAATTTATTGAAATTAAGGAAATAGCGAAGGGGTTAGCCTGTTCGTTTCGACGATGAAGTCATTCGTGCCGCGGATCTAATTCACTTTAAGCAACGGTGTTTTCACCACGAATAAGCGACTCACGAAGTCTCGCAACGATGACTGATAGCGAGCGGCGTATATTTATCAGGAAGTGCCAAGCGTTTCGCGGCAAGCGGAAATTATTCGTACAGTAGACGAACAGTAGGGGCACGTGCTGGTGGTTCGTAAGCAAATATAATTAGGTATTCTCTTTATTGATATTTCGCGTGTACGCGCCGCATTCGAGCGTACTTACAATACCGTTCCTTTGGTTCTTCGTACTGCCACGCTCTCGGAGAATGGAAGAGGAAGAAAGAGAGGAGAGGAATTATCGCCTCACCGCCAGCAGAGTTGGCAACGAAATTAATGGGCGTGTAACATTGTCGAGGAAAAGTCCCTTCCATTGTTAGAGAGGGACGCGGCGGTAGATGAGTTTCAGTGGCAATGAAAATCATCGCGGTTCCCGTGGCTGGTAATTAAAAGGTAATGAGCTCACGGTTATGCAGATTGCGGCGAAGTTGACGCGCGTTGTGCAGCTAGAGGTTATATTGCAACGGCCCCTCCGTGTGTATCGCAGCCACACAGCTATTGATCGACGAGAGAAATAGCACCGCCGAAGGATTGTACGCCGGTTGAATTCTATTTTCCCTTCGCGGCTCCGAAGGTACAAAGCGAGTTGCGCGAGCTCGCAAACTTCGGCACGGGCTTGCAAGGCAGTCGTTGTTGCAACAATTCTCGATCGTTCGAGTATCAAGTTCCCTGCAACGTTGCTTGCAGTGTTTGTTTGTTGTAATAGACGGGAGATGATTTGTAGACGAATGAAATTCTTAAGATATTCTTTGATTTTTAATTAGACAACATAATAAGCAATTTGGAGAAAATAGAATCGAGGGTGACACGAATTGGTTAGGCCATTTGACACTTGAGCTTGATACAGTTAGAATAAGAGATCTTTCTCTGAAAATGTTAGACCTCTTCGATACCGCAATAAATTCTGTGGGCAGTAAAGATCGAAAGAGCTATCGTCTGTGAGGTCAAGGGGGTGTAACTGAAAATCCATGGCGAGAAGGGTGTCGTCCTTTTTAATAAAACAGTCATACATTCGATTTATCGGCGACGGTGTCCATCTCGAAGCTGACTATTTTCCACTTGGGGCGATCACGTATCGCGGACTGCGTGGGCGTCGGATACGGATCGAGGGGGTCGTGATTTGTCGACTAGGAGACCGCATATTTACGGTTCGCTTGACCGGTCTCGGCCACTCGGCTTACACGTCTCTATGTATTTTCTGAATTTCACATTTCCCGAGGCATTTCCAAAGGGATATTGAGCTCCGTTCTCGGAGCTGGCAGCGAAGTCTGCCAGCGGAGGGTTACCGCACTCGAGCCACCGACCGAGTCGATAAGGGCTTTGATATGCTAAGTCCGAATGATCTGGCTCTGGAGATGCGTGAACCGACCACGCATCTCCACAATTGGAATTCGAGGACTAGCCAACTATAGCCACGAAATTGTACGTCCCCTATCTTGCTGCGGGACTCCTCTCGCCACTCGAGATGAAAATCGAGACGCTTCTGCCCGGCTATCTCGCGTCCGTTGATCGAAAATTGCTGCCGGGAAAGCCTCTCACATCGTGCTGGTCCTTGTCGATAGGCACGAGACGTGATTATGAAAATTTTTCGGCTTGGCAAAAAATTATGATGGACAAAAATTTTTTGTGGCTTCTGAAGCATCTGTCATATTTTCTTTTATCCTCGTCGGACAACTGGTACACACTGTTTGACATCGGAACGACGTAGAAAATTTTCCGAAACACCACTGTTTACTTCCCGAATTTCCACTCAATTAAATCACCGTCTCGCAGCGGCGATAAATAACCTAGCTGTCTAACGTCGGGAACGTCGTTTCGCCGATGCATCAATCACGAACGACGGGGAGGAAAGTAGAATGGATGGAAAGAAGGGAACAGTAGCTATCGGAAAAGAGGACTCGAGGATTCGTCGTTTTATTACCACTCGGATCGTTCGAAACTGTCTACGAGACTAGACGATCGTTTAAATAATTTACATGATATAATTGAAGTGGTTGAAATGGCACTTGAGACCATCGGGATCTCGTCCAGTTACACTGTTCGGTGTACCACCGTCGGTCGGCTGTCATCCCTGCTTCCAGGATCCTTTTTATTAGGTACGGGTGTTCCGATCCCACAGAAACGAACGGCCAACACAATTTGTTCGCGAGGATACACTTGTCGGCAGACAGGACCAGGTACACCGGACCGGTACCCGGGTGCTTCTGTCCTGGGATCCGCGTTAAGAGCAGGTCCCGAGCCGTTCGAGCATAAAGAACTCACTGAACCATATTTAGCGCTATCCTGTTGTATTAAGGCTCGTCGAGAGGCGCCGCTCGATAAGACACGACGTGTTAAAAGTTTCGAATGATACGTCTACACGAGGCGCGTTATAATACGCGCGTCGGCGAGTAAAGTTGATGCGCGAACGTCGGAGGTGTCCGACACCCATGTCCGAGGCCACGTTCCATAGCCACGGGACACCGGCTTGTGGGAATTTTTTCGCTGGAACGATCGGCTAGACGTTGATCGGACGAAACTTGGCTACACGGGTTACCTTGTTCTACGAATTCTCAGTGTACACGGCTCGTCAATCCCTGACGAAAATGTCTGATTGGCTGAGAACGTAACACGACGCGATTAAGTCATCTACATCTAGACTACAGATACAGCTTGGTTATTTCAGATTTGAAACGTTTGGAAAATTAAGCATGTAATTTATGCATTAATTTTTTTTTTTTTTACACACTCGTACAAGAGATTCTCAAATTTCATTGTATCTCGTAAACGAGGTATACGCCTGCGGTTAAATCGGGCGAGTGTACTTTAGAAGAAATTACGATCTCTCTGAGATTTTACTGCCATGAGAAAAACGAAGGTATAGAAAGAAAAGAGTTATAAAGGGGAAATTAAACGTGGTTCCGGGATTTGTTTCGCGAGCGTGTTGCTCGTAGAGGAACGTATGTATTTAATATTTCGACAGGAATTCGTAAGATTGAAATTGCAGCCGCAGCATTTTTCATCACTGGAATACCGTGAAGTGTGTTTGGCCTAGATTAAAAGCGAGGCGTGTGGATGTTTGCCATACACGCTGCGGTTTATGTTTGCATCCCGTCTGCTCATATGTACGAGTACTTACTCTTTCATTGCGTTTCAAACGATGCGTATCAAATATTCAAATATTCCCTCGGCTTTCTTCTCTTTTTCTGCTCAAATCTGATATTTATATGAACGAATAGAACGAATTTCAACGATCCTCCCACGTTCCGCGGGAATATTATTAATTTTCCATACTATCAAAAAGATAGATATTGATTTTCAATTAATCAATTAATTTTAGACAAAGTTTCTATTTAAAAAACCCGCTTAACGGATCGCGGGCAAGAATATCGGCATCGATTGACAATTTCCAGCGAATTAATTCGCAAAGCGTCGCCCTCCACGTTTGTTCCTCCGTCGTTTCTTTTTTTTCTTTTTTTCGTCGACCGTTTGTTTGTCCTCGTTGTTTTTCCTACTGGCGTTCTGCACCGACGGAAGTCGGTCAAACGCGTGGAAAATGCAGGAGAAAACGTGAATCCTGTTCGGTGCGAGTTCGACCAGCCGCGTTACAAAGAGGACGGCTCCGTAGGGGGACCGGAGAGGTGCTCGAGCGGACTTGCCGAAGGGGAAAAAAGCGTCAGAAAAAAGAAAGAAGAAAGAAGGAGACGAAGGAAAAGAAAAGCATCGGTCGGGTAACACGATACGACATATTCATCATAATCCATAACGCGGAACACCTCGAGCATTCACGACCCGTCAAAAGTCCTCAAAGAAAATTCTACAGGAAGCCCCCTTTTTAGGGGCCCATTATTATTTCTGGCCTCGTTCGCCGGCTATGAAGTTTCTCTATTATTATTATTACTTTCAATCTAGGAACACGAGGGTCAGGAATAATTACTGCGTTTTAAATCTTGGATTTTTTTTTCTGTTTGAATATAGGCCATATACCGTGGCCGATATCGGATACGGGGGATTGTGAGGAACCAACGTAATCCGAGATGTTATTTCTATGATGTAATTATGCCAGGCTTCTGAGGAAAATCAGGATTAACGTTTGGAGGAATTTCTCTGATGGAAATCGATATCTAAACTGAATCTTTCTAAAAATTGTTTTATCTTTTTTAAAGTTTAGATAAGTGGAATTTGACACCAATAATTGAATAAGTAAAATCGCGAAATCGAGCCCGCAGGATTCTTACGACCGCTTCCTTATGCGAGTCGCGTAGTTGCGCGACGACGGAATATTAATTCCATAGATTTAATTAACCGATTAGCAGACGCCGACTTGACGTCGCGTTAACCGAGTCACGTAGACAAGTTAGACTGCGTCTTCAATGTTGTGTGCTTGAACGATTCGTTAGAACAGCCGACGGATGTTGGGAAACTTCCATCTCTCTTCGTTCCAATAAAATGAGAACGAATAATCATGGAAAGTTCTATTCTTTAATCATTCCATCCGCGCATCAATCAATGGAAATTTGAAGAATAAAGCATGGCTTAATCAACTTTTTCTGAAAGTATCTTAGCAAACGGGTCAGTAGCACCCGGCTAATAATCAGACCTTCGAGTTTTCATTCGTTGCAACGGCAGAGTTTTCCATTTTTCCCGAACAAAAGCGTCGTGCTGCAGCTTTATCAGGCTTTATTTAGCCATCTCGCTTCTTCCAAGGTAGTTACTTCGTCTTCTCGCTTCTGGCATCCTTCTTCATGTTCCTGGTTTTAATCTGGAACATTTTGTCGGTACATTTTACCTCGTATTCTATGCGTACCGCGTTCGGTGCATCTACGCAACTTTACACGTTGATGTTGAAATGAACGAGACGTCAGAACCCTTCTATCGGATGTCTATTATTAAGGTCTCCATCGAAACGCCATTGTGACTCGTTGCGTTTCGTATTTCTAAAGTTTCGAATTTACGCTACAATGACGTTTCGATGGTGCTTTGATGATGGTGTGTTCGATTCGATAAAGTAGCATGAGGTAAGAGCGTTCTATTTGGCGTGTACTCGTTACGTATCGTGCAATTCCGGACGAGGAAGCTGTAACTCTGCCCCTAGGAAATTACTCGATGCCAATGGCATCGGATATCGATCGGTAATCATCGATGCTGAAGGATTTATTGGTGATGATATTTCAGAGAAAGCATTCGTGAGAAAGGTAATCGAAAACGAAAGGTTCGTCTCTTATCTTGGGTTGGAAATTAATTTATATTAAAATAGTGGTTTACGAATTTGAAATCAGAGTTGTGATTTTTCCGGGCTATAGGAAACCTGTTTCTACTTGAAATATTAATTTTCTATAAAAATTTACTCGTTATTGGACGATTTGAGTTTCATTTTCATCATTTGTTAAACGATTTTCTGTTAATTTATTCGTGTTCCAATTAATGTATCGAGCAATGCTTTTTAATGATCAAGATCGCTGATGGAATGAATATTTCAGCGCGCAATCAATTCGTACAATATAACGGAACGAACGTTAAGGGATAATATATTATAATAGAAAAGATCATCGATGGAATTTCGATACAGCCAATTACGATAATAATCGCTATGAACAATATACTCTCCGTCGTTAATTAAAGCACCACGTTTACGTGTCGTGTAAAAAATTTCTGACGCTCTAATTAGAGCAAAATCTTGGTTGTACGATCAACTTCAACGCGAAATCGGAATAAACTGGCATATGCGTCATAACGACGATCGCTGAAATTCGAAAAGAATTTCGAATTAACATAGCCGTAGCTGGCACGTAAATTTGCGCGTGGCTCTAATTAAAAATGAAATTAACATATCTCAACGACGCACGCCGAAAGTGCGCGTGCTCGTTCCTTTAATTAATCGAATTGAATTTCCACGGCGTCGAATTAATTCGTGACCCATTTTTCTTCCCTCGCATTGTTCGCCCTCCATCGTTGTACTAATTAATATTTTACAATAATTCCCAGCTTTGAACGAACGGTCGCTACAAATTATTCAATTAACGAAGATCATTGATATGTTCATTCGCAGGGGGTCATTGGTGATTGACGCTATGAATTGAATTTAATCAGACGATTAAGAAATGGAAATGGAAATCGTCGATGGAAAAATGTAGTGATACGTGGGACGTGTCGTGGGGGGTTTCTTGGGTCCACGATGCACGGCTTAATTAAACGTATCCGCGTAAGACGATACCCGATCCTCGCGATCTCAGGACGCGGTTTCTCACGTGGAAGCGTGCTCGCGGGAACGGTCCAAGTCCATCGTAAAAGTTATCGTACAATTATCGTACGGTACAGCCATCCCAGTGACGTTTATCGTTCGACCTCCCAACATTTTCATAGTCTATTGCTCTCGTCCTGTACCGTCGCGTTCTTTATCCTGCATCCTTGCATATCCTCTGACACGGTGCACCGAAAACATCTCGGCAACGATAGGTTCATTTTCCTCGAGCGTGTTATCGCGCCGCGGAACATACTCGCGAGGGCAATCTTTATAATTTCTGCCTCTTGTTAACCGCGGTAATTTTCTTTCACGAATGGAATTCGTTTTCGCATTTCGTTGCCTCGTGAAATGTGATCAACTGTTAGCCGAGAACGATAGACAGCGAACTTCTGATCATATTTCAAACATCGTGAAAGTTAATTATGATTATTATTATAATAGTCTCAACTTTCACTGTTCAATTTCATGAGATTTCTTCCGAGTATCTCGTTTCCCGATGGGCTCGTAACAATCACAAGTTTGCTTAACTTTCTTCCATCGGGTCGAGGAGTAAATAAGTTTGATATATTTGCGCGGACAATTTTTCAACGACGTCTGCCTTTTATTACTGGCAATAAAAGAGTAACAAACGCGAGGTCAGCTAACCGTATCGATAAAAAGCGATCAACCATATAGAGCAAGAGATAATAAATCGAAGAAAAATCTTATCATCTCGCAGGAAACGATCGGTTTCAGCGAATAAACGATTAATCAAAGACGCGGCGCGGTTTATATTATTATCATGAATCTCGTAATTATATTTTGCCATTTTATGTCGGCTCTTACTGGCACGGAAATGGCCTCTTCAATACTGTAAAGTCATCTTGCTGGAACGAGGTGGTTTTCAATTTTATGTGAATATGTGTCTGTGTGTACGTAAAAGTAAGTAAAGAATCAACCGGACATACTTGTCCGTTAATCGTGCACAGCTATAGAACAAGAACCGCGTTCTCGAGTTACCCCCGCGATAAATTAGCGGCGAGACTAATTTAATGAAGGATAGATCGCCATTATTCAAGTAATCCAATCCCGGACGAGCTCACGATTCCTTTCTTACCCCGTTGAACGGGACGGAATACGCGCCGCAACGAATATTGCTGTTGAGGGCGAAGTTACGGGCGCGGATGACATTTATCTTGTTGGAAAATGCCTGGCAATCTGCGTTACCATATTTGACGAGACCAGGCTAGATGCTATTGCCCGGGTAATTCATGAAGCTCCTCGCAGTTGCTTATTATTACCGAGAGTTAATACGTTAATTGTCAAGGATTCATTGTTCGTCTTAAAAAAGGACCGGTCATTTACCTTACTTTTCTCGCATGAAATTGTGTCAGAGGTTGCAATGAAAAAATCAAAATTTCATATCTATTACAGAAAATAATTTAATTCCGTTTAATTAAAATTATATTATAATACTCAATGAAATTATACCGCCACAGGTGTATTATAGATTTTTGAAACAAACCGAGAGCAAACTGGTAACGAGACCGCGCGCTGAGCGAAGCGAGTTACAGCTGGTCAAAGAGAATTTTAACAGGTCCAATTTGATTGAAACGAATTCGAGCTGGCCAGAAGAGATCCGCAGGAAAATTACAACGAAATGCGAAATGCTTTTACGATAGATCGATACGGATTGGAAAAAGAGTTGAAGCGAAACGCGACGGTGGTGTAGCATTCTATCATTCTTCACGGGTGAGACAGTACTCGCGCTAAACAGTCGCTTCGAACTCGGATCTCGGCGATAGCACACGGACTTCCGACGTCCATTAGGGTGCACGCGAATGGCCATACACCTGTGCCCGTAGAGAATCTTCCCAAGATCCAGGATGTTTCGTCTGGGATACGTGGCGCGATGCCCCGGGCACTTCTGACAGACGATACGATAAATCAACAGTACCTGTTCTCTTCTCTTCTGGTATCTGAACGACGAGCACTTTCCAGAGAGGAACCCGGGGAGAAGCAACGTACCGTGGGGTGACACGGGTGAGATGGACGGGCAGGAAACCGAAATTACGCCCGCTTTACGCCGCCCGACGCTGCTATGGATCTAATTTATCGTCTTTAAATGCAGATCCTTCGAAGCCGTTGGCCATACGGACGTTGCTAGATCCTTGCCACGTAGGTACCTTTCTCTCTCCCTGTGTTTCTCGTACTCCAAACGGGTGTGCGTTGCAATTAGACGCGGCAGTCAGGAAGTGGCAAAGCGATGGTTGCTGCAAGTTTGCCAGTTCGAAGATTCGCCTCGTGGCGACGAACGATTTCGTGGCGCATCGGGATCAGATCTCTTTCTAAATGCATCGTAGATCCGACGTCGATAAAGGAACCATCGCGTTCGATATAAACCACTACCTTTTACGTGTATAATTCGCTCGAGCACATGGGAAGATGCTCGTTTTTCAGCCGGCACGCTGCTACTCGCCTGGATACGTCAATCACTCGAAATATCAACGACCGGTATCGATGTTGATCCAGATCGTTCCTACCGTAATGTATGTTAATGAACGGGTAGGCGTCGTTTCGGATTTATCCTAATTAGCATTTCTGCTTCTCGAATCGAGGGTTAGATTAACGTGCCTGACCTCTGGTTAACTCGTTATTTGCGACAGACGAATAAGAACTCGTCAATGGTTATGATAGCTTCATTGATAGAACAGTTCTAATTAGAAGCATTCTTGATTTTAATAGGTTGAATGCCACAGGAGTCATCAGTGAGTTGGCATTTTTCAGCAAATCTTAATGAAATATCTCAGTAATTTGCATGTCACTTAAACTTGAGTGACGTGATAATCAAAGTTGTGGGTAGAAAGCTCGTATAAATGAAAAAAAAAATCTCTATCACGCCGGAGGAAAATTCATATTTGAAAATTCATTTTGGTTTTTAACGCGACACGATCGATGATCGCGATAAAATTTGCAGTAGGTATAGGCGGGTACGGTCCTAATTGACTTGATCACTCGACATGGCACGCCACCAGTTATCAAATGGAGCTGTCGGCTCGAAGTATAATTTGATTTATATGTAATTACCGAGACCTCCATTATTTCCACGTGACGCGGATCAAACTCGAATTAGCTTAATCATAATCGAATAGCAGCCGCTTTCAGGATGCCCGCCAGCGATTAGTCGACATTCCTTTGACGGATGATTCCGGCTCTTTAATTATCCCTGTTTTGATCGAACACTTTTAACGCGCCTCTCTTACGGAGTCGCCGCTTGTCATCGTTCTTCACACGTGATTTTGTTTCTCCATTTCGTTTTATACTCAAACAGATGCGAAGATTCATTTTCTAACTCGTCAGCTTGATAAATTGGAATTTCATTTTACGAATATTTGTGCGATAGGTACTTGGCTTTTGAGTTTTTCTTGCGCATTAGTTTGCTGGAAAAGCGGTAATATGAAAAGGGTATTTGATACCCGCAGGCAATCGTGTTCAAATTTAAATTTCCCCGGGCAATTGATTCGATGTCCTCGGTGCGGGTGAACAACACAACGGTCGCCGCAATTGTCCATTTCCGGGATCTCGATGTAGCATTTCGTCCAAGAAAATTATGCCGGGGCTGAAAGTCACGGGCCAATCCTGGATCCAAACGACCGTGGTGAACGGTTATGGCCGACATTGAAATACCGTTGCGAATATCGCTGGTCTCCTTAAGCTGTTCGATTCCCATGTTGCTTTTCCCCACATTTTCACTATCCAACTGTCCGGTTCTTCCAGTTACAAATTTTATTCGAACATCTTGTTATCTCCGTGAACTGTGAAACGGAACGACATACACCCAATTAATGGTGTAAAGAGAAAATTATCATCATTCAATCATTTGCAGATGTTCACTTCATGGAATTTATTTATGGATGAGGCGTTAAAGAAAATTTAATATAAATACCGTAATACATTTTGAAGTAACGTCAAAAAGGTATGGCGTGAGCGGAAAATTTAAGGAGAAGGTAAATCTGTCTTTAAATCTCCGACATTTTCACAAGTTCCACGGTGTTGGAACGGTGTTTTCCCAACTTTTCTTTTTCATAGCTCACACTCACCTGCACCTTTCCCAAATGCATACGCTCGCTCGTTTCGCATAAACGCGCGCATATTTTCTCGCGCGACTAAACGGGTGTTGTAACGTGACTGAAAACGTTTCTGCCAAAGAACATTTTATTTTATGGCGTTAAATATCACGGCGAGGCATGTGAATTTTTTATTTATTTCAAATTTAATCCATCATTGTTGACTAATTCCAACAGCAGCTGAATATCTCATCAAGAAAAACGCTTCTTTGTAAAAATTCACGGTGTATTTTATTCCGAATGATATAAAGATCGGACAAAACCGACTCTGCGCATTCGTACGCGTTTTTATTACCGAGTTAGGTGCACGATGCAAAGTTTTCTAGCAGCTGCCTGTTTACGAGCGGCGATTCCCGTTTTACCGCGGTTAATTCATTTAGTCGTGGAACGGCGCACCGAGCGCGAATCGAGTTAATATCGAGTGTATCGTCGAGCCCTGGGCTCCCGGTTATCCCTCTCTTCTTCGTTATCGGACAGCGACGGGACACACACACCAAAAAAAAAAAAAAAAAAAAAAGGAAGAGTACTCTGTTACCATGGTAGTCAAATCGATTACTGATTGGCAGGTAATGCGCGTGTAATCCGTCGACTGGCGTTCGCCACCCTTCCGTTTCGACGTGTGCACTTGTTGAGCGAAAGATACGCGTCCGATGCGTTCGTCTGCACCGTCAGAGGTCCAATTAAATCTACTTAATTGCTATAAAAGAGGGTTGAGTGGACTGAGAGGCCGTGTACTTTCTCCCTGTGTTACATGTTACTTAACTTTCTCTGTATATTCGAGTTGGTCTCGTCTACCACAAATAAACGTCGCGGATTTAGATTTATTCTGGGGATGGTGATGAAAGGGTTGCGATACATTTTGCCTGAAAATTTTTAATTTTGACATATGATTAAAATTCAGAATTGTAGGTTGATTAATGTTGGCTAATACTACTTGGAATTTTCTTTAATAGTTTCTTCTTTCAATTATTATATTAAATTGGCGGCCGTTCACCGAAGATCTCCTCGGTATTCAACGTAATAATCATAGATCTTGGTTCTTCTATCAAAAGCAAGTTAGCCTACTATAGGTATCACGTACTCTGGCGCATAATTTCATTCACGTTGCTATACCGTTTCGAATCAATTCGCCTCTGACCGTATCGAGGTGTAATTGGTGCCGGTTAGCAGGCAACGAGTTGTGCAATGGCAGCTGGAGAATCAGCCGTGTAGCACGCTTCTATATGAGGTGGATATTTTTCCTAATCGAGCACGCGAAACGTACAGGCAGACGATTTCTATCGACAGTACGAGTACGCTCTGTGAAAATCGTACTTTCTCCTCGTGCACACGAACGGCGCATCGTGTACCCGGTCCCAAGGTGTGAGATTTGCATCAGTGATTACCGATGATCGAGCTCTTCCGGGAAAAGTTCGCCACATGTTTCGCCCGCGTGTTCTCCTAACGTTTAGAACCGACTTGATTATAGACATTCGAGAAAGTTTCGTGTAATGCTAAATATTTACCTATTCCGTTACGTACGTGTGGATTTTTTGAAGCTTTTTTGAAACGAAATTTGATTAAGCGAACAAATTTTTAGGTTTTCTTCAGAAAAATTTAAAGACGTACGTTCATAAGTTTGAAGCAATTTGAACTGAAAATTTTTTGCTATTCTGGAAATAGTACGCACCGGTTAACGTGATATGGTCTCGAGGCTATTTCGCGACCCATCAACCGGAACGATTTTCCGTGACCATCGCGAACGCGAGCGAGTTGTAAATTAACGTTTCCATTGTTGGCGCCGTTAAAGCGAATGTCAGCCTCTGCAAACTTTATACGATACGCATGCGAGAGCGTCAAATTGACACTCGTGTCGTTTTCCAATCGGATCGGCTGCGACGAAACAAAAACAACGCTGCCCGATCGTTCGGAAACCTATGAAAACGCCGTCGACAGATGTAAATTCCCGATTGGTAATGCAATTAATATTATTCCGGAAATTCTAGCGACCATTTTTACCTCCCGCTGTCGATGATAATTACAGTAACACGCGCAAAAACCTGAAACGAACGTCGCGTTACGAATTTCGAACTAAAACAAATGGTCAAGTCGCTATCGTTATCGCTAAAAGTTGACGTATGTTTTTTTTAACGATTACTGCAAAAATAGTAAATACTAAGCTTTTTCTCTTTTTGTCATTTAATAGTCTGAATAGTATCACGTGTAAGTTCGGAGTGGTACACGGTGCTCGACTATAAACGTTTGTGAGAGCAATTTTTAGCGCGCCGTTTCTGGCGACGCTGTTTCGTTACATTAACGAGGCACCGTTGCGGTGTGTTTTGTTTTCTGAAATGAAGAAATTTCCCGCGGGAGGCGGATTGAAACGGTTGAATACAGCTTGTCCGACATTGCCTCATGTCTAATTTCGCTTGGCGCACTTTAAAACTGGTGAGAAATTCGTGTAGCCGTCCGAAGTTTAGTCCATGTTATTTTAGTGCCATTTTTTATTACTCTTCCTTTTTACAAGTAAACAACTTGTACCTTAACGCAGAATAATTTTACGTTATTATAATTTAACACATTTTTGGGCTACTGCTGTTATTTTCCTTTCTGTTTTTTTAAAATTTTATTTTAAAACGATTCTTTGAGATGAGAAATCATTAAGAACTCTGTTAAAACGTTCGAAAGCCAGTTAGCCTCTTAATAATTAGTGCGCTTGCCGAGGATCAAGCGAAGTAAACAAGGGCCCTTTTGTTGCTGAAGCATTTATAAGCACATAAGATACTTCAAGAGAAGCTTATTTTAATAACGAGGCTTTTATTATTACGAGACGCGGTAGGATTTCGACGTAGTGGCATTTCCACCACTTGGAAGATTTCACTCATTAGATGTTACTTTGGAAGAATCTCTGCTAATTGTATGTCTACGTATTAGAGATCTTAAAATGTGAACAGATTACGTTCGAAACAGCCTCTAGTAGATAAGTGTCCAAAGAAAGGAACATAACCAAAGGCCATTTGCAAGTAGAACAAAAGACAGTAGCTTAGAGAGGACCGCACTTTGGTCGTTGGTTTATAATTAGCAAAATACCTGTACGCGTGAGTTTGAGACGTCTCTCGAAGCTGGTGAACGTGCGATTAAGGTTGCTTCTTTTTCAATTCCCACCGGCTGTGGTGCCAGTCACGCAGCGCTTGCTCTCGGTCGGGACGGTCCGTTTCGCAGACAGTTGCCCCGAGATAATAATGCTAATTACAAGTGAGGACGTCGCGAGGCAGCCCCGATGCGATATTTAAAAAAAGCTTTAATTCCATTTACATGCCGTCCCTTCCAGGAATCCGAGATTCGGTTGCGCTCTGCCACTCTATGCGTCTCCTGATATCCAACCGTGTCCTTTTAACAGAGATACACCCTTCCTCTTTTCTCTCCGGTCCTTTCTTTTAATCCTTCCATTCAGCCCCCTTTATTTCACCGATTTCGTATCGTCGTGGAAATGAAATTCGACGATTTACATTCCGTGCTACTTTCGTCCAGAATTCTTTTCGCTCGTTTCTTCGAAAAAGGTATTCAAACGAACAGGATCATCTCGATGGCTGTGTACAAAATTGTTGACCGTGTACATGCTTTCGAGGAAACTCGAGAAGAACTTAATCGGCGTCGATTTGCCAGGATTATTACGTTCGATTACATCTGTTATTCTCGCTCGAAGCCGGCTTTCGAGAAGTCTTTCGAAAGAGAACAACGTTGGCGGGAAGCAGGGAGTCTCTTTTTATAAATCTCATCCCGTATTCCGGTGTAAAGACGAAATAAGAAAACGTTGAACGGGCACGGTACTGATTAAGCTGTACTCCGTCGCGCTGTACTTTCCATTTCTAGATGCTGTCCCGTTCCCTTTTTCATTTCTTTCCTTCATTTGCGTAAGACTTTAGAAACGCCTGGTTAACTCGAACTTGTTATTCTTTGCCAGAGGTACAAAGACTAATGAGTAAAAGCTGAGCACTTTCCACTTTTTTCCTCCTCTTTTTCATTTTTTTTTTTCCCAGGCCGGCACCGGATTCCTCTTTTCTCCTCTATCTTTCGTTTTCATTCTCAATTGTCTTTCTCTCGTTTCTATTTACCGTACTCTGGTCGGCCTTCCGTTCGTATTCGCGCGATTGCTTCGGCCGATAACGAAAAGCATAAATTATTTTTCCATTGTAGAAGCTCGGAAACGAACCCGTTGAAATCCTATCCGGCGAACTGCGACCGACTCTCGTTTCTGAAGCATCGATTGAATCTTTTACGAAACGACGAGAGAACGAACCGGATGGTCTACGATATTAACGAATTATTTATGATCAGATTGGTGTCTCTTGATTAACTCTGACATTTGTTGCGATCTTCCTCAAAGTTCATCGCTTTCCATCTGATATTTCCAACGTTGACTGTTAGATTCATTGAAAATTAGAAATTGTTTATTTTGTTTCCAAATCACTTTTATCACCATTTTCTCTAAAGAAGCCTACTTTGCTCGATTTTGTACTTAGGGATTCAATTCTATTACACGATACGCGTAACTTTTTACACAAATTCCTTTACATCTCCGCTTATAATAACAAGTAGCACGCTATTAAATTTAAGTACCTTATTTCAAGGGAACATCATCTTCCATTAAAATTCATAAAAAAAGAACATAAAAGATCATAGTCGGTAGATTCTTCGTTTCTATTCGCTGTAAAGATGTTCCTCCCCATCGATGGTCATAGATTCTCCCATTAAACCATCATCGTGCCACTTGTTTCTCATAAACGAACAATTTACCATGAAGGAAACGAGTCGTGGGAGCCTCCTCGGTTTCACGGGGATTCGGAGGCAGTTAAACGCCCCGAAGCAGTGCTTAGGATATTCCTCGATGTTTATCTAGATTCGAGTAACGCGTTTCGCAACATCATCCGCCATCTTCGGTATTTTTCATCAGCTCAATACCGGTTCAACTCCAGTCGTATCGGCCGCAGTACAATTTACCCGATCCGTAGAGTTCTATGAACACAGCGCATGAAATAGGAATTTGTAGGAGGAAAAATGTTATTAGCGGCATCGACATTCGTGTCGTTACCGTGTTTTGCAATTATATTTCTCGTTGTGGGTGCCCAGGATGGCATGGGAGTGTTCGGATTGTCTGGGGATGCTGAAAAAATTAGCGGTAACGACTTCGCTGCGTTCCGACTTGTTGAACTTTAGGCGTGCTCGTACAAAGAGATTATACGAGATGGAAAGTGAAACTGTCGAGGGTCTGGCGAGCGCAGAAACACGGTAGCCTCCTCTTTAATATCCCTCTCTGTCGACGATTTTCCTTTCTTACGCGACGACATCCCACGAAGTCAGAAAACGTAAGTTTAAGAGTTGCTTCGTTGTACTTTTTAATTATTTATTCATTTGGTTGCGAATCGTTTTATTTTTGAAATAAATGTGGAGCAAGAATCGTTGACCGCGAAACCGCATTTCACCGTTGAAGATGTCACTTGACGAAACCCTAAAACGGCCACGATCCCAGGGGGTCTCGGTAAATCACGATACGAGAGATCATTTAGAGTCGGTCTGCTTGGCTCGCCCTGATAACCGCTGCCCACGTATCACCCCTCGCCAACGTTACATTCTTTCGATAAATTAGCTTGTCCGAATCCTTTAACCGGTCGATGCTCTACGCTAACGATCCTTCGTAAGTACGCACGATTCGAGATTATCAAACGAATTTACTTCGATAGAGATTCTTCAAGGACTTTCGAGGCTATCCAGATAATCCTTTCATCTTTATCGTGCTTGTATATTAATTATTTCCAACGATATGAAAGACAGTTTCGTACGGGGAAAGTTTTAATGAAGATACAGATTAGATGATGGTACAGTGATAAGGTTATCTACTTTTTTATACTGTGATACGATTAAACCCAGTCACAGTGTTCAGAACTATTCTACTTACCCTTGTTTTCAGTTCCTAATTATTTGACCCAATTAAATTCGTGGCATCCTAGCAGCCATCGTGTTAATTTTATACATTTTAATAAAGTAATTAAAAGCTACAGTCATATATATTTCCCTTACACTGATTTCACCGAACGCTTTTCTACACCAGAATTTCTCGTTCAACTATAGAAAAGTTGTTACGCGTTTCTATTCACTTCTGCAGCTGAAGCAAAGTTCCCAGGAACGTCGTATTACTTAGGATAGCAGTGTTGCCTGCTCGAAGGATGTGCAGAGGGAAAAGTGGCGCGAAAAGGAGGGTGGATCCTTTTTATTCATGAAAAAACCTACTGCCAGCAGGGGATCCGTACTCGCGAAAGATAATACAGACACTTCCTAGAGCAATTTCATTTTCGGTACATCCTTGCCGCAGGACAGCCCGGGCTTTAATCGGTTTTCGTCCTCGCGAAGGAAACGGGCTCGACCATACTGGGAATAAAAAAGAAGGCTCCGCTCTCTTTTCTTCTCCGAACAGAGTTCACCCTCTTTCTCGCCCTCTTTTTCTTCACCCTCGCTGTACTTACTGCGGATGCAGCACTTTTAACGGTGAACCATTTCGTCCAAAGAGGAAGACGGGAGGCGAACAATCGAAGGAAAGTTGAGACGTACATTTGTGCCTGGTCGCTGACCATAAAGGCGTCCATTCACCGTAAGGATATTACGCGGGAACGGGCCCCGAACGATTCTCGTCCATTTTGTCACTCGTACGGCCACTTTTTCATCGAACAAGAAATATATTTGCTGGACGAGCAATCCCTCTTTTCAGCGGCTTTTTACGCCCTCCGATCGGCTTCCTAAGAACTATCAGGTTTTTTACCTTACTCTTCTGAGTAAGAGTTCTGGTAAACGTTTCCTTTTCGCTGTTATAAATGACAGCAATCTGATTTCAGATATTTTTCAAATACGAGCGATTAAATATTCGCTAGTAGAAAATGCTACGTTTGAAATTGATTCAGTCATTCTTTGAATCCTTAAATTTTAGAATTTTGCAAATGGGTATGATTGGACGAAACGTCTCCGTTGGATGGTTAAATATCGAAGGAGAAGCTGCACACGCAGCAGCGTTCCATATTTATGAACAGAAGGGATCAGGAGAAGCGAAAGGATCCTTCACGGTGTCCATCACGCTGGTTGAATGGCGCGTGAAATTCGTACGAGGCTGTTTGGCTAATGGACAGATAAAGGGTCTCGTTGACAATCTTTGGCATTTTCAATCCTTTAATGCACGTCATAAGATACTGATAACGCTTCTCCAAAGAGGAGGAGAGGATCCTCGAGCATCAGGCTACGTCCTTCTTGGGTTCCTTTCACGCTCTCGTTCTATATGTACACTCTCACACAACTCGTGTCAGCTTCCACACATACGAGTTTGCGCTATTCCCTCCGAGCAATCTCCGACGGTACTACCAGGGCTGGACAATAACTTAGATAAGGGTCCAAAGGTCCGCTTTAATACCGTGATTTTTCAAAGTGGCCGCATGAGAAAGCTCGCCTCGGCTCGCGGCAACTTCGAGCCTCTGAAACGCGTTCAGCCGAATCGCTGTCGCCCATTTCTGAACATCCTGATACCTTTCACTGAAACGACGTATTCGGTGTAACGCGTTCTTGGAAAAGATCTTAACAGTCTTCTGGTCAATTTCTCGATGCTCGATTTGTTAATTTATTCGATCAGTCAATATTTTTTCGATCTCCGGACGATGGTGGTTGGGTGAATTGAAATTATGATCCAGATCTAGAAGTGTAGCTAATAGAAAATTGTTCAAAAGTGGTGGAAAAAAGGGAAGAGATCTGGAGACGGTAGTGAGAGATGAGATGCAAGGGGAAGAAGAAGAAAGGAGGACCAGGGACGCGAAGAGGTCAGCAGCGGGAGAGAACGATGAGAGGTTGGTAGAAGGGAAGACTTGGGTTCTGGAGAGGGTTTCAGTATGGGCATGCACGATGCACGTAGCGAGATAACTGGTTTCGCGGAGCCTGCTATCATGGCACTCTAATTACCAGCCATTACACCCGGCGAACCCCTCTGAATTGTTGCGTTCTCTACCTACACTCGTACTAACCACTCGACCACCGAGACCGGTGTGCCCTGACCGCAGCTTTAAATGCAGAATTAATATACCGGCCGGCACTCATTTTGCGCCGACGTTGTTGCACGTGGTTTTCTTTTGCCCCTCGTCCCGCCAACCTGTCGTGGTTCCTCCGTAGTATATCTTCCATCCTCTGCCACTTTGTACGCATTTCTCCTCTCCCTTTATTTCTTTTTCGGCGTGTAGGGTAATTGTAACACGTTACCCTATTTAATTCAATCGATTATGGCATACATTGATTTTATATCAGGTAAAGTGGTACGCTTAAGAGATGGCAAAAAATGGCTGTTATCATCCAGTGACCCCGGGGTATGAATGTATTTAATAACATTTGATTTTCCACGAAAGGTTTCACTCAACATTTAACGCTTCAACGAAACTCTCGTCCATACACACATATGGATTTTCTCGTTTCACGTCGCAGTCAAAGTGTTAAATTGGGCTACGCTCGTTCTCTTTGGCACGGTCGGTCAGAGAGTCTAGGAAATCGCACGTTAATTTCCCTTTTTCCCCCCTTCCCTCGTGTTCCTTCTTTCTTCGTTTTTTCTCTCCTATCTCCCGCCATCCGTTCGCCACAGGGGAAATTGGTTTTTTCCATTGCGCGGCGACGAGCTGGCACGAAAACACACGGAATACAGGCAACCAAGTCAGAGCTGTCTTTTTTCCAAACAGCAAAACCTCGATTATACTCGAGGGGAGCGCAAGTGCACCGTTTAATCGCGAAAGAAGCGCAATTTGTCGATCCTCCCATTAAATTGTTTCGACTTTTCGCTGAATCGTTTCCACGTTGCCCTGCAACTTTCCAACTCGAACCTACCATTCTCTCCCGTTCGAATTATCCGATTGAATAGTACGTTTACCATTTTAACACCCCGACAATCAGTGTCACCCGTCTATGATCTTGATACGTGACCTTGTACTCCAATATTTCTCAATTTATTTCCATATCGAAAAAGAAATAAATATTTAATCCTACAAAACCATCTGCAACCAGTGAATATTCAATCCAACGATCCTCCAAAGAAGACGTTCTATTCTCCGAGTTCTATCTTAACGCCATCGAAATCGTGACGTTCCATGACACACAGCCAAGCAAAACTTCATAAATAATATAGAAGTTTCTAACAAGACTGTTGAACGAATCCACGCGAGAACGTAAATCAATACATACGCGCGAGTTCATAGTTCCCAGACGGTTCGGCAAACAATTTACAGACAATTTCAGTGTTTCTACAGAGACATCCCAAGCTCATAGAAAATTTCACGTATCAATCTCGCGGTTAGATTAACGGCGAGCAGCAATCTGATAAATCTTGCCTGGATGCCCATTAGATTCGCGGCTCATCGTCCAAAGGGATTCAAACGTTTTCTGTTCTCCTTAAATCTCGAAGCGTATGCACGACGATCCTGTTGGTGTGTGTATTGGATATACGACCACACTAACTCGATTCTGTGGACGCCGCGTGTATATTCGCCGCATGTTTCATGCTCATTGGTTCCCCTTTCACATGAACTTTGTGCCGAGGCAAAGCGGTCTCGTCCTCGTTTAACGTTTGCGCTAAACCGCTAGACCAGGCAAGCTTGCGACTACGTACGCGTTCGCTAACGTTTCTATTCCATTTACGGACGGATAATTAGTTCGAGCGAGCTGGATGTAGCATCGCGCGTCGATCTTTCGTGAATCGGTCCTGTCCGCGGCTCGATCGGTGCCCCTCGATTTCACCGACGGTTCTCGTAACTTGATCTCTCCCGTCGATGCTCGATTACTAATTTATTAACCGTAGGAAGTTCCTTCTAGACCACCCTCGCAATGGAAATCACCGGTGAATCAATAGAGATCTGATATGGCTAGCTGAATCCGAAGCTCGGTACATGATTTTGATATTGGATTAACACGTAGGATACCTGGAAGCCCTTCTTGGTATGCCAAGGGTTAATTGTGATTCCAAGTATTTTGTTAAACACGGTAAAATATTATTCTTTCGACCCGTCTTCGATACATCCGTTCAAAATAAACACCCTGGTTGGGGTCTCTGAAGATTCGAGTCGTATGAATTTTCAATCGCCTCTCGTGCACCGCGTCGAAGAAAAGGTGGAGGGCAGGAAAAATGCGAGCCACGCTAGCCACGGAATAACAAACTGCATATTTATGAGCTTACTCTGAAAACGGATCCCGTGCCGTCATGCGTTTTCATCGAACGACCCTTAACGCGTTCAAGATTCACGACACATCGTGTGCGTTCCTCACATATGTAGGTATCTGAAACATAATTAGCGATTCCCAAGACTTTTAGCACAAAGTGTAGTCGATAACAATATAGAAAAAAAAATAATGGGGTCTCGAATGAATTGATGCTGCACTGTTGTTAGGACACCTTGTATAATGATAAGTGGTAGATCCGCCGCTACCAGCGTCGTATAGGTACGTATATGACCTAACGAGATTGCCAGGTACATGCATAAGAATGTGCCGTTAATTAACCGCGCCGTATCGGCCATCTGATTGGCTATTTAATTGGATTAGCCATGGCGAGCCGTAGTTTCTATACGAGAGCGAATACACGGGGCCAGTCTGTACGTACATAGTAATTACGTTAGTACCTTTGGTATACCTGTTACACGGACCAAGTGGGTGCTGTGGTACAGAATGCCAATCGCTTCTCGTATTTTTCCTTTCTTTCGTTTCTCCGATCGTCCTTCCTCTTCTATCTATTTTTTCTTTTTCACTCAACCGTTTCTGCATCTCGATTCCGTTCTTCGCTGACACGGTCCGTCCCTGTGTTCCCTTATTTTCTACAATCACCGGAATTACCATAAATCACCATTCCCCGCGGTGCTTGTACTTTTGTTAAACAACCATGGCAAAATCGATCCGGGTACCGCTATCTGATCGACACCGTTCAGCTGCTACCACTTTGCGGCTATCAGTTGAAAGCGGACCGGCACTTTAGCTATCTTAATTCAGAAAATCAACTGATTTATTGTGGCCAATGAGGTACTTTTAACGCACGAGATAATTACTAATCCTACTCTTGAATCGTGTTACACGTTGTTCTCTTCAGATACGTGCTCTGTACTAGGGGTGTTAACTCGATCCTTAAGCCAACGACCAAGTGGTTAAAAAATTTCTATAGGAAATAACATGTGCAGGTAATGCAGTTGATCGGCAGTTGAATCGGTTTACGCGTTCTTTGACAACGAACGAAACGAGGCGAGAAGCGAACGTTTAAAGGTCGTACGCGAGGCGAAATGAAGCGTCTAAAGGCGAACGTGGGTGTTACCACGAGTTTTACACGTAACATGCTGGTCACTTCGACCAAGAAACGTTCGTACATGATGTAACGACGTCGTAACGTTGGTCAACTTTCAGAGGAGCGAGCTCCACATGGCTATTCAAACAGTTCCTTAACGGAAGCTGTCGAATTCTTGTCGATGAAGTGTTAAACGAGAAAGTATATAACTTTGAAGCTAAATTCTGAATTTAATATAATTATACTTAACGCTTCTCATATAGAAACTGGCGTCATTTTTTTATCTTCCTCTTCTCGGATCACCTGCAAATCTAGATTTGCATTTAAAATATTTAATTTGAATAGGAAAAATTTAATAAAGGAGCTCGGTCTTTCTCTTCACTGCCTTTGGAGTTCGGACGCAAGACTTTTAAAGACCCTCTTTATTTAAATATACTCTTACACTTTTATTTAAAATAGATTTTTGAACTTTTCTTAGCATAGATCGATTCTTTGACACGTTCTGTATAAGAAAGGATTAGGGTAAAATGTTGGAGAAAGAATAGTTTAAGAGATATTTTAAATTCAGTGTAGCGATGCACGTTTCCGTATGACGTTCATTAGAATTTTTAGCTCGTTGACAGCACGGTAGCGAACCGGATTTGATTCAAAGGGAAGTTCTCTGCTACGTGTGGCGCGACAATAGATTTCAATTCCATGTGGCTCGTAGACAGCGTGGGTAGAGTACACGCTGCAAATCGTCAGTGGGATTGTTAACGCGTGTCACTCCATACACCGCCGTGGCACACTCATAAATACATACACCTCCTTGTGTTTCACGATACGTATTTTGTCGTACAATGCCGTTTACGAAGTGGACTCGGTTTCTTAATACCTCGGATATACTGTACGTGCCCTTTCATACTTGTTATTAGCTCCGGTTACTTCATTGTCTGCGCGGTTCAATGTTCGCTTTTGCGAAATAGTCGAATTCCATTTGTACGTCAATGTTTTACATTAATGGTACCGTGGGTGGGATTTGACTTAACCTTTTCAATGTTTAATCTCCATGTTGGACGTGTAAGTTAAATTCTATGATTGATTAGTTTGTGTATTTTAATATGAAGGAGATATGGACAGGTAGATATTAAAAGTAGCAATTTTGTTACCGCAGTCTTTTATTTTAGAGAACGATGAAAGGGTAGATGTATTGTAGATGTTTTACCTCGGGCGTACTGGCCATAGGGAGTTTGGAAAAATTGCCGGTGAGTCAGTAGAGATTTAGGGCCTAATCAATTAAAATTAGGGCCTGCATTCTACAAGAGAGCTCGTCATATCACCCAGTAATAATTTTAGTCCCAAATCCCTTTCGTTCTTTGCCCCTTCAGAATAAATAATTGACACGTATAACTTGCGTAGCGTAACGAATTACTTGCAAGAATGTAGCTCTTCTCTTTCTGAAAGATAAATGCATTCATGCATATACGTATTCTCAACATTCACATGCAGAGAGGTGATTGCTCAGCCGGTACTACAAAATTAAATTAACAAAATAATGAAGAAAGCCAAAGGAAATAAAATGCTTGAGAATATCACTGAAATTAAATCAGTGATTCGAAACGGTAAATTGAGAAATTAAATTAAGAGAATCAATTTTTAATAACCTCAATAACTCACGGTATTTCATTAACACGGTTATTTCTCAATCCGCATTAATCTAAGAAAAAATCGACGATTCTCATAAAATAGATTTCATCTCGCAATTCCGACTGGCTGCACCGAGAAGAACCACCTTTCCTCCGATCATACCATTGAATTACGATCTACCTTATATAAATTACAATAAGAAGCCGGTTACGGCGGCAACGGCAAGTGCAACGCCTTATAAACCAGGGGCCCGATGCAACGACGACCGAGGTGTGGGCACACTGTGCAGCCGGGTCGAAGACAATCGGAATCGGCTCGGATCGAAGGCTTATCTACTTAATCTGGCTGCGATACAGCACGCCTATAAATACCGCGATTCGTAGCCGCGGGTCATACGCGTCGCATTCATCTCGCGATCGGTTACAAGCGGCTCGTGTACGCACGCCTACGCCGAAAATCGTTATTCATCGCGGTAATTGCGCTCGCGAACTTGGTCCAGGATCATTGGCGTAACTAGGTAGGGGGCCAGGGAGAACCTGGTCCTGCCACCCCATCAGAAATTATTGAAATAAATAAAAATATGAATATTTGGCTCATCGTTCGATATGAAATGCAACTAAATATACAAGATGGAGTAATATTTTTATTATATAAAATGATGAATTAATTGTTGCAGTAGGATTAGGAATCCTAGTTACGCCAATGAGCAGGATAAGCAGGTTCCAGTGACAAGTAAGGTAAGAAATTCAGGGAGTCTCGTTATCGATCGTAGACGACTAAAAGTTCTCGTTCGATTTGGTCGATTTGTAACTGTAACAGTGGTGAATCGATTTAATCGTGTGACGATCGTTCACGCTCGACGCTCCTCGATATCGATGGAAAATTGCCGCATTAATCCTACTTCTGCGTGTCTTATTGCTCGCCGAGGAGACAAATGCGTTCAGGGTCTCGAGCAGAACCGCAAAACCGATTCGTTGTGTTTGTACAGAGCGAAAAGACTGGATAATTGAAGGCCGATGAAACGCATGGCCTAGACGGAAAATAATAACCCGTTACTACTTTGTAAGCCCATTAGATCTCGTTAACGATCGCCTGTCAAAGGGATAATTATTTATGTCGGTTGAAAAAGAAGCGTGTTTGTTAGCGGTGACCACGGCCAGAGTTGCAGACACGACGGTATTCACGCGCTTGTTGCTGTATCCGCCGGCTTTACTACACACCGTTTGATATTTATGTGTATCGCACCATACATCATATCGTTTCGGTCCCGTATTGTATTTATGGCGGGTGCAGGAAAAATGGCACAATTAACAGTTCCGGAATGGGGCGCGCAGCTGCTACAAAAACTAACCCCCCCGGTCGAAATTCATTTTACGATATCCTGATTAACGTCCATGATAATTCCGTCGATATCTTCCACCATTCGGAGAGAAATCGAACTTTCTTTGTCGAGGGGCGATCATTAAAATTATCTTGTCGTCATGTTTCCCAAAAAAGCTTAAAAAATTCGGGACTTAATTTGTAATATCTTTTCATCATTCATAAATCTCCGACTGTCTTTGAAAACTCAGAAGGGGGTAGTAGGAGTCTTAAGGACGATCTATCCAAGCTAGATACTAGTGTCCCCAGTTGGGTAGCTCGACTTAGATATTAATGTAATACATAATCGCACGGAGATTGGAGAGGCAGGACCCGGCGAGTAAGATGAATGAACCTTACAGAGCTCAAAAGGCATGCGGTTGATCCGATGTGTCGTAATCCTGACCCCGTGAGGCTGTACGGTCTCTCGTTCGAGCATATTCCGTGTCTTACCTGTATATCCGTTTAATCTGTTCGGCATACATCGACAGCCGGCATGCACTCTACTCGCTCGCGCGCGTGCACGTTCGCCTACACGTTATATAGTAAATAATAGCGGCGATCGGAGAGAAAACTTCGATTGTAGTTAGCCGCTATCAGATCTTGGCTAAGTGAACAAGGAGTGTCTGGGAAAACGCATTCGACTTATGTGTCCTAAGCGCGTGTCTCCACGTGAAAGTCGACGACTTTTCCTTTTTCAGCCGCGACGACAGTTTTCCAACGGACTTTATGGATCTCGATGTTGCTCGTTGGCTTGCTCTTTCCCAAAGAGACGCCGACGATCAGCGTCGTTTCGAATTCTTCGGCAGGAATTTTCCAATCACCGCTGTCTCTACGCGGCGTTTAATGTTGCTTCCTGGGACACTCGCGCACCGATACCTGGGCATTTATGGCCGTGATTTACGCTCGAACTTGTTCCCATACAACTCGTCATACGAAGTCGTTGGGTACTTTCGCGAGCCTGCGAACGGAGATACAGATGGTTATCCGGAATATTGTGCAAGGATAAAAATGATGGAATCTTGAAATCGTGCAGGAATCGAGGACATGTCAGGACTAGGGGTCAATAACTGTACGCGTTACACCATGGAATATTACCGTTAATCAATTATTTTATTCAAGTATTCTACAATTTATTCGAATGTAAAATAATTGTACCAGAGCATCGATAGAAAATTCAAATTATCTTCATGCACAAATAGGAAACATGTTTAATAGCTTCAGGCGAGGATACTCGTAACGCGATGATTGAAGCTGAACGCATGTACTCGCATCACCTCTCAATATCTTTATGGACACCTCTTCAGCAACAATTCGTCATAGTGCATACTTCCTTAACACGGTCGGTTTAAAGGCCGGTTCACAAGTCGGCGAGGAAACAGCCTACGTATTAGGCAACCACGTCTGGGTATAAATTACGATTGGCCAACGCAGAGTACCGCCTCGATGGAGCGTGTCTTTTACGGCGGATCCAGCGAGAAAGTAAGTACGTGACGCAAGTCCTCGCATCGCCGTAGATAAAGTAATCTCTATTGTCTAACGTGACAATGAATAATTCGTGGGTTGGCGATAACGATGCTTAAAGCCTTCCACGAATGGTCGGACGTTGCGGTGTCCGCGAGTTTGAGATTTCACGGGGGAAAGCGTGCGTTCCGAAGACGCCCTCGCTATCTTCTCGCGCATCGTTCGCCGACGAATCGAACGTTTTACGCTTGAAAAGGTGTATCCGTTAGGTAACACGCGAAAACGCGATTACGACACCGGTCGACGGTGAACAGTTCGTTCGCCGTATCGTTCCACTGCATCCGGCAAAAATTATGTTTCCTCGCGATGGGGGGATACGTACAGCGGAACGATGCTTCCTCACGGAAGAGAGGATTCAACCGGCGGAGAAATTACGGAAGAAATTACCAGGTTGTTGCGGAAATTGCACGTCTTTTCGGTTACGGCAGCATTCGATTCTTTTCTCCTGTCTGATTGTGAGTA
Organism: Osmia bicornis bicornis; assembly: GCF_907164935.1. Lineage (NCBI taxonomy): Eukaryota > Metazoa > Arthropoda > Insecta > Hymenoptera > Megachilidae > Osmia > Osmia bicornis. The sequence continues at coordinate 7,810,935 of NC_060228.1, read as the reverse complement.
CCAAGAAACGATTCTATTTTTTCCTTTTAGGTAATTTATGGTTGCGTTAATAATTGAGTCATTAGCGAGTGGAAATGATACACGGAGCTGCGTTTTAAATTTTAAATCGAATAAAATTATAAAGCAATGAGCTACCCTTAACGATAACAGTGCGATAAAAATCCAAGAGTTAGGAGAAACGCGTTTGTCACCGGTCCGTGATTCGCGAGCGAAATCGCGAATGTATCGCGTTATCCGTCGAGCCATCGTTTGAACGTTCGTGACACAATTTTCTATTTAGAGATCGTTAACCCATTTCAACTATCGTACAGGTCTTAACGAGATCGTATGGTGTGTTTGATCGTCTGAGGTAGATTATCGACGTGTCGGCGAGATAGAATCGTTTATGGGGAAAGGAGCATGAGAGAGTTCCTTTGATTATTTCCAGGTTGCGAAATTGGCAAATGACAGTGTGTGTGTGCGTTTAAAAAGCACAGGAAATTTGTATTTTCATCTAAATTCCCTAGGGAAATTATTCGTTTGTTTATATAATGCAAATTCCAAAAGATTTTGAATAAATTCAAAAATTGTTATCGCCACGTCACGTATAGAGATATTTAGTATATAAAATAAAACATTTCGAGAATTCCAGTAGAAGCATTCTCCGCGTTGTGCACAGTAAAATACAACGGAAAGACGCGTAAGATAGTGTTTCATTGCGTCGTAAATTAAGCATGGAAAGAAATAGTGGAAGTGGATTGGAGAGAACGACGCGAAACTCGCGTCTGATTAATGTCGGTAGATATCACTGTGTTTTTGAATACAATCGGTCTCCGGTGGCATTTCAATTTGCAACTCCGTTGCTGCCCAAGATAAATTGTCACGATTCACGATTTGTTATTTGGAAGATTGATTTTCACGTTGTTTTAAGAAATTGCTGATGTCAAACTTTTGATAGCACGTTTAATACTACTTCTATTTTCTTACATCTCTATCTTCTCTTATTTATTTAGAAGAAATTATGCTTAATCACCGGGTAAATTAATTGTATTATTTGGCTGAACTTTACGTATTCCTTTAACCAATCTTTACCTGATACTGCGGATTGGTTTCACAAATTACTTAACTTGTCTTATCTTTAATTTCACACCCTGTCTCTGTTACGGAAGCGGTATCGGGGAGGATCGATGAACGATACACGGAACACGGTTGATACCGACAAACGACTTTGGGAGTGGTCTCGTGACTACCGCGAAAGCAATGCATGGCAATTGCGATGTTTATTATTACAACGTGGTATCTGACTTGTACCGTGTTAGGCGTGAAACGGTCGGGCAGGTCGGGACCCCATTCCTTATCCCGTGGCAAGCCGGTGAAATGAATTCTTCGTGTAACACGTGCACGTGTGCGCGTGAACGACGCTCAAGTTAGCCTCGATGGTCCTGCAACGGGTCCCCCTCTACATACGACCACTATTTATGGGTTATTAATGTCCAGCAGGAAAATGTAATACACCGTGCTGACCCAGAACTGACAGACAGACGGGATAAAGGGGTAGTTTCTCTGACAGGAATAGTTCGTTAGCGAAATGGTTCTGGCATGCAGCTTTTTATTCGACGTGTGAAAATCGTTGACAGTCTAATATTCCTTTTTTTTTTCATTGCGTTGAATTATGTGTGGTTATTCAGATTTTGACTCAACTTTACTTGAAACTTGTACTTTTGCTTTCGAAATTCGTTCCATCCCAAAGCAATGAGTATAAAAAACAGAAGGTTTTTCCATTTCTATTCAAGCGAAAGAATGAAACCAGCTCATTTGCCCTCTCCCTTCTGGTAGCCGATGCAAACTTCAGCAACCCTGAAACTTTCCATGTTAATCTCTTACTCGCACCCCTCCGAAGGGTCTATCCCCCAGCATGGAATAACATAAAACTTTTCGTTTCTCGCCCTCGTAGCATCGTCTCCTGCACCCTTGCTTCGGTGACGTCGCTCAGGACTTTTACTTTTAAATCATTCAGCCCGATGCCCGTTACATTATTCAACCGCTAACACCTCGCGATGCGGATTTCTCAAGGATCCTCGTCTCTTCTTTCGTATCCGCGTCACTGGTCCCCGTATTCTTCGAGAAAGGCCTAGGAAACTTCCAAAGAAATTCTTTGTCAATAATTCTTGCACCCATGCTTTAGCGTCTGATATTCAAATTTCTACTCTCGATAAATTTAGTCGTTTAAAAAACTTCGTTTTCTAATATACCGCGAGAAGATAACGTTTCCAGTTTCATCTAGTCTGTTCATTCGCTCGCGATGACAATCCCGGTGTACTCAACCCGTTCATAAATTGAAATACCTACTTTTGGATTGCTTCCAGACGGTACCTCGCGCGTCTCGTCGAAGCTCGAAGTCATGTCGAGGCGAACGATCCTGGTAAGAACGTCTCGTACGCTCTATTTCGATGTCACAGCTTGCGTTTATAAGCGCGAGACCGTATTATAGTAACTGACTGCTCTGGTAATGGTCGAGACACTCGCGTTTCTACGATCAACCCCGTCTTTTATGCGTATTTCTCTGCTACTGTTATCTGTGTATTCGAGTGATTTAAATCAAGATAATTTCAATAATGATTTTTCGATGAAAACATTTAAGTGTCGTTCAAATAAATAACAATGGCAATTGGGTAGGTACTACTTCAGAGAATTTATTTTAATGCAGAACATTTTCGAAATATTGATTGTTTTGTACAATTTAATGACTTATTCGAGGAAGTAATATCGATGCAATGTTGAAAGCATCAACTTAACGGAACTAATAATTAATCAGGCTATTCGATTCCCTTGCACACTAAGTATTTCCGTGTTTAATAACGACGCTAAAATCATTCGATACGCGTCGATGATTTAACGTAATTCCATTGAAATTACCGACAACCGGGCGAAGTAACAATTTTAAATTGAAACAGAATATTATTATATGGATCGTATAGAGTTTCCGTGCTTCTGGGTTGCTAACTCGAAACACACTTCTGAATGTTGTATTAATCAATAATTGGATGAAATTGAATTCGTGGAATTTACAAATTTCATAATACGCGATCTCGTGTGTTCGCCATTGCGCACTGATTTGATGGATCGTACACCTATTATGGCATTCTACATGTTAAAAAACAAGCAATTCATAGAATGCAGAGAGGAATGGTCGCTGATTTTTCTCATCAAAGCAAACACACTTTTATCCGTGTAATCATCCGTTTTTTCTCATACGCACAAGGTGTCTCTGAAAGAGTACGCGAGGTAGGGGTCCGTTGAGTAGAATTTTTCGCATGGTCGTGTTCCCCGAGGGTCGCTTAAGTGGCGGATTTTCTCGAGGACGTGACGCGTGCATTGCAAAAAATAATATTTACGGTCGCGTACAATGTTGAGGCGGCGGTCTCTGGGACGTTCCTTTATTTGCCATAACTCAGGTTACAGGCAGAGAGAAGGGAGCAACGCGATGTTGGCGAAAAAGAAAGAGGAAGTGAACGAAACAGCATCCTCTGGCTGGAACGCACCGGACCCCTTTTCCTTTCCCAAAGTGATTTATTTCGTTTGGTGGCCGCGAGCATGCGCGCCCATTCAAACTTGGCAATTTTTGCCCAGGCTAATCTGAAGAAGCATGAGCGTTTAACGCGCGCTAAGATGTTATTAATCACCTCGGTCCGCGTAGGAAGACGAAAAATCACGCTCCGAGCGTTTAGCGTCGACTTTTACACGGGGTACCCCGGGGCGATCGCCAACCATCGCCGAGTATTCCCAGGTTAAAACTGCGATTTCGCTAGAATCGAAATAATTTAAGTCCTCGAGGGAACGGTCAAGGGATGTCGCGTTTACGGAAACATTCCGTGTACCTATCGTACGTGCACACGCGATTTCTGGTAGCCAGCTACGAAGCAGGATTCCATCGCTGCTCGATGCAAAACTAACGAGAAACGAGCTAATGCCGTGAGAAGATTAACGATCTATCCTTGAACGCTCGATCCATCTGTCGTTTGTTCCACGTTGTAAAACGGAAGTTCGAAATACCTGCACCTGTTAAAATGAACGGAATTCACTGACCAGTGTTTTACTCGCTCAGGTATTTAGAGTCAGATTGTTGATTAATTACCTTTTCCTTTTAATACCTTAATTGATGAAATATTAGGGAAGAAAGTGAGTAGTCTTCTTAACTCTTGAACAGAGGAGCCTGGAGCAATCGTAACCCTTTATGGTCCATGGTCCAAGGGTTAAGTACCGACGTCACTTATTGTCCAGATCAATTTTAGCGTTTATCAATGATCGCGAATAAGTACGAAACTATGCAACGTAATGAATGGAAATAATTTTACACAGAAGAGAAAATCAAACTTTCCAACTAGTAAAGGGAATCGATTCTATCCGGGTATTCGTGGTAGAATACCAATCATCGTGATATCTCGGCCAAGTATCATCCGGTAAGTGGGATCAGAAGGGTATCGCGTTATCTTTAATGATTCCAATAATTTTCATTTGATTCTACGCTAAGCCGCGCGATCGCTTTCTATCTTGCTTTCGTTCAGGTATTGTACACGCATCGTGAAACGCGATATTATATGTTGATAAATTATTCACAGTGTTACTGTTAAAGGTATCGAATTAATTTGTACATCTAATACAAAGAAATAATTGCTAAATAAGGTGTAGTACACTAGTCAGGTAGTCAGTTAATATTTAAATTCTTATCATCGATCATCATTCACTCCCACAGTAGTGAACGTGTTAAGACACTAATCAATCTTGTAATAGACAAATCTGTCAGGTTATAAATCTTTAGTTGGTGTATTAATTGTCGGAAGAAAAAGGAACATCTGAAAGGTAAATAATGGGACCAGCTTCCGGCAAGACGGCAATTATCGTTGACCAGTAGGGATCGACGCCCGTTCAGCGACAAGCCGTGATAGTCGGAACGGCAAACACCTTGAGTGTACACACGACAGAGGCGAGAATTATTGCGTCCGTGATAAACGGCGAGGCAGATTACGCGATTATGGAAGTAGGTCTGTTGCTTGGAGCTAGACGACCAGCCACACGAGTTGCAATCTCGACCGAACGTTAAGCACGGACATCGAAAGCGCGGCTAGTGCTTGGTCGTTAAAAAGGAACCTAAGGTCTAAGGGCATTACTAGGCTGCCTCGAGTGGCGAGTGATTTACGATCGAGCTTCCCGGGGGCAGGAAATTCGTTAGGGGAATCTCTGGGATTCGAGATGGGCTTCCGCACGCACCGAGCACCACCGTTCAAGATAATGTTAACGAGTCCGTTGGATAAACGCGCGCTACTCCATGGTTCCTCCTTAATAACCCCATGTCGTGACTTCCTCCACGTTCGAGTGTCTGAATCTTCAACGCTCCTCGAGGAGCATCTCGCGTCGATAAAGTGCTACGAATTCATCATTCCATCCTGGCTTCTTCCTCGGCTGAAACGAGGCCGATCTTGCCTCAGGATTACACTTTCCATCGTTCAAATTGAATAAGCGTTTCTGATTGCTCGAATTCTGAAGTTGATACACATCGCTTATTTCAGATTTTCCTCCAAGTTTGTCGATCTTATATTTAGAATTATGATCTATTCATGGGATGTATTCATCAACCGGGTGCGCCTCTGTTAATTTTTCTACCCCTTCTATGCAGCAGCTCGCGGGTAACTATTTGCGGCGAGCAAGCTTGCAACGGAAAGTGAGAAATGGCGGGTGTAACGAAGGGAAGCGAGAAGTTTAAAGGTTTTTCGCGGTGGCGGATGAAACTGGCGGGAATAAATTTCTCGGTAAATTCATGATCGAGTTGCCTCGAACGATTTTCTTCTTTCGCTCCTGTCCCGCCGAGACGTGTGCCCGTATATCTTCGACGATGGTACCGAGACTTTCTCTCCTTTTTCTCTCGGACTAGTTCGCAAAATCGCACGGATTAAACGAGCGGAAACATTGTTTCACCTGCTGGCACGTCGTCGGTGTATAACTGTTACGTATTAATGGCACGAGGGAATTATGTGCAATGAGCAATTGTGTTTTATTGACCAGCTCCAGGCACACGCGTGAAAATTTCAGTTGTAATTTTCTCCGCCGGCATGCGGTTCACGTCTCGCGCATTATTTAAAACACGCGCCCTACGCAGCGGCTCTGGAATAATGACAAATGCATTTTTCGGACAGTCGGCGACCAATTTCCAGCGAGACCTCCGTACCTCTTTTGTTTTCCCAGCGATTCGAATTTTATACCACTATCAATATTATTGATACCAGAACGCGATCAAAACAGATGTTTGTTAGAAACAAAATGAAATATCGCGGTTATCGAAGTAACATCTCGAGGATTACAACTTGAGTTATAAATCAGATTTATACAGTCCACGGGATACATTAAAACTTGTATTCTCCGGAGGTTAACATACTCGAGAGAGCCACTGTTTTCTCTTGCAATAAACTGGACTCGTGCCGTGAACTTTCTGGACTCGATGACCTGCATAACAGAGTTGTTTGCCTTCGAATATTGTCTACTTTACGAGGCAAGCCATGTATCAGAAACCTCGCGAGTGTTCTTTCGAAAATTATATTGAGAAGATTATTTAATTGCATACATTTGTTTTGAAACAGTCTGTATCTAACAGCAGACACAGTAGGCACATTTGCAGCAGCTGGGATCCGGTGTTCGTTGATCGAAACGTTTTTGGCTCACTTTTCGCCTGGAATAAACCGCTCGGTTGAATCAGCAACGAGCCAGACTGTCAAGCGACGCGACGCAGCGCTGCTTTCTGACAAGAATGTTCTATGCCAAAGCCCAATTATTGAAGTATACCGGCTGCTCGGTGCATCTAGCAATGACTAAAGGGAATGCCGTTGTTATTGCAGGTACACCATCTTCGTTGGCAAGATTTTGTCCGTGTCTGGTGGATGCAACGGGGCAAATAGAGGTGCAATTATTCTACAGGTAGCACGGTGCACCGGTTTCACCCCAACACCGCCGGAACTAGAACGCACATCCGCCCGCCGATAGCCCGACCCCTCGTTAAGATGTTTCTCGCCTGCTCTCGAAATTCGCGGGAGCATCGAGCGCCATAAATTTTCGGAAATTTCACCGGTGCCGAATTCCTGTCGTCCTCTTTTTCCTCTCGACTCCCATTGCAGCCAATTAACGCTCGATGATCAGCGATGGAAAACAGAGCCGACGTCGAAGCTAGATCGTTTCGATTAACGACACCAGCTGACGATTTTCCGCGTGTATATTCAATTAAAATTTTTCTTCGTGCTTAGAGACAGAGAAAAATTCGTCTACTTCTTCAACGCTGCAATTCAGAAAACTCGGGGAAACTCATTAGCCATCAGTGTCGCCTATTTTTCCATAGCAAGATCCGTTGCAATTAAAAAGCTATCTTTATTTGTAGATGGTGGCTGTCTTTTTCTCGTTCTTTGTTAGCCACGACAAGAAGCATCCGACATTAGCTCTCGTTAGTCTTGATCGTGGCCACTTACGTAAATCACCCCGGGAATTCCACGTTTGCTCGTGTCACACCACCCAGCAACCCCCTGAGAAACCCTCTCGCCTATCCTTCGTTTTCGCTCGCAAGAAGGTAAACGTACGCGAGATTACAGTCCCTGTGAAATTTATTCTATTAATTAAGTTTACTCCTGGTACCTTGTTCCCCCGGTGGACCGACTGAGACGGTCACTTCTGGGGGCGTGTAATCCGGAAACAGTTGAAATACTCCTATGGTTGGCGAACACCACGTCGAAATGCTCCTAATTTTCATCACCGTTGTTAGATGTCTATTTAAATAGCCTCGGTATCAGTTACTTGATCCTGAGACACAGGATACATGTCATCGTGTTAATTTCCATATGTAGGTATTTTGTAGGACGTTCTAATTTTGTTTGAAAGGTAAAAGATATGGAACTCTAAATACTTGTGAATATTTTGTAAAATGAAGAAATGATAAATAGGATATTTTAATTAAGGAGTGTTAGCTTTAAATTAAAGGAAGGTTAGAAATCTTAATTCGGTTTTGCGAAAAATAATCATTTATTTTAGCAATTAAAAATACATCAATGCTTTCTGTAATAGAAACGACCCTACTTCAATTCCACGCTAGTTGAAACACACTGTAGGAGGCTCAGTAAAAGAGCCAGGAACGAAGAGAAAACGTAGGTTTGTTTCGTATTCTGCATTCATCCTTGCAAAAATCATCTTGTCTATCCATCATCGTGTCGTTTGGTCTGTTCATGCGAAAATATGATGTAGCGTGCAACCGTAGGAGGAGAACGTTGACGTCGAACGTCGTATCGACTCGGCACGGCCAGTTACGTGATGTTCATTAGCGAGCGCGACTCGTAAAAGCGAAACGACTTGACATTTAACAAGGAATCGATGAAAAGATAAGTCGCTGTGCATCGCACGAAAGCGTTAACCGGCCACCGTCTCGTTCTCCCTCGTTCTTCGTCCCTCGGAACGAGCGGCTTTCGTCATTTCGATATATCGCAAAATGACCGCGGAGAAATCAGTAAAAATTACGTGACCGTTATCTCTTATCGCTTGTACTACAAGAATGTAGACCGATTAGATATAAACTGTAGGTATATCCGAGGGGTTTCTTTCGGCCCATGCGAGCGGACCCTCTTAGGGGAAGGAAACCATCCCCTCGATTTTTTCTGCTACCAAACGGTAATAAATAGCAATTTCCCGTTTTGTTAATTATCATACAATTTTTTTTATATTATTTCTCGCTACACACTTAACGCATTTACCCAGTTTATTAAAAAAAAAATCACAAGTACCGCAAAAGCAATTTACATGAATTTGTTAAAAATGAACTTACTATCTCGATGTATTTTTAACGAATTCAACGGCCCAGTTGGAGTGTTAAAAGAGCAACAAACATTGTGCACGGGTTGAATAACGGTGAACAAACGTAAAACACGAACGAAATTCCGGTGAAAATCGAACGATCTCCGTTGGTCATGCGATCTCGCAGTTGGTTCAACCCCCTACGTTTTATCATCCACCGTATCTGACGACGAATGGTCCGCGAATCTTTATGACCGATACTATCGGGCCAGGTGTCGCGTGTCGTGGACAGATATCCTCAAAGGGGCGAACATTTTTCATTTTTCCGGGACAAGTGACCTCACCGGTGCGGTGGTTTCAACATTTTCCTTTCGTCCTCGTGCAACGCTCTCAGCTTCTTCTTCTGCTGGCTTCACCTTCGCGTCTATAAATAAAGGGAGGCGAAGTAAGTGCGGAGTCGGTAGGTTGTCGTCAGAGTCATTAAGGGTAGTGCTTCGGTTTCCCTTGGAAGCATGCGAACACATTCAACCCGCTTGTATCGACGTACGAGTTTCTCGGTGTGTCGGTGAACGAACGCGTGCGTACATACGCGTGTAGCAGTGGTACGTACGGATAGAAGGAGAGAGGCTAGGTGAATTCGAAGAAAGAGAGAGGTCGTTCATGTCGATGGAAAGGGTCGAAGACTAACTGGCATAGGCGTAGAGGCGAGGACTCAAGAACTCGTCCCTGATGAAACGCCGGCTCTCGTGTCGCACGTTTGGAAAAACGAAAAACTCGTATTGGCGAACGGTGTCGTTTTCCTCGGCTAGATTTACGAGTTATTCGAGAAGCTGACACGACACGGGAGTCAGGTACACGGACGAGTACGCGATCGGTAGCGTGCTTGGTCTCCATCGAAAGCCTTGCTCATCTCGCTGGCTGGTGAATGCGTGGAGAACCGATTGGATAGATCTCAGCGTGAGCATCGCGCGAGAGGATACGAGTATCATTAGACGGATCATAAGATTCGCAGCATTAATATTTTTGAAATATTAGAAATTGCTCTTTGATAATTTACACTCTGAGAGAACTTTGATGCAACATCTCGACGGTCGGATATTCGCTTCCGTGTTTTGGGACGTGTTGTTTAACGGGCATGTTTAAAGCTCAACAAACGGTAGCTCGAGTGCGAGTTGCTAGTTACGATCGTAAAGGTGCCTCTGCTTTTCGTCCGGCTCGTAAAAGCTGCGAGGAACGAGGGTATCAACGCGGAAACCTTCTTCCACGTACGAAATCGATCTCGAAACTGGTATAACTAATTCTACAGGGTGATATTAAGTTTTGCTATTCAGGATTGTTCGAAAGTATTCCTATAAAATATCTATCTTATGACCTCCTTGAAATAATGTAACTTTAATCCAGAATATTGACACGATTCAAGACCCACCCTCTCTAGGAGAGTAAAGCCTTTAAATCCAAGTGGTTACTGTTTGTATACGGCAAAAGAGATGGAAATGAAAACTGCCTACGCTGCTGTGACAAACGTAGACATAGTCTGTCGAGAGAAACATTCGCAAGAAGTTGAAATAAAGGAGACGCGTCTCGCGACACACCCTTTTGTACGCTCGCTTCTTGCTGACATTGTCCTCGGTCCCGCGAACCGGCTGCCCGTCTTTATTACGCGTTGCCCAAATATTAGAAAATTGCAAGCGTGCATAAAGGAGAGGTCGTCTGAAAGCAGGAGAAAAAATTATGCGTGCACCTCGTTTGTTCTCCCGATTGAAGGGGTTGCGAGCCCTCTTTCTTACCGCGACGCGGTTACGCGCGTGACATCGTTCGAGGGTGGTTCCCTGTGTTTTGACTCGTTGGATGTTCTGCGTGCAAAATTACGATGGAACTTTCACCATAAAAAATCCCATTATACAAATGTAACGACCAGCAGGCTCATTTTTTCTTTTCGCGATAATGTACTCGGTACGACCCTCGAAACAGAGCCCGTGCAATTTTATTTGGAACAAGTACGGAACGCAAAGTTATATCACGCTTTATATTGTGTTTAAAAGAAGAAATGAATTTCACGGGGAACGAACAAAGTATTATTAATAAAGATTCCAACGTTGAGCTTTCAAAAGCATGGTGGAAACAGGGCATATTTTACTCTCAATCCTCGATTCCGAAATAATTAAAGCGCGAAATTCGTGGAAGTTCCTGCGCTCGAAAGCGTAAGAGTTTACAGCACGATAAATTTCTTTTTAATCGTTTCATACGAGCTCGGCGTTCGTTGAACAGCTTCGTTCCCGGGAATTAAAATCAAATTATTACAAAAATTTACGGAACGATCAAACGGGTGACTCGAAGGTTTGAAATATTTTTATTTAAAAGACGTCTTCATCTTCTACCCTCGTCGAGGTCGAAAGCAGTAGCAGTTCTAAGTTACATTTTCACAGACAATTTGTTTCCTGTTTGTATTCTTAGCCAGAGTTTCGTCCCTTTGTTGGCTCATTATCCAGCACCCCCCGATGGTCGAATTACGCTCATCACGACGCCTTTTCCATTTGCGCGACAAAATTCATGCGAAATTGCGTGATTTTCCCAGCACGAGCTCCGTCAATTTGCGGACATCAAGGGTGTAGAATGAAAGTAAGAAGAAAACAGCGATGAGACATTCAAAGAGCATCGTCGAAGTTTGAATTATGAAATTGTAACGACCCTCGAACGAGTCGTCGACTAATTTATTCATACGTATTACCCCCGTATTTGAACATCCCCTTCTAGTGGTTTCACTATGGGAAGCAGTGTGTATTGACCGGTAGAATGTTTTTAGATTACGTCATGATCGTTTACATCCGCGTAACACCGAAAACTGCGACTATTTCATACCGTGGTGCACATTCGGCGCACGGAAGGGTTGGTCTAATCACTTTTTAACTACATTAGCACCGGCAACTACCCCTCTCCTTGGCATAGCGAGCTCGGGGCAACTTTCCGGTTGGGGAACCTCGTCGCCATCAAAAATAGATTACATCGCGTTTGTATCTGATGTGAATTCGTTTCCCTTAAACCTTGGAAGGTGAATGATTAGGACGGTAGACGGTGTCTGGGTCCATTCGGTCCCGTAACAACAATGGTCTTTTCGATGCTACGATTTATATAGACAAGTGAGATTTCTTTCATCGTCCACGGATATCCGTTCGAACGGTCAGGCGAGCAAACAAAGTTAAAAATTGTCCCATTGTCGCAGGACGTGTCCCGTGACAGGTGGAGCCAAATGATAAATCAACGAGCGTCCGAGTAAGTGTTTCTTTATCTTCCCTTCAGCTCCACGTCGGGAAGGAAAGAAAATTATCCGTGGCTACGAAGTGAAACGTTCGGACGAAAAGCGTTCCGAGGAAGAGAAATGGTGAAAACCGAAAGTGTGTGCGTTCTAAACGATACCGGAGTCCCCCGGCAAGACAATCTTGCCACATGCTTCTCTGTCCACTAATAGACTGCACGTCAAGTCTTTTTCCTCGAGTTTTTTCCCCCCTCGCAGCCTCCGTTGGATTCGCCGCCACGACGATGGATAACCTCGAACCTTAACAGTCGTTTAATTTGTGTCTGGCTCCACGTTTTTACTCGGGGAAAGTAAGCTTCCACCAGCTAGAATAAAACACTCGTCCTGTGTAGTCTGGTTGCTTCGGTGGACATCCGCAGGGTGTTCTTCTCGCCTGTATTTCGGATTTCTTTGCGGCCAGCATCTTGCGCAAGAAGAGGCTACTAATGTCTAAGAGCTGCTACTCTGACGAATGTGCCTGGTATGACGCTAACAAATTGCTTTAAAGCTTTTTCGACGAACGTTTCGACGTTCCCGAAGAGGTTAGAGACTCGTTTCTACTTTCATTGGTTGCTGACCTGTGTTGGAACTGCGAAGGGTAGTAAAATCATTCGTTAAAAGGAAATTTCTTGCTACAGCTCTGTTCTATTTTAGAAAGTACGATAGTTAACCCTTTTACTATTTTGTATTCAATTAAGCGTTTAGTCGAGGATTTTCATAAAACGTTGCTACAAAGTTTCATCGTAAATTTCTCCAAACTTTACACTTACGAATCACTGAGATTTCGTTAATTAAACACCGTCAAAATGGACAAGTTTCAATGCGACTGACAGTCGGCGAGGCTAGAAATAATGACGTTCGTCCCGTCATCCGTGTTACATTTGCATAAACCGTCTTCGACGGGGCACGAGGGGGCAAGGGCGAAAAGTCGAATAATTCATTTCCAGCATTTCCATGGAACAGCTCTGTTCCCGTCGACAGGGAGCGCTGTCTCCCGCGACATTTCGTAATTTCTAGACAGTGGTTGGAAGATCTAATTTCCTAGTCTGCCATTCATGGCGCGAGACCAACGTGTAGCCCTTGTCGCAGCCGTGGACATGGATGGTTACAGGATAGTTTCGAAGATCCATTTAAATTCTGCTCGTGTTGTTGATATCATAGCGCAAATACCATTCATCAGTCGCTTTCAAATCACCTGGAATTTTTCTTTTGCTTCTTATTCGCGAAATTCGTGTAATCCAGAGTATATCGATCTTCCGAAAATATCGTCAGAGGGAAATTACTTTAAAAAGGATCCTCGATAGGGAGCGTACAACTCGTTTAAACGGATTATCCATAGGTACGTCGCGGGAAGTAATGTTTCCTCGTCGAAATGCCGAGTTATAAGATTACCAGGTATTTCCACGTGACTTATTAAGGGTCTGGTTATCCGGCGTGGAAATAATGTGGCAGGATTATGTCGCGAAGCGAGTATCGATTTCGTATCGTTTCGGATAAACGCGGGGACAAATGAAGTGCAATTTGTTGGATCGCGTTTAGATCGAGTTCAGGCTTGAAATTACCGGAAAGTTTTGGCGTTTCGGGCGGAGATGGACGAAAGAGCGGACAAGAGGCAATCGACGAAACGAATGATCTAATTTAATCTTGACTAAGCTTGCTGAGAAAATTGGTCCACGATACTAAAATGGATGTCTTAAGGGTCTGTACGGATACCAGGGGATCGGTTGAAGTTTCCACGTAAATTTCAGCTTTATTAAATTAATGATGATCTATCGCACGTCGCGTGGCTGATTCGAGACAAATTTGAGGAACGTTCATTTTCTCGTAAAGGTCAATTTATAATAGCCGATAGACTGACGTAATAACGCGTTGCAATGTAGATATGTATATGCATTGGAGTGGCTGGAAATTCGAAATGTAACCGGTTCGAGCGGCGGCGGCGGTTCTCTTAGAAATGCCGGACACGTAAAAGCCAGGACCCGTAGGGTTTACCGGCTGTACCACGAATATGTATGCCGTACAGGCGGCCGTGTACGGCAAATCGCGATCCCTGGATACGTACGTATTATCCGTATAACCTCTAACGTCGATTGTGGCTTATGATATTACGTACTCTCCATTACGACGCACGCATACACAGGAACCGTAACAGTTCACCGACAGTACGGCCACGGGTTCCGTGGCGGTGTAACGAGTAAATTGCTACACCGTTACATTTTCCTTCGTGTTCCGATCGCGCTACCAGCTAGACGCGTCATTTACTTCATTTACTATTTCGCTAATCGCTGTAATAGCCAGCCGCCGCCGCCACGAACGAGGCGTACTGATTTGCGCGCCACGTTCCATTCTCAGGAATATCCTATACCAGCAGAAAATTCCAGTGTATTTAGAGTTTTAGTACTGTTTCATATTTTGCCGGTCCACCGTTGTTGAAAGTGATAAATTAGGTGATAAATCAGACGTATCAGACAACGCGTGGAACGGAATGTTGACAGAAATCAAGTAATGTAAATTGATGTGGTATTTCTAGTAAATCAAACGAATCAAGCAAATAATACGTATTTCACTGTCTATGTTTATTCTGTTTCACATATTTGTGATCAATTATTAATTGATAGAAACTCTGAGTTACCAGCTCCCAACCTTTGACGTCAACATAATATTTCAGTTTTGGATTGCAAATGAGTTGAGCCATTTCGTCGCATGTTTCCCGAATATAATGCAAAAGTATCACAGAAATGGCACCGTTGAGATTTTAGGCAATATAATTCAAACCGCAGATAAACGCATTGATATTCAAAGAAAAATCCGTGTGCATACTTCTCTGTATGAAGACGCGTGTACACACGCGTATAGGGGAGTGTGTTGGAAAAAGGATGACACCAAAAGAGAAATGTGGGGAGAGAATGGAAAAAGAGAAGAATCGGGTGTCGGGTCGGTTGAATGTTTCAAAGAGGAAGCTCGGTCCGGGTCCGTATTTCGTGGCGCACGAGTTTCGCCCCTTTTGAATTTTGAATTATTGGCTCCCGCGCAATCTACGCTCGCTTAGCATGCGCGCAGCCGCGTAATTTCGATTAAACCACCGTGGTAAGATCGTCCCGGTGTAAAACTCACGCCCCGTTCTTTGTCAGTGCGCGCGAAAGGAACAAGGGGAACGAGAAGAAGAAACGACGTGCAAGAAGGTAAAAAGGAAGAGAGTTTGCAAAGAAAGCGAATGTTTAAGCGTCGCGATCGGAGATACGCGAAGGTCGGTGGTTGCTTATTAAATTTTTATTCGGTCCCGACGAATAAATTGCGACCGACGGAGACACTGACTAAGCGATAAACATAAGAGACGTGCACGGAAAGAGAAAGAGAGAAACGAGGTAAGAAGCGAACGCTTATATTACCGTCTGTGTGTCCAACGTTTCGAATGCAGATTCCCGCCGCGGGCATCGATAAATCGATATTTTCTCGGCTGCATAAGTTTCGCTCTGTCGAGGTGAAATGCACGGCAGCCATGGTACGTCGCTTTTAATCGGCCATAGGACTTCCGGCCGATGCATATTCATTCGACGATCATTCGCTAATATCCGCCGCGAATAGATCCCAGATGCCGTTAGAGATCATCGTTATCGTGACTTATCGAATGCTAGATGCCGTTCGATGATAACCTACATAACAGTAAATTAACTGTGCAACTGGAACAGGATTGTGAATGTCTTCGAGGCACTTTGAACGAATTAATAGCTCCCAATATTTTCTAACCGATGGGCTCGACAAGCTCTCTCTTCAGTCTTTCTAGGCTTAATCTTGCTGCTAAACGTACTTTTGTTTCTCGCGCGAAATAAAATTAAATACTCCGATTGGGCACGCTTGCCAGAAAATAAATCGTACGGCAAACGGTTAATTAAATTCAAGTTTCCAGTACGAGCGCGTTGCTTGGAGCAGAAGAACGTTTCTCGAAACGTTCGCGAAACAAATCGATCCGGTGTTAACGCTTTGTTCACAAGCGCAACCTACTCTCGAGATGGAAATTCTTGGGGCAAGACGTTGGCCGTGGCCCTCTACTTGCAACGTGCCGTAATGAATGTCCCGGTGCATGCAGCATCGTGACCTTTCTGGACGGGCGCGAGCCGATAAACTGGATCCCTCGATCATCGGCGAGGATTTATTGCATCGTCGTGGAGGCTCGCAAAGGGCCGCGCTATCCTCGCGTGTGAGCGAACTCTTCCTTCTTCGACGCGATTCCAAGACCTCCTTTTATTTACAGTCGAGCTATCCCTCAGAGATAAACGAATTGTTTCGTCCCAGATAAAGACACCATATCCATGCGTGAAAAAGATTTTATTTTATAAAGAACGTATCTCAAAATGTTGATTATAAACTGAATAGTAAAAGTAGCAACGTTCCAGGAGGACGTAAATCAAGCTGCCTCTCCCGAATAGCAAACCGTATTCCTGTTTGCCGGTCGTCACGAGGTGGGTGAGGTTCGAGAAAATAAATTTCTGCATCGATAAGAGTGGCCTTTATCGATCAAGGCCGTGCAGGGGCAATAGACAGGATCTGTGGGGCAGCAACAAGGAGGAGGATAGAAGGTTCGGATGTTGTTGAATGTAAATGCAAGTGCAATGAGCCGAGGGAAGAAGCGGTAAAAAAGAGAAAGAGGTAAGAGAAGAGGGCGAGACGTGAAAGCGCGCGAAGGAGAGCGCACGGAACGATGATATTTGATTTATGCCCGTCGTGGGCCGCGGGCCGCAAAAGAAATGATTGTAACTAAGATTTATTTCAAGCTCTTTACTGTCACAACACCGACTTACCGGGGGTAATATCCCAGACCAGCCGGGCCCGTTTCGCGCTAAGTACAAGCTCGTTGGATAAAAGTCCATTATTGAATGGGGACCAGTTCCTCCGAAGGCGAGGGCGATTATTTAATGCCATGGAGTCGAGTGTTAAATTGGAATAGATTGCCCAGTGAACTTTCTCTCTTTCTTCTCCCCACTCCTCCTTTCTTCTTCTATCTCCTTTCATTCAGTCATCTTCTGTTTTGTCTATTCACTTTGTTTCACTCTCGTTTTCTTACTTCATCCTTCTTCTTTGTACGCTCGATTCTCGATTCGTAATTAAGGTTCAATAGTTAGTGTCAAAATTTGGATTCAATCCTACCAGCAATTGATATTGTGTCTTTAAGATCGTATCAAAACCAAGGAGTAAAAATTGCTTCATTCAAGGGATGAGATCGAATTCCAGGATTCGGAGAGAGGGAGAGAAAGAGAGCGGAGAGAAATTTGTGCCGGTGTAAGTAGATGTAGTTACCAGGGACGAAGGAATTTGCCGGGAAGTAGCTTGAAATTATCACTAATTTCCGGGTAATCTTTCGCCGGTTAGTTGGAAAGTTTTGTAATAGTTCGAAAGTTAGGCTGTTCGTCGACGTCGAAGGTATCGGCACTTTGTCCAAGAGACACCATGGATGCTGGAAGTTGCTTCGATGTTAAGACACGCTGGATCGAAGAAACATTCTTCTTACGAGGACGATGAAATTTCAAGGTTCCGCTCGTGATATCTTAACGAGATCCTTCTCAATTAACAATGTTATTTATCGGTAATTTCACACTCAACAAAAGAATGTTTTATTAAATTAGTATTCTTAAAAAATGAAGGTAGCTTTAATAAGCTGTAGAAGCGCTTTTATAATGGACATATCTTAAGTTGTTTCCCTTGTTATTTATAGCTACCCCGATACAATCGTCACGAAAATTGTTCAACAACTTGTTCTAATTTGCTTCCGACCCTCGTGAAAGCCGTACACCTTGAAACGACGCTAAAATCCTTCAATCTTTTCCTGAAAAAACGATCTCCAACCACGATGGACCGGGGACAGGAAAATCGTGGTCGAAGTAGGCTGCGCTACCCTCGTTCCTCGATTCGATCATAAAATTGCATTAAAAGGCACTCTGGCTGGGCGACTCGATTTTCTGGCACAAATGACAGAGGCTCGGGCATCGTTCTTCGCCTGTCGCCGCTATTAGCTCTGTTAATTTTCAATTACCTGTCGCGCCAAACGGTATTTGCAAGCCGTGGTCTATCTCGAACGACCGGCTGCAACAATTTGCGGGGCTAATATGTATCATCGGTGGGAAAAAAGAACGAAAAGTAAAATGATTCGTTGACAGTTCATGAAATATTGTTTGATAATTCAAGTAAATTAACCCGCCGTCCATTAAGAAAAATTATAAAATTAAAAACAAAAACATTAAATGTGTAAATCAGGTCCAATGGACCCGTTTGGTAGACTGAGGGTAAGTCTTTAAGTCTTGATTAAAACATAATCTCCCTTATTACGTGGTAATTGGTGCCATTAATTTCCTGATAATTATTGTAATAGGGGTATTATAATAATAGGCTAACAAGTATTGGCCGCACGCGAAACACGCAAACGCAACGGCAGCAAAACCGTCTCTCACGACAAGAAATAATTCTTCTAGCCTCGATCAAGGAGAATTCTCTCACGGTGACTGGCAATCGCGACAGTTTCCCAAAGAGACACGACGTCGGCGTCGTTGCTCGAGAACAAGCCGGAAGCGTCTCGTCAGCGTTTGTTCATTATCGAAGTTTGTTAGCGGAAAAGTGTGCGTCGACGGGAAATCGAGATAAACGTCGTTTCCCTCGCCCTTTCGTCCATTCGTCCCTCGAAATTTCCACACCCCCGTATTATCGCGACGCCGGCGACACGACAGCCGACAAACCAACAAGGGTTAACCCAATTATTTAGCTGCCGAACTCGTTGTCTGGGGGGTGAAGAAACGATTCGCTGCGGAGTGTTTGTACGAAAAAACTAGCCAGAACTATTTTATTGGTTCTATCTAAATTAAATGCATTCACTAGTGATATAACATAATTATTAGAAAAACAAAGAGGTAAGAACGTGGTAAATCAGGAAGGGGTTAAAGATGAATGGCGAGAATAGTCGTGAATCTTTATAAGGGTTAGATAAAAGCTCAGATCCTCGACCCATGCTATCTGTTAGCAAACTATCTCAATCCAACCGCCAAATGGGCAGTAAACTCTTATGAGCTAGGGTAGTAAATTCAGAAAGAATCGCAAGGGGTAGAAAGAGTGTCCTCAGTGATAATGTTTTCGAGATATTCCTTCGATAGAAACGGTCTATCCTCCGTTTCAGTGCAAATAAATTAAGGTTCAAGTGAAATTTTCTCTAGATTGTCAAACTTTCTCGTTGAAAGTTTCAACCCTTCCTTCGTTAATTCCTCTGTTTATTCTCAGCGAACCCCATAAGGTCCCGCGATCTTCCTTGAGTTATGCGCCCTAGGGAGTTGTATTTATTTAAACAATAATTTCGAGGGATCTGGATGGCACTTAAGTGTCCAGTGAAAGACGTGTATCAAGAGATCGAAGCAGCGCTAATACAAGTACCTATGTAATTAACCCAAGGTATCTGTATTCAATGTTTCAAGAAAATATTCAGGAGCGCACATGCGCCAAGATGTACGAGGACCAGGTGTGTTGCCTGGTGAATTCACTTTATATGGACACGTGGGTCCAGGCCCGACAATTATCGATTGACCGTCCCTAAGAAATGTCGAAGCGTCTCTCTCCGTCGTTCCATCGGTGGTAAGGCGTTCCGACGAACGTAATAACTTTAGGGATTTCCCGGAAGAGCCATCCCGACGTTTACGATAATCAGTCGCCGTATATTGGGTAACGAAAGCCCTCTGAGGAAGGTTTCGTTGCATGTAATCATCTGTGGCGGGCCCTGGAATCGCCGATAAACCGACGTCACTTCGATTTCTTTAACGAGACGCCGCGATAAATTAACCGAGTCGTTTCGGTCGTTTTTAAAAGCGGAATCGCAATTCCTTATCCCTGGCCCGGTAGAGCTAGACCTACTTACCGAATCGGGGCTGAACGAGGCCGAAAGCCGGCCGGATTTTAATAGTCCCGACCGTTTGTTATCCTTTTATGCATTCGTTATCGATCCGCATTAACGAGGAAACTCGAGAGGGCCCGGCAAAGGAGAAAAAGAATAATAAGAGGATGCGAAAGGTTGGCATGGGGTTTCGTAGCTTGGAAATTTCAGGCTACCATGGCCAGCCTCGGACCATGCCGGCAGGCCGGTTATGAAGTTGGAAGCTGCAGCTTCGCAGCTGGCGCCACATGGCCCCTCTCTCTCGCTGCTACTGCTGGCTGCTCAACTTTCCTCATTTGCCATAATCTATGACCCCCCATTAAGAGGACGGGGCCTAGAGCCGGGCTTACTAAGGACCAGGTAACACGGATCCGTGCAAGATGTCTCCGGTAACAACGAAGAAATTAGCGGAAACTCGAATTGCGTGGCCTCCGGTTGCAATCGGCACTTCCACGGCAAAGATAACGCCGACCACGAGGGTTGGGAGATGCTCGCCTCCGCTCTGATGTCGTGACGCGAGTGTTCTCGATGGTCTTCGATCGCGTTTCAATTACTCTTCTTACATTTTCTTTTTTCTTTTTTTTTTTTTTTTAGGGAACTTTAACCCGCTGTTCCTCTTGGGTTTATGTAGAGGTATCAGAGTTCAAAATCGAAATGACCTAAGTTTATGGTTAAGGGTAGTTCAGAATGAAACAGAGAGATTTAAAGGTAGTTCTCAGAAATGGAAAAGGGGAATTTCATTTGCCAGATGACTGCACCGTCGATTGAGTTAGCCAGACTATCGGCAGATTCTCTTTTCTTTTGATGTTCGAAAATCTATGTTATCTACATTTCCAGATCTCAGATTCAATTCATTCTCTTCATGTAAGTTTGATTTTCTAGCACACCCATCTGTCATGCATAAGCATTTATAATTCACTTGCAAAGAACGTTTTTTTTTTTACTAGAATGTAATTAAATTTGAAAAATATAAAATAATCGAGGAATAAAATCCGCTATTGGGAGGAATGGTCGTGTTACGGGACGTTTGAAAGATTCCCCCTTTAGAAACGAAGGTTTCGTTCGCTTACCACCGATGCAAGCTATAAATCTCGGTCGACTTGCCGGTGAAATTGCACGCTTTACATCTCCTCGCGGGTAAGTGGAAATTGGTTCTTCCATTCCGACATCCCTGAAACTACCAACTTTAATCTTGCGCCAAAATCGATGTGGTCTTTGCCATCCCGATAGCGAGCAAAAGGAGGCGGAAGGGGGGGCATTTCTACATTGATTTACTTCGCGAGCGACAGGTTTATTACTTCGATGTGTACAAACGCACCTGCATGAATAAAATCCGCTTCGTACGACTCCGGTCGGGATTGATTCGAATTCTCGCGGAGAAATCAAGCGTTCCGACGGGAACGGGGAATGTATAACATTCCGAGATCACGAGATTGGATTCTTCTTCTTCGTACGCTTTCCTTTTATCCCGCGCGGGGAACAAATTCACTCAAAAGTCAGCACCCGTTTACGACCGAGACGCTGATTATTGCAAGTGCTCTTCAAAATTTGATTTGTCCGCATAAATTGCAAGCACAAACATGGCGGATAAAATACATGTTTATCGTTGCACGAGGGAAAATTGCATTACAGGCGAAGTAGAAATTCTTCTATCGAACTTAGAATTTGTTTGAAAAAATCGTAATGCGTGCTACATAGATTTTTATTCGATGGTCGCTTGCACGGGTCTCCTCGAGACTTCGACTCTCCGGAACCTTCTCCTCCCCGTAGAAACCCTTATTAACCATATTAACCCTTGTTTCCCGTCCACCCTTAATTGAAAGAATCTGTTATACAAAATCCCATAGAAATCGGGGGCTAATGGGCGTATCGGAATTCACGGCATATGGCGCGTCTCGTGGTGTCCAGTGATGGGAACGCGAGTGGAAGCAAGTCGGCAAGTCGAAGAAGAGGGACGATCGTGATGGAGAGTAGGTAGAAGCACGGTACATGGCCTTTGTACGGGTGCTTAGAAGCGTGAAGGCTCGCATAGACATTATTACATTATCCGTGTAAATGTGAGGCAGCGAGTGTGCGTCTCTTATGTTGACCGCACTCACCGGGAAATAACTTCCATGAACCACACCTTGGTAATCGACGTGCTTCATAGAAGCATAAACGATACCCGAGGGTACGTGCATCGTGTCGGTGAAATTCAGAAGCTTCTTAATCGAATACTTTTTAAAAAATGTTGCATAATACTTGGACATGCTGGTGCAAGGGTGGAGGAATCGATACACAATTCGTATGGTAGGTACATGGTAATCATTGGGTTAAACGATTATTTTGCAAATTAAGAGCAGCTCAACCAAACAGTTGTAATGTAATCTCTCCAGCGACGATGCCAAATGAAAATGGAGCATATCGACAGGCAAAAGGTACGCTTGGCCGCGAACGAAGCGATAAATGCCCGGAGGAATTGTAAAATATGGTTTACGACGGTGCTGCAATGCAGGTCCCCGAGGTGGAAGAGGATTCACCTTCTTCTTCTTCTTCTTCGACCGATCGATAGGTCGGATCGACTGACGGCAGCCGTCTCGATTCTCTGAGGAAACGGATTTCAGGGGGATGAGAAGGGTGGGACGAAATTCGAAATCTCCTCGGGCAGATTGCCTCGGAGCGCAAAGTTCTCTTTAACTCCTTGCCGCACAAAGAACTGCGTTTGCCCGACGAAAGTGTCGCGATGAAAAGTCGCGAAAATGTCTAGAATCAACGTGTTGCAGGGCAATCGACGCGTGCTTCGAGCGACCGGCTTTCAACCAGCTCCCGATTCCTCGAGGCGTTTCAACAGGCTCGGACTAATTGTAAGAATCGTTTATCGAAACTATGAGCTTCGGTTTAGAACGCATATTAACTTCTTTCATTTTGTGTTTCAGCCGTCACGGTCAATGGCTGCCAGTGTCGTATCGCCGTGGTTCGCGAGACTGTCCCTGACGGTGACATGTGGCCAGGAGAAAAATAGAAAATTTCTCGACTCATCCGTGTGCAAAGAGAGAGAGGAAGAGGACGCCGATCACTCAGAAAGCCGAATGAAATTGGCATTTCAATTGGACAAGACAAAAATTGCAGTACTATCGTCCCGACGGGGCGACGTACGGCAGTTAAATCGCAGTATCGTACCGACGCGTCAGTCGACGACAACATCGATCGTTTTCGACGTGGAGTCACGACAGATTGTCGGCCAATTTCGCGGAGACGCGTATGAATTACTGATAGACCGCTGACAGTCGATCCTCACCGATTCTAATTCGTTCTGCTTGTTTTCAAGAAGTCATAACCGAATGTTTATGGACCAGTTCAGGGTATGGTTAATGAATACAGTTGTTAATTAAAAAGGTAAGAAATATAACTTTATTTATCTTTTGTATAATACATCAACTTGTCTCCGTGCGAATTCGGTTGTGATTTGTTGATCTAAGTTACAAAGAAATCTTAGTGTCTCTTCGTTTCGTCGTCGAGTAACTCTAAAACGAGATCCGTGCACAAAGAGCGTCATGGCACGCCTGTGTGCCCGAGCCTCATTTAAATAACAGATAATTGCCAGTCCTGTTAATTGAAGCGCCGCGGGGATCGTCGGTTGGAAGGGAGAGGCTAGAGAAGAGTTAGCCAAGATTTTGCACCGGTACACCACCCTCTCGTTTCCGTCTTCCGTTCCTTTCTCTCTCTCTCTCTCGTTACCTGTGTCTCCTTTCCTATCCGAGAGTTAACGCGAGACCCGATTTCCCGTCTGCCGAGCTACTGCAACAAATAAATCGCTTTTGTCATTTGCACGCCACCCTCCACCCCCTTGTATTTCACCCCTTTTCAGCCAGCCAACTGTTAGCGACGGTTACAGACTCGTCGATAGAACGGTAAAAAGTTGAGCAGTTTCGCAGCAAATCACGGCGCAGAGTTAATCTGGCTAATGGCGATGTTCGTTGCGCAGAAATTCGAAACGTATCGTTATCTTAGAATTCCTTGCCCTTCGCTCCGGTTCCCTCCCGTTCCCTTGTTTCCTATCCGGTCCTGCGTCGAAGGACAAAACAGGGGAGGATCTCGTTTAAATAACGGATAATTGGAAGTCTCCTTAATTGAAGCTGTGCGCGGCGGAACAGTTAGCCGCGTTCCTCGTGACACGCCTTGCACCCGTTTCCTCCTTTAACCAGACGAATCCCGTTGTTAACGTCAACCACAAATCTGTGCGAGAAAGCCCGGCTAAGAAGATGGAACATTGTTTGGCGAAAGAATTTCGAGAGCACCAGGTTCACTCTTTTGTAAGTTGAAAAGAATTATTGGTAGTTCGATCTTTGTGTCTGATTATACGTCCTGCTTTATCCCTTAATTGTGATTGTATTAGGTCGTCATTTGTTAATCAAAACGTACTATAAAAATCTATGGATTTTATAAATTTAGGAATGAACAGTACCTGAATTTCACTTCGTAAATATTCATCCATGGAAGGGGTAAAATTCTGATAGGTAATAGGACCAACGAAAAAGGAAACAAAAGTGTAAGGAAAGTAGTGCATAGAGCAGGTTATCCTTTCCAGTCTCTGACGGCGCCAGCGTTTCCATCGGTTTCCTCTCGGCGTCGTCGACGTCGATGTCCTTATACCCTTTTTCCTCGGCCAGCATCGTCAACCGAACAAATCAACCCCCTACCGTCGTCTTGGAGCAGAAGAGGGTTGACAGCATAAACCTGGCTCCGGGAAGCACGACTCCGACAGCAGTTCCCGAACGCATGAATTTTTAATAAAATCACCCACGGAAGACGTCACCCCTTACAGGAGATACCTTTTCGCTGCGGCTTCAAACCGCCCCCGCTTCTCTTAACCGAGACTAACCTGTCTTTCCCTTTTTGTCTAGCCGTCTCGTTCCTATAACATATCCGCGAAAACTTCTTCAACCGTGTGCGACTTCCGTTTTCTTTCGATTTAATAGTCGGGATCCTCGACACGCGTAAATAGTACGGATTGAAAACTCGTCCGGCCTGAATCTATCCACCGAGGGGTGGAAATCGTCCGTCGCTTTAGGGGAATGTTCTGGATGATACTTGGAGTGGAATCCACGTTGGAATACCTCGGTAACCTCGTCTAACCTCGCTGATCTCCCCTTGCACACTTAGCGACCCTTGTCTTGGCTGGTCGAGGATGATCGATTCTGTTAGCGTTCGGTGTTACTGCTGACATCGCGTTATCGCGGTTGGACATCTGTCGAAGTCGAACATTTTGTGTTTCCGATTGTTTTGAAAATTTTTCATATCGTAATTTGCTAATCAATCGAGTGATAATTAATTTTAAATATCCTGCGTAACCATCTTACATGCCAATATTTCAAATATACATTAAACAATAATTTTTCTGTATGTCAACAGGCTTCCACCATTTGTCTAGCAGTTTACTGTCGCCATGAATCCTCGGTAACCGGAAACCGTGAAAAACTACCCAGACGAAATGAGAAACGAACGAGTATCGTCGCGTTGCAACATCCAGTCATCGATCCTCCACGCATCCTCGAGGCACAATGGAGAGACTACGCAATAAATTCCGGCTAAAAAAGGATCGGGAGGTAGGGTGGTCGATTGAAACGGAGTAATAGAGGAAAGAGTGGGTATTGTCGAAAACTTAGGCATCCACGTTCGTCCCATATGGCATCGAAATGACGCACCAGGGAGAGAACTGTCGAGGCAGGCGCCGCGTTGCGCGGCGAACTTCGCCGTCTGCGAATTCACGTTTCTCTAAACCCCCTCTTCCCTTCTTCCATCCCTCTTCCCTCTTAACCCTCGACTCGTGACGTGCAGCATTGTGCGACACGCATTGCCCTCTTCTCGCTATTAACGCGCTCGTTCAGTCACGAGTGGGCCGTCGTTCCTTTTGAATGATTGAGAGCTAAGACAACGCGACAGATTTCGCGAGTGAAGGACTCGAAGGATTGGTCCTCGTGCAACTCGCTTCAACTCGCTCTAACGAGACTCTTTCGTTGATAAATCCTCGTGATGGGACTTGAAACTGCAATAGTGTTATTCAATCGTATTTTAACGCACAGGACGTGTGGATATATTGTTCATTCTTTAGTGGCTATTCAACACCTTTACCTATTTTAATTATTTAAAATTCTATTATCTATAATTATTGCCCAAATCCTTAATTTTGGTCTAATCCTTGAACAATAGAGACTGTGTTAATGGAAACCTAAGATGCAAATAGTATGAATTGCGAATTTAAATTAAAATTGAGGTTCTCTCCATGGTCCGTCGTTCGAGGGTTAAAAGAGGTAATAATCGTCAGTGACGAGCACTAAATATAGCTTGAACTTAGATCAACTGGTGACGATTAAAAAGTCCATTTCCTTAAGAATTAACTTGAACCATTAGGCGAGATTGACGGATAGTTTCTTATTATTTCTTTTCCTCTTCTTTCGCTGAACTAAAACGAAGAAGAGAATAAAGGAACAGAAGAGTTGCGCTACGAGTCCGCTCTGCTCACTCGACGATTCATGGACTCAGCGCGATCTCATCTTAAAGATTACATCTGAGCGGACTGTAACGAACTGGGGATCTCTTTTTCCTGCTGCTCGCGACTGTTCCTCCATTCCTGCTACCCTTTACGATATCGTTCAGCCCGCCCCCGTGTTTTCTCCCCAGGAAGAAAGGGAACTTCGAACTGCTCTTTGATGACGATGCGTCGCCGACTCCGTGCCCGTAGCTTTATTTTATAGGCGTCTTCTTGCCGATCCAAATATTGATTGAGATTCGCGAAACTTGCCGAAAGGACCATCCCCCTCGAATCGCTGAAACGAAATCTATTCGAGGCAGGGTGGCCTCCCGCTTGGTATTCCAACAACGTTCCAAGTGGTTCATCCGCGATCGTGGATTTGTTCGAGCCGAATGCTATTCTATCGGGGATAGAGACCAAAAGCTCGTTGTCAGGAAAACAATGATCTTTATCTTATATATAATTTAGTTTCCTTGTTATCGAAAGGGGGATAGGAACGCAGCTATGTGAACGATGCGTTTGTGAATCTCTGAGTCTGCTGCAATCAGAATCAAAGATTTAAAGCCATTTAGTTTTTAAGAAAATAAAAATTATTGGTCCGTGATTTTGTAAGATTCAACTCCTCTGTTTAAAGATTAAGAATCATCAGAATAGTGTTCTAGTGACTTTAAGAAAATGACCCACTTCGAATGCCATTCAAGGCATTGGATTACAAGCGAAATGTTACCAAGTAAGTGACAATGATTTCGGTGAGACATAAGGGAATCGTGTCAATTATATTCGACGTGTACGTACTACTTTCTTGTTCGTTGCAGAGATGATGCTCGCCAATCAGAATCGTTCGAAAGCGAAGGACCTGAAGGTGCTTCCAATTACACGAAACGTCACGGTTGAGTCAAGAGATCGGGGTCACGTCATTCCAAGCAGATTTCTCTCTTCTCGCTGCACCCGCGTTTGGTTCACGCTACTTCTCCATTTTTCTCCTAGTTCGTGTCACTGATCGCCTTATCTAAACTGGTTTTAGCCGAGTGCACGAGCGATACCGTAAAATTGAAGAGTGTGTAATTCGAATTACTGCTAGATTCGATTTGCCATAAACGATACAATGGGTATTAGAACTGTTAAACGAAATGTAATGAAAAATTTAGTTAATAAACGAGCAGAAGAACGCGAGTGATCCTCGAGAAAGCGTTTCATAACGATTTTAAAGCAGGTGAACCAGTTAATTTCTGAACGCTCCGAACCGTCAAACGCGATTACGTTGCAACCCCCTGCTTTTCTCACCCTCCTTCCCCGTTTTTCCTTCTCACAGCCGAATATTCTAGCAAGATAAAAACTGAATGCTCCTCCACGGGGCCTGGATGTCAAAGATACGGGCCATAATTGGGAGGACTATTCAGTTCTAAATCGTGGAACACACACGGCTCTGTGATTGACGCGCGTTGTACTTTTTGCAGCCGATAAAAAGCATTGTTAACGATGCAGCAATTTCATGGATAAATTAACGAGCGCTGTAGCATACGAACACGGCTCAATGGAAGGATATTTTCCATCGCGAAAGAGAAAATTTGAATTTCCTGCGTTCCTCGGAGTTTCGGCTTTATTTCGAGCATAATTACTCCAACGCGTTTGCTAGCAGAATAGGGAAAAGTATTTGTGAAAAGAAATCAAGTAGGAGATAATCGAGGCTATTATAATAGTAATTAGGAATTCGTATATCAAACAATGAGCTTCCCATTTCTGGTTAATATTTTGTACGTGCAACAAATTTTAGATTAAGTAGGCATAATTTAAGCTCCACTTTTAAAAATTGTATTTTAAGAAGGAAAGAAGGAATTGTGGTTTCATTGTCAAATTCAGAGATTCGAAGCTTGCGAATGAAGGGACAATGATATTTTGAAATCGTATTGCGGTCTGTGTTCGGTCGTTTGCGTAATTATAACCGAATAAGCCAATAACACTTGGAATAATAACGATCGGGAATTAAAATTTGAAAACCAATTTATTCGTTGTGGCTTGAAATTATTACCGCGTTAATTGAAGGACTAATGAATTCTGTACGATCACAATTACATTTCGTTGCCCATGATTGCTGACTGGACTCGTTTATTTGTCAAATTGCACCCCGATATTGTCTGGCGAACAGCGAGGAGCCTGGTTAAACAGTAAGTATTTATCAACTGGGCGCGATAAGTTTCTGTTTAAACAAAGTAGTTGCTTTACGATTCATAAGAATCATTTTAATATGAATAATGTGGAAGAAATATAAAATATAGAAACTAGAATAAAATGAAATATTTTTCACACTAGTTACACACTGAAAAACAAATGAATGTTGAAGTTACGTAGTTTTGTAGTGTTGATATATCAATGTAGTTCGATTTAACTTCTGCAAAAGTATGTCTTCGACGTTTTCCGTGTTTGTGATTGGTAAGGAAAGGTGCGTAAAAAGGTGCGGAGAAATTGCATTCGGCGTATCGAGTTTGATTCATAGTTGGCGCGAGCAAATCCGAAAAATTACTTGCCATGGCTCGTATTTCGTGGCCAAGTTCCGTGAAAGTTGTAACCAAGTTGTAAATGGTCTGTCGTAGGAAAAGTTCGAGGTGGTTGGTAATGTAACGAATGCAATTTCGTTTTACACCGACAAAGTAGCCCGTAAGTCAAGAAATTGCTTGCTACTTCCAAGCAGTTTCTCGATCTTATCCCAAGGATATTTAAAATATGAAATTTAGTTACGTTTATCAAGTGCGTAAACCATTTAAAAAATAATAACGCCATTGTCAGACAATAAATCACTACACTGAAGCATACTTTCAGGCACACAAAATTATTGATTTTATTTTAATATTTTCAAACTATTCGAAGGAAAAAGATGTAAAATACCAGTTTTAACTAGAGAAACCTATGTGATGAAAAGTTATGCGTAGTCTTACATCTCTGCACCCTTTACATTTCGATTGTACATCCTTTACACCTCTGCATCACTTACATCCCTGCATTTTTTTCATCCCCACATTCTTTTCATAACTTCATTCCTTTCGTTCTACATTTCTTTCATCCCTACATTCTTTTCATTCCTATATTCTTTTCATCCCTTCATTCTTATGATCCCTCCATTCTTTTCATCCCTACATTCTTTCCATCCCTACATTCTTTCCATCCCTACATTCTTTCCATCCCTACATTCTTTTTATCCCTACATTCTTTCCATCCCTACATTCTTTTCGTCCCTACATTCTTTCCATCCCTACATTCTTTTCGTCCCTACATTCCTTTCATCCCTACATTCTTTTCATCCCTACATCCTTTTCATCCCTACATCCTTTTCATCCCTACATTCCCTACATCTCCACATCTCTTATATCTCTGTATCCCTTACATCCCTGCATTCTTCACGTATTTGCAACATTTTTATGCAAAATCGTGCAAAATTTAGTTCCCTTTTTCGCCACCAGAGGGCGCTGATTCGACCTCGAGATTTTAGTTCACATTTTTGCCGCTAGAGGGCCAAAAATTGAGCATGATTTAGTTCCTTTTTCCAAAACCAGATGGCGCTGATTCAACATCGAGATTTTAGTTCGAATTTTTGCCGCTAGGGGGCGCTATTTTTTCGAAATTTTTGCAAAAATCTCGAAAAAATAGCGCCCCCTAGCGGCAAAAATTCGAACTAAAATCTCGATGTTGAATCAGCGCCATCTGGTTTTGGAAAAAGGAACTAAATCATGCTCAATTTTTGGCCCTCTAGCGGCAAAAATGTGAACTAAAATCTCGAGGTCGAATCAGCGCCCTCTGGTGGCGAAAAAGGGAACTAAATTTTGAACAATTTTGGCGAAAAAGTACTTACCTTTACTTACCTTTACTCGAAGCAGTCTTTGTAATATATTTATTATAAGGTTTGCAGGGATACAGGGATGAAAGGGATGTAGGTATGAAAAGAATGTGGGGATGAAATGAATGTAGGGATGAAAAGAATGTAGGGATGAAATGAATGTAGGGATGAAAAGAATGTAGGGATGAAATGAATGTAGGGATGAAATGAATGTAGGGATGAAATGAATGTAGGGATGAGAAGAATGTGGGGATGAAATGAATATAGGGATGAAAAGAATGTAGGGATGAAATGAATGTTGGGATGAAAAGAATATAGGGATGAAATGAATGTAGGGATGAAAAGAATGTATGGATGAAAAGAATTTAGGGATGAAATGAATGCAGTGATGTAAGGGGTGCAGAGATCTAACTAAACGAGGGATGTAAAAGATGCCGCAGGGGTCCTGGGCTGGGGCCCAGGTCTCCACTGCACGCGGCCCGAGGAGTGCCGGCATCGGGTGTGGCCCCCGATGTCGGCGGAGTTTGGCGCATGATGGAGGGTGAAAGGGCCCTCCCTTAACCTCCAGTGCCGGCCACCGTGGTGGTTTTAGTGGGTAAAAATCCCACACTACCTCCGGCCCCTCCCCAGGGGGGCTGGAGGTGTCTTTCTGAAGATTTCCACCACGTTAAAAAAAAAAAAAAAAAAAAAAAAACGGACGAACGGGATGCAGAGATGCGATGGCTGCAGAGATACAAAGAAGTTAGGGATGTAAAGGATGCAGACATATAGCAAAACCTGGGTAAGTACGAGAAAAGATTGACTGAATAAGTGCAATTTTGCCATCATTTTCTCTAGAGGGACGGCGAGCTTTATCGGGGGTGTACAATGATCCGTAAATGAATATACACGTGTGTGGTTACGCGAATCGACTGAAATCCCAGACGAAAAACGCTTCAGCGTGGGTGAGCGTTCCAGACGACATCGAATGGTGAAGGGTAACACGAAGGATTAAGAGCAGCCGGCAAACACGACGCTTAGCAAATATTGAACTGCAAGGTTGGCCTGGTGTGGTCTTTAAAAATAACAGACTTTCCTGAAAGCTCGACGGACACGTGCACTGACGAGACACTCGAGAACAAGAGAAGAAGACAGGCAGGAACGTTGTCCCAAAGTAACGTTCTTTTCGCCCTTTTCCTGAACACTACCTACGGAACACGTGTTACGATACCACGACACGGTATGTTTGCTTTCTGAAACGAAATAAAGGAAATCGCGTTGGTCCACGTAACAAAAATTGACAACTCATTGGCCTCGAAGATCGTGTTTGACGCTTTTCTGTCGGATAAACACGGTGACTTCGTTGCGTGTTGAGAATCAAGAATATTCTTCGGGTCCACCAGCGAAACGTTATCGAAGCAGCGTGTTTTTTGAGAAAATAACGACGGCGACGCCGGTGGCATCGTGGAATGCAAATTCAGTAACAGCTAATTCCGCTCTGTTGAAACTTTGGACGCGCAAGGTGTGCTCGCGAGTTTGCCTAGGTAGTAAAAACTTGCGCAAACTTGTATGTTAATAGTTTACGTTTCGGCTGCTGGATTTGCACTGGCAGCTGTTTCAACGCGCGATTTGTACGGATTCGGAAAATCTCCTATGTGCTGTCAGAAACAAGAATTTCCTCTCTTCGTCGCTCATTAATCACGTTGTTCAAATATTTTTCTGATAGATCGTTTTGCAAAAAGCCTGGTTAACGGTCAAAGCGGACTGGAAAACGTTTGAACGAGCGACGTCAAAGAAACTCGAGTTTCAAACAATCGAACGTGAACAAAAAATTCCGATAACAGTTCTTCAGCGAGCACAGAGGATGTGCATCGAAAGTGAGGAAGATTTTAGATAATCAATTTCTGGCTCGTCTGATAAAATATATTTCTCAACATTTTCATAAATGCGTCCCATCGAAACCAAAGTATGTTCTGTAGGTAAGAATTTAAGACAGATTATATACTTAATTACATGCATTGCTAATATATATTTATTTTTAATACAAGAAAAGTAAATTAACATACACAGTATCGAGCAAAGTAGGTTTCTTAAGAAAAATGACGATAAAAATAATGGTGGTTCTACATGAAGTAAGAAAAACGAGAGATTTTCTTTGTACTCTGAAGCTTTGTGGATCTACGAAACTTCTGACAGGTTTGTAGAGTTCAGGATTTATCAGATAACATAGGCTAAGGTCTACTTGTGTCAGATCTCCCTCTGGTTCGGTGATTCGTCTCGAATTCCACAAATACGAAGTGATCTGGATCAAATTCCATATAGATGCAGAAGGTCTCTGTATCGAGTAACGTTGGTCAAGCCTTGTCTTCGTTGAATTTCCAACAGGATCACCTGAAAATTGTACATTTCTATAATAAAATATTTGACTAATAAAGCAATGATATCATAAATCTAATTATTCTTGTAATTTCCAATTCAACAACGCATAATCCACTGATCATTCAAGATAAACGTTGTTCGTTTGAGTAAATGCGATTCATCTACCTTGCAAATACGTCCATTTATGCTATCTGTTCAGAGTTATACAAGCGCCAAAGTGTCTATTTTAACCGCCCTGTTACAGCTATATACCCCTGAAGGGAGCGAAAGGAACGTGTAATTTATGCGTGCATTGGAACGCAAAGTCGCAATTAAGGGTGGCGTGCAAACGATAAAGGCATTGTTCACGCGTAGATTGCAATTACCACGGTTGCGAGGAAAAAAAAAAAGGAAAGAAGAAAAGGGAAAAATGAACTCGCAGGGTGGCGCGAACGTGTACAGCTTTATTCGACGTTCAAGTTGCGACCCTTTCGCAGCTAGCTAGCGTATCATCGGAATGAAGACGAATCTGAACCGCTCCATTTAAATGCGCGCGCTAATTGCGTGTACGCGCAAGGCGTAAACGGCCATTCAGGAAGGGTAACGCTCTCAACGAGCGCTTGAAACGTTCATTATGCGTACTTGTTCCGCGACGTTGTTAATTAGATGCTCCAACGTCGAACGAAGCCGCGTTTCTTGCGACGATCGCGATGATATTTCACCAAATGACAGCCTGTTACCGCGTCTAGCGAACTTCTGAATGTATCCGGATACGCTTTGAAATATTGTAACTATCTTTCATCGACGGAAATAACTGTATGTAATTAATTGAGAACCGACGCGTTGAATAAAGCTAGCGATCATTTAGCTTTCATTAAGCGAAGAAACTCTCTGTTTAAATGAACGTGATAAATAAATTGTGGTATTGTTGGGTTCGATAATAGACCTCTTGGGCGCTTCTCAATTGGTCGGCACTCTTGCACGAGAGTGCCTTTCAAAATACTTAAGATTCATTTGAAATAAAAATAAGAAGAAAGGAAAAAATATCAGTATATTTCTGACACGATCGATTCACCCTCCTCGCGTCTGACGGTAGAGTTGGAACTTCTATAACGAGTGTCGAGAATTGCCGACGAGCAATTGTGATCGTGGAATATCGTTTTCCGGGAAACAATTCAGACTAGAATTCGTGGACGCAGAGACGTCGTCGACGACGAGTAGATCGCGGAAACTGAACCTAACGTACCGTGTTCGCTTTTACAGGGCGACAGGTTTTTTTCACCCCCCGGCCACACGCGTATTCGTTTATTTGCTATTTGTGTTTCAACCCCCCGCTACAACTGAGCGGGTTCTGTAATTTTTATCATTCCCGTTACCGTGTCTCGGCTTCGATCCAGTGTTCCTTGCCATCGATGCGTTAAAATAACCGAGAGGGGCTTGAACGGTTCGTTGGATACGATATTTTAAATTTCCTGACAGTTTTGCGGTAGGAAAAAGTTGTTACGAAATCAAGAATGATAGAGGGGTTGGAAATTTCAGATGCAACTAGTTGGGGGTTGGATACAAATAAATTGTAGTTGAAGTTTAGGGGTTATCTATAGTGCATTGCAATCTTTAAAATTTTCTACCAATATCTGCTTGAAATTTTTAAAGTACAATTCTAGACTACTTTTTTGTCACGTAACTGTACGCGTGAAAGGTCTACTCACTTCGCGTGTCTCCAGCAATTTTTCCCTTCCGCAAAGGCCAGCTTTCTCGCAATTCCCTCCTCCTCTCGACGCCTCTTCCCTTTTCACGAAGGGTCGTCGATATTAGCAGCGACGTTGCTGGTGGATCGAGCAGCCCTACCAACGAATCCTCCTCACTCATCAAGATTCCGCATTTAAGCTCGTAAAGTCAACACGCGGAGAGGGTGCTGGAAGCCTGTACACGCAGAATCGTCATCAGAGTCATGGTGCACGCGCACGCGCTCGAATTCACGCTGGAAAAGCGTGATCGAGCAACTGTTCCCGATATTAAAGGATACCATTCACTCGCCGCCTCTTAATACCACGCTTCGGGGTAAAAATTTGCATCGAAAGCGGTCGCCTTCCTCGCCGCGAGAAAGAAAGGGGGATGGAGAATCCGATAGGGGGAGAGAAAATGAAAGCAATTGGAATCGAAGCTACTCCTTCTGTCGTACACGAAGAAACCTCGATTGCGAATCAGCAATAATGCGAATAATGCGAATAATGCGAATAATGCGCGTGTGAACTACTGTAGAATTATTTCTTTCAACATTATTAATAAAGATCTCTTTAACGTTACCAATATTGTTTTTCATTTTAACCCATTGATCCCTTTCCTACTAGTTTGACTGCACTGTTTGATAAGTAGTGCTCCTATCCAGTTCACTAAATTTAAATAAAAAAAATTTTACCGCACGTTCCATTTCTTTTGAAGTTTGGTTCACCAAAGAAGTATTTTTATTCAACTATCAGGTATCAGAATCTGCTTGCACACGTTGCTTGCTCTGACAAGCGTGACCGTCAGCTAAAACTTTTCATGGAATTAGGGTAAGACCGGCTTACAAACTGAGATAGCTTAGAAACTTCTAAGAGGATCCAAAGAATAATTGTGCCTTCTATTTCATTCGTAACGCGCCACGTTAAACGAGCAACATACCTCGTGATCTCGCATACTGCGATGCGGTAGATTTTTGGTAAATAATCTAAGAAATCGCTCGTCAACTCGTTTCACCCAGAAACGGTGGTGCAAGTTAGTTTACTGGCGGATGTTTCGAAGCACCGGAAATGGCGGCCGATCCCGACGGTCGTCGGTCGGCCAGCAGGACGTTTCAACAGCAGGAGGAAGTTACCTCGTGGAAATCCAATTTTCTGTTCGACGGTGCATTTTATAATCTTCAATGGAGAATGGAAGGAGAAGACTGTGATTACGGAAACGCAACGATGGCCGGACGGTAGCAGGCTGGCCAGATTAATTCGGAGGTCGTTCAATTTTCCAGCAAAAAGAGGAGAAAGAAGAAGAGAAGGAAGAAGAAGAAGGTTATCCAGGACGCGGCAAGTGGAAACGCGGCCAAAGAAAATGAGCCTGGATAGGCTCTTAACAATGAATAATGTTTGCGAAAGAAATTGCGGCGAATTTTTGAAATAAGTTTAATTAGCTTCGCCGTCAGAGGCGTCGTACCGTTCACGATTCTTCGGGAAAATAGAGGGCCAGGGGTCAGGATGGTATAATTGAAAAAAATTTTCGGGATTAAGGAACCATTGTCCCCACTGACGAACTTGAATAGCA
The DNA here is from genome assembly GCF_907164935.1 of Osmia bicornis bicornis. Lineage (NCBI taxonomy): Eukaryota > Metazoa > Arthropoda > Insecta > Hymenoptera > Megachilidae > Osmia > Osmia bicornis. The sequence continues at coordinate 7,774,973 of NC_060228.1, read as the reverse complement.
GCTTTTGCCACCGGCTGGCTAAAGGATATTATATAGCCACTGTACGGGAAGGACTAAACTGGCTTCATCACAAAGGATTATTAATTGACTTCTGTCTCGTATCAGAGGGTCCCAGACGTTCCGAGGATCCTTAATTATCCTTGAAAACGGAAGATCTTTACTGTCTGAGATTACACTGCTGTCCTGTCGACCCGGTTTATCCCCTGAATGGTAACGATATTCATAACAGGTTACATCGTTTCAATGATGCTCTATCTTGCTAGGGGATGTTGAAGAAAATTTTTTTACAAGGGTTCTCCAATTTTTTTTAGACATAAATGATTTTTATAAAAAAGATGATACGAACCAAGTTTAATTACACCGTGCTTCTGCTTCTGTTCGATTGAAAGATTGTCGAAGGAATCGCAATCTTTCCTCCACGATAGAGGCATTTCCGTGATGGGCGATTTTTTTTTTTTACTTCGGGAGTCATTGTTTCCTGGCAATAATCAAGAACGTCCCGGAAAAGAAACGGGGTGGAGGTCCATTCATTTCAATCCCCATCGGAATATTCTTTGAAACGAGGAATGACGGCCAGTATCGTTGGGATAAATTGGCAGGGGACGTCTTGCTTATTCCACGATGACACACAGAGCGGCACAATGAACGTATCCACTCTTTGCCGCGAGGATTTTCTACTAAAAGACATCCCTGGTTTCATCGTCCCTGTCTGTTTGTACAGGGAGCCTCATAAATATCGGTCGAATCAGCGAACGCGCGTGGAAAACAGAGCGTTTCTTCCCTTTACGACACAAAAGCGACGCATTTTTATTGGCTTGGAGAGAAAAGTGCAATGTCGTGTCGTGTATGAAATACAAGGTGGAAAAGAGAGCTAATGAGAATCTAACAGTGGAAGTTCTATCTTTAAAATTTGCAAGAATATCTATATTTTTAGAATAAATTGCTTGACCATTTTTATAACGATTAGCAAGTTCAGTTTTTTTTTGGGGATCAGAAATATTTTATTATAACATTCTTTACGCGCCAGTATAAACACAATTTCCAACAAAAGCGAGCAAGTCTCGCTAACCCTCGCGCATATCCTCGCCCCACTTTATATGCATGCGAGTTCCTTCCTCCGACTCATCCCACGGGAGAGTTGCAAGGCACACAGCAATTTCTATCGGATCTACAAGTTGTATCCTTCCGCGTAACGGCTTTAATTTCAATCGAAACAAAATGTCTCTACTGTAGTGTATTGACGAGCGTCTGCAAGTTCGAGCGTTCAAAATTGTAAAAAAGAATTCTAAAGTTAACGATCACCAGTCTAATTTTCATAATAATTTGACATCCATGTCGGAATGAAGTAGTTTTTCAGCTAAAACACGTGACATTTAACACACTCACGAATATCCTGTCGTGACAACGGCCAATTCTTTAACATTATCGCCAACGATAAAAATAATACGGCACAACCGGCCAGAGGTACGAAACCGAAAGGTGGTACCTTTTTGTCTCGCCTCCGAGTATAAATAAAAGTAATCTGGAGTACGGCCATAAAACATAGGTTTAATGCAATTTGTGGTTGAACAGGATCGAGACAGATTAGAAGAATAATGCCTTCTGTCGGTCGTACAACTTTCTTAAGACGTTCTCCCTTTTTATCGTTTTTTTTTTACCTTCTCCCCGTCATCTCCTTTCCTGCTTTTGCCGTTTCTCGCGCGAGAATGATTGTTATTTATAGCAAAGGTGCGATGAATTTATTAACAACTGGCACGTGAATGCATGCCTCACACGGGCCCTGCCCCCTCTTTCGTTAATGGCGAATGAGTATGAAACTTCTTAATGAGAAAGTACGTCTTTATAGAGCAATATAACGCGCCACATGCGCCAGAAATATTGTTGCACCTGATGCTTTCGACGCTGCTAGAAACGCGACGAGTTACGACGAAGCAGCAATTATCCACGGAGTCGACTAATTCGGCATTCGGGGGGACATCGAAATGGAAGTTCGAATCGTTAAAGGATCTAACGACGTCGCGTCATGGGAATCTATGAAATTTTAATTAAAGAGTTTGGGGTTTAATGAAAAATAGTTGCACCCATACTAATGATAATGATGTGGGCTAACTTACTCTAAGGGTAAAGTTTGTCTATTTTTTTCTTTTAAAATTTCAAGCATCAACTACTGAAATAGAAGGGATTGCGATTTAGCGAACAATAACAGTACACCATCACGGCATATTCCAATTTTTCTGTAAACTGCAATTGACGTGCCTCTGGACAATTACGGGGCGAACAAAGAGTCCTATTTGTATCCTAAGCAATAGAGGAGTACGAAAGATCAGGGAACGCGTTAAAGCCCGGACAAAGGGTATAATAATGATAAAAAATTGTTCAGATTATCGGTAACGAGATTCTGTGAAAACGTAGGCGATCTAGCGTCTCGATTCCGTGACGAATTTACATCCGCTCGAGTTGGCCGGCCACGTAAAACGCGTCAAGTATGATTAACATCCACCTGGCACGCGTTTTCCTTGTAAAACCGACAAAAAAACAGCGCACACGTATACGCGTGTGGAGGAAGAAAAAAAAAATGTGGGACGCTTAAAGAGGCCAACGCGATGGGAAAAACGCGTAGACGGTGGACGATGCTAACGCGCGATACACCTTGGAACAATTTCATTAACGTCGAGTTGAAAGTTTTAATAACGCGCCACGAGCTTCGCGGTCTCTTTTATTGCGATACTTCCGGCGAAGGTGCTCATTCTTCTTCGCGAATGCAACCCCGGACTTTATCTCTTTCGCGTTTGTCCCCGCTATTGGACCTCCGCTCGAGGAAAGCTTAATCCATGACCGCTATGAAATTAATATTGGACTTTTATGAACGTTTTAATCGTCCGAATGAGATGGTTAGTCTTTACAATAGCTACGAAAAATACCAGAGCAACGGTGCTCCTTCCGTTTTGCGTTGAGAAATACCAAGGGGAACTACCCAAGTGTTACACTCACTTATTAATGAAACTTTGCCAGCTTGTAGAGCTCGTCGAGCTGAACACGTCTATACCCCCTTTTGGGGGCAGACGGCTAATTGTTTAAAAGATATTAATAATTAAAGTTAGTTACTACTTACATTGAGAAGTATGACAAACTCACACATACAACTCGCAATTTAGAGATCCACGGTTCAAATCCTTGGTTCCCAATATATATATATTTTATTAATGATAATTTGTCCCTTTGTGAATAACTATTGCATAAAAATTATCATAAAAAAAAAAAATTGATATGGATAATTTTTAAATCAATTTGTCCCATATTCCGGAAACAATTAAAATTCGATAAAGGTTTGATCGGGGTCGTGATCTCTGCTAGAACAGTGCCGATTAGTTTGCATAGCGCAAACGTATATCCCATGCAAATTGAGAATTTAATATCCTCCAGGAATAATATGTCATAAACATTTAATTAAGCCTCGACCGGTTTGCGTAACGTAATAAATATAGTGTTATCATGCTTGTAGGTTTATTAAACGCGGAACGGTGTATGGTCACCGTTTAATAGTTTATCATCGGCATTATTCTACCGTTTCATGAACATACAATTACGATTCAATCAATTATTAGATCCACCAGAAAGTCTGTGTGTGCTTTTCGAGCACGTACATAAACACACGACTATTTTACTGCACATTATTGTGATGAATACTTATCCCTGCAGTACGTTATTAATTTTCACTTAGGATTCAATTTGTTAGCAAGACTAATGAGCGATAAATGAGTATTAGAAGTAATTAAACATTAACGAAGGCTCAGTTGGCTGGTGATGGACTAGGAATGTACTTTGATCACGAATGTACTTTGTAAAAAAAAAAAAAAGAGGGAAAAGCAATTTCACGAAAATGAACACGTCGTCATTTTCTGTTTGTCCGATCACTTTATCGCGAGCCCGCGTTTAACTTCACCGACCTGCGAAATTATCTTACCGCTGAAACTCCGTTTCCGCGCGCATCCCGGTCCCCGCCACCGCGAAGCTGTATACGTTTTACAAAGAAAGTTCCTCTCTCGTTGCACTCCCAGGTGGATGAAGCTTCAATGAAATTCCACCTTGGCCGTGCAACGGTGCACAAAGTAAAATTACACGAAGCGTCGAACACACGCGAGCACTTAATTCTCTGGCTTCGCTTGTAACACGATCTTCGCGCTCTACCCTATAGACCAGTTACATTGTGGCAACGTAGATTTTCACGTTGGAACGGGGAAACCCGAACCGTCCATTACCAGCTCTTACACGCACCAGTCTACTTCGAAAATTTGTAAGGACTTATATATCGAAGAGGTTCCTGCGCCTTGCATATCAATGAGGAGACGACAAATTTTTTCATCACACAATGTTCGATAAAATCAGGACACATGTTTTTGATAATAATTCATTAATAAAATAAATTGCTAAATTGCAAAAATTGGACTTTAAAATTTCAATCACCGATGATTAGAGTTCCAATAAAAAAAACAATTATCCTGAATTTTTAACTCTTCGCAATTCATATAAAAAAGCCAACGACATTTCCATCAAAATTGCCATATCCATAAAAATTTGACAGTTTAATCCCAGTTGGAACCTCCTACTCGACAATAATTGCCCCTAGGAACATAGGTCACGCTGTTCGTACAATTTTCAGATAACTAGGCCAATTAGTCGGTCGAATGGGCGGGAAATAATAAACCATCCAATTGTTCCGATTCGCAGACGTCAATGACGAACGAGAATCGGGGAGTTTCGGTCCGATATTCCAGGTAACCGACTGGTCGTGTTTTCCTCGCGATTGCAAATCGTTCTGGCGAATGTGTCGCTTTGATCTGCCGCGTTTCCAACCTGCAGAGTAATTAAAGCAGCCAACAGAATTAGCCTGAAATTCGGGACGTACCTCGTGGCCCGAGGCCAGCCGGTCTAATTGACCTATTTTCGCGGTAATAGATCATCAGCCAGGGTTGGGATATCCATTACACGCTGCGAGACGGAAAGAACAGCTACCGCGAAATCTCGGCTAACTCCGCGATAAGCTCGTTATGAATGCGCTGCATCGTTGATTTTCTATTAACCACGTTGTTTAATTTCCAGTTAATTGTTTCGTTAACGGTTACCGTCCGATACGCCAGCTTTTGGCCCTTCGTGAATTTTTCATCCACCCAATATCTCATGAATTATTTCCAATATGAACGATCGCTGCTTCAGATACGATAACGTACGCAAATTTGTTCGATCATGATGGAAATTTCTAAAAAAGGGATATAAATTTAGATGGACCTAACGTTAAAATAAATACAAGACGGTGACACGTCATTCATACGGTATTTCCATTTACAGAGTCGACGCTCTATTTTACGGTCAGGGGACAACATTTACGCGGAAACGGTTCGCTGAGTCAAGCGGGTCGACTCGTTAATGACGCTTAATAAACCGAGAATACGCTCGTTTTGTCGTGCTGGTTCGTAGATGGTCGCAAGCCGCAACGGTATATTGCAACGAGCGTAGATTTCGTCGCTGTGGAATCGTTGAAATTTATTAAAACCGTCGTCGAGACGGCGATCCTCTTAGCCGAAACGAGATATTGTCTCGGATTGCGGGGGTATCCTTGCGCTCTCCGCTATCTCCTCTCAGTCACGGAATAAAAACTTCAAACGAATTTTAACCAAGCACGCATAAATATACGAAGCGTTAAGCGTTCTACTCGCGGATAAAAGCGTCTATATTTAATTCGCATAAATCGAGCGTGGTTCGTTTGAAAGCGGGGGTGTACGCTACCACTTAAAGGAAGTCGACATAGGAATGCACGAATGCCGGCCTTCGAGCTTTTCGCTCGACACCACTGGTTGGCCTAAATTTTTTCATGGACCGGCGAACATGGATTTCCTTACAACGAGGTCGCTGCGAAATTAAAGGTAACAATAGTAACGGGGGCAACAATCAGAGCTACTTGTGCGAATTGCTACTTTAAGAGGTTCTCCTAGGCGGAGGTTAACAAGCAAAGTAGAGTCTCTAGCGATGGGTTAGAGAGAATCTTTCGTACCGAATAAACTAATCAAAATCCTTATGAATTGGCCTTAAAGAAATGGTGGAACGAGATAGCCGTCACCCAAGGTGTGCAGCTGGCGTTGACCCCTTTCGCGGGAGATGTCCTTCTCAAAAGTGCGACGCGTAGCATCGTCGTCGGCGCCGGCCACGGGCAACGAAAGAAATCATAGGCTCGAAAATGCGAGCGTGGTCGTGTACCATTTCGCAGGAGGAGACTGAAAATAACCGAGCGGACGGTCGGTGCAGCGCAACGCGGAGGAAAGATGACGAAGAAACCGAGGAGGGACCGTTTGATGATACAATCGGGGAAACCTGATACCCTGAGGTCTTAACTGCAGGGGCAGCTACTTCCACGGAGCTGAAATCCTCGCGGCTGGTAGACGTATGCGTAAACGGGCATACGTATGGCCCTATTCGAGAGAACGGAGAGAGACCGTGAATCGGTACTAGATCCGCGATCCCCACGATCTTTATCTACCATTATGGCGCACCGCGTTTCCTTTCGTCGGACACCGGCTGCCTCTTCCACGGAGACGAGCCTCTTTGTTCGCGGTTCCTCGAGCTCCTCTCGGACGACCGATTCGCGGAAACCTTCTCGAACACGCTTCTCCGTTCGTTTCCCTAAGGACAGATCGTAAATCATGTGGCGGGAGTCCCTTTATGGCTTGGAATCATTATACGCGTTTCGCAACAATGATACAATTTTTAACTTTCAATTCAATTTGAAGAATAATGCAGAAATCATTGAAAGAAGGAGGATCAGTAATACGTGTCAATCATTCAGGCGACAGGCTAAAATATCAGTAGCTTGCAATAACGAAAATTAATTTGCGACGAGTAAATTTATCTACCGTCCATGATATTAATAATAATTCACCAAGAGTGGTGATCGGTCATTTTTGATTGTTCAGCGGAGATAAATTAAAATTAAGCAGAATCTCAGGCAGGTGGTCGTAGCGAAAGAGCATCGAGTTGAATTAATAGAATTCATTGAAATCTGAAAGCTTGAATTCATTCGGTATCTCTGTTCCAAAGGAGATTGGAATCTCGAGAAACCGCAATTAACGAACGAACGAGTAGACCTCCTAGCCGGAGCTTGGAATAATTTTCTTAGAAGCGAGTTAACATCGCTCGAGCGTCCAGACGGTGGAAAGAACGCTCGAAAAACTACGTTCGCGGAAACAACACGATCCGATGGAGCCTCTTCGTTTACCGATTTCGACTTGTTTAGATCTAACGAAGAGGTCGGAGAAGTTCGCCAATAATTCCTGCAGACGGGATTCGAGAGAGACGAGACGGTACACGCGCGAACCTGTACGCCGTTCAGGGCGAGGCCACGGCGAAACGGACGAGTACAGAATCCATTTAGATAAGTAAACGACTTTGTTAATTAGATTTGTCGAAAGCAAGGAGGAGACGGGAGTGGCGCAGCTGGAAGAGGTGAAATAATCCGTCGCGCACTAAACGGAGAGCAGTTGAACAGGGTGCAGCCGACAAAGAAAGTGCACGCTGTGCTTTGACAAAGATTTGTAAGGGAAGCGCAAAGTAGACGAACAGGGAGAGAGATAAAATGAAGGAGGTGTACGAAAGCGAGTAAAAGTTTCTCGCGATAATTGAGAGTCCAAGTTTAAAGCGTTCCATGATGCTAAATAACGTGCTCGAACGTCGTCTAAAGTTCGGGATCATTTCTTTCGCCCGAACCAGCCTGATCATCAACGCGAAGCAAACAAATACGAACCCTCAAAAGTTTCCTACTGCTTTCGTTTAGAAACTCGTTTGTTATTTATTCGAGGAATCGAAAGTTTGATGCTTAAAATTACATTAGAATTGGAAAAATTTCCATTTCACTGATCTAACACGTTTATAAACATTAATAATTCTGTCCGGTATAACCATACTAATGATTCAAAGGAACTTACTTTATTCGGAAGCGAAAACACAGCCATTCTCCCCGAAAAGCGATAGCAATTAAAGTGTTAATTACTTTAGCGAGCACCGAACCGACAGGACGCGATGCGAGGCGAGACGAAGAGTGTTCAGAAGTAGAAGGGAGAGAGGATGCCGTATTAAAGATTTGCGAGAGAAGAAGAATCGGCCGAATGGAAGGAAGAAAAGGGAAGGGAAGGGTGTGAAGGAAGGGGGCAAAAGTTTTACGCGATAATTGTCCCGGTTGAAAATACGTTTGGTCGTTAAGTTCTTGCCACTTGCACGGAACAAGGTTGACCTCTTTCGTTTTCTGACACGGCATAATGCGCCCTTGCATTTTTCCGCTCGGTAATTCGCCTCTTCTATTCTCTAACACGTTTGCCAACGGAACGCATGCAAAAATGAGCGGGAAAATAACGACTCGTGTTAATAAACGTTTCCCCGATGTGATCGTGAACGTTAAATTTGATTATTTTTACAATTCAGGGAGAATTGCTTTAATTGGATCGTTCATTTGAATCGCTACTTTGTCAATGTATTAATTAATTTGAATTTTGAACAAATAAAATAGCAAAAATATTCTGAATATGACTGAAATTACTTTAGTAATTATTCTAGCTAGTAAATTGAAGAGTTGGAAAAAAAATGGATGCTCAACACCCATAACACTCCATATTGTCGCGTGTCATATTAGGCGTGGCTGTTTCTATAGTAGTCAACGTGTTAATAACTTAGCGTTATTCCCTAGGAAAGAAAAGGATAGTGCAAATGGCTTACCTGTTTCACATGTGTAGGTAAATGGACCTGGATGAAAAACTAATTTCCTTGTTTCGTGCTGTTTTATTGGAACGTTACAGCATTATGGCTCTCACAGGGGTAGATATATCTTTGCGAGATTGCGCCACGCTCCTGGTGTACCGCCTTCTCGAAACGTTCTGAAATTAAACAAAAAAGAAGTTAGTATTTGCTCTGTTACAAACTTACGACTCTTTCTTTCTCGTATACAACGATTATCAAATGTTGGTGTTGAATAAAAGAAATAATTAAATTAGATAATTTTAACATATCAAAATTGGAAGTTTAAGTAGAAAAAATGCAAGTTCACAACATTTCTATAGAGTCTCACAGAGTCTATAGAACGCCATAGCGAGATCCCCATGGCGGGTACACAATAGCGATTTCGTTTCTATTTAACCGGTCTGTTTGCTGCGTACATTTTCGGACAGGGTCCGCCGCGTTATTTGCCGAATCGCCTGATGATTTCGTTTAAACTCGATTGAAACGCCGGTCGCCTTCCACGGGGGTGCAAAACGGCCGATATTAATTGATTCTCGACCATGCGTAACCTGCTCGCGCATTGCCGTCCCGACCATAAATAAATTAATAACGCGACCGCGTGTTTACAAATTGTACTAACAATGACCGTATTCGTTATTACTAATACGAGGAACGATCTATGGATCTTTTGTAATCGTTAAACAATTTTCAAGTATCTTTGAAGAATTATAAGAAAATTATGTTACCGCGTTTTTGACATGCAAAGTAGATGCTTCTCAAACAGTAATTGTGCGAATAGTAGTTTGAAGTTGAAGAACTTTGGGAAGAGAATATTCGCTAACGAATACATCGGGCTTAACGGGTGGAGTAGTCGTCTGTCAGCTTCGAACCCCGGTATACCCTAATTAGGATCAAAACGTGTTACGCTGTTACATCCAATCCCAAGTTTACCTAAAAAGTTTCATTCTCTTAATCTCATACCTCGCAAGTTTTAACAAGTGTACTTTTCTTTGACCCTAATCATTCTGCTTCATCCAAATGCCTCCCTCTTTCAAACCATCTATAATAAAACTTTCCAACACTTCCAGTAAATTTCTTCGACTGCAATGACCCGATAACCGATCGAGACTGAGTGAGATATAAACAGCGCAGGAACGACTCACCTTGAGATTCGATACATGATCGTTAATGACAAGGTGCGTACTTGTAACGTCCGTTAAATATCGATTGGTAGGGCAGCATAGAAAAGGGTACAAAACGACGAGTACACGGATCGTGGCCCTTTTATCGAACGATAAAACTCGCATTCGTACACGTGTATGTCCCCACGACTGGTCGAATGAATTATGCCCGTAACGCGTGCTGATGCCACACCTCCCCTTATACCTGCTGTTCTATCAACCAATCATTATGTTACTCTCACCATCTAGCCTGGTGTACTCGCGACGGTGGAACGTACACGCGAGAAAGTTCATTTATTCGAATGGTCAAAACACAAGGTGTTCGTATTGTACGAATAATATCCTGTAAAAGTTTAATCTGAAAATCTTGAAAATTTTTTGATCGTTTCTAAACGGAAAACTTCTTTAAAAGAGTGAACGATTTAAGCGCAAGGTGTACGAGGGCAAGGCGCCACCCCTGTGCCACGAGTAGACAGGGTTGTTTCTATTTTTTCCGCTTCACTCCACCCCCATGGTGGACTGGTAGCCCCGCGGCTCGCTCGCTCTTTTCTTTACCCCGCATAATGTACGTGTTAGGCGCACGGGTTGCGTTTCGTAGCGCCGTTGTACGCGTGCGGCCACTCGTTCCACCAGTCATAAATAATATGGAAACATGAATATCACAGGGCAACGTGGCTCTGTTCGCCACCCCCGCTGGCCTCGTACGTATAATTTCCCTACCTTTTTCTTTTTTTTTTGTTTCGTTTCACGCACGTCCAGAATCGTGGGTGTTCGCGCAAACCGACGCGTACGGAATACACGCGCTCGTACGAACGCGTTTCGGCGATAATTAGAAACTCGCTCTTGCTTTCCTTGCCTTCGTTCTTTCCCCCTCCCTCCTTCCACTCTTCTCCACGTCATTCGTTCTTTTTATTTTTCTCTCGCACTCGGAGCTTCTTTTAATTTCTCGACGGACCTCCCGCGAATTTCTCGCTAATTTACTATCGCGCCCCGGGAAAATTAGCGCACCACGCGATGCAACACCGCGAGACCACTCGGAGCGGCTAATCAATCACGCAAATTGGACGCGGTGAGGAGCGGAATCCTTTCTACTCTCGTGATTCGTCGGCACCTTTGTTATTTTCACTCTTTTTTCCACTTGCCCCGCTGCATAATATATGTTTCCTTGATTTAAAATTCGAGACCGGTTGTATGCAAAAGACACTTGCTCACAGACTTGATCGTCAATATCTTTCAGGGGCGTATTGAATTTGAAAATTAACCCTTCCTCAGGGGTCATAAGCACCCTGCGTCGATTCGTATTTCAAGAAGCACCAGTCTCGATCCATCCTGCTATATCGATGGATCGTAAAACTCGAGGTAACCGACTACATCCATCTAGTCAAATACGGTATTCGTGCGATAAATTTTCAATTTTCCCAATACGAAAGAGACGCGGAAAAAATTGTTCGCGTTGAAAAAATATTCGACGTCAAACTTTCTCTGATAATTGTTTCTTTGCATTTTGTTCAGAACAGCAGATTACTGCTCGTTGCTTTTAATATCGTAGAAAATATTGAAGATCCTCTCTTCGTCGAATATTTCTTTCTTTTATGCATTCAAGAACGAAGAAAATATTCACTAGTCCTCTTATTTAAATCCGTCTGCTTTCTGCCTTTTAATAGAAACATCGAGCAGGCTATTTGTTATTAATGGTCAATGCATATCGACTGGCGCTTAATTGAAATTTCGTCCTGAATGGTAAATACTCTCTCTCTATTTTTCTCTACGTTTAAATAAGTGGAATTAAAACGATAAAAGCCGGTGAAACTGTTTTCACCGTTCCATCACGGGCTCTCTTGAATCGTTGTTTGAAACCATTTACAATTCTTTGGGATCTACCTTCGTACTTTGCGACGACAATGAAGGAGATATAGATAATAAAAATTAATGACAATCAAGGTGTTTAAAGTCAGCAAAAATTCGCGTTTAATATAAAATTTGAGGTGTCAATTACCAACAGCCCTCGCGGTACGTGTTAATAGAATCTTCGCCAAGTCAGATCGATTGGAATAAGCAAAGAGAGAATTTTCTAAGCCGTATCCGTCGGCAAAGGGAAGGAGAGACAGGAAGGGACAGCATGGTGCCTTGATGGCCAGAATTAACTGACGCCGGTCCCAGATGCAAATATCTCGTGAGTTGGAGCAATGAAGCCACCTCCGGGCTCCACCTCGATCGTGTTGCGCCGCTCGAAACTTGGGTGGTCCTCGCTAGAATTCACCGCGAAAATAATTGCAGAAGCTTCTCTGACCGTTCGAGAAACGGAACGCGAATGCTCGGTTGGAAAAGGGAAGAGAAGAAAAGGGGGATAAAGGGGGGCCAATGCCGGTCATTCAGAATATTTCAAGGCGTATTGGCAGAATCTCGCCACCGGAACGTTTTCATCGTGCTAACGGGATTATCTCGAGCTCCTTCGTCTTTTCGAAGCCCCGCGCTATATATACGTTACCGTTCGACTTTTCTATTTGGGCTTGATAAAGATCCCGGCAGGATGTAGCCGGGTTTCGGGTCGAACGAATGGAAAGCTTCGGGTTATTGGCTCGCGTGATTAATTTGTTTCTTCCTGGCTACTCTACGCTTCGACGCTTTTATATCATCCGTGGAATTCGAGACTTACGAACAGTACACTGTTAATACTGGAATGAGAGAAAAAAATAATTTATTAGCAGCGTGCATTCTAATTTCAACGCACGCACGACATTCGACGCTAAACGCTACTATATTCTCTTAATTAAGTCGCGTGAGTGCCGTCGCAGATAATGCAAATTGCGAGAAAAAGTTGACATTACTTTACACCCTTCTTTACTCAGCCTTTCGCGCGCTACACGAAAATGATATTTACGGTGATTCGATACTGCCTGCTTATCTTCGGGTCCTACGGTCTCGGATTTCCTGAATAAATTCGGCTCCTCGTGTTTGAATTTACTCGTTCGAATCGATGAGGGAAATTAAGAATGTACGTGATGGAGCATCGACTGTGGTGATCAAAAGTATTATTCCCCAGTCTCCTTCGCGTTAAACAAAAAAGAATTGTAGTAAAGGGTTAATGAACTTCTTTTGAAAGAAAAAAAAGGTGAACCTGTCGACACGATACGACCGGGAAAAATCGCGATAGTGTTCCTGTTGCAACGTGAAATTATGCTATTGCGGCCGGTCGGACAAATTCGCGTGCTTGTACCTCGCATACATGGAGGCCGGATTTTATCCTGGTGGAGCGGGAGCCAGGTAGCAAGCGTCTCGTGGAAGAAGACTCGTATTAGGCAGCGAAACAAATTGCGCCCCCGACAATCTCCACGGACGATCTATCCTTGGGCCCAGCCGGGATAGTCAAGAATCATGTTTCGCCGAGAACTCGCTGCCCCGTTCTCCCCAGGGAGCGAGAAAGCAAGGTAGATGGCCGCCTCAACTGGCCCCTAATGTATCTTCGTCCTTCTTTAACCGTTAAGGAAACTGGGTCGCCCCTTAATGATCGTTATTAATTGTTCTAACAACACTTGAAATTACCTAGGTTAATCTATAAACATTTGTACTGAAAAATAAAAAATAAATTCTCTATTCGTATCTGTACTTTATATCTTACAAAAGCCTAAAATAAACCCCGCTAAAATTACAAATTTCAGAGATAGTTTTACCTAAGTTTCTTCTTGAAATTTTTGTTTCAATCGCTGGGTCCAGACGGCTTGACCCCCCAAAACTTGATTTCGCCGTAACACACCGGGAGATTCTCCCGTGGTTCTTACCGGAGAAAAAGCATCCCCGTAAACGATGCGAGTTGGCACTTAGGCTTTATTGCCGGAACTTAGGTTCTCATTGCTATTAAACGGGGAAGCCGAAGAATGAGTTGGGGCAGGAGGACTCTGTCTCTGTCTCACGCTCGTGTCCACCTACCATACCAAAACGTGTCGGTTTATGTTCATTTTTATGGTCGCTGATTACCAGGTACGCTAAATAAGTATTGCGTCCGATCGTCCGTTGTGTCGTAACCGGATCGAAACGATCGGGCCACAATGCTCGCTCGATATTCCCGCTCGCACGCCACGTGTACGTCACGTTACAGAGGATAATCTATAGCTGCACATCGCGTACCGTTCGTGTGTGCGTGTGTCGGATTTCATCGCGAGCATCTGTAAAAGATGTTCCCGAAAATCGGTGGAACAAATTTCTCGCCGCTCCGTGAAAACGACGGAACACCGTGTGTTACTTGCCTCGCTCCAAGCTTCGTTTTTACGAAAGTGTGGCCCTGATGCGTCGAAACGTCACGAAAATCAATGTTCTTCATGTCTGTATCACGCGATAAATCGCCAGCAGGTTCGAGTTAAACGCTGGCGTGTACGGTAATCGTTCCAAAGAGCGTTAAGAATCGATGGAGAAATTTTTTCTTACCTCTGTCGTTTTTACACGAATCCGTTCGTATGTATGTTGATCGGTCGGGATAAATTTTATAGTTCCCGATCTTCGATACACCCCGTAGGCATTATTCAACTATAATGTTCGATGTTATCTGTAATTGCGAAAGGTTAACTGGATTCTGAACGTTAGAACAGCGAGAAATGCGATGAGAATTTCTGGTGAGAATATCATAAAAATGACAGCTGTGTATACTGGCACAAGCTGAACCCTTGAAGAATGACAGCTATGATTTAATCGACAAAGTCTTGCAAATTATTGTTTGATAAAATGTGTACAGGATTTTGCAATGGGTACTTTTCTCTGTTACGAAATCATGCAATCAACTATTTCGAATTGCGATCTTTTTCTACTCTTCGATTATTCAAGTAAATTAAATCATACCGGCGATCACCGATGACCCCCGTGGCAGTTAACGTGTTAATCAAAGCACAAGCACGTATCCTCCTCCGAGACTGAGATACGCGACGATCGTGAGGTGGAGGCGCGCGCGATCGGTGGCTGTGTCTCGCGAAGAATTCGATGAGAGGCTTCGAAGCTCGCGAGTCGATCGAGCAACCGGGATGGAGATATCGCGTAGCCGGCAGTGACGCATAAATCTGCCCCGCGTTCCTCTATACGTGCACATTTAATTGCAGTGTACCGGTGCATCTGGGATGCACCGCCTCGCCGACGTCAGTTGCGCTTCGAATCTCCGCAACGAGACCAATCGCTTGTGTTCGCCTCTGCTGCCGTTGTTCGACGTGTCCTCCGGCTCGTAGATCTTTTCGATAAAAAATACGACCCGACGAGACACTCGGGATTGTTTTTCGCTTCGAGCAGCTTTCATTTTTTCAGACTCCTAAAACTTTTGGAATTTCAATCAGACGCGATTGCAAATGATTTTTGCAGAATCGACGCGTCCAGCTGGAAGTACTTTTAACGATATTTTATCGAATCACCGACATCACCGAGGCTATGAAATTTTGATTAGATTCTTACCAAGTTATCACTGCGACAAGAACTTGTTTAAATTGTACTCAAATTGGAAGAGCTTTGATGTTTCATTGAACAGTTAATGGAGTAAGAAGAAACTTCAATGCTAAGAGGAGAAATTTTTTTCGTAATTATTCCTTAATTAGATCGGGTATTTCAATTAAATAGTTTGCTGATCAAAGGGAATAGGAAGAAGTCGTTTTATGTTTAACCAAGGAGTTATCAGTAAATGTATTCTACTTGGCAAAGTTACCTCTCCGTGATTTCTACCTCGGCTCATTCTTATTCCACTCTACCAACCGCGTAACACAAACTTTATTTCGCCGATATAAAATGAATAACATAAGCAGGATATCGACACCAGACTCGGAGATGCACCGGAAACCAAGCGTGCAACGAGTATCCTTCTCTTGGGTATATAAAAGAAGAGAAACGTCGTAACACCGAGAACAATTCAACGGGATCGTAACGACTTCGACTCGTGTCGATTCTTCTTTCATATCGCCCGGCTCCATCAAAACAGGTGAAACTGTGAAAGCAACGAAGAAAGAAGTAGCTACATCGGTGACAATAACGTTGGCCGGAAGTTGAAGGGCTTTCAGAAGTTATCAAATAGCTGTTCTTGCGGTACAAAGTATCCTACGATCGTGCTGTAAACAGCGAGGCAGAAGACAATACCGTTTCGAAGAGTTTCGAAGAAACTGCACGAAACGGATCGTCAAATATTTGTAGGTACCCTGTAATGTTACTGGCACCGTCCCCTTCCTCGACTTTCAGAAAAAGAAAAAAGAGAGGGAAAAACAGCTCGACGAGAGAAACCAGGTTAACGGTGTTCTATCTTTTCATAAAACACCCGACCTTTTAATTAGACGTCGCGTCTAGGATGTTCCACTTTCTCGCTTTAAATGTCACAGTAATTTGACGTGTTTATTCGAATGCTCCTGGCACGATGAATAAATCGCTGAACATACCGAAGAGACGAATATGTGTACAGTGAGGGGCAAGTGTGTTCGTACACCTCTCAATTAACCATAGAAAGGTGTGGAGACCTCGACGCGTCCACCAGTTAGAAAATATTGAAAATTTATCTTACTTATCTGAAAATATTTTTTCCCAGAACTGACCTTTGGAAAATGGACATAGCTGAATCAAAATGATCTGTAAGGTGTAGATTGGTTAGAGATTGAACTGAAAAGGTGAATGCGTTCTCCCAAAGGCCTCGTTTTTAAGAAGCAGAGTCCAGCAATTTCTCCTTTCCCACTTTTTTCATTTCCTTCCTTTTCTTTTTCTCTCGGTTTCTTTCCTTTCATGTACACTCGTCTTTCAAAGGACGGAGAGTGTCCCGAGGTCGCCGTTAAGGACACGTTTGAAATCGTTCATGCGAAATGCTCATGTGGTTCTCTCTGTCTTGCTCAGCATAAATCCTTCCCCTTTGAGATACGAAAGTGGGTTGTACTCGGGTCGCACCTATGTACCTTTGCCCTCGTAATCTAGCCGCTCTTCGAGTGGAGTGCCCCCGAGTGAAGTGCGTTTCACTGTATTGTGCAACGGTCGAGCCGGATTCGCGACTCGCAAAGTCCCCATCGCGTTTCCACACCCTTGCACCCTAACCGCCGGGCTAAATCTGACCTTCGACATTAGACAGTGGAACAGAAGATTTGCGACACAGTTTTCAGGGATTCGTTGCCAAATTAAATAGTGTCCTTTTAATAAATCAAAATAATTTCTGACGATTACTCGTTGAAATTTAAATTAAATTAAATTTATTGGTACGATGATACTATTAAAAAAATCTTCAACATTCAATTCACTGTAATTTATATACAGTACAATAATTATTCATATTATATATCATCGAACCAATAAAATATCTATAATTATTCTACACAAATAAATCCTATTTGCGTACGAACAAACGGCGGAATTTCTGCATAATGTTCACTATATTATCGATTAAACAGAATATACATTTACATAACGATATTATAAACGGCCAGGGAACAATGGAACGAAACTTTGCCAACGAACGTAATAAAACCATTTATCAATACGGTTTCCGATCATCGTTCATCCACGCCCTACAACGAATCGATCAAACTCGCCAAGGGTTCGACGATACGTATTTCAGATTGAACTTTTACCAGCTCTATTCTTCCGCGGGTCTCAAGTGTACAACGTGCGATCGTCGGAGTTGGAAACGAGCGAACACGATTCGTTTTCAACCGGGGAATGTGTCGGGTAGCGATAGCTGTACCGCTTTTCGATGGAAACTTGAAAAGAGTTTTTTCCGGCAATGGGAACGGATGACCAACGGGGAGGTGGCCGAAAGTATTATTGGATAAGTTCGAACGATTTCTTACCGAAATCGTATGAAGTCGAGCGTCGTCGTCGGCTTGTTTTCTGACCAAGGAACGCCACTTCCGGCGCAGTTTCGATGCGTGTATAGAAGTTCGAGCTACCACCCTAGCCCTTGAATTCAGCTGAAAACGTTGTGCGTTAGAGGGAGGAGAAATATAACCTGTTTTTCATGTCATCCCCTGGATTCCGCGAAGGATAGAACCATAGTAACGTCACTTTACGTCTAGAACCACTTAATGCGACCGAGTTGAATGAATCACGGATAAAAGTGCGCGATGCATCGTTGGAATCCGGCCAAAAAGCTTGAAAACCGAGTTACATCGCTAAAGAGAAACATTGTTGCTGTAACGTGGAGGGTAACAAAGTTTAAACGTTGAATTGCTACAGGAGTGCAATTTCCGTAGTTGGACGAACTTTTTCATTGAAAAGTAAACATGTCACCTAACGAGTTAGGAAAATAAGCTAGAAAAAGTGGACACGGATATAAAATTAGGGGGTGGATCAGGATGTCGAATAGGGTAAACACACACCTTTCGGTACTTCTTAAAGGCATTTGATCGGGAGTGTACCCTGAAGAAATTAATGCCAAAAGATCGATACACTTTGTACATATTCTTGGCACGGAAAATCGTCGATGTAAAAGCTTCTCTCCTTAGCTGGCGCATCTTGATGGAACAAGGTTGCAGATGCAAGAACTGGGTTACCCGTTCGTCCAATATCTCGCTTAATCTACGAGCCACGATTCCTCTTCTTCCGTTCTGGCTCTTTCATTTTACACGTCACTCCTCTGTCGACAATCGGGAGCGTACTTTCTCATCGCATTGTTTCCCCTCTGTTCTCAATTAAGAAGGCAAACTGCACGACAGAAAATCAAGAAACTCGGGCTTGCTCTCGAGACAGCGTTACAAATGCCTTTTCCCTCGTTCAAACAGACAGTACTTGCATTTTCGTGCCAGAGAGAGAGAGAGAATTTCGTTTGTCTTCAAAACGACATGCAACTTTCCAATTATGCTCTTGAAACCTCGACAATGTAGAGAATCAAAGAAACATCGGATTATTAATATTCCAGAACATGATGTCCATGATAATATTGCAACGATGTTTCTCTTCGCGCAACCTTTACACAGGAAACTATGGAGGGTTTCTTAAGCATAGATTAAGACGCCTTAATGGATAACGAAGTTGCTGGCGTATCGAGGAAACAGGATGTCGATAGTGTTCGTGGTTGAAGGCTTAGACAGGACTCCGGAAGTGTGTACTCTCTGTTGTTGTCACTGCTTTTTGGAGAGAAGAAGGGATGCGAATGGAATCTTGATCGCTTGTATAACGAGCAGTCAACGATAAATCTTGTACATCGTTTTATAATTTTCAATCTCTCGTAGTTGATGCATCTTTTAAAAAAAGATGTATTAGAATCACGAAGAAAGATCTTCTATTACCAGAAGAAAGCATAGACAGCGTTTCGTTCAAAAAGGGACCGTTCTCATGGATGGTACAAATTCCCGAAAGAATCAACCGCTTCCTTTTTATCGTCCTTCGCCGACGCAACCTCTCTATCTTCCTCGCCGCCTGGCTGCCTTTTTTCAACGAAAAAGAGATAAACGAGAGACGGGGATAGATCTTTTCGAAGCCCTACATGAACATCAACAACGAAGCGCAAATAAAAATAAAGGTAGGATCGAGCTAAACGCGCGGACTCCTTCGATATAGACTTTCTACCTCTCCTCGACGTTTCTCCCCTTCGCCCGCCACCTCGAACAGGACCCTAGTCTCTTTTCTGATCCGTGACTTTTTTCTAAAAGGTTCGTCCGGTGTATGTGGGGGGCCCTTTCGACCGACTGCCCCCGGTGTCATTTTGCGTACATTCAGACACACGAGTTACACCGCCCTTTCCCTTTGTACCACCGTCCTTTCTCAACCCGTTCTCTCTTCGCTCTTTTTTTCTCGTCTCGTCTCTCAGTTTAAAAGTCCTCCCATTTTTTGCTTCCATTCGGAAGAGTGAATTTTTTAATTAACCCCTTCGTTCACCTGCCCTTTGTGTAGTAGTTCAGTCTATCGATCGATCAGATTTGATAAATTATTTATTTGTCGGGGAACGGTCCTCGTTTAAGGATGGTCTGATACTAATTGGATGCCTCAATTAATGGAAAATTTAGATATAAACTCTTTTATCCCCATTTTCCCTACCTTTTTGTCGATGATTACAAGAATTTCCGCATTAAGGAAGAATCAACCGTGAATTCCTTTGTGAAATGTTCCCCTTGTCAGTACATCTCTACTGTTTTTTTAGAAAGTTTCGGATGTAGAGACTATAACGCTAATCGTTGCCTCGCATGCACGGTAATGTAACGAACAATAACGCTTTTCTCCCGCGCTCCTTTGCTTTCTTTCTTTCGTCGAAAGCTTTCTTCCCAGTCCTCAGGGAAGCAGCAGCTGTCTCGATGGCAATATAAAAACGTCTATGCGAACGGGGCAACTGGAAAACCGTCGTTTCCTCTTGTTGCATCGTTAAATCATTCTCCCTCGTCTTACAATTCCATTGTCTGCTCATTAAACTTTGATAATGTGAAGATAACACGTGAGCTTCATAGAAACAATTAAATTATCTTCCAAATATAAATAGAGTGAAGAATAATATTCGCTTTAGCCTCTAATTGATTTTCAAGTAATGGCTCTAGGATTAGCTTGGTCCTTTTAAAAAAATTAGAACCTTCGATATTGTAAAATTGTTAAATTTCGAATTAATGATAAATTGGATAATTGATACCTTTAAACAGACAGAATGGTCGCGTCAGAGTTTCGCAATATCTGTCCTGGCTCGTATCTGTCATTACGATCGGTAGCAATACATTTACCGGCATTAATTAAATTGGTATATCTTGCGGGTGGTGGAGAGAACAACGTAGAGCACCCGCGGCGTTCTCGATTCGTCAAAGTCAGTCGAACGCATTTCGATACTGATTTGCGGTGAACGTAATCATTCCCTTTATTAAATTCCACCATCATTGGTTGGGCGAGGGGTTGCCGCAAACTGCTACGACTTGCCTTTTGATTCGGCCGCGTATCGAAACCAATCAGAGAAACGTCCGAAACGGCGGTTTGCCCGGCAGCATGTTTCGTATCGGTATCATCAGAAATTGAGTCCAATGATAATGCCCTTGTTAATTTCGCTCGCTCGTTGCCAAAGATCTGGCCCGATCCATTCTGTTTCGCGAATCTGCCCTCGTGTTTCTTGCTACCCGGAAGCGTTCAGTTACGTTACAGAGTAATGCTTCCGTTCCATAACCGTACACTATTCCATATACTAGATACGATCGATTTTCGACAATCTACCTGCTCTTTGAGTTGCTGTGTAATTATTTTCCTTGCTGTTGTGCCCTTGGCGATGAACAATTTCGAGATAGAGATATAGAATGTAAAATCTATTTAACCCGTTAAATTCCATAATAAAAATGATTTAAATTTTCCACTTGCCATCTGAAGATTTCATTCGGCATCGATCGTGGATCATGCGTCGGGTAACGAAAGTGTTACAGTCGTAACTTCCACTTTGTGAACGCGAAAAGCACGTGAATAGGTTTCCAGGCGACTGGTTTATAGGATAGGACGTAGTTCATAAGCCAGGTAGGCAATAGGTACCACCAAAGTAGCAGGAGGCTACGTTCGACCTAGAAAGCGACCTATATTTTAAGCATGCGGTTTTATCGCCAGGAATACATTAAGCGACACGACCTGTTCCCTAGCAGCTAGGCACGGCCGGGCAAAAACACACAAACATGCCCGATACACTGATCATTCAATGGAAATTCAGGTAGACCTTCGCAATATACATGGTAAGTTGGCGCGCTTTATGGCATACCTGTGCTACCTGTGTACGCTCGTCGCTTACGGGCGAACATTTTATCCGACAAAGGTATCGAACGACCCTGCAAGCCAACGGCTACAAGAAAACATTTGCATACAAACGAATCACGCTGCTTTTTTACCCATGACCACGTGCTTTTCGCGAACGGATATACTGCAAGAATTTCAGCTGTTCGTCTTCGACCCATCTTCAACTTATCGTGGTCAGGGCATCGCTAGTGTACCAGAATGATTGCAATTTGATAAATAGTACGTTTCCCTGGATCATTTACAGAAAAAATCATGGCACAATTGATAACAAGGACTGTTATCTTCAGCCCATCAAATCAACGAATCAGTGAGAACCTTTGTAATCGAACAACAGGGCTTGGAGGATGATTACAGGCGAGGAGCGAACGGTTGCCTCGATTGCGCCGTTGCCTAAACGACAACGACCCTCTTTGGTCAATGAATGACCATCAGTTGGTGCGGAGTAATCGGCTGTCACCTACAAACCACGAAGAACTCTCTATCGGGGCTGATCGAAACAGAATAGGTCGCGCGATTCAACGCGGGATAAGCTTCGCTCGAAGATCAGCCCACTTGTCTGGCCAATTTTCTTGTACTCCCGAATTACCATACCGCTCGCTCCGGGCGAGCTACTCCCGAAAGAGAAAATAAAATTCGTTTGAAGAGCCGAACGCCGGAACGAATTCGATTGTCCTCTGATTTCTGATTCGATTTCCACGCGAACGTTCAAAGACTCTGCGAATTTTTTTTCCTCTCGGCCATTCAGAATGCTAAGTTCCTTTTACCATAGTAGATCCTATAATGTACGCTTTTTTCAGATTTCATCAATTCCGTGCTGAGTGTCACTGAAAATATTCTCTTCGAACGGAAAGAGGATATTATTTCAGGTTAAAGTGTAGGGGACAAAAAATGATTGCATTTTTGATTTTCCATTAGCGTTACTCACGTTTAAAATATTATAGAAGGCGTTTGCAATTTCTTCGGGCGAGAAATTGCTATCGTTCGGAACATCAAGATGCTAGACGAAGTCGTCGAAAAGATGTAATCCCTGCTAGGTCGTCGACAAAAATACTTGCTACGAAAGGATGGCCACTATCACACTAATGTTCGTCTAAGTATGGTTCTGTGTTCCATGGTTGAAGTAGCCGGATCTCTGTTATTATTTTTCCTCGGACCTCTTTTAACCACCCTCGCCACGCCGGCTCGCTCTCGAGGCTGTCTTCGTGCCAGGGGGTACAATGATATGTTCTACTGAACAACGACCGTCCAACCATAACAGACGAGATAAGACAAGATGGGACAACGGGATACGTGGACCTCTGTATTAACCTCCTCCTTTTTTTTCCCTTGAAAATGGAACTGCTGGAAGAAACGAACGCTCTCGGAAGTCTAATCGTTCTGATCTGTCGCTTTAAGATACGACGCGTGTAAGTAAAGACGAAGGATAACGTTGTGACGCAAACTCTGCTCAGGAGATTTGGAAGATATGACGTCGTTTCAACGACAAATTAACGTTCAGAGAGTTAATTGTGAAATGGTTAAACTTCGACAGTCGTATCTTTCGCCAGATTAAACGTACGGTAAATCAAACTGCACCATAGTGCAATTACTCGACAGATAAAAGCAACTAGAAACTGACCGGGTGACCACTTTGTCAGACGATCGAGGGTCGTGTAAAACGATTACCGTTCGAGGCTCAAGTATTCTTAGCCAAGAGGTATGGATAAGGAGCTTATGACTGATAAACGCGTAAGACACGTGTGCGAGATTAAGTTCGATCGCAATGGCAGTTGTATGTACGCGCATTTATAGCCGTTGCTAATGTAATTGATGGAATACTCGAGCAAGTGTGAGACTTTGAAATGGAATTGAAAGTTTGAGTCACCCCTTCGAAGGTTAGCACTTTGTCATGATTATGTTTTATCCTAACCCCATTTAATTCATTTCAGATTAGAGATTATACTACTAATTAAGCTCGACCGGTAGATATCTTGGTACATTCCCAATAGGATTTCGTTTTTTATTGGAATTCGCTCGAATCCTCAGGCAGTTGTCCCCAAAATGATCTTCATCCCCTGTCTCGTAGACGACAAAGGGAGGTCGCGGACCAAGGGTCGATTAGTTCGGATCGAAACCCTTAAATCATCGACCAAAACGTCGTTAATTACGTGACGAACGGCAGTAATCTGGACGACCTCGAATACTTGAGCTAATTCTCATCCGGACCGAGCGACTAAGATCAGGATCATTACAGGCCGATTAGACCTTAAGGAATTAATTCAGCCATTGTCTGTGGGATTTCTGTCCGCGCCATAAACCCTTTTGACTGGAGGGTAGTACGCGTCGCTTTTCCTATCTCGCCTCCTTTCACCCTTCTCGTATCACAGCCAGTTCATTTATTCTCGCCACCCGAGGCTATTGTGATCTCCGGTTGCGTGACCGATTATCGTGTCGTTGATCGTTCTTGGGGATCTTAAATCTGCGTTTAATTCGCCATCTAATCGATTATTAACCCCCTTGCATATTCGCAATATTGTCAATTTATCACTTAAATGCAAAACCATGTCTAAAATTGCAAATCGTATATTTTTCAATACCTTGCGTGATAAGAAGAATACGTCTGGACTCGTCGAGTAGCTGCTTCATCCCTTTACAGGTGTCACCAAGGGTTGGTCCCAGCACTTGTGTCGGTCCTCGAGCAGGATCGAAAGACAGCCTCTCATGCCGCGATCACGTAATCTCGTACCCTCGTCTCTCGATCTCCTATAAAATACAGAACGTATTAATTAAACGGTGGCTGGTGATAGGGATGATGGCGGCGGTGGTGGCGTTGCAACGTGTCGTAGCTCAAAGCGGTTTACAACCCCTGTAAATTCAGACTGCAGGAACAATGGACGACGCCTTAAATTCTCTCGTAGGCCGCGCAGGGAATTTAAACCCGTCCGATTTCGAGCCACTCGACGTTCCTGGAGAACGTACGCTATCAGATCGACGCGGCAAGCAATGAAACTGACTTTATTCTCTCTATTATCTTATATTACCCTTCACTCATTGTCGACAGAGGGTGAATGTCGACGCTAAAAGTGGGCAGATTGAATGATATTGACAGGAAAATTTCGTCAAGTGCTGTGAAGATTATTAGGGATCTTAACATCTTCGTATAATTGAAAGTGTACCAATTTCAAAGGTTTCTATTTTTGAAAATAGATAAATTTTAATCTATCGCATTTATCACCCTTATTTTTTGCAGGCTTTGATTCGGAAGAGGAATTCCCGAAATCCACTCTCCAACTTTGATAGGTGGAAGGATGCGTATGGCATCGATTCAATGCGACAATAAAACGTGATCTTCACGAGGTAATGTCAATTCGGACTCGCCAGGAGCCGAAGAAAAGATTCGACCCTCGCGAAGACGCGAGAAGAACGCGTAACACGCAGCCAGGGATATTTCCGACAACCCCTCGGAAGGGTGCGAAGTCATGGCCATCCGGTCGGAGGGGTTTAGCCATCTCGAAGAAAGGACCGATCCCCCGAGGCCGATGGATGGAACCGCATTTCGTGTAAGCGGAACTCCTTCACGGCCACTTGAAGTTACGAAACAACGACGCCGCGAACCCTTAAAACGGAGACGGACAAGTTAAGTCGCCCTGAGATGAAATTCGCACCCCTTCAAAGTGCCGACAGGGAGCGACTAATCAACACCATCATTGTCTGAACCACTGCTCCAGGAAATTATTGTTTCCGTGATTTTGGATTATAGATTTACCTTTAACTTTTGTACATTTTCCAAAATTACCTACTAGAATGTTTACACGTTTACAGTACCAGCATAATTATCAAAATATCTACCAATATCTGACGCTTTTACTTCTCCAATTAGAGTAAACCATAATGCGAATTCCTGTTCAGCGAGCCATTCAAATCAACTCTAATCGCGTCAATCCGTGTCGGCTGCATTAATTTACGTTCGAGCAGGTTCAGCGAACTACATCTGCTCGTATTAGCGGATTGTAATTATAATAATCGTACTGGTAGCGTTTCGAAGTTGGAACGTTCCCCGGGGTAACTTGAATTTTCGTCCATGGAAACGATACCGGAGGGAGATCCTCGGAGGAAGCGTCACCGGCGACAGGATTTTCGTTATCAGAGGAACGATGCGGAACAACGCAACAATGGTGGCCAGTAGCGTGAGCCGGTCCCTTCTTTTTTCCGCGCGTCTGCGCGCGTCACGACAAAAGCAACAAATCTCTTCTTTTGGGGAAAACAAAGAGGCTGGATATGAACCGTGCGCCACGTTCACCCGTGGGCTCATTGTTCCATGGTCGCGGCACAACAATTCAGAAATTGTACTTTCTACGAAAATATAAAAAACACGGAAAGAAATAGAAAACAGGAAAAAAAGGGGGGGGAACATTAAAGAGCGAACGATGAAAATAGCTCACCTGAAAAAAAAAAAACAACGATGAAGAATATTACGAGAGGCGGTATACGGCAAGTGTAGGTGTAATTACTCTTTAAAGAGCCTGGCCACCGACTGGAAAAGCGAGACCCCTCAAACCGTGACGTTTGTTATCGGAATGGCAACGGTAGACGGGAAAGGACAACGCGAATCAACGACAATGCCGTCGCAAAACTCACCCCCATCTTTTCCACGCGTCTGTGCAACGCGACAAAAGCGTCGGTCCCCTTCTTCGAGGCCGCAAAGTGTGCAGAGGAGAATCCATTCCCTCTGTCTGGCCGTGTCTATCTTCGACTTGACGCGAATTGCTGTCCGTCGACGTAACAATTTCGCCATGTGATAAATGGCCCTTTGTATCACGCGGTGATAAGCTAGCCTGCTGTCTGGCAATAACTATCGCGATACTATACAGACTAGAAACTAGATTTAGTTTGTAGAGAAGGAATTTCGTACGTCATTTGCAATGGCCATAAGTATTTCATAAGTAAATCTTAATTCATGTAAGAATTGCAATTTTTCATTTGAACATGTCAATAAAATATTAATGATACCTAAAATTTTTTCGAGTTTTTAATTGCCTGCCGGTGTGTATTAATATTTTATGACAGAGACAGAATATAAAATAACATCGTCTGAGCAGCACGTAAAATAGCTGATTATACCAGACTGACAAACAAGTCTCGTTTTCCCTTCGTTAATTCGTTAGCTTCCACGGAATTCGGTATCCGGTAAGCAGGTTTTCCGGATTTCTTTTCCCGACGGACAGAAATTAGCCGACCCGTTGGCCGAAACTGGTTGCACGGTTGAACCAGCCGACACAGGGAATGTTCGTTGAAAAGGATGGCAAACGAAGAGAGGCGCGAGTTTTCGTTTGTCGCGTTCACGAACGTTTGCTCGTCCCGGCCGTAATTGCGGGGCAAAAATTCGCGAAAAGGAAAATGTGTTTGCCCGGACGTACGTTTTCGAGAGCGCTCGTAAAATCGTCGCACCGACCGAATGCAATCACGTTGGATTAAACGTTGATACGTTCCAGCTACGAGCCAAATTTTCTCTACCTCTCTTCCTCTCTCGCACTCTCTGTGTTCCTGTTCCTTCTTGTACGCTGCGGTAAATCTAACGCGGTATCCTGGTGAACTGGGTCAACGTGGATCGCACGATTTTACGGGTCGTCGACGTTTAAGCAGCGATTCGATCGCGAACCAGACTTTTGAATTGGATACCAGAGAAATTAGGGAATCGACTGTGCAGCTACTCCATCGATACGTTTGCGAGCTCGTTAAGCTTGAAATCGAGCCCTCAGGAAAGTCGATCTTCTTCCGAGTATTGTGTACACGCGAATGAATTTATAGAACTTTCGGCGTGAATTAACCCACGCGGTTGATTCACCTTGGGAATAGAGGGAGAAATTGTTCTCTACCTGAAGTTGCCTCGTTACGTAAAATCCTTGGGGTAATGCGGGGGAAATCGAGTTACGATTCGAACAAAGAGTATACTTCAATTCTAAGAGCGCACCTGGTGCTAGCAAACGTAAAACGTGTGTGAAATGTGCAGCGAAAGATCAATCGAATTGCTCTACTATTCTAAGATATTTTAGCAAGATCCTTAGAATCATAGGAAATCGTTTATTAATCGATTCTTTAGAAGATAATTTGAAATCTAGAAAAATGTATATCTAGCAAACGAAAAGGAAAAAGTTGAAAGTATTACATCGAGGATTTCAAACATTGAAATCGTTTCTTTGTTTCTAAGGGTTGGTCGCGCGTCTCCCCTCTAATGCCTTTACGACGTTTCCCATCGAAATCAAATGTTCCCCGCGATCGAGAGTCGAATGATGCAAGATGAAAGACGAAGGGAGAGGCTGGAAGTCTGTCAGAAAAGGCAGCAGAGGGAGGGGAGGGCATGGCTAAAGCAGGTATAGGTAATGTACCAAAATTGCTTTACCGCCGGTCCATTTACGGAGATGAAAAGCACTCTCTGCCAAGTACACCGGTGGCTCCATCCAGGGTTCACGACAGCCCAGAAGCGTCGTATCCCGTCTCTGCCCTTCTGATGTTGGGTACCGGCGACGTCCAACCCCTCTCAATTTCAGTTTCAAGCCAACCCTTTCACCAATTTGCCGACATTGCCCGCTAGAACTTTCAGCCTAGCATTGTCGCCGACGTCGATAGCGTAGCTACTCTTCAATCAAGCTAATCGCAAACTAATACCACCACCTCGCTTCTCTTATGTTTGTATAATTTGCTTCGAGACGTGAATTAAGTGCGTCGATCTGGATCCTTAAACAATGATTCCGTTGGCATTTAAATAATGATCGTCCGCCAAGCGAGCCGAGGGTGATCCGTGGGATCAGGTGCGCTAAAGAAAACTACCGGCAGAAATGGATTGGACCGAATTCCGGAGGGCCTCGAGGTCGATTAGGGTGAAGCCAAACGGGAGATGCGAGAGATTTCTCGAGGAAAAGCGAGCGATGCCATCCACGTCGATTTACCCAAACGTCCATTCTTTTTTTCGTTTATTTTTCTCGATCTTCTTGCTCGACGTCTATTTACTGTTTGAAAACTAACGTTTGACACTCTACGTTCATATTTTTCCATAAATCCTTTTAAAACCCTTAAATATTTCCCAACCAGAATTGTAGTAGCAATTTGCATCACGACTGCTTGTAATTCACGGAGTTCTAAACGAAAAACGTTGACAATTGGGGTCGAACAATTTGTAAGTGTCGAAAAAAAAAAAGAATGGGGGTTGTTAATCGGCACGAAAACGATCCGAAAAGCACATTTTAGAGCTTTGCTGGACGAGATTGTCGGACACGCCGTAAACAGGCACGTTTCACTCAACAGATTTGTACGTGTAACGTTTTTTTCTTCCTTTTTTTTCGTTGGAAAAAATAATGGATACTGGAATTGACAGGTGTCCAATCGTATTTCCATCAGTAACCACTATTTCGGTGTCTTTATCGTTATCATGGGTGTTGTGTTTCAATTTTCCTCTTCCCGTTTTTTTTTTTTTTCACCGAACTTTTTTTCCAAGAGAGAAACGTTTTCAAAAAATCAACAAGAGCATTCGTTCGCGTACATTTTTCACCGACACGGTTGCGATCATTTATTTATGAGCGCTTTTAATTCGACCGAAAGTTTCGTCCACGGGTGGATGTAATCGAGGATCGATACGCAACACTGTGGCTCGTCCATCTATATATTCCCGCGAGTCCTTGATCCTGTCGACGCTCGACAACAGTTTCGGAACACCACTATAACTGATGGACTTTTTATTTAATTACGCGCCGCGTACGCATCTGTGTACTCCTCCTTGATGTCTGAAAAGTATCGGTGCCATGGGAATTCACCCTTACGTGTTGTTGCCGTCTAATCGAACGTGAGACAATCGACAACTTTACCGAGCCTCTTTTTCTCCCCTTCTGACAGTGAGTCGAGTTGTAAGATAGACGAACTTATCGTTTGTTCGTACTACTTGCCGGAGATCAATTTCAAAAATAAGGGACTATTCTTTGTCGTTTCGATCTACAATTACTGTTTGCAATGTTCGATCATGAAGGGCCTCCAAATGAACAAATAATTCCCGCGCCCTACGACCTTTGATTCCAACTGATATAACTGAAACGATCGGTGTTATTCCGTGAAATTCAACGTCGGCTCGAATATATTGATGGCAGTCAACCGACCGCAGACCATCAAATTTAATTTCATAAATGGCTATCGTTGGTAACCAGCGCGGTCGTGTTTGGTAGTAAGCGGTTACATGCAAACAATCCCGTCGAACTATTTGCTCGCATTCTTTCGCTAGCCGAATCGTGATCGATGGATTTTCATTTTTCACGTTCGAACGTGCCCCCATCAAATATTTGCACTGAAATTTAACGTGCGGATAATGGAAGATCGAAAGAAATTTCTAATTTGCAAATTGCCTTTTTCAGAGTTGCAATTGGATGTGTATCGTTTATTTTGCGTTAGAAATCATCCATTTAGTCTAGTTTCTAAAATTGTATAATCAGTGACTAAAAAATTGAACTTCCAATCTCATATATTAAAGACCTAATAAACGCAACCCTTTGCGTCAATTCTTGCTTTTTAGCGGGGGGATTGGCTGAAAAAGTCAAACGGGGCGAGAGGTGGGCACCAACAGCTGATCACCGGCTATGAAATTTAATTTCATAAATGGCAATCGGAGGTACACGGATTGATAGTCTGTTTGCTCGTACACGGTGTGCACAAACAGTGGCGGTATCGTAATACGTATTACCCGCGGCTATCACGGGTCGCTAGTGTCCGTTCGCGAGTCGTTGCTCGATCGAAATCATCACCGGTTGAACAACTCGTCTTCTCCATTGGTCGATAATTACTTACGGCCGGCAATTAGGTAATGGACAGAAGAGAAAAGAGACGGTGGGCAGAGCAAGGGAGAGAACGTTTGACCGCGATCAATCGTCGCGACAAACGAATCCATGCTGTCCCTGGCGATCGTCTACGTGTCTGGCATTTTTATTCCTCGCCTCGTGGAAAAAAGCCGCGACGACCTCTCCGTTTTCCCGGACGACGCACGCAAACCTCGTAAAACGAATAAAACCGGGGCCCGCCCATGCGTGCTATCGAATGAACCGAATTCTTTTACGTTCCAGCGAGCCCGGCATCGTACCGACTAAAGGCAAAACGAAGATTTCCAGTCGGATACGGGACATCCTGAGATAGGCAGGAAGAAGAAGGCTCTTCCTTTATGCTCGGCAACTTTCTGGAAGAGAATTATGTAAAACGTTATCATTTTATTTCGACTGCCTCCTCGGTGATATACGGAATGGACCACTAACTTTGATCATCATAACCCTTATAGGGCTACGTTCTAAAATTTACGTTAAAGACTTTAAGGGTATAAAATTATCCCATTTCTTATGCGTCTTTCTGGCAAATAAACGAAACTGATGCTAGGAAAATATGTTGGGTCTCAGTGCAAAGAGGGTGAAACACAGTCTTGCACAGAAGGGGATTCGTTGAACGCGTGATTATTGGAATCGAACGAGGTTTTTAGGGTCTCGAGGGCAGAGGATCAGAAACGGGAAGGTTCCTTTTTCGATGAGTCACGAGTAAAATTGTAGAGCTTGACGAGCTGCTCGAGAAACGCCTCCGTTTTTGGGTATCCTGCTTGAGCACCCTTCATTATCCGATCGACCAAAGATAAAAGAATTATCTAACGCTTTCATTATCGATCTATCTTCTACGATTTCAACGTTCGAATAATTAGAATTCTTTCTTTCAACTCACGCTATAGTTGTTTCATTCTGTGATTATTCGAATGAACTAGAAATGTCTAGCGCATGGAGTTGAAGAGGTAGCCGTGTGTAAATGGATAAAGCAATTTCTCGATTGACTGGTGAAAAGCACTTCCATATAATGGTACCGATGAAAATTGCCGCTTTTCGTTTGACTTATCAAGCATTAAACTGAGTTTAGAGGCTTTTGCCTGGGCTGGCCGGCACCGAGCACGGCTTTTCTAAAAATAAGCCGGTAAATAGGCTCTGTCCCGAGCTCGTCCCTCGGAAAGAGTTTCCCGGTAGCGTTTTCCTTTAATGAGACTATTCACCAGCCTTTACTTGATTTTTTTTCTCAAAGTGCAAGAGCCTCGTACACGTCAATATTCTACGCCTGCTCATAAAGGACGTATTTCGTGCCAAACGACTAGGTGAAACAAAAACAGTAAATCTCGTATAAAGCTGGGAAAATGAGGTTTTACGGGTCTATTATAGAAAACGAGTTTCAGAGAATATTTATAGCATTAGTTCCAGGGATAATTATCGAATATGGATTCTTAAAAAATTAATTAACCATCAATGAGTATTCACAGTGTATCGTTTGAAAGCGATATACTCCCATTGTAAAGCCTAGTTTTCTCGCTAGAATAATCTTACACTGTCCAACGTGCAAAATTCAGGAACAAAAGTGCATCGAACGCGATACGATAAATAGAAACCAGAATGTAACCGTGAACCCGATTCTCGAACGAGCTCAAATATTTATTTTACCTTGCATTCGAACAAAAACGTTGCACAGTCGGTTGTAAATCGACAATAAACGCGCGTCCAACACGAAGGTTTAATTATGCAGGCAACAGAAGCGAATGGATCCGCTTTGAAATCACAAGCGGATCATCGGCATCGATCAGTTTCCGGTTGTTCTTGCGTTCGACCGTAAACCGAATCCTGCACAAAGCTTCTCGATGGACCTATCATATCTACGATCGTTCTCAGATTTTCTAGCTACAGGGAAATGTGAAATTTATCACGAGTGATAAACTTACGGTCAACTAGTTTGATAAGCAAAAAGCGGAACCAGTAGGAAGCTTGCAATAAAACAATGGGCAAAAACAAGACGCAGGATGGAAAAACGATGGATGTGCCGCGCGTCTGGTAAAGCGTAACGGGGATCAGGATACGAATGGTAATTTCAATCTGTAAGGATTATCCGGATAACCGAGGTAATCGATATTTATATCGAAGTCAGGGCGTGGGAGGTAGTGGAGAAAGGATCCACCGACAGAAGTGGCGTTCGAGAAACGGGCTTAAGCCATGGATATTGTGATTCCTGAACCTTTGCGGAAGTACTTAATACTCTGGGTATATTGTTAGCCCTCTTCTACCTATTTTGCTGGCAGATTTTTCAAGCACGTTCCCTTCGGTCGTATCTAATATTCCAGACGATCCTGGTAAACTTATTGGCTGTAAGAAGACAATCGATGATTAAGGAGAAACTTTTTGCTATTTTTGTTAAATTCATAATTTCTTACGAAAATATAGTGGGTTAGTTATCGGGAAACTTAATATGATGTTTCGATTTACCATCATGCTACCACTCCACCCGATAGACATTCTTATTTTGTTTGTATAGCCTACGCCTCGCAAAACCATTGTTTGCTTGGTTACGCGATATTTACACAGAATCATGAACTCCAATTATATGGGGAAGAGAAAGAACGAAATACGTGGTAGAACGATGGGGTCACGAATGCCCGGAGGCTTGTTATTTCACTGAAAACCGTTATATCTCAAGATCTTTGGTCGTTAGAGGAGCCTGTAAGATTAACCCCGTACCGAAAACTTTGGAACAATATTTGTGAAACCAGCCACGCTTAATAGACGGCTAAATTATCCTAACTGATCATCGGTCGGCCAAACGTATCGTCGAGGAAATCATTCGTTTTCGTTCGTTCATTTATTTTCCTCTTCCGCGGATTGATTATCACTGTGAAAATAACTATGTCTAACCCTGCATGCTATAATTTCAATTATCAACGGATATGAGTATTTAATTTACTATCAAATTATTGAAACAATTTTAGTGATATTCCGAATTTCCTTTTTGATTAAACTAGATTCGTAAACGTTAATTAATTATTATTTACTTTATATGATTTCGCTTATCAACCGGTTGACTCTCCCAGTGAAAATAAACTATATTTAGTGTGATATGCTGCCGAATTCACCGGTGACCGATGCTTTGAATTTCAAATAATTGAATAATTGAAAATGGATGAAGGAAAGTAATGTTTAATGGTATTACTATTATCCTTTGAACAGCAAAACCTGATTAACATTTAAAGGAATAGTGTAAATAATAACCTCTGTAAAATAATAACCTAACTTCATCAGGTTAAAACTTTTATTTTTTAAAACCTGTGACGTCCAGTAGCAGTAGGCCAGCAATTTGCCATTTCTGAAATTAAATTCGTAAAACCACTTACCCTCAATAACAATCAACGTTAATAAAACTGTGTAGAAATCAATATCAACGAAATGAAGATAAAATAAAAATTGTTTTACAGAGCATCAGGATGATCGGCAGCCCGTAACATTGCAACCAGAAAAATTCGGTCGAATCGAAAGAGAACGTCGATCAAGGACGACAGCCCGTTCATCCCTGGTGGATCAAGGATGGTAGGTAACCGGGTAAGACGAACGCCTGCGAGCAACTGGGGAAACAAAAGAGCTCGGTGACTTTACGGTCGCCGTGGTTCGAACGTAAAAATCTATCAACAGACCCTCGTGGAGAACAGGGGATAAAGTGGCGGGTGTAGAGAGAGGGGGCAAAAGGCAGCCGCGGGCGAGACAGCACAGCCACCCCTCCGCAACAAGCGGTATTGACGAAATTGATTGCGGAGGGTGTATAACCGAGCTCCGCTTCGTGCAGGGTGGCGCTACCCGTGGGTGTTCGGGGCAAGAACTGTGAGGGTGGCGTGCTCCGCTCTCACCCCTCCTAACTCCTCTCTCTGCCGCTAAAACGCAAAAGGGTGAGAAAACATTGTTACTAGCAGTTACTCTTGCGCGGCTCCCTACCACCCTTAACCCCACGACTCGCAGCCCCCGCCTGTTCGAATCCCCTTCCCTTTAGACAGCGTTCCCGTGCCATGCACGTGTTACACAGCCCCCGGGGATGTGCGGGAGAATCGAACGGATGTAGGAATCACGAGAAGAGACGAAGGAGGACGAGTGGAAGCCTCAAGGGCACTGACTAGATCACAAGTCAGACGGCTCGTTTCTTTCTCACCCCCTTCCTTGCAACCCTACTGACGACTTCCTTTTCGCACTCTCTCGTCTTACCTCGACCCTGTTGCCTGAGCATTCTGGATGATCGTTAAAAGGAGACGTACTTCGAGATAAGCATCCGTTTATCGACTGTCGATGGTAATCAATTTTAATTGATTATTGTTCTGATTTGGAGACGATGCTTTTCCGATTATCGATGAAGCCCGAAAACGGGGGATAATTTTTAATTCGGAACGCTTCAGCGTCTGCAGGTGTGTTCAATTTTCCATCGCGCGAACATTTACGAGCGTGCCGTTCCGATAAATTCGGCGGCCGAGGCACGTTTGTGTTCCAAACAACGTCATCGCGCTCGCTCGAATTAGCATGCTGCATCATTAATGCGCAATAACCGAAAAATAAGGCGCGCACAATGGATTTGCCGAAGTCCGTGGCCCCGGCTACCCTCAATTACCGTGAAATCACGTTTTTCCGTTGCTTAATCGTCCGGATCGATGCAATTAGGTCGCGGATACCGGTGACCCATTAAATTTCCGATATACAGCCGGAAAACGCTTGGTTTAATTCATTTCGACAGTGACCTATCGCCGAGAAGCGACCTTTCGATAGAACATTTAGAACACGCCAGTGTTTCCCATTTAATCGACAATTTTCTTTCAACGCTTCCCTCTGTCATCTTGAAAATAAAGTACAAAATAGCCAGCTGATGACTATTTTGATCCTCCATCAAAAGGCAGATAACGGATCAGTAGTATTTGTCAACGGGCGGCAATCTCGCTCAGCTACAGAATCATTATCGACGTAAACTTCTCGAAGGGGAAAGAAAAGGGAGACAAATTTCTTTAGCATTCTTTCTCTTCGTCTCTGCTTCCTTATCTCCTGTCTCCTTGCGACGCAAAATTCGAGGGCGAAAGATTCCCTGTGGCGCTAATAAAAATTCTAGGGTGGAAAATTACGTGAGACGATCAAAGCTCCACCATTTCCGTCTGATACTAACCCAAATTATCCCTACAGATTTCGGTCTGGCAATAATTCGTCAAATTGAATCTCTATGTCATATGATGCTGGATGGTTCGATCGTGACCTAGACCTACAGTACAAAGGTTTGGGACTGTAATCTACCCCTAGTTGCTTCAATAATTTTACCCTGAAAATCGAGGGTAAGATGAGAGGAGGCTAACGTTGTTTACAATTGGAATTTGAAATATTTAATCCAGAAGGGGTTCGTAAAATATTGTCGCAACGGTGAACGTATCGTCGAAGCGTGTCTGTTCTCCTACAAATCCGTACTGTCGTCACGGTTTGCCTTCAAAGCACGGGTTAAAACTACCCCCGTCGCGGAATCCCGCTCGCCCTGGAACAGGAAACACAGCCGGTCTACAAGACCAAAGCCTCGGTCACGGATATTGACATTTCATTAAACGAGATTCCTGAGGAGCGTGTGTACGTATACGTACGTTCAATTTCCGGCTGCTTGCGAAGCGAAACTGAAACTTGTCAAAATGTATGTTGTATAGTTTGAAACACTCGGGCCTTTGTCTCGCAGCGTTTGTTGAACACATCCTGTGCATCTTTCACGGTAACATCGATGCAATTTTGACGAGGCAACGCGATCTCCGATTTTCTTGCCAGCTACTTTGAATAGCTGATCAAGCTGACTCTGTTATTCCATTTGAATCGGACGAGATCTATTATTGCTCGCTCGTTCTGAACCGCAATTTGCTATAATTTCGCGACGAGAAATAGAAACATTGACGAAGGTTTGGATGGCTCCAGTAATTGTTAACTTCGTATCAACTTTGATATACTCGAATATGAATATATCAATAACCTTCTGTTAAATGTAAAAAGGAACTCATAGATTCGATGAATTATACGACTGTCAAAGTG
The DNA here is from genome assembly GCF_907164935.1 of Osmia bicornis bicornis. Classification (NCBI taxonomy): domain Eukaryota; kingdom Metazoa; phylum Arthropoda; class Insecta; order Hymenoptera; family Megachilidae; genus Osmia; species Osmia bicornis. Next base: position 7,738,486 of record NC_060228.1, on the reverse strand, counting down.
CTAATCAGAAATTACAGTAGTTTCAGAGTAACATCTCTACACGGCTTTTAAAATGAAGTCATTAACGCTACTTTGAAGTATATCATTTTTCAGTGGCCGGAATGATTGAAGAGACGCAAGATTGAACGCTACGTTCTCGTCAGTCTCAATGAACCTACTAGACGTCTTTCTTGCAACGTTTCTAACACAAGATCGACCGTTGTAAGTTCGAGATGTGGGCACCGCATTAAATACGGCCTCTGCCTTCTTATATTTATGACTCGCGATCTATACGTCTGTCCGGGAAGCATGGACCGGCTGGATAGCTCCGAGTACGATGTTCATGTTGAAAAATCTAGTGAATAAGTAGATGCTAAGCAGTTTCTTGAACTAAGTTTAAATGGGGAGCGTCACGTGAAATATTTGTGTGCTACAACGAAATTTATGTCGAATGGGAGGGGGTGTACCGAGTATCTTTAAAAACTTTCCATCAAAAGTGTTTTACATTATACCCGAACGTTTCGTAACCTCCTCGATCTCTACGTTTCCCGCTTCGGGAAAGATTTTATACAGCAGCTACTGTATAATTTGTGGCTTAATTTGCTTAATCACCGGTGTAATTGATTTTCAAAACTTCAAAACTAATTGTTATTCTTCGAATTACTCGTTACAAAGCGCTCTGGTAGCTTCATAAAAATTATTTTTCACAGCAGCATCGATATCGAATACTTCCAGTCGGGCGGCTATTGACCGTCCATTCGTAGAAGCTGTTTCCCATCTTTTCCATTATCAATCGTCGACGGAGTTTTCACGTTTAATATTCCGTAAGTAGTTCGCTGGTACTTATCGAGAATCATTCGAATCGCACGACTGCCGGTAGTAATGCGAATATCAAGCTCCGTTTATAAGCCGCTTTGCTTGGCCTCCGTTAACAGAGGGAAAAACTTGTTCGAAAGGCGAGTAACAATAATGCAGCCGGTGTTCGAAGAGAAACGGAAACGCGCGCAAGAGTCTCGAACAGCTAAGTTGTCGACGGGGTGGCAGCGGAAAACCCTTGAGAATTCGATGCACCGCCGAGCCCAGCCCTCGATATCAGATGTATACGTGTATTTGTACAGCATTAAAACTTGAAACTCGCCCTCGGCCCGCTAGTTTTAAGCCCTAAAACTTCTTGTCCTCCTTTCGCTATTTACGTTACGCGTATTTTACCTGCCTTTGTCCGCCAGGTGTGCGAAGCTCATTGGGTTAGTCAAACACATTTATCACTCGGCATACATCTACGATTCCACCTATGTATGTACATTTATTTTACAGATGTACACGTTGCAGAGATGATCCTTCATTGTTCTATAGTTTCCCTATTTCCGGCTAGCGAGACATAATTATTGATGAACCATTATTAATTTGTAAATAAAATATTAATCACCATAGGTGTAACGGGTTGTCTGCCCCCATTACCCCAGAATCCGAAAAGTACTTTGACATTATTCGCATTTTTTAACGTTCTGTGTTTAATACAAACTGGTGACAAAGAAAGAGTGCAGCCTATAAATTATCCACGTTCGATCACTATCCCATTACCAGCATGCCATTCGAAGAAGATCGAGCAAGAGAAGACAGAGAGACGAGAGGACGATCTTTTCACGTGAAACGTCGCTCTCTCAGGGAGGACCGTTCGTCTTGCGAGAAAGTCGAGAAAGAAGAAACGATTCGTTGAAAGAGAACGAGCGTAAACGTCTCTCGAAAAGAGAAAACTTTCTTCGGCGATCTCGAGGAATCTCTCTTTTATCTCTTACCTCTCTCTCCTCCCTTTTCCACCGTGTCCCACGATAGAGTCCATAAATTTTCGCAATTTCTGGAGTGCTGTTGCCCGGCCTCTCTCCTCTCTCCGTGGCACAGGCAGGAATAATAACGTGACGACAGAGCCCAATTGTCCCCTAATGCCGCGAAGTTTCTATTCAGAGCATCTTTTTGTGCGTTACTACCGGCGGACGTGGGAGTGAAAGTCGTATCTTGCCACGCCGGCTGGAAGGGCAAGCTTGCAATTCAGCCGAGCAACGTGGGAGGGTTGCCAACTTCGCTATATGATAATGGACCGACGATGCTATGCCTACTCGATCTATAATACCACCCTATATAGATGCATCCGCAGATTATATATACGATATTTAGAGGTTTTCCGTGCTAAACTTTCCCGATTTTCCATCCTTACATTCCAGTGATATCGATCACTCTGAACTTCGATTGCAAATAAAAGAGTTGGATAAATAAAGTTTAGCAAACGGATTCGAAAAAGGGTATTGCCATCACCTGTCATTCTTTGCCACAGAAGAGGAAGCCACGTGGCGAGATAAACACGTCCCTTGATCGTGAAGGAGAAGCTGCTACTTTTCCGGCATGACGACAATTCGACGTCATCCAGTGTCGTTTCCAGCTTTTCATTGTTATGTATCTCGACAACTGTTCGGTCTGACCGATACCGGGAAACGTGAAACAGAACGCCGCGGGGTGTCTGACGTTCAAAAAGGAAACTGCTGAATGAAATCTCCGTTGAGCAGACAACTGAGAAACCGAGGGAAACCGTACTCATTGTTTTTCAATTTAATTGACCAATCAAATATCGATTATGTAAACTCAGAAAATAATTTAATAAAATACAGTTGGTAAATTGATTCCGTTCAACGATGTTTAATTATATCATACTCTTCGAAAATTGTTGAGTATTTTTTCGCAACCGATATAAAAGAGGATTCTAACCGAATAGTCATTTGGTTCGGCACTCGGACCGATTTTCTAACAAATTTGTCGTATTCCGTTTGTCCGCCGGTCGGGCAAACCGACGTTTGTTTCCCTGAAAAATATTCAAAGCGGTACTTGCCAACTGGGGCAAGAAATTGCGCGGGTACCCCGTTCGTCCACACGAGAACTCTCTACGTTTCCGATAGAATGACGGTTTGATGCATCACTTTGGCACAGCGTTTTCGGATTTTTATTGTTGTGTACCTTTCGGAGCCGATACGCGAAACAGAGAACGGATCGCTGCGGGGTATCCGCATCGGAAAAGAAGCCAGTGAACCAAATCCGAGCGGCGCAAAGAGAGAAAGAAACGGGGAGAAAACGATGGAACGCGGTGGAACGAAGGATACGTGTACAAAAGAGAGAAACTAATCGGAAATCGAAGCGGCGTTCGCGTCCCTAACGAGTCAGTTTTTAATAACTCGCCGTAAAATCAACGAAAATTCACTCGCCGCTCGCGTTTCCCTCTTTATTCCGACGTACCGCCGTACACAAGCCCCCCGCCCGCACGCTCGTTTTCCATCAAAGCCACGAGGGTCGAGACTCGATAGTAAACTGCAAAAGCGTTCCAACGTCCATCATAGCGAATTAAAAATCTGGATGATCAACGATCGTGCTCCGATACCCCGTCACCAATCACAATATCTCTCGTCCATGGTCGACAAACAATCGCCGGAGACAAAGTGCCCCCCTCGTTGCGCCACCGTTTTACGAGTTTCATTGTCGCCCACCTTGATGAACCCCTCAGCACAGAGGAAACGGAGAACAAAGCTCCGCGGGCGGTCTACGTTGAAACGAAAAGCCCTCTGAAGAACGAGGAAACGAAGGATATACAAGGTGAGACATTTAAATGGACCCTTGAGACTCTAGTGGTAGAAACGAGGAATTATCAGACGGTAGGAGGATGTGTATATTCTTCACAGTTTCCAAATATGTTAGTAATAAGTATAAACACAGTACTAATTAAAATTTCACAAAAGAATATCTTCAAAAAAATACATGTCTCACCCTGTATACATTGCCAACCCTCGAACAGCGGACTATGGAGAAAGCCCCAATTTTAATTGAATTTTATATTTTGCATTCTTCCAATACTTATACGAAACTCAGACTCAGAGTCTATCGAATCAGCGTTTATCTTTCCTCCCTCAACGAGTCGTCTCTTAATGGGATGTTCGAAAACAGTGCGAAATAATCTGCAGTTCCTCGCAATCAGAGAAACAGATATAAATGAAGTACGGGAGGATGAAGGACAGAGGGTAATCCACGATCGGTGACTGTTACGGTGGTAGTAATTGTAGGATGCCGGTAGCGACGGTGGTGGTTGTGGGGTTTAGGAAAGGCAACGAGGGGTGGCCAACCCCGAACGACAATACCTTACGGTTCAGCGCACTCTCGGCTCGGGATCATCGAGTTTGAATTCGAACGCGGTGCTCGAGGATGGTGATGGTGAGCCTGGTTCCGGCCATGGAGGAACCCTTCGCGGCTCTGTTTAAAGTAGACACGTGGCCCCGTTTACGTTTCGAGGGTTCACGCACGCATGCGTGCACCCTGCCGCGGTGTTAGTGCACGCGTATACCGACGCTGGTCCTTTGAAAACCAAAATCAAATACATTATTTGAGAGGTACGGGGCTGGCAAGCCACGGGATCGTCCCATTGTTAGCCGCTGTCAGCCTGGAAGAGATTGCGCGACTTTATTGGCCGTTTAACAATCGGGACGAGTTGCGACGGGATTTCGGGAGCTGTCGCCTCTGTGATTAAGTTTCTGAAGCGGCTAGATTACGCCTCGTGGATTCCGACCTGGGAACGAGTCACAGAAGTTTGTTATTGTCTCGTTTTGTGGATGATGCTTGATACGCTAGCTTCTAAGAGGTGATTTTACACATGATAGACTCGATGTCGCAACGGGGTGAGTTCATAAAGATTTTCATGCAACGTTATTGCAAAAAAGACCCGGTGAATTCTTTAAGTAGAAAGAAAAAGGAAAGGAAAAGCTGCACGTGACATATGATAATAGAATTCATTTTCCAGGAAATGCATCGGAATATCTTGATCTCTGGAAAAGGAATCTTTGTCGAGACGGATAGAATCGATGTAAGAGGAGAAGAAGCCGGAGTAAAAGTTCCTATTACGTTAAAAAGGAGATTATGCCGGGATTTAATTCCGCTGGAACGGTGCAGTCGAATTAAACGTCCCGGAAGTCATCGTGAAGTACGCTTAAGGTGAAGACGACGGGGCCAGTAGTAGTAATGTCGGTATCTAACAAATAAAATACCGGGTCCAAGTCGTACCTCTCTTTATCCCGGCCGGCTGTAAATATGCAAATTGTCAGAACCGCCATCCTTCTTTGTCTAAAGGATCCGAACGGTGGCTCGAGCGTTGGAGCTGCACGCCCGATGAGATTCAATTTACTTCCACCAAAATGGTGTACGCGGTAATACACTTTAGATGCGCGGCTACCCTCCCGCCTATATTATTGCCTTCGTAATAACGTGACAGTAATTTGTATGCAAAATCATTTCCCCAGAGCTATCCGGCCACGTAAACGTTCGCCCGTTCCTGGAAAGTTTTCTTTGTTTGCACGCCGAACTATCTTCAAACTTGATAGATCGACGATTCCGTTCAAGATACCTCGGCAACGTTTCTCGCGTGCGCTCCGCTGCTTACCCTCGCGCGGTTATCGATGCAGCATCGGGTAAACGAGACACACGAAATCTGGGCCACCAGTGGAAATTACTTGGCAACCTTCGTGCTCGCTTCCACCCTGGATCTTGATGCACCGTTTACCACGCGGAAACGCGTCATCGTAAGTACACACGGTCTGAATGTCATCTAACGTATGCCTTCTGGTTCCTGGTGAAATAAATTTGGAGAAACTTTGCTTATTACTCAAAATAATCATCTATATTTCCTACGCTGTCGTTTCCTCCTGTCGTTTTCATTTTCCCACGAACATCTGACAAATTTCGATAATTCTTCTTTATCAAAACGACAGCATCGAAACGCTCCGGAATTCTTGTAATATACCGCCTATCATCGGTCGTCTCGGTGCGGGAAAACAAATGCCGCAAGAAGAGGAATCGATTGAACAAGCGGCGGAATACGGTGTGGACGAGAAGGAAGAGGAAAATTTATTTGAACCATCCAATTGTATTTTCCTAAGTGGAGGCTCGTGCTCCATCGATAGCTCATCCAGACGAGCTTTCTCTTATCTCGGTTAACCGAGTGATGGATGTCGATCTCCTTCCAATTCCTATACGCTATATCGAGGCCCCTTTACTTTTCCTCGAGGAGGAGGAACGCGAACGCGGAGCGTAGTTCTCCGAAGGAACGATGCACGAACCGGCTGAAATAAATCTACCGTGGTCGATCTCATGAAGTCCTTCCTCGACAAGATTCCTCCGGTTCCGTCCACGATCCGAGGGAATACATGCAAAAAGGGGAGGGGAAGTGAAACGAATGGAAAAGTATCCGCCTGGACCTCTCCAGGGTACTCGCGATAAAAGGTTTCCCTCTATTGCTACTTTTGTGTAATTCTGCCCTCATGTATCCGCGGCTTCTACTTCAACCAGCTATCCCGCTCGCTATCTCGTTCGAAAGAAGATTTACATCCCGAACGTTCTTATTTAAATTGCGATACCGTGGAAAGAGATCGAGAGGGTTCACTCGGTGCACCGTGTGTTTTGTTTAAAATATGCAACCGAGTTATATTATGTAACCAGCCGGAAAGATCGATAGGGTTGTTCGCGCTTGTTAGACCAAGGCACGACCAACTTCTGGAAGTTAATGAATTATCCTAAGTATCCGGTTACCGCGATCCTTCTCTCGTTTTATCGCAGATTCATCCACCAATTTCCACGTACCTTTCATTTTTTCTCCTCTTTTACAACTCCAAGAAAGAAGGGTGAATGCAAATGTCACTTTATGAATTTTTATTATTTGCTTCAATTAATTCGTGGCAAAGGGCCAAGTGTTTTCAATTAAACAATGGTTTGGTTATCTTTGTAAACTTCGTTAACGAAGGTAACGTGATTTTCTAGCACGGATAGTTTTAATTTCAGAATAATTGTCTGGAATCTTGGCAAGAACGTCTTTTGATAACTCGTTACACAATTTCGAGGCTTTGTTCTTTGATAAATAATTTATTTTTTCTATTGGGTTAATAAATATTAAGGGTGATAGAGAAGACAGCTTCAATTCCCTCGAAACAGCGAGTTGGAAACTTGGGTCACGAACGAATGAACCGACACAATTCTCTGTCAAATACGACAGGTTTTATCGCGAACTTTTTAGGGAAGCGACAGCTAGTATTGATGACAGAAGTTCTTTCGGGAAAGAAAACACTCGTTCCATCCGCTAATGAACATCTAGCCAGGGTATTACGTGTAATAACTTCGCGCCACAGTTATCACGGTACATTTTTGTGTATTTTTCCGAATGGAAAAGAGGGAATCGGTGCTCCCCCAGGCGCGATCTCGGGTTATCGGATGAAATTGAACACGGTAAAGCAGCGGTATCAAAAACGCTGGAAACCAAGCGTTCCATGCTGCGCGACGACAAATAAAACGGGCAATTTCAGTGAGACATTCAGGTATAAGTGAAAATACCGTTTTGTTCAATTTTTTCGTACGCAAAATTAACGTCCCATTTCCTGAAATAATAAAATAAATATGGAATCTAAAATTATGGTATTCATCTATAAAATACAATACGATAGAGGGACTGAGCGCGGTTGTAAAATGATTGAACAGATATCGAGCAATCGATGACCATTTCGAAGGGGAATCTTCACTGGTGACAACACGATTTCGCGAGGAATAGACTCGGTGGTTTTCCAGAACGGCCAATTGAAACTGAGAACGCGCTCTTGTAGATAAAAATCGAGATATGAAAGGAAACAACGAAGAAGGAACACGGACAAAAGGAGCAGATGTGTGGAGATATTCCGTCGATCCTGCCCCTAGAGAACCAGTTGATCAGCTATATCCTAAATGTTATGTAGGGGTGCGCCGTCGACACCCCCATTGCTTTTATACTCCACCCATAAAAAAGCGTGTGCAAAAGATAGAAGAAATAAATGAGGGAAAACTACGACGAGGGAGTCGTGTTTCGCTTTCATCCACTCGAAAACATACTAGATCCAATAGTGAATCAGTTTCTAATTTGGGGAAGAAGAGTGGATTCCATAGAAAATCAATAATATATGAATTGCTTTCAGAACCCATCATCCTAAATCAGCTCTGCAATTGCTGCCATGTATACGTAATTAAATTAAATGCACACCTTCATGGACAGAAATTACAGAAATATCATAAGGATAACGAGATGCAACAATTCACCGAAATTACGTAGCTGTCGTCTCATTAAAGCTCGACGTATCGTTCAAAGAAGTCTTTCCGACCTCGTGAACGTAAGAAACGTAACTCCCTGTCTTGCGGGCACAGATAGTCTTCAGAGACAGAGTTCGAAAAAAAGGAAGAAGAAAAAATAACGCAAAACCGAGGAGTAGCAGCTGCGGGAAGGAAAAAAGTTGTGCTAAGTACCGTGTAAAAGATTGGCAATGAAGAACGACCCTTGTCGTTCCACGTGTTCCGACCTGGCTCGCCCCGCAGGGACGTCAATTTCGAAGGTAAGAAAGAGAAAAAGCGAGAGAAAGATCAAAAGGCGCCAGAATTCTCGGCTCGAGTACGTGATAGAGGAAGAGGAGGAGGGAAAAGCACCGTCATCGAGGATAAGGAGAATGTTGCCACTCGATTCAACGAACGAAGAAACTTGTATCTTGTCTGATTTCAATTAATCAGCGTTTCACTGGTACTTAATGTTGATTCCAGGTCAAGCGTTACATTCACAGACGATCATTAAACGTACACAGGGGAATCTTCAAAGTATCTAATTGGCAATGTTTCAACGGAAAGCGCTTTAAACGATTTCGCTGACACAATGCAACCGTAGAACCAAGGGGATAAACTAGAAAGCAGAAGTTCCCTGGAGTTTGTCGCTTATTAATACAAAAATGGACAAACAATATCGACGATCACCGGTAAGGGGTAATAGGAAGCGTTTCCTCGAAACGAGCAAATAATCGATCGTCCCATGGAATGCCGTGACCATGTTTTCTCCGATAACCGGAGCTTCCAGATTTAGACGTTGACGAGAAAGAGGAGCTAAAGCGGAGCTTGACGAGAAAAATGGAAAGAAAATATCGCGATGAAGGGTGCGCGCCCCCTCGTGCCGATCGATTACCCCCGTCGTTTACCTACACCCTTTTGCCAGTGTCGTGCGCCTATCCCGTCGCATTAATGAAAGGACCTTCGGTTATTGTACCCGTCTCTTTATCCCTGTCTCTTCGTTTCTCTCGTCCAGCCCCATGCAACGCTATAGATACGAACGCGTAAACAGAATCGGAAGGTGCACAGGTGCACGGATCCCTGCACAAACGTTCGCACATGCAACTCACCCCCTGCCACCCTCTTTCGCGAATCAATGAAGCCGTTGCGCGTGCGCCTGCAACCCTATATCGTTTTCCACAACGATATCGCTTTCTATCGGCTTTAATGAACACGCGTTCCTTCCTGAGCTTAGATCTTTCGCACACATCTTTCTGGGATCTCTGTATGGACTTCCGAGGATCATTGAGTTGGATTTCTTTTTTATGTATCACAATTTTTTTGGAATGGAATATTAGTTAGTAAATCATCTTGGTTAGCCAACCTTCTGCCTATGAATAGCTAGATCACCGTTACGCAATGGTCCTTATGACTAGGATGATAAATGATAATGAATATAATTTTTAACACCTCGTGTGTTCGCTCTACTCTGTCATCAAAGTTTCGGAAATCTTGTTAAGAGCCGATAGACTGTAGTAGCTTAACATCGACTCCGTAACCACGTTCTTTCGCAGAGGCAGAAGAGAGATAGGGGGCCACATAACGGTCTAATTCAATAATCCCATGCTCGAGGGCGTACAGCCACGTGTACGCGTTTATCCACGGAAATACTTCATCCGGATTCGCGTGATAGGTAGTGGCCCACGGCGAACAAGAAACGACCCGTGTTCTCTTCTCCCTTGCCACCGCCGCCGCCACGGAATCCGAGGCTAAACGAACCGCTACCTTAGACGAAACAATTTCACGTGCCTATTTCCTCGACGTAAATTGACTCTCTCGTACATCAACCATACTGGCCGTTGATCTCCGGCTACCTTTCGTTCCGATGCGTGCCCTAAGACGTCCGAGGGAATCCGTGCCCACAATCGTGCATCCTCGTTTCATTCCTGCCGGCATATTACCCGATCTTTTATGCCTCAATTACCATACCGAGCGATTATTAAACTCCGCGCCTACTGGTCTTGTTCGTTGCGCTGAAAAACGGTAGCCAAGACACGGTTCAACTCCGCCTTCTAAACGTCCACGCAAGAAAACGCGCCGAGGTGCGGAGCGAAGCGGATATACGAGCAGCTGACAAAAGTGTATAGAAACTAGCGGTACTGCAGGCTAAATTGTTTTTAGCGGTGCAAAAGTTCCTGCTGAATAATCACGGTCTTTTTTATGGTTTTGATATCTGTTACTGGCAAAATTGAACATTTGTTCACCTGAAATTTAGTGCTTTCGAAAGCAAAAGAACCATCTTGGGTCCCACGAAATTCTACACGATCACGACGCCTAACGTGCCAGACGTTACATAATATTGTTTGCGAGCCTTTTAACGCGTCGAACGCGATTCATAATGACAAAACGAAAGGCAGATAAGAGGCATTCGGTGGTGGGTTCGCGTAACGGACAATGACGAGTCCTTTCCATGTCGGCGTTCGCGTTGAGGATCGAGACCGACCAAATGACCAGTCATAAAGGTTATAATGAGCTTGGCCCTGCATGCTCGATCGTTCCATCGTGCACCAGGCTGGGCGACGTCGTCGTCGTCGTTCCCCTTTCCTTCGTTTCCACGTTCCTTTCTCCCTTCGAGAACTTATCCTCTTTCTTACTCTCGCCTCAGTCCGCTCGTTCCTTTTCCGCTCGACACACCGCGGTCCATCCTGCTCGGTTCGCTTCCACCGCTGTTGTGTCTCGTCTCCTTCGATACAAACTCCGGGACCAGGTAGTACAGCTCGAGATAATCAAAAGACGCCCCGTATTCGGCGCTACTCCTGGAATTCGCGTCGATGCATTGTATTCTCGCCATTATCCGCCGCGAAAACTTGGCAGAGATGAAACTGCATTTCTCCGTCCTTCTCTTCTTCTGTCTCATGGTCGTCTTCCTTGCTTCCTGTCGCGGTTTCGTTGCTCTCTGTACGCGTTTCCTTCGTTTTCTTCGATTGTGTTCGAGTTCTGCCTCCAACTTCGATCCTCCAGGCTTATTCGCGATGACGAGAGCTCTCTTCCAGCTGGATTTTGAAGATATTGGAAACGAAGGATCTAGTTTCTGTATCAGATCTTCTAGAAACCCACTTTGTCTAGGAAGATCTCGTTTATGTCAAAGGGTTATTTGTTCCAATAACAAATGGTTTTTCACCATGACCGTCGATATTGTCGCGAGAAATGGTCGCTCACTGCACAGAATGAAGCCATGAAGAGGAGAGAACGAAAGAGAGGATGCGATGCAAGAGAGCAAAAGAAGATAAGCGAAGAAGAGAGGGCAGTGGTCGTCCCATGCCGTGCGATCTACAGAACGGTCCATTTTTTTCTTCGCTTTTCATTCCTCCCCATCCCTTCCACCATTCACCCCTATCTCCTCACCTCTCCTCGCCTCTTTTCTTTCCTTTCTCTTCTCTCCTGGTCCACGGAGCGGCTGCACGCGTGTACGTGCGCACGCTCCATCTTCCTTCTTCCTGCCGTTTCTTCTCGCCTCTTTCGCTTTTTCCTCGCGTTCACCGCCTCCTCCGCCGTTTGTACCCGTACCTGTCCATTCTTTTGTCGAATCTCCGCTCGCTTTTTCGGCCCAAGCGGACGCAGGACTGCGGCCTGTAACGCGGAGGCGACGCGGTGGTGGCGAAACAGGTGGAGGTGGCGAACGACCCCTGCTCTTTCTCTTCTTCTTCTTCTCACTATTTCATCCGTCGGCCTTTCTCTCGAAGAGGAACACCGCGGAATTACGGCGAACGCAAAGTCACGGCTAATGAAGTCGCAATTCAAGCATTTTACCATTTGCCGATTCCGCGGCGAGGCCTGATCGAACGACGAGAGGAGGAGCACGCTTGTCCGGACTGGTCGTGCGGATTTATTTGGCCGAGCCGACCCTTTTGTATCGGCATACTTAACGGCCCTCGAACGACGACAACCGGAGGGAAGCTTAATGCTACCCGCTCGAGTAATTTAGCTTTCGCGTATTTCGCGATAGCGGACCAACGATATCGAGTTGCTACGGAATCGTTTCGTGTTCGATCATCTCTCGAAATTTTAGTATTCTTCTTAACTTTTCTACTATCTATCTTTCATTTTGTAAAATTTGGTTATCCGTCAGTTGATTCGCGATTGAAATATTTCTTTCCAATAAATCGTTCTGTCATTGTTTGTTAATTTCTTTCTCTCTTTTTCCGTCAAATTCGTAAATCATCGATAGAAATTTGAATGGTTCATGGGAAAAGGGATATTTTATATTGATTTGATAACCATTTCCCGCGGAATGCCAGGCTCACCGTTATAAAACCACGTGACATGTGTTTGCCCGCCGTAAATATTGCATGGACAGGTGGGATAAATGCCCAAGCAAAAAAACACCAGGATTCCTGCGGGCTGATTTTTATAATACTCCCGATACTTGGACGTCATATTACTTCCTGCCTTCTTGTTGCTCCTCTCTGGTCGCGGCAAAAAGGATGTTGCTCTCCTTGACGAGACACATTCCGCGACTATTCGAGCCTTGCGAAGAATACTACTTCTTTCTTTTTTTGCGATGCGAAATAAAGATCGCACCGAGAGAATGTTTTTTACGAATTGATCTCTCGATCCAAGGTGATTCGTTCTTGATTTATTTAATATCGATCGATTGTACAAGGTGTCCCACTTGTCGTGATCGTTACGATTATCCTCGTTGAATTTGATGACAGAGCAACATGTCACTGAAGGAAGAATTATTTATTCCGAGTGTCAGGAGAAGAAATTGCATGTTCGGAGTGAACGTGTTTCTCGATCGAATGGAAATTTCTTAAGACTTCCAGGCATAATGAACATCTCAATTATGCGAATTAATTAAACATTTAACGCTTGAAAGCAGCTATGCAAGGCCAAAGAAAAATTAACAATTTTTCATCACATGTGGTACTTTCACATTTATAATAAAATTGTTCCTTTTTCCTCTGTACACTAAAGATATGACAAATAAATATTACCTTTCAGAGAACATAATAAAGAGAACAACTCTACGAGTGTCATTCAATAAATGAGCTTTTAACACTGATTAGAAAATACGCGCAAACATGCAGGAAATAAACGAATATTCACTGTATCTTTCATTATTAGTTTCTTTTTTCGGTTAAATGATACTCTGTTACTCGACATTTCTAATAATTAGAAAATATTACGCGCAGAAAAGCATGAAAATTACGCGTATGTGTGGCACAGATTTTTCAGATAATCGTGAAATACTCCATCAAGGTACTCTTCTTTCGGGTGATACTATATAAAATCCTTGGTGTAAAACCGCGATTTCATACGCGAGATACACACCGTTTAAGTAGCGCTATTCTTAAGTAACGTAGTACTCAGTGGTGTGCGTGGAACACGTGTAAACGTCCACGTTTATTGTTCTGCAGGGCGTTGTTATGAAGTACGCAACAAGGTTTCGGTTTATCGCAACCGAGGGATGTTTTCTCCCCCTCGTCATACTCTTATTCGTGACGGCGTTCCATGGGGAACGAAGAGAGAATAGGGTACCTTTTGCGTCGATCGAGGCGAAGTTTCAGTAATGAGGGTACGCGATGTAAATTATTCAAGAAAAATTCTGATACTGTAAAGAATCATTCTTGGCACTGTGTGGTAGCTTTTTTCTTTCAAAATAAAAATTTCTTGAATAAGTATACAGAAACGAATTCTTCAAACGCAGGCTTTTAAATTTCCCTCATTTTTTTCATTCCTCAGCTAAATTTCTGAATGTTTTTGCAACGATATTAACGCTCGACGAATCCGTAGAACGTAAACGGTAACGTCTTACAAGGATTGAACGCTTAACGCTGAAAGAGCAGCGCGTTGCTCGCAATTTTGCAGCGATTTCATTCGCGAGGAAAAGACGAGGAGGTAGGATTATTCGGTGTTCTCGCGCTTCATTCAAGAACCTAAATCTCTTGCCGGTTTAATAGCTCCCCTTTTCCTCGGTTATCTCGTGATTGATCGCAAAGAAGCAGGTACCAGCTAACGCTCTGTTTCTAGCGGCGCTGAAAGTTGAATTCAAAGTGCTACAAACGCTTGGAATCCCAGAAACGTACCGTGTTAAACCCTTCGTTTATTCTTGGCCAGATTACCGTCCTGCCCTTTTCCGCTTTCCGGTTTATCCGTCGTGTTGCGAGCACGCGTTGGAACGCGATTTAATATTCCTTTGGAAACGCATAATAGAAAACTAACAGCGATAGCAATTTATATTAATAATAGGAAAACGCAAAATATTTCACTTGTATCTATACTTTCCCCCACGTTCGCTTCATCCCTCAATCGTACAATAATTTTATAACCGATACCTCATCAAAGGGGTTGTCGCTTAATAATAGCAACAGCGAACAATTCACCCTCGTCCCCTTTGTTTACGGGAAACAGATCGATTCGCACGAAAAGTTCCTCGACCCGTGGTGTTCGCCTTCTTCCAGCAGGCTGTACGCGCGAACAAGCGGGAAAATGGAGCCGCCACGATTAACCTGGTCGACTCCGGGGGCCATTGTGCTCGTCTCACTTTCGCGCGAACGCTCGTACATCGTCGATACGACGGGATCATCGACGCGTAATCCTGACAAAAGTTTGTTTGCACGCTGGAACCGGTGTAACATGTTAATGCAGACGCGGCATGGACCGCATTTGGCCCGACACCGGGCATCCCGGTAATGACAATCGGGACAATAAATCAAGAGGGTCCGACAGAAATGTCGCGGAGTGGAGGGGTGGCTCTCTACCGTACAGAGGGTGCAATATGCGGGCTGAGATCCGCGTTAACAAATGTCTCTATTCGCCGGCGACGTGTTTCTATACACGCCGGCCCCCGATGAGCCGTAAAAATCACCGATTGGGGTACACGCGTCCTCCCGGCACATGGTGTTAATTCTTTGTTGCACCCGTGTGTATATCCCGAAGGAGACGGGGCGAGAACACCCTCTCGTGATTATCGCGTCAAACCGTGAGAAATGAGAATATTATGCCGCCTTCCCGTTGTTTCGTGATTCCACTACTTTTGATGGTCTCTGTCGAGACTCGTAGAATATGCTATACGAGGTTTCTGTTATCGATCATGCTTTTGATGGAAGAAAAAAGTGGAGAGCTTTTATCATCCATCCGGTCTCGCAGTTCTTAGAAGAACTTATTAACCTGCCCCGAAATTACGCTCGCGTTCAGCTTGTCGTTGATACAGGGGTTGGAGATGGTGTCTGCTTAAAAACGGCTCTCAAGGAATCATTACCGGCTTTGTACCGGTTTCCCGCCCTTTAAGTTGGTACTTTATGCGTATAAAGTAGAAATTATTGTCCAAAACTTATTCAAATACGTCCAGATTAGAGGGGCAACCGGTTCGTCAGGGTCAACGTAAAGGTTAAGCTACGTGCATCGCGTTTGGGAGGAAAGGTAACCCTGACGATAAAGGATTAAGTGAGTGCAGGAATATTTATTCGAACGTTCTGCTATACTTCTGTATTCAAAGAAATAAATAAAAATCGACTTCAACTGGTTCCTATCTTCGATCATTCACGCTGTCCTTGCGCTCGATCCGCAAAAATCTGTCGTTCGCTTTAAGCCACGCTTACCTCGTTCTCAGAACCTTCAATCAGCGGCTCCATTAAATAAGATACGCTTTGCGATCTCTCACTTTTATCGCAGACGAACATGAAGATTAATCTGGTAGGCGCGGCCAAGCATCGGTGTCGTTTCGATCTACCTGTTCGCGAATGTCTCGACACTGCCCTACAGTTCTCCTGAAAATTAGAATAAACTAATCGCGTGATTCCGCGTGGCGTCAAAGAATCCCGGTTAATCGAAGCGATAAAGGTAATCGACGTTGCCGGCTAATGCAAGTAGCCATTTAGTGCGCGAAATCGACGGAAATTAAAATACATCGGTTAAACACCGGCACAGCCGTTCAGGACCAAATTGTCGTTTAAGTATAGACCTTGCGAGCCTCTCGTTTCGTCGTGTGCCATGGTTATCAAGCTGCACGCCAGTAATTTACCTTGGACTAATTCGATTCGCCGCCTGTACGATCTTCGATTGCGATTGAAGGGTCTGCAGTAATAACGGAGCAGTTTCGTCCTTTGCATATTTTTTGTTAGGTATCCTAACAGCATCCTCCCGAAGCCATACTTATTAAACTACAAATGTGTTATCTAAAATTTTAGTAACGGTATAATGGAAGACTTGAAAGGTTTCAAATATTAATTGAGGGTAACTAAACTTCGGCGAACGAAACCTTTCGACACCGAAGTAAAATAACCGGTTAATTTTTTATCAGAACTATCAAAGTTGCAAATATTTACGATGAAATATGCAAAATATACGTCACTCGATCTGTGTCAATTGAGACATCATTCTTCTCGCACCATTTACGCAAACGCGATCCAAAGCTGCACAAATTGCAGCCAAGCGAACACAAACAAGTTGCATATCGGTTAGCGATGCAAGCAAGCTCGTCAAGGCCCGGATACAATCGAAGCTCCATTACAAACTGCTACTCGCGGTGTATTAACGTTCCATCATGCTACCGGCGTTACCAGCGTGACTCTGCGTTTCGGTGTAAATCATCGTCGAACCGGCAGGATCATCAACCGCGAGCCCCATCGCCGTATATGGCATGGGAGCACAATCATCGACATCGATCGGATTTTTTTTTGCGGTTCGTTCGTTCGGAGGCCAACGAATTTTTGCACGAATTTTCCGATTGGATCGCGTTCGTTGAGTTTCGATGACTAATTCGAGCTTTACGATAACGACGCGTTAATTGCTTCGTGAAACGAACACGGCTATTTAAATCCGATGACGAAACAAATATCCTGTTGCTTGGAGAGTTATCGTGATCGTAAAAGAACGTTGGAAGTTTCCATTTGGATAGAGGTATCTTGTATCTACTTGCTTGCACCTTACAGGAGAGGAGGGGAGGTCTACGATAAGGAATGGGAACCCTGAAAGGTGGAAACTCGAGAAACCTCCATGCTCGGTACTTTACACTATAGAAACTTCTCCAAGATAAAATTACACAAGTCATCGATTCGATAAAATATGCGATCATCAAAATTTCATAAAATAAATTAGATTATCATACCAACGAGACGAGACAGTAAAATTCACGTGCTCGAAGCAGGCCCAGCTCACAGTACACAAACCTCGACCGACACGGTTGAAGAACTGGAAACAACTGAGCTGCGGCCCTGCGTCGAGCGCGTGAATTTGTAAACATATCCTGACTCGTCTGGTTGGACGGATTATAGTTTGGTTTTGTAAGTGACAGTAATTAAAATGAACTGGGTTTGTTATTTGGGATTTGTTATAACAAAGTTGCATGCACGTATATCCCCTAAATTACATTGTTTAACCAAGAATTTCATTTTCTCGTTTAACAATTCAAAAACAAAAAGATAATAATATATGATTAACCATGTGAAGCATGTAACAGCGCAGACACGTTCTCTGAAAGCTCGAAATAATGGAAATTATATGTAGCTATTAAATAATTCATCACAATTATGCATTTTAATTCAATCGACGTGAAGCGTGCTCGAAAAAGGTATGATTGATTTACGCGATAGCGTGTATGAAATTGAAAAGTTACGATCGATCCAAATGGAAAATTCGAAATTACACTGAAACGTTTCTACTTGATGCAAGTGCGAACGTGATGAAAGGTGTATTGCTTAAACACACCAAACCGTCGCATAAACGTGACCTGATTAACAAGCAATTCGACGTCGTCGTAGGCCATGCATATCTGGATGAACATACCGAGGTTTGAGGCCTATTCAACTCGATCTCTGTACACGTGCACAAGCGTTCACCAGTTAGGTGCATTGTGCAATTAAATCGTGGCAATTCCCACGGAATATGCACTTCGGTTAAACGATAACAGATTAAGTGTTTTCTTTAGCTATTCCGAATTAGAATCAGCGTTGACCACTGCACGTATCCATAGATGCAAAAGAAATTTCTCTGATTAAAAAGAAAAATAATTTATGGTATAGCTATAAGTACATAAATTTAAAAAAATTTTGTAAAATTGTAATTCATCCCCTGAATTATTTTCATTTACACAAGGAGAGGCTCATTCGTACGTCGATTCGAGGAGGAGTCGATATCGTATCACATTTAAAAGTGTAGAATCGATACGTGTATGCACGCGTGGGCGTCGCGTTGGTTCTCCGATTCCTTTTTACGAGGCGACCGCAGGGATATCATCTGAAGCTATCGATCATCGATACCAGATTCAGTTATCCTATTGTGTTTCCTACGAGCCGCGAGTGTGTCTTACACGCCGTGGAGATTATTCAGCCGCTTTCTCAATGGAACGGATGGAATGCGGCGTGATTAATCAAAGACCAGCCTCGAAACGTATCGGTTTAATTAATGTGCTCACGAGTCCTACGTACCCGGCTGCAAACACCGTGGTTACGAACTTACGATCTTAAAACGGAAAAAACCGATTGATTGTTTAAACAATGCGTGTACCGTTCACTGTTCAACGATCACGGGTTATTTTAGCCCGATACACTTTCGAATCGTGCTTAACATTCCTTTCAGAGGGGAATTGTAATTTGATTGAAGAGTGCAAGTTAATGCACCCGTGCATCCCAGTTGAAAGTTAATTTTCGGATTTCGAGTTCGAAATTTCGCTTCCGGCTCTGCCTTCACAAAAGGCGCGAATGTAAAGCTTGATCTTAATCGTGAGACGTGGTCACTCGTCATCGAAACGACGATGTTGACCTTAATTCGGCCGGTAATCCTTCCACGAGTCCGTTCAAACGCGGCTGGACATAAATCGTTGCTGGAAAACCATGCGGTGGCTGAGCTCTGCTTCTCCGTCTAAGCGCGTAACTTCTAAGATGATAAATACCGTATGATAAATTTTCATCTCGCGTGATTCACACGCACACGAACGTGTGCAGGCCTGGTTAGGTGGCCGGGGCAAGGTGGTTCATCAGCACGGACGTGAATACACCGTGTTTAAGGTACTTTCTCACTCCACCAGTTACATTCTTGCTCGTATTTCGTGGCGAGCCAGCTGCTATTAGGCAGTATTTAATCGAATTAGCGATTATGAATTAACGGCTCCGGCTATTCTAATTTTATAGTAATTCGATTAAATCGCTAGAAGGATTAATCTATCACTGCTCGACTCTTGAGGCAATCAACTTCAATACGATCACGCGTAAAACGCTCAGTTTTCGTCCAATCTCGATCCTAATTCGATTTTAGCTGGCCGATCGTAAAAGTCCTAGCGCCCCGTAAAGTCAGATTGCCAATTTACTTGCGTGGCCGCATTTTCACTTATATCCGATAAGTATATTTCAGCCTCTCCTGGCCTGTGCTGCCGTTCAGCACACGGTTGATCGCGACAATCAAGGAAGCCTTTAACTAAATGAAACGGTTATTGGCTGGTGGAAGGCGGTTTTATTACGAATAACGGGCCGATTTATTAAACGAAACGCCATTACCGTCTGGATGGTTACTCTTCGTGCCATCCTGTCAAACGGGATCAAACTAGCTGTATCCTGCTATCCGAAGCGGAGAAGACTTAAGTAGATTATTCTACCTGTAACACGGTGCTCTTAATTATTTGTCTGAAGAGAGGTACAGGATTAAAAGTATAGGAATTTAATCCTGTTAACGACGTCGAATGATTTACTTCTCGATTCTGTCTCATTTTATTGCCAGTAAACGATCTAATTCCACGTAGCTGGAGTTGCCCGTGCTAAACAAAGAAATGGTAATTAAATTGCCTTTCATTATTCACCATTGCATGTCTGAACGTGTCAAGTTGGCGCAAATAAACGATAAAACATATTTATATTCGTATCGAGAAGAATAATTAAGATTAATTATTACCGACGAAAACTTTACGTGTCTGCTACGAAGGTCGCCGACGCTATGAATTCAATATAAATCGAAGGAGTGGAATAAAAAGAACTGAAATTAAACTGGTTATAAAAGGTTACTAGTGGAAAGTGTCTGTATTCTGTAACTTTAAGCAAACGGATTGAAAAGGTACAGAAATAGATTCGATAGAAATAATTGCTGAAAAAAAAGGACGAAAAAAGAACGTCGATCAACCCGGTTGCAGGGGAACAGAATAGGCGCAACGTGACGAATACGTCGTTAGGATTTCAACGAAACAACGTTTATTTGCCGTGACGTTGAAAAACGATCGACCATCTCTCGTCTTTAATTGCTTATCGGGGCCAAATTGAATGTACAATTCGATCTTCTCTCGCGTTGCGGTGATATAAAAGCGGACTTCCTCCGGACCGCCCATAAATCAAGCGTAATAATCCCCGAAAATCGAAAGCTAGCAGAAAGCGACGCATAAATTCCCGGTTTTACGTTTTATCGCGGGATAGTTTATCAACCTCGACTTAAAACTTCTTCCTGTTACTTTGCATCGTTAATCCACGATTCTTTATCGTCGTTCCGTTAACCGAGATACCAAACTGACACCGATGACGATCCGAACGCGAGCCTTCGAACAAATCGAACTGGATTTCTGAATGATTCTAAATAAAAGATAAGTCATTTTATAAACTTCCCTTTTTCATCTTGAAATTTTGACACGTATCAGGGATCTTCATCGTTCAGACGGTTAGTAATTAGCGAAGAAATATTTCGATTTCAACAGAGCGCCATGACCGATCTGTTCCAAAGGGTTATGCTAATGAGAGCCGATCGTTCGTGAGAGTAACGTCTAAGTGATACCAGCGAATCTTTTCCCTACGTAATTACAAGCTCGGAGTCCACGTAGGAACCCGATCTACGCTCGCTGGACCGAGACCATCGTCTGATCTTAATCCTATCAGTTACGCGGTATTGCAAGACACCGAAGACCTTCTCCGAGAAGCTATACGACTGTTCGATCCAAGCATTAGACAGAGATTTCCTCTTTCTTTTCGAACGGACTTTTAAGTCTTATTTAGAATCCGTTTTTGGTATCTTTTATTTTTAAATAGCATCTGCAGTAGTTGTTCATCTGTTCCTTTTTTTAGTCTGTTAAAGCTAATTACATATTTCGAATTTTTCTGAGATATTCCATTAAGATATGGGTGTTTCAAGAACTCCTGGGGGAGGGTTAAAAGCGTTCACCCACGCCAGGGCTTAAAAACAACATTATAAGCAGATTTGGATACAAACTGATCATTGGCTGCAATTATTCCGCTCTCTAATCGTGTAGGAGCCTTTCGACGGCCGGTAAAAAGCGAGCAAGAAAAGGTAACCGAACGCGACCAGCCATTTCCATAAATTCCCCAAAATAATATCGCGAGGATTTCACGGAACGCGGTGGAATGATACGCACTTAAAGGTTTCTGCGGTTTAATCCCATCGGTTACCCTTCGGTATGCAAAATCTAAGCTCCCACGGAGCTGGTAGATAGGGGAACGAGGCGAAGGCTGGGGTGGAAGTAAAAGCGGGCGCGGGCGCGGGCGCACGCATCGGTTCTCAATCCATTTATACCGGGCAACTCTTATCCCGGATTAATCGGTCGTTCGCGACAGTCCGGCAGGCCAGGTAAGACAAGCTTAATGCATCCGAGATGCATCGAGTCTCTGGCTGCAACAACGTGTCGCCCCGGCTGCGGTCCGGTTGCAGTTTCACTTTTATTCGAGCCGCCATTAGCCGGACCCTCTTACCCGTTCCCGCGGGATGAATTAAAGCGTGAAGGCCAAAAGGGATTATCTCGAAACGATAAAACATTGGCGAAAAATATTGCTACGCGGTCTTGACGCGGCCATTAAGTATCGTCGATTCGAGAGGTCTTCGGCGCGCGAATAAACGAGAAGAAGAAGTGACAAACTCGATATGCTAACCCTTTCGTTACTATAGTCACCCACCGCGAAGCGGAATTCTTTTTTCATTCAATTATCTCGACAACTGCTCGAATAAGTTTAGCGAGGACAATAGAGATATATCATTCTAAAATTAAAATCATAAACGATCCGCGATCCCGAACAAGTTCCTCGGCGAGTTTGTAGCATTCCCGACCAGTCTCTCTCTTTGCATCGAAGATTCTTTTTAATTGGGCTCAATCGGACATGAAAAACCACAGCGGCGAGGCCGGGATCGCGATCCAGCCTCGCGATAAAGAGTTGATCGAAAATCTTGCTGCGCGTGATCAACGCGCCTATTAACCCGTCCTCGGCGATTGTTTGTTTTCAGGGTGGTCGTAAATAGTTTCACTTATCCGCGTCCTCGCGACAGTGCGGCAACCTGCTAGCTGGTAACGAGGCTACCTCGGTGTCCTTTAATTTGCTACAAAGTGCTGTCCAAACGTTTGGCATTCGTCATTTGTAAGGAAACGCGGTTGGTAGACGCCTTATCTTGAATTTCTAGTCCTACCTTCGATCGTTACGAATCACTAATTACGCTTTGCATACTTTCCATATGAAAATAAAATAAAATTCTAAATGATTCAAAGATCATAAATCGTAAATCGTTAATAGGGTATGGAATGTCGACCAATAAACGATACGGATCAGTAGAAATGAAATAGTGTCGATGAAATGATTCCACCGTAATTCCATCGATAATTGCAACAAAAGATAGGGGCCGCGAGCAACAGAAGATAAACCAGTTAACATCTCTCAGAAAATTAACTCGACTAGTTTATTTTACTCGAGCTGTTATCCGCTCGCAGATTGGATTAACAAAGGAACAGCCTTGTTCGAAGATTATACGCCGCTTGTGCGAGACAATTCGCGGCCGGAAGTCGTACGTTAATTCAACCAGGGGAAAAAGACAAGGGCTGGAGGGAAAGAGAGGGAGCGAAGAAGTGGATGAAAAAAAGAAAGAAGGAAGAAGCCAGCAGCAACGAAGAGAGGGACGTTGCCGTGGCGAAACATGGCAAAGAGAAAAGCCGCTTATACGCGAGCTTGGAGGAGTTTTTCAGCTACGTACCAGAATATACGATCAAGAATATAATGTAACGTTGTACGCGCTACAATTCCGTTGAATACTTCACCGTTCTTTCGTCTTTACTCTTACACGATCCCCTTCCTCTGTTTCAGCTTGCAATTTGCGGTGGACCATGCATGGCTAAGAAACTACGCTTTTCTCGCCTCTCGATTTTGCAAGGACAATCCGACGAAGAGTAATGCATATAAATGAATTTTAAATAACTTAGAAACATTGACTGTACTTAAGAATAAAATATTTGATCCTCAATGTGTCAAGATAATCAAGTGTGTACATTACTTTCCAAACCTACCCTTGTTACACATTTACGAGATTTTATCCTCGCGTAAATACCTCGGGCTCAATGTTCACCCTCGACTACCAGGGGGTGGCTTTGTCCCGTTTTAAACCCACTCGGGAATCCGTCCGTTTCCAAGTCAGACACCGGTCCCTTTCGGATTCCCGGGAAAGCGCGGTTTCCCAAGAATTCGTCGAGCAGCCGCGTTAATGCGATGTTTAAAATAAGAACGATTAAGCGTACTCGCGTTGTTCTATCCTGTCACTCTCCGAAAGCCAGGACCCTTTCTCTGCTCGCATAACGTTGCCCCTTAGGTAGCTTACGTTATCCGATACTCGAGAGTCGGGCAACACAATCTCCTCGAGACGCGGTAATCTTATTAAATAGGGCCTTCCTTTGTTTTACGACCTTTTTGCACAGGCTTTAAGGCCTTAAGCCTGACGCCTTCGCCTCGTGTCGAGCGTACGCCACCAGGATACGCGTCGCCGTGTATATACTTGCGTTTTACCCCATGGGATCAGCCTGGGAAAATCCCGTTTTACCGATATTGAACGTGCTACAACCCCGTGCACGAGGAACGGTCAATTATTTACGGCCAGTGATTGAATTTTTTTCTCCTCGAAAAATCTCTCGCCGTCCCTTTCGAGCTGTCGCCCTGCGACGCTCTTACGACCAGAAGGTGTCGTATTTTTTTTTCCCCCGTCGCGTCGAGTTTAATCCTTCGCCAGGATCTCGCGAAATGGCCGATTCTAAAACGGCCAAGAGCATTGTAAAGGGTGAAATTTACACACTCGCTGATAGCGGAATTCACGGTTTTTTTTTATGGGATACTAGATTGCGTCGAATGGCCGAGATATTTATGGGGGCTTATTATGCGCGCCGGATATTTGTTACTTTACTCTTTCTGTTTTTAATACACGCGAGATACAATTGAACGTTATCAAAGACAGTTTTAACGCAGTATAAATCCTCCAAATGAATGTAAGATACGGCGAATGGTATTTTACCAATTAAATTGCACGGATTATTAAAAGTTCAATCTAAGTATCAGCGACGTGACTGGAGCGGGGAGCTCCTCCTACGCCATTAATTTATCGCGAAGAGAAACACGCTTACACGAAGCAGAGATAAGTCCGAGCAAGGAACACCGTGTTCGCGAATCCTTACACTGGACAAGAGTTTTCTGTCGTCGCCTAAGCGAATTAATCGCGAAGCTAATCAAGCTTCCTCGTTGCAACCAGCAATTCCGTTCGCCGTCCCGTGTAACATCGCTCGATACTCCACTTAGCCGATGTACGTGGCAACTGACGATTAAAAATCGCTGGCCGCGATTGATTTTAATTGGCGGTACTGTCATGAATCGCGCTGCTCGCAGCACCTTAATATCGCCACGGTGTAACGAAGATGGAGCTCCTTCTTACACGCTCTCGAATCGTTCTTATTTTCTACTAACACGATCTCCTAACCAGTTGGCGCGCAGCTTTTTAATATTTTCCCCCTTTTTTATCAAACCACCTGGCAGCACCGATTCGAACGTCTCTCTTGTATTTCCACGGTGGCTGGAGCCTGGTATCGGTCGAACGATCCACTCGCGAGCGATTTATCATCGGCGTTACGGAATCCGCGCTTAGAGGCCGACCAGTTTATGGAAAGTGATAAATTAGCGAAGGCGAAAATGATACGTCTCGGGCGTATCTTCAGTCCGGGGCCCGTAATAAGATTAAAAGTCGAGATACGGGTAGGCCTGGCTCGGTCCAATGATGCGTCCTCGTTGCATCGTTGTGTGCACCCTCGTTCGATTCGCGATCGTGTGCGTGGCTGGGCACGAGAGTGCATCGTCCAGCGAGCGAACAGCAGCGTCGTATTCTCGGATTAAAGCGCGTATAGTTTGATGTAAATTTAAGGTAGCTCACGGGAGGGATCCTTGTCTTTTTTCGGCAGAAACATCGCGACACGGTATATGACTTAAATCAGATTTAAGCCTGCCGTTGTAGGTGCGTCCTGGCCACGGTTCCCTCGCTTCTTCTTCTTTCTCTTCATCTTTTTTTCCGCTTTCTTTAAACGACGAACCAGCTCCTCGTCGAACAGGAGCCCGGTTTTTGAGCTTAATTTTTAGCGATTGCTCGGAGAACCATCAACCAGCTGGAGGACATCGTTGTTTCGATTTCTCCGCTTTCGAGCGACGAGCCACGTGCACCAAATAAAACGACAAGAATGACATTTCGCTTTGGTTTAAGCTGGAACGTTTACTAGTTTCACGGAGACGATAAAAAGGGTGTGCAACGGGAGCACGAAAGAATGTACCGTGCCCTAGAAACTCCTCGACGATACGTTTATAATCAGGATACTGCAACGGGGTCGCGTTTTCACGCACCGCGAAACGGCCGCCGCGATTTCCTAATTACCGCCTCTAAAAAGCTCGAATTAATTAAACCAGCCAAAACTCGGGCCGCGGCGAATTTTCCCGGCGCCAGATACAATTTCGCGTGTCCGCAGAGAGAGTGCGAGTTTAATTAAACTAAACGCGAGAAAAAATCAGGGGGAAAGGAGAGGAGAAAAGAAATAAGTCAGAGAAAAAGCGGTACGCGTATGTGTACCGATAACTAATGAATCGTGCGAAAGGTGAAATTCAAAGAATGCGAGATTTTAATGAGCAACGTTTCATGAGAATCTGAACACCATTAATGTCTAATTAGATCAGCAGCACTGGGTCACCGTTAAATTAATACTGGCTCTTAAACGGTACAGGAGCGCGGGAAAATATCGCGAGGAATTTGTCGACGATGCGCGATTTTGTGCGACGTATACCAGGACAATGTTGCCCCAGCGTGATCGTAACACGGCCACGGTAATCCTCCGATCTTCCACGAGACGATGGATAGGTGGACAGGGTAGGGACAAACTGCCCATGAAACCAGCTTACGCGAGGCTACTCTGCTCGGACGTTTTGATAGGCGTGTAAATAACGGCCGGAAGAATATTTCTACAAACAATCGTGCATCAACCGTGTCGTGGCTTAAGCCTCGGCCTCCGGATGAAATCCCGGTTAAACTCTACTAAGTCGTAGGTAAGGGTCGACATTCGGATATGACATCGGCGCGATTACGCGTTGCTAATGCACGGGACAGTCGGTAATCTATGGTAATACATGTCACTTTTACACAATGGCTATAAATTACTAAAGTTACCATCCAAGGTATAGTATCATTCGAATCGCCTCTTGCTAACGTAACGCGTGTTACATTAGTCGGCGAACGTAATCGCGTTTTCACGCGACCGATTTCGAGCGCCGAGCTACGAGCGGAGGCTAATTACGTCCGAAAGCTTATCGCGAACGAGGACTTGCGATTCGACGAAACGGTAAAACAATCATCCGCCGGTGATTACGCGCAATTATTGCCGTAATTGCCGACGGGAACGAGTACGGGACGCAGAATACTGTACGACCGAGGGAATTTTGGGAACTGGTATTACAAACAAAACGTAACCCAGAAATATCTTTCTTCGTTAAATTAAAGATCGTCGATCACCGAGACATTCAGGTTTAATTGATAACCTTCGGGCAAAATAAAAATACCTGAACTACGTAAATGATTAATCAGTAATGTGATGAAACATGTCATTCATTCAAGGAACACATCTATTTTTGTGATATCATTAAGTAGCCTAAAATAGCATTCTACGAATTGTCGTCGTTTCAACATAAAATATTAATTAAGCTCTGCATTAATATTACAATTGAGTAGACAAATGTTCAGAGAATAAACCCAGTGGGAAATGAAAATATTGCATACTTTTCGATATCAGCAGGTTCGTTCGTTCACATGTCCGTTTATTTGTTTCGTGCCGACTGATATATAATGGAGTGTCCAGCGGCGGTCGTTCTGATAAAGCGTGGGCACGCCACGAGAAAATGACCATAACGGAAGACACGAATTACATGATGTAAACGCGCCACCTACGGCGAGACGGGGCCGGATTGAATTTAATACTAATTAAAAGTAATAAATCGGCGGACGAATGATTTCTGCACGGCGAGCAGTCGGTCCTATTCCCGTCGTTGGCCCGGGGCTTCAGGCCCGGCAGTTTCTGCCGAATTAAGTCGGACAGTATCTTTTTCTGACTTCGCCACGAGGAGAAATGCAATTAAAGCGAGATCAGAGAAGAGGGACGCGTCCCTCTCGTCCGCTGTACGCTCTCGCTGCGTTTTGACTTATGGGTCGTCGGGTGAAAGAGAAGAAAAAAAAAAAAGAAAAATTGGCCGCGTCCTGGAACGCGGGCTTTTAATATCGTTCAGCTCGCCGTTGTTGTATATTTACAGGCTCTTATTAAGTCACTGGCACCGGTACCACTCTCCCCTCGTAACTCGCATTCTACGCTTCCTGCGACATCGATGGACCCTGTTCAGCCCCAGGAGATACGCGAAATTCCACGTACCAAGATAAGATTCGAGGATTTAAAGAAACATCCCGGATAACATTATAGAATTTTAAGTTAACAAGGTTGCAGATCCTTGTAAGCTTCTTACATTTTAAAACTTTTCACGTTAAAAAAAAAGCATCGTTAACGCTATTAAGATGTTATAAAATCACGAGTCGAATCGTTTCATCGAGGGCCAACTAATTGCTCGCCACTTCGGAAACGTCATTAAACGTCGTCCCAATGGTAGAATCTCGTAAAATTCTGTCCGTTCAGTGGATCGTTTGTCTGATCGTGAGGCAGTTAACATTCAGACACGATGTTTGTACTTTTTTATTGGTGTTATTATCGATTGAATCGGCGACAATGCGGTAAATTCGATTGGATTTTATTGGGTGCGTAACGCGCACTCGTGAACGAAGGGAGAGATCGTTACGTTTTGACGTTTACGAGAAAGGGTTACAATGGACAGAAAGCGTTAATCCAACGGGCCCGTTGGGCACCGATGGGGCCTCCTCCGAAGAAACGAATGGGGCGCCTATGGCGATATTTATTTAACTGCCGCACTAAGTTGGCGCCCCGTGGCGATGTATTTCGAAGACGCGATTCTGCCATAATTACAGTAAAAAGCGATCTTTAATTTCGCGAACGGCGAAAGTGACTTGTAGGTGGGGACAGCGAGGGCAACAGGATCTTCCTCGAGCCGACTTCTTTCCGGGGGGGATTCATAATTTGAATTCACTCCTTCAAACTCGTCCCTCCACTGTATCGTCCCGTTAAATTTCGTGAAAGCTTGCTTGAATCTTTGCTACAATGTTCCAAACAGTTGAAGGTATTCGAGAAGGAAAAGAATAATCTTCTTTAAATTACAATTTTACTTCAATTTAAAATTTGGAAATAAAATTTTCTCGTTTCACCGTCTGATTACTTGCCTGGATCACTTTCAATACCACTTTAACCAAATCATTCTATGTCAAAGAAAAAATTTTCTTTTCTTCTTTGCTTCCCCTTTAAGTCTTCTCATTTTCTTCTTCCTCTCTCTCTCTCTCTTAGCGGACAATTCTATCTTTGAGAGTTGAACAGAGGAAATTACTTAATACGAGTTAAGCCCGCGGAACGAGCGTAGAAATATTAATTATAAAGCTCGCTTTAATGTTCATTCCGTAAATTTACATAAGCAGGCTCAAGAAAATTCTTTTATTTATCGAGACCATTGTTCCCTGTGGCCTTCCATCGACGTTAACAGAGGAGAACACAATTCACGGTGTTCCCTGTGCCGTCGCGATTTCTGAAGCGGGTTCTTACGCATCCCGTTCTCTTTCTCTCTGTCTCTCCTCTCTCGTTGCCCACGCATTATAATAGCGGCACTTTAAAAGGGTAAAGGATGAATAAGGTGTGTATAGAGGCTCCTAGCACCTGCAGCCCATTATAATGAGAGGGTCTGGACGTCTACTTCTTTAAATAACACGTAATGGGCCCTAATAATTAGTCGGGGGAACATCGGCAGGGTGTGTAAAACTAATGCTGCTCGAAGGAACCGGCCAGCTAAAAATCATTTACATGGCCGGCCATTTATTCCTTTCTCTTCCTTTTAATTGCCCCGTCCCTTTCTCGCCGGTCCGTGTGATTTGATCCCACAGTTATTATTATCGGACAAATCATTCCTACGGACGATCGATGTAATCAGTCCTCGTCCTCGTTTCGCATACAATAAGCTTTGTTAATCGAACCTTGACTCGTAGTATCGCGAAACGAAAAATACCTGGAAAAGCTCGATGATGCCTTTCGCGAAGCGTAGAAATTTCAAAGCGTCCGATAACCGTGAAACGCACACGCGTTATATACACGCGGGCGCAAAAGGTGGGCACAGGTAAGGTTTTTTTCCTCGTGTTACGCCGCTAGTGGCAATACGTATCGTATGCCTGTCTTCCAGATACCTTTTTACTCGTCTTTTGCTGCAAGATCGGAGCAACAACCAGTCCTTGTGTGTCCGACGAAATTTACGACGGAGCCTCATGCACCATGCAGGCTTTATTTTAATACGGCCGGGTAGGAGATGGCTCTCGGGTAGGAGACGCCGTCCCGCTGTGCCAAAAATCTTAAATATTCATAATTAAATATGCTAATGAACGGGTGACTTCAACGGCAAAATGATTATCAAATTGTACAATGGCCGCGTAAAGTTATTGTACGGTCAACGCGGAGGGGCTGGTTCGTGTTCACGGAATGGAATGCATAGACCCACCGGGAGGAACCGGGCCATGGGACGTTCAAGGACCCCGATCGATCAAAAAATGTTTAAAACCGACCCGTTGAATGTTTCGAGACCAAAGAATCGAGCCGGACTGGCTGTCGATAACCGGCGTTCGCGAGACATTTTTCTGAACCGTAGTTTAATATTGGTCAAACCGAACTTTCAAACTTGCTAAACTTTCCTTGGTTTGCCTTCGATTTTGTCGAGGTGCAACTACATTCGCTCATAGTTGTACGAGAGAATATAGCCGATAGGAAGCGATAATTTATTACTTATACACGTACACGTTCGTACATTAAATCTTGCCATTTGACAACGAATACATACATCGCCCGCAACAAAAGGGTTAAACAGCCGTGAAGGCGCGACGAAACGAGACACCGAAGCTCACCCCACCTGTGCTGGGGGAACAAAAATCCCCGGGACACGTTCTCGCGGCACCGGGAATGTTTTCCTCTCATTATTACGAGCGGCCGTGTCGCCTGGAGTGTCGAATCGGAGATAAAGAGATTGTTTAAATGCATTACTAGTCCGGGGCCGATCGAAAGAAAGAAACGAAAGAGGCGGAAAGGTGGGACCGGCCGAGCGAGAGAAGTCCGGACAAAAGAACGAACAGGAACGAAACAGCTGGGAAGAAGAAGAGATGGAAAGAGGGCTCGGAGGAAGGTCGAGGTACCGAAGGAAAGAGAAAAAGAAGCAGAGAAGAACGAGGAGAAGATGCACCGTAGAGAGCCTCTCGCATCGGTCGCGTGAGATAGCCGCATCATTTCTTGGCAGACAATTAATTACTGACATTATGTTTTAGAATGCTTACTTGCACTGGCTACCAACCGATCTATAGATTTGTAGCCAGCCCTGGACACGCTCTATCCTCCTCCATTGCTGCGAACGAGTGCGAGGAAAGAGTCGCGCACAGGGTGTTCGATTAGTCCACCTACAATTAGCAAGAGGGTGGTTAGTTTTTAAGAAACAAACAAACAGTTCATTTGCAATTGTATACAAAATGTTCCAATTTAATCTATCTAATGTTTTTCGAAAAATGTTTCAAAAGGTTTAAGAGCTAATCAGATGGATGGATCAAGATAAGCCTTCTTCTATATCAATGCAACCTATCACGGTGGATATAATTAATGATTATTCATTATGTATATTCTATAATTACATTGATTAAAATACAGCCAGCCGTAATGACTATTACAACAGTACTTCCATATAATCCTGATTATTCTGTATTGTTATTATTCAAAGCAATTCATGGTAATTAGCACATGTTGCATTGTACTGTGATGATCTAACGTGTCAAATATTAATCCATAATCAAATTATACATGTATCTAACGAAATAGCGAAAAATTTGGAATAAATAGAGTCTTCAATCTATCGAATAAAATACCTCCCCCTTTCAATCACGATTCAACCATTCAATTTACCAATTCCTGTACCCCTAAAGACTCTATACGATCACTTTCAAGGTATCCTTCATATATGGCTAAGCAAGATTCCCGGGTGTAGTTTATCCTGACCGCGTTGCTGCGGGAGTCGCGTTGATCCCGTCATTAAGTCGAACACAGTCGTTATTTCACTTTCACCAGGGACAGAGCATAATGCCGGCGAAGAAACAATGCCCCGTAACAAGCGGCAAGACCCACGGCCGCTTAATAATCGTCAGCGTCTTTATTGATGTACCGCGGGCGGAAATTTGAAAACCGTGACGTCGGGTAATTTTTCATTCGAGCTGGCCGGATTCCTCGTCTTTCTACGCCGCCATGTGGCACCTCACCGAATTGGAA
The DNA here is from genome assembly GCF_907164935.1 of Osmia bicornis bicornis. NCBI lineage: Eukaryota > Metazoa > Arthropoda > Insecta > Hymenoptera > Megachilidae > Osmia > Osmia bicornis. The sequence continues at coordinate 7,706,682 of NC_060228.1, read as the reverse complement.
TTAACTACATTCGGGGCACCGCGTGTGTGTGCGCGCACGTTTGTGTGTGCATCCGTTACGTTCATTAAACGGTTTCACAATACTCGATAGATGAAAGTTGGCAGGCCCTCCTTCCTAACTATTTATCGTTCTTTCATCGTCGATCCGGCAAATAAATCTCATCAGCCCGATTATCCCGGCCGGTCGAATCGAGACCGAAAAAAAAAAAAAACAGCAAGCCGCTTCGTTATTTAACGAATTTCATCGAATAATCGCCGTTTCAGCGTCGCTCGAATTACTCTTTTTTAGAGTGAAAATGGTATCCTTCATGGAGAAACGAGATCGATGAGTTCAATTTTAAAAACGATTAAAAGCACCGAGTTCCGCTCATAAATTACTAATTAAATTAACATCAGAATATTTTAATCTATGATTTTTCAATAAAAGCTGAATTCATTCAGTAGCCGAGGGACGCATTCAGAATTTTTATTAATCGGTGATCTTTGCCACATAAAATATTCCAATTTCGCGAGTCTATCGTCCAGCTACTTCATTTCATAGAATGCAGTTTTACTCATAGGAATCCAAGTCTCTCACGAAAGTCTGCGTGTTAAAGTTTGCAAGAATCCTCGGCGGCTGGCCCGACAATATACCTCGATACTTTTACACGCGAGAACCTGTTGTATCTTAACGTAATTTATCGTCACGCTATTAAGCATGCTCCGTGGGTCCCGGGATTCATTCGTCTTCGAATTACCTCGATTTACCTTCGAATTACCTATTCTCTCTTCCCGCTCCCTCGACAATCTTACGTGAACCGTCCAATGCAGCCAACGAGATTCGTTAACTAAGAAAACTCTCGAAGACATGACTAATTTTTAAAAAATTTTCAATATTTTCCTAACCGATAGCTTTCTGTATTTTTTACAGTGAAGCATTCTTTCTCACGATGCTCGGTGTTTTAATTTCGTGCCCGTTCACCGACACTTATCGTTACGTTCGCGAGTGTGACGAAAGTTTCACGAGGTCTCGAGCAGCATTTATTATTCGTGGATTAGTGGAACGGCACACGAACGGCGTCTGATACTAATTGCGAGGAACAGCAAGAACGGCCGCGTCGCGGCTCCCACCGGGCCGTAAATTAATTTACCTCTGTGTGTTTTCGCTTTTAACGCCAGGGACCTGGGGGGCCAACTCGCCTCTCGTCAACAATTACCGTTTCCCCGCAAAAAACCTCGCGAACCCGTTCCGTTTCCTCCTGGAAGCTACTTCACGGATCGATCCAAGGGGTGGACCAGAGTTTCTATTTTCTTTTTCCTACCCTTTTTTTTTTTAATGGTCCTGACGTTTTTCAATTGGAAAGTTCGCGAAACGAACGGCTTCGTACCGTTGTTCCTGACGGGGACACTAAAAACATCGTAGCTTTGTTTGGAATTAATTTCAAACGAGGAAAAACTGATCGTTGAGTAATTTGTTTGATCTTACTGCTGCGTAGACGTTTTTAGAAATTAACCGAGTAATTTATCAAAAATTTAGAACGGAAAAATAATTAGAAATTGCTGCACCCGTAGGGAAGAAGAATGCAATGGTTTTTTTAGAGAGCGATATACTGTTCGATTTGGAGAGAAGATTTACGCGGCGCGCGACTAAAGCCGTCGTTTATTAATGAAGAAAGCAATCGTAATCCAAGTGGACAGTCGTAAAAGCATTAAACGACTTGTAAATCACAGACGCGACACGGGGTGAAACATGATTTAACCCTCTCTGCCGCGTATTAATATGCCACGCGGACGTCTTCGATGAAATGTGCATTAATCGCCTGTGTTGAAAAACCGCCGCGTATTTCATCGCAGAAATTTTTATCGTCGATTTATAATCCAACGAAACCCACCACCTTTTATTTTATTCTGGTCATTGACTCACCGATCGATGTCCCCGTTGTATTCTGGCAGGTGTTCAGGTATCTGTAAGAAGATAAATTTAATCGTCAATTCTAGTTCACTTTTAAAATTTTCAGTTATTTCAGAACTATGAATGAAATTTCCGGTGTATTTTGTATAGCAGACGGAATGTTAAGAAAAGAATCTCTTTCGGGACTTTACATCATGGAAAATGATGACAATGAAATTACTACTTATTCAACAATCATAATTACTCGTTAAGGATCACCGATTCGCTCGTAATCGAATGAAAGCGGAGAGAAGAAAGCCAGCCGCGTATTGTTAATGAAGAAAGCAATCGTCGGTGGAAGCAAGCGGACAGTCGTAAAACCACTGAAAGCATTGTAAATTGCAGCCGTCGAGCGGCTAGAAAATGATTTAATCCTCTGCGGTCGCATTCATTTCCCTGGCCGGCGTCTTCGACGAAATGTACATTAATTCCATTGGCTGCTGAAAAACCGCCTGTTCGCCGTGCCAGTCTTGTGTTGCTCGCGGCGATTCTACCAGCCGAGAGACCGGCTTGCTTATGAAAAAGATCAATGCTTCTAGTAGTTCCGCGCCACGCTCCATCGCTTTTTATTAACATCCTTGGCGATCGTACGTTCTTTTGCCAGTGATTCTTTCAATCTGACTAGTTGAACGAATCCGTTTCGTTGCTGCTCCAAATCCTCTCTCCATATATTTCAGAAATGTATCGGAGGAGTTAAATCTAGAAGATTTCCGTGGCGCATTTTCAACAAAATTTTAAGAGCGTTTGGTATATTCAAAGGTATCTCTTGTAAAGGGTTTGAACCTATCCAGGTTTCGAATCTACAAAATTCTCGCATTCGCCGGTGGAAACATGGCGAGCACCACTGGCCACTCGCGGTTTCGGCGAGTGTATATAAATTAGCGCGAGTAACGCCGCGGCGTTGAATCGGCTGATAAATTTTCGTGGTGCGGCCGAGCGTCACACCTCCCTTATGCCGTGTATCCAGGAATCCCGCGCGCACGGCCGGCGATAAAAAGAAGAGAAAGATGGAAGAAGGGAAACAAAAATATATATATATATACACTTAATGCTTGCTTGCTGGCGCGTGTTCCTTGGTCGAGTACCTGGGTCCACCTCCCGACAGCCGAAAGCTGGGGTAATCGCGATCGTGGCCCTCGCACGACATTAGCCACCAATGGAACTGGCCCCTCGCGACCGTTGCTAATTACTTTTCTTTTATTCCGACCAGCTGACGTCGATTTGATCTCTCAATGCTTTCCTGTAGCGTCGGCTTAATTGCACTTCCGGTACGTGGAAAGTTCGCCACCTGAAACTGCGTTTCTGTCTGCGTGGGAACAGCGTGCACGCGTGCGAGAGAAAAGAACAGAACGAAATTCTTCGAGACACTGTGCTCTGGCCGATTGTTTCGTTTCGTCGTTTCATTTGCAAGTACAAAGCGAGACCGTTGTCCACCGTGAAGACTACGGATACCCGGGACGAGATGCTGGACGACGAAACGATGACCGACAGCGTTCGTATTAACGGCGCGGTCAATAATTCTCTTTGTTAGTACGTCTCTCCGCGCTTCCTTCTTCTTTTGTTTCGTCTCTCTGTTCGAAGTCGTTCGAAGAGAGCGTTCCTTCTGTGTGCGACCGACACTGGCTCTCTTGTATGCAGGAATTCCGGGACCAAAAATATCCGAGCGATCCCTGTACACTCGCAACGGCGAAACCACGGTTCCGTGGCATCTTTGTGGCACCTTTGTGGCATATTTTCCTCCAGGCTTCGAAACGTTTCGCCATCGTACGGACGCCATCTTAACTCGGTTAACAGAATTATCTGTCTTTGGCTAACCACGTCCCGGCCAACGACGACGGATTCCCTCTTCGTCGTGGCTGATTAAATTCCCCGTTGACGTTAGTTCGGAAAAGGAACGCGTCAAAAATTCTCCTCGTTCGTCGTTTAACCACGTTCGCTTTCCTTGGTACTCGTATTCTCATCGGATTAAAAAGTGGCAGAAATTCGTAAAGGTTTTATCGAATGGACCCAATCATCGCTTTCAGCCCGCTGTTGTCCCGAAAACTCACCTGCCGTTCGCATTATTCCGGGTCGATTCAGGACAACGGCTGCTCGACGAAACGCCAGGATCAGGAAGGACGAGGGGAGGCGAAAGACGCGAAGGAAATACGAGGAACGAGCGAATGAAATAGCCGCGGTCCGACGATGTAAACGTATTACGGTCTAGCGAGCGGGGTGCGCGTGACAGCGCCACTGGCCGGATAGATTTATATTTACAATGGGCCTCTGTATTTTATAAGGCCGCGTGTACACGGGTAATCCTGCGACCAGGACGAAACACTCCGTCCATCTAAGTGGCGCGAGCTTTAACGCACTCGTTCGCATGCCGTAAGCAGATTAATCCAACGCCCTTTCGGCCGGGGCCGAACGATCGACCCTCCTTACATCTGCCACTCTCAATGGACCGCTCGATTCGACTTGATGTCCAACGACCGCCATAAAGGTCGCGGAACACGAGCACGGCCGTGTTTTGCGGCATGCCATCCCGAGGGACACGCGAGACCCGTGTCGAAACAAATCCGAGGACAGGAAACCATCAAACGCAGAAACGCGTTTGTACGGAGATTGCTCGTGACCGAGAAGGAGAAGGCGACGATTGAGGTTTTCTTTGATGGATCATTGCAAGAGCGAACGAATGGCTTGTTTCTCTCAATGGCGAAACGTCCTCGCGTGCAATGAAGGAGGGTCGATACGATTAAGGTACAAGTGTAATTAGGTTGTTGCATGGTAAATGATCAATTTGGAACCACACGATGACACATATTCAATTAAACTTGTAACACGAATAAAGGTCACTGAAATCGATGAAAATAGTTGAATAAGTGGAGTAAGTTCGATCGTTATCCTTTCATTGAATTTAGCCTTGTAATAAATTAATCATTCAATACTCTCCACAGTTTATTTCTATCGAATTAATTTTCCAAAGTTTAAATGTATTGTACACGGTTTTTAATGATCCTAGATTTATTTAATTAGGTATCGTGACTCGCGAGATGCCTTTCATAATCCTATTTGAGAAATCCGAATTTTCACGCTGAATATTTGGCCCGTTTCCGAAGCTAAGCCGTTCGAATAGTTTCGTGTCTATCAAAACTCTATACGTCAACGGGTTAATGGTATTAATTGGACAGTGAAAGCTGTGACTAGGATAGTAACAAATCTAAAATGCAAATGATCATCCATTAAAAGCGTTTTACGTTTGGTTTAGTCAAGGGGCACACCGTGACCCGGCTTCTAATCGATCGTTTCTCGGTTTAATTGACCCACATATCCCATAATATCGTGCTCTTTATTAACGGCGCATAAATTACCCGTCCGGTTTTGAATATTTTAATATTTACGTACCTGTACGCGAGCGACGGGGAAGGATTTAAAAATTTGCCTTCGCATGGACAGCATAAATCGTAAAAACGATGCAATATCATGAAACGCTAATGAGGACACCATTGGGACACTTTGTATTCATCTCGTGGAATTAGCCTTTGGTTACTTGTTTCGAAAAACGGGAATGTGATGAATAACGATAATAAAATCTTCGCGTCGAGCGAGGAACGTAAATTTCGAGCGTACATACATCCACGATCGGCCATTTTGCCGAGGAAAAGCTCGTCCGTTGCTTTTGCAAGCGGCTATTACTCTCGTGGTGCTTTGAAAAATTGATGTCCGCTACTCTTTCGTGAAGTATTCAAATCCTGATCGCGGTATTGTTGAAACACTCGTTGGAAAGTACTTTAAATCCCTTATAAACAATTCTGAAAGCTTTCCACTGTTCAATTTTATAGAAACATAAGGAGGATTACAATGATCCCACGTCTGACACACGTGTCATTCTCGACTAATTTCTATTTGCTCCTCTCGAAGAGGAGTCTCGCGGATTCGGATAGTTATCGGGCAGATTCGAGCGTGTGCACAATGTCTCGTTCGCGCCGGGTATACCACCCTCAATGGTGGCGTGCAAACGATGCATTAGCGTACCGACACAATCCACCGGCAAATGAGAGCCCGAACCATGCTCTCTACGTATAGTACCGAACGTCGACGCGGCTTGATGGACTCTAAACACGCCTCCGAAATTTTGCGATTCCGCGAACTTTTCTTTCGCGCCTGACACGCTTGCTCGCAGGCACGTTGCTTACACGCGTCGACCGATCGTCTCGGTCTGTGGTACGCTATGGTGAGATTTGAATATTAATTATTCGTAAAAAAAGCACGAAGATAGATCATGGAAAGTGAAATGCCGAGTGCGTCATACGGCACAATGAAATCGATTTGAGGCGGGAGGAGACGTGAAAGCGGCCCCCGGAGAAGGCACGCTCGCCGTTTCGTGTGCAATGTCGAACGGTTAATTTCTGCGCTCGAAAAAAAGCGCTCACCTCGATTCTTAATCTATAGCAAAAATTACATGCAATTACCGCCGCCACCCAGCGCGCCGGCATCTGCGAGTCGAAGGTAGCCGGCGATCGCGTGATTTGCACGTCCATCCGCCTTCGGAACGTCGAAGCACACACGATGTTGCACACCGAGCCGGGGTTGGTATTCGTCGACGGCCGTTGAATATTGCGGTGTGTCACGTTTCCCTTTTCACGTCACGGCACAAGGAAATAACAATACCCCTTTGAAGCACTTACAACCGAAATGATACATCGGCCACGTAGCTACAGTTTCATCGATTTCTCTCGCGAAATAACGACGTTATTTCGCACGATTCGATCGCGATCCACCGATTACCAAACCGCTCAGAGGAACGTTTCGATTTCTCTAGCGTTAATTCCCGTCTCGTTCTTGCCACGCCACCGCGAGCGATGAATTACGCGCGCGAGATCGCACACGGCGTATAACCCACGTACACGATAATTCATCTTCTAACGCCGGGTCCGTGGCTTTACGTGAATTAAACGTGTTTTTCAAGCAACGCCGCACTGCCGCGCGAATTAGCATAAACGTTGCACGCTTTTTTGATATACGGACCGGTTAAAAAAAGCAGCACGCTTTCGGCAATTTATAGGCTTGTACCACTCGACCGGCCAAGTGAAACAAGCACGGTCAACCGTAAGTCTACAAATCAATGATCCCGGGATAAGTCATTTGTCAGACATTGTAAAACAAAGTAACGCTAAACGCTTGATATATATGTTTTAATTAAATCTGAAGAAGAGGAGGAAGGTTTAAAAATTCTAGTTACGACGATGCTTTTACAACAGCGCGGGTATCGACAGCCTCGAAACCGCGACAATGGCCGCAAAATTAACGCCCGTCGCGCAAACTAGTACGAGACCTTTACAAAATTAATTCAATTCGCGGGCGTATGAAGGATCTCACACGGGGATTCGAACAATTGCCGTGCAACTGATTATCGGATCGGGTCGTTCGGTACGTAGCCAGACGCGTGTACACGAGAACTCTTTGCGAAATGAGTTCACACGAGGCGAGGGGTCGGGGTGTCGGGCGTCGAGTGGCGGACAAGAAACGAAGAGAAGTCGGAAAGGAAATAGCCAATCAGGCAAATAAGGACACAAAGGCGCGACGGGTCTCCCCCGTTAATTGGCATACGTTAATTAATACACGGCCTCTTTGTTGCTACACATCCGCGCGTCTGTCTGTTCGGCTCATCGAAATTGCGCTCGAAAGCCAATACTCGATCGTATTTCTTCGATATTGTTTCCCGAAATCGATGCACCAGCTTTCGAACCATCCCCGTGCCCTTCGCCCATCCGCCGCCATCAGCATGCGCCCTTTTTAATTAAAGCGTCGTCCATATTCATAAACATAAATTATCGTCTCGCTCGCGGCTCCTTTCGAGCATATCCACTCGTTGCACGGCTGTGAAATTTCTTTCTTTTTTCACGCTCTTCGTTTCGATTCATTACGGGGATGCTGCGCGTGAATCGATTACGTAAACGCGGTAATCTGGCGCAACGATAGCGGCATGGGTATTTTCAGAGGAGAAACTGTTTAATCGGGCTTCATTTGAAAGGATAATCGTGATTTACGGTGAATTTTTTATCCTTTAATCTTCGAGTAACGAAGGTACTCTTATTTTCTGGCTATTCCGTTACGTTTACGTTGCCCTCCTTTTCATTTTCTTTCTTTTCTCTGTTTGATACAGTTTCATTTTGTTAAGCCTTAAAGTGGTTCCAGGAAATTATTTTATAACTGAAGCAAATGTATCCTCTCAACCCTTGAACAGCAGAGTCAAATTTGTGCAACATAAACAAGGATATTATACAAAATTAAATTAAAATTAAAATTAAGATCATGATCCGCCGTCCAAGGGTTAATTGTAGAAGGAGTATAATAAAGCTATCTCACAGATGTCTCGATTAATTTTTGCACCTTTCTCAAAATATTCCTAAATCCATCGACCTGCCTTAATCCATGAAACAGAAAATATTGTTCCAATATCGTTCCTCCACATAAAACGCATGTTTCCCTGGGATCGTTCAGCAAAAATCGAACCGTGCTAAGGGCATCGAGCGCCTCTCGACCAGGGACGATCTTTAAAATTTATCGATCCTGGGAACTGCATCGCGAGACCTTGTACCCTGTTCCATGCCGTCACAATATTCATCCTTGGCCGGTTAAATCATTCGATTTTTATATGATCCCTGGTCCGGAGCTTGCTCGTGAACGACCTCGGGAGAGAGACGGTGCACGCGTGATCACGGAATCGAACATTATCATGCGTGCTATACGTGTTAATACGGTGATTTAGGGCTTAACCCGTGGATCCTTCGGCGCGCACAGGAAGTCGAGGCGCATCGTGCGTGCGTGGGTCCGTTTAACCGAGCGATGCTCACGGTGGTGGTGGTGCACGATGCATGGTAAGACAGTGGGGTGACAAAGCATTAATTAAGTCGTACACGTTTATCGGATATTTCGACGTTGGCTTACGGGCAACCACGTTCAAGGGAGAAAATCACTCGGTATAACGCAACGCTGATGAAATATGTCGTCTGTGGAATGACACTAACTTTTAAAGGGCTGAAATTAAATTTTACGGAAGAATAAAAAATGTTATATGATCTCGAATGTGTCTTATACCGAGGAAGATGGTTTATCGAGTATCCTAACTTCACTCGCGGTTTATCCGAGCTGAACTTTCGATATTAATCGATGCACGCGTCTTTAATCGATGCTGAAAACGTCAACTTTCGTGCCATATTTTGAAAGCTCGTCGTATTTAATTGATAGAGCAGTAACGATAAGTATCCTCTCGTTAATTCTTCGGCTGATAGGCCGTGCAGTAACTTCTTAACGATCCTCGCAGACTCTGCAAGTTAGTTAACGAGGCAACTCGGCTTTCAACTACCCTGATATTACTTTTTGCTATCACGGAATATTGTACAAGGTGTTTTGTTCATTTTCAGCATATACAGTCTATCCATAAATGAAATTACACATTTTCACGTTAATATGGAATTCTGGTTAGAATATAAAGAATCATTTTAAATCTTTCTGGATAATTGTTGAAATTGTTATGATTACTTTGTCAACAGAAAATGTGTGATACAATGGTAGCATAAATAAAGTTATTGATCCATTTGTTAATTGAAATCATCGAACGCTCAATTGCACGGCTATTTTTTAACAAACAAATCCCCAACGTTAATATTGTACATGCACAAAGACAAACCGGTGAATTGTAAAATTTTAACAATTGCACGTTACCGCGATGAATTTTCTCTCTTGAATATATAATATTTCCACTGAAAGAGATGTATAAAGCCACCGACATGATCGTAATTAAATCACCCCATAATTTACAACAATATTTATTTACTGTATCGAATTGATTAATACCGATGGAAGAATACGTCGATGGTTTGGTTGCAACTAATAGACGAAAAATAGGAATATGCATTTGCATATTGTTGCATACATTCGCGTTATAACTGGAAGCTTTTTAACCGTGTACCGGTCGCGACGACCCAAATTCGCCGGATAAAGGGAACGAAGAGCGGGATCGCGCTCGTAAAAGTTTGACAATTCGAGAAATTCAAGAGGCACCGTCCGTGGAATACATTTCTGACGTGCCTCTTCGGGCGCGCAATGAAATCCCGGAAATAAAATAGTTTCCTGATGAGCGAGTCCGTTATGAATATGGAGGAGGAGTGGTTTTCGTTTCGAGACCGTCCGCGAACAAAATAAATTAATTAAAAACCCGTCCCGTATCAAACCCGTGGCTCGAAATACCAGCAGCGGTGTGTCGACTCGAGAATAGTTTGTGCCATAGTCAAATAATTCGCTATTTTCGCTCGTATAATGTGCAACGTTTTCGTATGAAAGTCTGTGACGAAAGTTTGTCGTTTATAATTTTAAAACCTCGCGTTGCTTTGAAAGATATATAACGTCAAGTGACTGATTTCAAAAACTAAAAATATTTCTCTGAATAATTGGTTTAATAGCGTTAATTTGTACATTTGCTCTCCTCGAATTCTCTGAGAGGATCTTGTCGAACGTCATTTCCAAGGGCAACTACGCACCCCATATATCGACCCATGGCGTTTTCGCTTTAAGTACTTGTGCAACGTAACTTCGTTGTCTCTCCGTCGAGCGGGCTGCTCGGCCCACGACTCTTACGCTGATGAAGGGCTCTGTCTAATGAAAGGGTTGTGTGTTTGATACCCTTAAGAATTGAATTACGTTGGGACGGAGGCCGGGACCGGTAGCCATTTCGAAAAGAATAGGATCCAAGCCGGGGCGAATTTATCTTTCCCGGTATCGTGATCTCTCATCGGTTGTGTACGTGCTTTATGGTGTCGTTTATTTAACGACGCTTATTTATACGATACGATACGCTTTTTTCCACTGCACCGCTGAATGGCGAAAGATGAAAGGCACAGGTAATTTCGCAAAATTAAAGAGTGCGATGAAACAATAAGACGCGAGAGGAAAAATCGTCGAAGGAAATTGAATCAATTGAGTTACACGAAAATATTTGTAGACAGGATATTCGAAATTTGTCTTCTATTAAGAAAAGCACACGAGTTTACAGATTTTAGCAATTTCTTAAACAATTCTTGATCCCCGGCTTGATTTTCAGCAGTAAAAATATTATTTTCACTTCTGTTTTGTTGACATAAAAACCGGGACGGAGGTATGAATTTTCTTCTACGATAACGCGGTTTTCTTGCTGTGACAGCAAGATATTTGTATACGTGCAGAAACGAGAACAGGGATCGCTCAACGTCAAATGGGACAATGAAATTCACCCAGCATCGTAGATGTTTAAAAACGTGATTCTGTGTCATCTATCCTGAATGTAAAAGCGCGACGATAAAATTGTACCGACTTTTAAACGTCAGCTGTCCAGTTAGCAAGCAGTTTCATATTTCGTTAGCCTTGCGAGTAGAAATAAACCTGCATAATCTGTATTTTTTTTCTTTTTATACGTTCGTTTACGAATAGGATTACAGCTGATGTTTGCGAATATAATGATAACGGTGGATGCACGCGTTGAGATCAGCGGTAACGATATAAAACGTAATATATATAGGGGGTGGGAAGCGTATAAAACTGACAGAAAATACATACGGGAAAAAGACAATGCGAATATGGAACTATGGATTAAAGGTATGCAGAAATAAAATCGTCGGTATTACTGTAAATTCTAACAATATTGGTTTAAATCTGCAAAGTATCTGATTTATACTTTTTATCGTTACTTTTCATCTTTCACGTGTGTGCATATGTCGCTAGAATTTTTTTCTCTCCCATCGGAATCCATTTCGTGGTTCAATATTTCTGTTTCTCGACGATAATTAGCTATTAAATGGTACACGATCCACGGGACCAGAGGTACTTTCATCGATAGAATTTCAATCGGACCGGTATAAAAAGGAAATCCATTCTCGCACCCAATCACACGGCCGACCGATGTAGCAAATTTAAATACCACGATCACGATGGAATAAAACGAAAGCACGGCGCGTTCGCGTTCGTAACGTTATACAGAAATTGGGTTACACGAAAATCATTTCCGTCGACGAGGAAAAACTCTTTAACCCCCGATGAATCGCTCTTTTTTTTTTCATTCGTATTTGAACGAATCCCTTCGAGGGTCTCGAATTAGTTGGGACCAGTTTGAAATCACATTAAAAAAATATTCGATTTCATCGTTCAAACTTCACTACCTATGAGTTTCCTTTGTCCGATTGGGGTACTATGAAAATTTATCTCCACGAGGGTTTCCACTAATTGAAAATCGATTTTCAATGATCTTCTTTTTTTTTGCGACAAATTGTCCTTTTATGCACGCTTATATGCATTTCAATTATCTCGCTTTACTCGATTCTATCGGTTGCTTGCAATTACGAATAAAATTTTTTTTATCTTTGATCGGATTTTCAGTTTAATAACTGTTTAAAAAGTTTCAATTCCAAGATTTCCTGTGTGCCGCTCGTTAGATATCTTTACAAGAACTTCATCTATGTTTCGAGCCGCGCTAGAGATTACAATAAACAGGTTGTACGCGACTTTTCGAAGCCAATTTCGAAAGTTACGCCCCCGGTTCACCTAACGGATCTATATATTCCGGATTTCCGGATACGCGTGCGCACCTGCGCGCACATATGCTTTTTACGAGAACAATAAAAACTAAATAGTATCTCACCCGGGTTTAACCGAACCCCGTTACCCGAAATCGCAATTTTACAACGTGATAAAAAAGAATGTGCAGAACGGAGAAAGAAGAAGAAGCCGAGAAAACAAAGGACGAGAGGGTGAAGCTGACGGAGACAGAGGCTACGTATGAATAACCGAGTGGATGTTTTCAGACGAACGTTTTCCCGAAATAAACGCGCACGGCATTTTCTATAATGGCTCACCGGCATGGATCGCGGTTTTTGGACGGTCTTTTTACAGGCCGGAGCTTTTCGCCCGTGGTACTCGTGCCTTGGTGAGATGCCAAGTTGCAATGCGGACCCGTATTCTATTTTTTTAAGGAAGAACGTTCCTTTCCCAGAGACTTAACTTTAATATGCGAAATCGAGGAATTTTATTTTATACCAAGATCTGGAAAAATCAAATTGAATATAAAAGTATGAAATATAAACGATTCGATACTTTCGATCTTAGATGTCGATGAAAGAGATCGAGAGACCTTATTCCTCTGCTACTTTTTCTCTTTCCCAACGCTTCGTTGCGGTAAGTGATCCATTTACGAAACAATCTAGGTAGCCGCACACTAGATGATTGCGATATAATGCGAGGTTTGTTGGGTCTAGAACGGCAACGATCCCTATGGTTGATTCACTTTTATAGTGGTTAACGTGTAGGTAATGAGAATTTATAAGCTTCCGATCTGAACGAACCGGGTTCACCTTACAAGGGAAAGTCAGAAATCGATTTCGATCACTTTGATCGATCGATCATTGACAACTTCGAAGGTCGATCGGTGTAGAATATCAGGTGGTTTCGTTGGTCTCGTTATCGATTCGCGGTTTCTAAAATGTACCACCGACGTAACTGCTTTTTAATGACATAACGATGATGAGCATAGAACCGCTAACGCCTCTAATGGTCCCGTGTGAATTAGGCTTGGATTAAAAGCTGTTACGTTTACGGTATAAATCAAACCACGTTTTCCTTGCTACGAAGCGAAACGGAAAAGCTACTAATTAAGGAGAACAATTTCCCTAAGAGAATAGCCCTCTATGAAGACGCCACGTAATATCGTAATCAAATCTTGTGCTTTGTGGCTGATACAAACGTATACGCTCTATCCATAGATTAGTTGACCACCTTTTTCCTGTTACATTTTTTCTTAGGTTTTTTTTTCGTCTCTTAACGCGAATGAACTTTTCTACCATTCCTTGTAATAATTTCATAATTTATTGCGAAGGATTATTATGAAATATAGACAGCCGTTCAACTGTCATTATAATTCAATTTGGCGTAATTGCATCTTCATGCTGGAGGCAAAGTTTTTGATAGCTTTTACGTCGTAAATACGTTATTGGTTTGTACATTTAAACGGATTAACGTTAAATACAAAATAAAATGCAATTTGTCGAGATAGAGGGAAATAATTGATTTACGTTGATGCCTGTTTAATTCGTGGATTAAACCGAAAAAGTAGGTCAACTCATAAGTTCATGCATAATTTCATTTCCATTCTTCGCGTACTCGGCTCGTCAACGAAATTAATCTTCCTCTAATGAGATAAAAAATAATATTACGCATATTCGTGCTTATAATAAAGCTACGGGTTCGAACTATGCGTAACGCTTCGAGCTGCCGTCTTAACGAGAAGTTATACCGTTCACGATACTTCTGCTCCGGCTACCAACGGTGAGGCATTAACAGGATTATAGCTGGTGTAATTGAAAAGTATAGGAGCGGGCTTTCAACTTCCACAAACTTTTAAGCAATACTAAAGCCCGCGTCCAAGAAGTTTACCGGAAGCAATGCGTTATCGCGTTACGTTTAGCGAGTGCCTCGCGAACTTGCCCGATCCATAATTGTGCTTATACGGGATCGTTACTCGCAGCCCAAGCTTCGATCGTCTTCGAAGAAACTCTTAAACTGGGCCAGCTTGCTAATTAACAGAAATCAAACGTCGTCGTTTCAATCGGGTAATTGCTGAACGATCACTTCGAAAAGACGATCGTATCGCAAACGTCTCAATATCGAGTGTCTTAACAACCCAAGATCGAGCAATTACGATTTCCTGTTTCTCGCCATTCCAACAGCCTGTTGATCACGAGTTTCGTCTCCCTTTCGAAGCTAGGATCTTCGTGAGAAATCGGTAGCGTGCTCGATCCGGGATAATTATATCAGCGAATCGAACAACCACCATATCAGCTGCTTTCCGTCCAAGAAATTGTCACGCAACGAACAAAGTAACGTACGCGAGGTAAAATGCATCTATTCCCTTCGATGGGTACGCTTTCGATTAATTTTGCAACGAATCCCGCTCTATCATTTCGCTCAACTATCTGGCAGGTGTTGCAAACGATCGATTCCACGGAAAAGTAGAGCACCGTCTATCGAGATGGTGAATTTCAAAACAGAGTAGATCCGATTCAACTTTACTACGGAACAACCTCGTAAATTGATGGTTTACGCTGGTCGAAGGTTTTTGTTTCAGTGAGCTCGTTTCTGAGGATCTTTGAAAGTAGACGGTTTCGTTTACTATATCATAACTATATTTATATATTTTTCTACAGGGCTTCCCGTCGAGGTTTGCATTCCTGTTTTTACACTCAGGTTATGCGTTGAGATATGAATGAATAAAACTATAAACATTTGTTCCTTGTGTACTTGCATATGTATGAATAGTGAGTGCAGTAGTACAAGTCAACGATCGGTCAGTCGTATGCTTTAAATTGCACATACAGTGTATTTGAAATAAGTGTTAAAAATGCCATTTTCTTCAATTACCCTTTCAATAGCGTTAACCCGAGGACGCAATGTTCGCAAGAAATCGTTCCGAAAGACTTTCACCTCGTTGTACATTTAATTACCAGCAGCAAAGTGTAACAGTTTGAACGGCTCGTGATCCGAGCTAGACAACGACTATGCTAATGGCCGATACAGTGCAGGGGATATCTTAATACCATCCACGGCGAGCTCTAATAACCGGTCGAGTGGCAATTACGATTTCCTGTTTCTTGCCCGCCGAACGATCTAAGGCTTTTGTCTCCCTCGAGGTAAAACCTTGCCAGTCCCTCGCAAAAGACGGAAATCTTCAAAGAAACGAGAGAGAGAGAGAGAAAGAGAAATCAGCTTGGGAATGAGCGAGGTTTGCGTGCAATCGCAAATAGAGATATCGTCGACCTTAGAGCGTAACACGGACCTCGCTTGCCGCTTTGCACGACAGACAGGCTACTTTCGAGAAACTAGACAAAGAGATTCTTAACCAATATTTACACTAACGCCATTTCACTGGAATAAATTGAAAATTTTTGAAATTATTTAAAAGGAAATATCAAGAAACTTGAAATTAATTATCATAATTTGGTAAAACGAGAATTGAAAATATTATCGAGAAATTGTTTGTGGGTGAAACGAAGGGAAATCCACGATGGCGGGCGTGGAAGAAGGAAAGAGGAATACGAACGGGTCCGTTTCGGTGAGCTAATTTCCAATAAAAACAGTGGCGCGTGGCCGAGTCGCGTTCACTGGGAACGGAGGAGAAAACCGCGGCCGAATTAACATAATACGACAAGGTGGAAGCGGTTTTCTTATTGCTGCCAGCACAGGGATACCGATATTGGTCCCCTTTAACATACAGATGGCTTACTTGAAGCCACGACAACGAGCCCGACCAAGCTTGGCCCGCTGTTTTCCTCGCCAATAAGCCACTAAAAAGCCGAGTAACTCTCCTTCTCTACGTTCCTCCTCTTCTTCTCGCGGTTCCCTTCTCGTGAGAATATACCACGAGCTCGGTGAAATCTTATTGCTTTACGACAACCTGCAACCATGCAAATGGACCTACCTACCTTCTCTATTCTCTACGTGCTTCCGTTGAATCGCGAGCTTTGTAATTTCGTTCCTTCCTCGGAAACACGAGTCTTGGTTAATACGATAAAATCACGGAATAAATAAAAAGAATGGCTACGATTCTGTCGGATATTCAATGGGGGGAAAAAAGTCGTTCTTTATGTTTTGTATAGAATCACATTCGTCGTCGGGAATGTTTCACGCGTGCAACGCGTAACAGTCTCTCCTCCTGTTCGACCCGGCAGCTTCTGTGGGAAACTCGGTGAAAACATCAAAGCAAAGACGAGCTAACGATACGAAACGGAACGTCCGACGATGTCAATTAACGAAATGGAAACCGCGGACCCAACGGTCGAGGTTCTAGCGAACGAACGAACCGCTAGGCGGACGGAAAAAACGCTCGCGAGAACGTGTGGTAGAAACGCGTGAAAGGGACGAGACCCGAGCCAGACGACGACGTTGCATCGAGAGGCGATCCCGACCCGTACAGGATAGACACTTTAATAGACGTAATGAGGGTAATTGAGTTTTCAAATCATTCGTTTTGATTACATCTACGCACGGACCGGTGGGCGAAACATAGGGTAGGTAATTACGGACCGCCCAGTCCCAAAAGAGCAGGTGCCTCTCGGCCACGAGATCGAGGTGTGAGGTTCAAATACTTGGACCGCCCTAATAGCCTCGAGGTTACAGGTCCCTTCGAGAAACCGGAGGGACCAGACCGGCCTCGCATCTCGCCGAACATTGCCGTGTATATATGTGTACACCTATAGGCGGAATAATAGTACCAGAGCCGAAAGAAAAATGCATCCTTCGGGCTGACGTGAGAATCGATGCCGGCCAACGAATCCTCGTCCCAGGGATTAATAATGCTTTTATTTTTCTCTTTGCAAAGGAGAACGCATTCCCAGGATCGCGGAAGCTTGGATGAAAAGTGAACTGAGCAATTCATTTGCTTATTCGATTAGATAAATTGATCTTATATGGGATAATTAACCGTTTGCCAGCGTATTTTGAATATTTTATAGATTCTGAATAATTTATATCATATAGTTTTTTATGTACTCCAGTCGGGCTGTAACTTTTGATTATGCAAATTATCCATGCATTCTACTATCTTTTTATGTTCGAACGATGTTCATCTGTTTTAAAGATGTATAAAATGAACGCTCATGCTCGCCACGTATCGCCCATAAGAGTTCAGTGCTTCATGAATATGTACATACGTGATATCAGCAGTGGTGTTAATAAAGCAATTTATGATTTCATATTAATAGCCTCGGAAGCTGTACATTTCATGAGATTTCAATGCATTATCAATTTTTAAATACAGCTTCGCACAATAATAATGAAAGCAATAACAACCAAAGAGGCTGTTTAGTAGCGAAGATATTTCGTTTTAAATAAAGTCTGGATAGTTTGAAATGCTGACGCGGTATTCATTTGTATCTCGTGTAATTTGCAAACCGAGTTCCGTGCTTGCTCGTTATTTACCCATCGTTTTTGATTCACGTTTTCCCTCCTTAACCTTTTATCCCGATTCCGTGATACGACCGCGTCGAGCTCGCGAATATCCGCGGGCCATTTTGGCAATGATCCAAACGTCCGTTATAGAATTTAATAATCCCTTGTAATGGACTAGTAGTACTTTGCACGGACGCGGATAACTGTGCGATACAAAGCGGATGTAATATCTGGTCTCGTTAACGAATTTACGCTCGTTCAAATGCTCTAATCACAAATATAATCATTTAATCGTCGATGAACTAACTTTTCTATTTTACACTCGTTAGAAACAAAAGAAAAAAATATAAAAAATAAAATTTTAAAATAATCCCATAAATTCATTAACCAGAGCAGTATTTCCAACCTGAACACCGTGCAAATATGATGATCCATAGCTTCATCCACAGGAATACTATTTCGTGATCGTAACCAAGTGTTCTAGTTAATCAGCCCAAACAATGCTCTCAGATTCAACCTTAATTACAACATCACATTATTCTCTCAGACTCCATTTCGATCCGACGATCCGTACTAAACTAATAATAACTGAACCAGCTGCCGGTCGGTCCGTTTGCAATATAACCCAATCAAACCCATCAAATATTTTCGAACTGTAACATCGGTTCCCAGTTCGTCGTTCGTTCGTCGACCGATATGGATTAGCGTTACACATTTATCGCACATAGAAACTCCATTATATGTAGAGTGAACACGTATTGCATGCTTTCATACGTACACGCAAACATTCGAACGGTCAGCTGTAATTGTCTAATGTGAAAGCAGTGTGCACGGGTATAGTATATATCGTACTATAGGAACTGAACGATATTCAGCTCGCGGATACCGGCAATACGCTTCAAATTGATAGGCTTCAATTAATACAGCCCAGGCCTGGTCTGCCATGACACTGACTCGATAATGCCGGGTTTATGAGGGTTTTAGCCGGAGCATGTCACTTCCATGGACCAACTAGCTTCGTTCACGCGTGTCCTCGTAGCTGCGTTCACGCACGAGATACGCATCGCTTATATTTCCGTGTGTGTGCGTATGTGTGAAAGCTTGTGCAAGCTGCACCACGTTATACATCTATGTACGTAGATACTAGTGGAAGTACGCGGTGATTAGATACCGTTGGATCAGGGAATAAACTTTTGCGTGAAATAGCAGAGCGCAAACGATGAGCGCTTAGTTACCAAGTTGCTGCAGGAATAATTCATTAACGCGTTGAATAGCTTCATCGATCGAGGGATTAGCAAACAATTCAAAGATTGCAGGGTTTGTACGTTCCGTTCTTTGATGTACAGTTAAGCTAGGAAGCAAGAATATTTTCTGATAACCCTCATAATCGTGTAATGCGTTCGCATGCATATGCAACGTATATAAATATACATAGGCGGTGTGCCGTACATATAGAAGCTCTATGAAATATGCACGTATATGTGTGAATTCCTATACAATGAATATTCATGGGGTTAGCACATGTTTGTCCAAGACCCACAGATGTAAACATTTTAATCAGTGCTGGATGCATGGGTCTTGCTACGTCTGCCGATTTGAATCGTCTAAGTCCTACGTTGAAAATTGATAATTTTAATTATTTTCGAATATTCCGATATTTCGGCACGATTTAACAACGAATTCGTTTTCGAAAAATTTCGTCCACGGTCTCAGTTGGCAGGCTCGATCGAAGTCCACGAATTATCTCGGCTGAGCTACCCCTGAATTTATCGAACATCGAGCGCACGCGTTCTCGAGCTTTGCGAGCAATTGTATCTCGCACGGTGTGTGTATCGTTAAACGCGGTCGGTTAGCGAACGTAGCCGGCCGTTCGTGTAACGTAATGCCTGGCGCAAGGTTCACGGTGTAACACGTTAAATGGCCCTTGCCCCGAATTTCCTTTCGGTAATTAACTTCAGCGCGGAAACGATGTACGCGCGTCTCTCGCCATTGCTAATTAGAACGTCGAATTATCCGGGCTGGTTCTTCGGCCCGTATAACGAATGTTTAAACGTCGACCGTGCCAGCGGCGACGAGCACGCGACGAAGCGAGACGGTGCATTCGAAAAAGTTAGCCGGGCCAGCCTCTCTCTGCCAGTTTTTAATTGGATCCGAAGGAGAAGTTCGTCGATTCGTTAAAAATTTAGTTAGGTCGGTCGAGTCTCTTTCATTTGGAACTGGCTGGAAATTGTTTCCTCGACGTGTCTGCTGGTCATTCAAGACGAACGTTTCCCAGGGAAAACGAATTTCCAGCGAGAAAACTAGAGCCGCGAGTTTTGACGTACCAACTCGTATCGCTGGAATCGAAGTTGAGAAAAGATAGATCGAGAGGACAAAGAAGAAGAACGATCCTAAACGACGAACACAAGGGTAGAAGGCATTTTTTTCACGGTGATCCATTGCGAGCCATACTTCCCAGAGTGACTTATGACGGAAGGGGAACGACTCGCCGTGAAAAATAACAAATTATTGCAATATCCATCGAGCCGACGTGGCCTCGTATGGGGTACTCGCGAGTGCCACGAGCACGTGTATATCCGTATCTTCGAATGTTCCTTTTTTTTCACCTCATTGCTTCTCTTGTTCTTTGTATATTCCTTTTTACCCCTTACGCGGCCTATGGTAGACCGCAATAGATGCCTGTACCAAGAGGTAATCAATAATGACTTAATGTCCTCCAATAACGGACACCATGGGTGGTTCGAGCTCTCTCCCTTTAGGGCTCCTCATGCTCGAGAGATCACTCTGCGCGAACTTCTTCTCGCCTTTTTGCGCTCGCCGTTATTTGCCTGCCTCTCTCACTCTCTTTCTTATTTCTTCTTCCTTTTCTTTTTTTTTTTTTTTTTTTCTCTCCTCTTTCGTCCTTTCGTTCCTTCTGCCGGCTAATATACACCCACGTCCCCTTTGATCGTTAAAACCGAGCATACTTTTGCAGAGGGGTCGCCCTCTTCCTTCTTTAAGTCTCGACTGGTACCAGCTATTAACCGTCCCGATGTTTCTTTGACTCGTGATCCGGCACAGAAAAGAAGGGGGGACGAACGGCATCGGAATAAATTAAAACGCGGCCAGCTAGAGGAAAAAATTCGAATTGTGTCGTTCCAGCTAAAATACGGCTCTTTGATTAAGGGCTCGAGGATGGACTTGTCGCACGGTATTTATGGCTTCGACTGTGCACCGGAGAACGATCGACAGCATCGTTCATGAACGTGTCGCGAAACCGTAACGATCTAGTCTTGGCGTTTATATCTCCTTGAGAATTGTTCACCAGACCGGTAATCAGTCGCTTTTCTACCTTTCCTGTTCACAGTCGTTCCCCGATTGTACGTTGTTCCTTTAAGAAACTGGTTTGACACTGTTAACCATGTGTGGGAGGTACATTTCCATTGAAGACAGTCACCGAGTAGATTTCTTAAAAATAACAACGTTCGATAGCTTGTATCGTGTCAGATATGAATTAAAACTTAACAACGATTAATTTTTCACCTATTAACGTCAAATGAAACTGTGAAAAGTATTTCATTTAAAATCCTTTGTCAGGTATGAAGAGGAACGTAAAATTGCAAGAGTCATATATTCCACGAACTGTACGATTGTCAAAGTTTTAACACGGTAGTCAAAAGTTTCAGCACAGAACGAACAGAATAATCGTAATAATACTGAACATTGAATTCGTCTGAATGGCAACTACACTTAAAACAAGGCACAGTAATTCAAACAACTTTGAAAGCCGTTCGTGTACAAAGGAGATAAATCTGCAATGAAAATGCGTCTCCTAAAACCCTTCAATTTCGTCTAATAACATTCATCAGTGTCGCCAATAATTTTGAAAGACATTCTCTCGATATCGCTTTACACGCCTTGTACTTGCCTACTCCCCTCCTATTAAATCCACAATAAATTAACTATTTTTACTCGAAAACTATAACCTGTGCGTACACACATTGTATTACGTTCACGTGGCACGGTATTAACGTGCAATTAAGGTTCATCCCGTGCGCACACATAAATTTCGCGAAATTTATATTAATTTCATTCAGTTCATTGAAAAACATCATCGAAGGCGGCAATTTCGATAATGAGACAGAGACTCGCGGCGAGTCGAGCATGCTTTTTGCTCGGATCAAAGGGAAACGGACCTGGAGCCCCTCGAGCGTAGATCGTTTTCGATCGACCATCTCGGCCCGACTTTTTCATAGGTGGAACGAAAGAAAGTTTACCAAGCAAAGCGTAATGCGTTGCCACTTAAACAGAATTATGTACAGCGTCGAGAGTAAAGTGGGCTTTCCTAGAGAAAATGGCAAGAATTTTCAAAATCTGAATTTTGACGATATTAATATTAAAATAAATTTAGTCGCATAAAATCTATTTTAAAATTTTGTCCCATGTCTTACGAACGGGAATGTAAGTCGGCGAGGAAAAAGGGTTTGGACATCGTTGTAACTGGGAGACGTTTTCTCTGCCATGAATTAATCATCTCGCTGGTGTATAAATAATTAGCCGGCTGGTGCAAAATCGTCGATAAATATTTATAGGCAGCTGGCTCGATATGCAAGCGTAATAGCGATTGTTACACCGGCACTCGCCAAAATAATCGCGGTTCTCGCTCTTGCTCCGGTGCAGACCGACGATTTACACGGGAAAATAATTCGTACGGCAATTTTACCATCGGAGGCCGAAGTAGCTGATGGGAAAGAGAGAAGCAATCGTTCCGCGTGATCGTGTGTTATCGTTTGAACGACCGCAACCATTTCCACCGGTGCTCTCTTTTGCCCTCTCTCGCATCGTTTCATTCCTCTCTCAGCCTTCTCTTTCTACCGCGATTCGCTCTTTTCTCCGCGGATTTTTTTTTTCATATTTCTGCCGCTCCATTTCGCGGCGACAGGATTTCACGGACAGTTGATTTCATCCCGTCCGTTTGTACGAATCTCTTTTTAATTCCTGTTGTATCTTCGATTCCATGAGAGCTTCTCGCGCCGTGCAGATGGAATTATGGTCGCGGCAAACATTGCAAAGAATTTCGTATCGTAAACAGCGTTTGCCCCGATCCATAAAATCTATAAATTAAACTAAATGGAGTAATATTTTATCAAATCGAGAGAAGCAATTCTTTTTTTCTCTTCCTTTTCATTTTATACCATTTTCCTCTTTCATTTTTATTTCTCAACTCCGTAGAATTCGAGCATCGTTTTTCCACTCGTTTTTTTCTGCAAACTTATTCGACCTCCACGTACTCGCTTTTATGGATATCCATTTAAGTTTCGCGGCTAGACGAGCTTCTGCTGTAGGTGTGGTTACGTGGCGTAAAGGGAAGCTTCCCTTCGTCGCTCCTTTTTTCTGCTTTGCTAAAAAGATACCACCGAGTTGGTCTGCCCGCTGTACACGTAGCACTTTTCCTCGGACCACGGGTGTCGACCATTTGTTTTCTCTCACGGTGTCCTCGAACGTGTCGTTAACGTTTAGACTACACGTGATCGATGCAAATTACAGAGGGAGAAACGAAGAAATTGCATAGCACGCTGGATTTTTACAGAAAGGATACACAGAAACACACTGGGATCGCGTGTTCTTCGTGTTCACGTTTCCTTTTTCATCCCCTTAGGCTATATTTGTCGCGATCGCACGATACTCGGACAAATATTGCTGTCTATAGACATTTCCTTCGTGAGCAAATCTAATGGTTATTTATTTCGCTTCATGAAAATATTACATTCAACTGTTCCATTGAAACACTGTGAAGGAACGAATGTGGATTAATAATTTAGACGTATACAAGGGGATACACAATTAGCCTTTCGTTGCTTGTTATATTTATCGAACGAAGAAGAGCATATTCGAGGAATCGTGCTGCATGAACACCCTCGCTTTGCTATCATCCACCATCGTACGAAGCTCTATGATTCATAGTTCATTGATTACGTATGTAGATAGATGATCGATTTCCCTATCAGCGTATGAATTTCTTAGGGTACGAGCTTCCTGGCTGAGAAAGGAACTTGGAATTGCGTGGAAATTGTGGCGTACAAGAAGAGGGTAGATGTACCGATTATCTTGAATTTTCTTACTTCCAAGTTATGCACAGTTTATAACGATTGTGAGAACTTCGAACTATCAGTCAGCAGTGATCTCTATGACAGTCAACGTGTTAAGTATCTGATGCTTGTAGATTCTATCTTCCAAAGTAATGAACGGAAATTCCGAATTTAACCCTGCATTTTCAGCGTATTTCACCCTCGCGCAAAAGGTGTCGCGGTAGATTTATCTCTAGACTTTTATCGCGACGTTCGACAGCTGCATCCGAGTGTATTTTATAAGCAGCCGTTACACGATATATAAAATATACGCTTTGCATGAAGAAGCTCTTAACAGCTGGGAAATTCATACGTTTAAACGGCCATCCTCGTTTCCCAAAGATGTTCTCAAACTTCCGCAAGAACTTTGCATTGCTCTAACAATAAGCTTCTCAGTATCAAACTCTACTCGATCGATTCGAATTGAAATTTCCCGGAAACGTTCATCGCATTGAAATAATCATTTCGACATCTACTCTAAGATTACATAGAGGCCTTTGAAGAGGGAGAGTGTCGGTATCATTATCACATCGAACGTGTCATTTCTGTTTCTTTAGACGTCTTCAACAGTCTTCCGCGCATCTATAGAATCCCACGTACAGTGCATAGATCGTATAAAGCATCGTACTATTTTCATCGCGGCTCTTGCACCATTTATAGCCAAACGTCGATATTTCATTGAAGTGCATTAACACCGACCTCGTCCCCTTCCTCGTTACGTTGGTATTTCGTCGTTTGTCAAAGAGAAAAAAAAAACCTTATTTAATTAACGATTTAAAGAAATGAACTGGAGACGGATCAATATATTCGAATTGATTAAAAGAACCGTCTAACCGACTGTTAAAGCGAAAAGTTACGATCGTTCTCGCGACAAGATAATCCTCAACGTCCCGTAACACGCATCGGGATTATCGGGACGCACGAACCGAGACGCGATCAAGAGGCTCCTAGTGAACGATAATTATCTCGGATCGGTTGATGGGGTTACCTATGTACACCTTACATAGACGCGCGTGTATACCTGGGATATCGTTGGAGATCGGTGCACAGAAGCGCCAGATACGATTATACATTTTCATCGGTGCGTTACTCAGGAAGGGCAGATTACCGTAATGAACTCTAGCAACCCCTCTGCACGGTCCAACGACTCGAAATATGGATAACCGCCACTCACCTCCGCGATTTGTTCCCGGCATCCTCTATCCGTCCTCTTCCCGTCGCGTTTTTACCCCCCCCGTACATGGCCGTATTTCACCCCTCTGTTCGTCCTCGACCCCTACCGGCATCGGTTTTTCTATCGAGAAAGGTAGTCGCGCGAATCGATCCGACGATCTCGCGAATGAAATTATTTCGCCCGGGGAGAAATTTCGAGCCGACGATGCTCTTCCCGTGAGGAATTCAATTTCGATGCCACTAGCCGATCCTACATTGCTCAATTTTGAGCATCGCGCTCGAGATGAGAGAGTTTCGTCGCGAATTCGACCCAAACATCGCTACGGGCCACGTTTGATAACGCTGCACTCTCGAATTTTCGAATAGATTGCACCTTTTGTGGTCGGCTGCGTATATTTTTTATCCCGGATATATCGAATTCGATAGCGTGTTTACTATGCTGACGAGGACGATCAATTTTGTGTAAATAGTAGTTTGCAAAATCGATCCAGGATAGATACTATTTAATACAGACATCATCAATGTATCGATTAATAAACATGTAGTTAAGAAGCTTTGGAAATACAAAGCCCAGTAAAACTGTATTTATACCGAGCTCAAGAAAGGAAGTATAACGTAAAGTAAAGAGAAACGCACAAAGCTAATGTTTCTTACTAGAGTAAACGTTTTTAATCAAATACGAGAAAAGATAACGATCTGAAAAAGTCGACGCTGTGCGCTAAAACGCGAGAGATTATGCTTCGCCTTCTGAATATCGCAACAACCCTCTCAAAGCGGATTCGCCGACATAACGCGTGAAACTTACTCGCAGAGATACTTTGAACTTTTACTCCTCTCATTTACCCCAGTTTTACGTTAAGAAACTTCAGCTTATCTCTGATTATCTTTCTAGTCAAACGCTATTCTTTTCCTTCCTCAAATTCCACCACTCGACTGTTGGAACTAAACTGTGAATGTTTACGTAAAATATGTAAAATATTTTGAAAAACATGTTTTACAGTAAAAATAAAATGAAGATCATCGTAAGCAGACGATTCAAGTCGCTCGTACGAATTCATTTCACAGAAACTTCGAAGAAATTGCAGGAAGGAAGCTTTGTTCATTGACTTTTCTTATTGTCTGTTTATAGGGCAACATCGGCTCCATTAATAAAGCCCGAGACGGATGGGCGGCGAAACTCTACAAGCTTTTAATTTCGCGTGGAACGTATACGTCAGGGTAAGACGTGGCGGAACCGCAGGAAAGCGATCCTCCTTCGTCCACCGCCAGCGTTCAAGTAGTCACGGGGGTCTTTAATAAAGTGAACTTTAAGACTCCGGCTCGCGGACGGAGATAAACTTTAACGCGGACTACCGTCTCTCACCGGGTTCGCAGCGGGTTTCGCAGTACGTAGAAAATGGCTGAGAGAGGACCTAACCCGGTGAACGAGCGTCGCTGCAGCGGCAAGTTTTCCAGCAAGTTTCTGCCATGGTAAAGACATCCTCCATTGATGTCTCTCTTTCTCTTTCTCTTCCGTTCAAAGGATGGAAAGAAAGTATCCAGAGAGAAGAGAACGACCGGATAGTTTTCTGATAGTTACTTCAGCTGACCTCGACGAGCGTTTGTTATGTGGAGCGAAACAACTTCCAAAAAGTAACTTTCCAGCGAGTTTACGCTTTACACTTTGACCCGGCGCGATTTCACCGAAATTAATACCCACCACCTACGAGGAAACATCGTATTTTCTCCGGTATTACCAGCGAATCGGTACACCAGTTAATTAAATAGAAATTTTCATTCGCAGTTGCTCGTGGTTTTATCGAAATTTCAGTTCACGGATTAGACATATCGTAGGCTCGTTGCACCGTAACATTCGTTTTAACTCTTTTGCGCGAATTAACCTGGTAGCCACCTTTGTGAAACCATCCGTTCGGGCCAATTTTCCTGTTTGATCGAATCGTCATTGAACCAGAAACGCGTGCCGCGACCTCGGTTTAACGTCACCAGACAGAAACGCGTTTTTAAGATTGCCAATCGATAGTACGTAGGTAAATATACACGGGAAATTTTAGATCTACCACGGACAAGAGGACGACGTTTATCCATAAAACATCGGAAATTTTTGCTTTCCAAATTAGGTCATTTCAAAGGTACGTTGACTTCTACGACTAATACAGACGCGTTTCCTCTGATTGAGCAAGGATTTATTCTTGCCTGATTTATAACCACAATGACACGAGACGCGATTTATTTTTATTTTACGATCAATTCCGTTTCTGCGATATACCGCCTTACAATCAGCGAACCGCTATTAATATTACTGTGCAAGTATCGGTGTACTTGCGAGTTAGTAATACAAGGACATCGTCGACTCGATAACCAAAGACAGGGCTATACACGTTCACTCACTTTCCTCTAATGCTCTAATAGCTTCTTTCAATATCTACTTCCCTCGAGTTTCACGATCTAACCGCACAATTTCTCGATCGCAAGTTGATGAAGACTTCAACCGTTAAACCGGAACGTCGATATCATCCTTTACGAACTTCGACAAATGGCGGGCAACTCGAGCGGAATAAGCTCGAGACAATAAATCGGGAAATCCAGGCAATTGCGTTTGAAAAATCCCGTCCATAAATCGACGAGAAATTTACAAAAGCTTGCTAAAATTATGTAGATGAGAACCCTACGGATTTAAGGATATACCCCAATACGGCAGCGTATGGAATTAACCCTAGATAAATTAAGAAGCGAGCTCATCGAACCCGGCAATTAAAAAATTTTCAAAAAATTATTGCGGTGAAAACACTATAATGTATCAACCATTTTTTTAAATTTTCCGTACCCTTTAAACAAAGATTCATATTCTTATTAAAAATGAGCTTAACCGGGGAGCACCCTGTATAATTTCGCAGTACAATAAATAAAACCCAAGGAAGCATAAAAGTTTTCTCTCGCATTTACTCCGAGTCATTAATATATAGTATATCCCGGAACAGAAATAAAACTCACCATCAGACAGCGTGTCTCTTCAATTATTCACTGGCAACTGGTAAACGAGGAACCACTGGCGAAAAATACACCTGTCTCGAACAACACCTTACGTACTCGCGAAAGTAGCTCCCAAATTACACGCATGGCTACCAGCAAATATTCCGATCGAGGTACAGGGTGAAGGTCAGAGAAGGGTTGGAAGTTCGACCCCCTTGTATCTCCTCCGTCTATTCCTGCGTGTTTGCGTTTACGCGTTGCGCCGTTAACACCGACCACCGAAATACTAAGTGGGGAACGTGCAATCGCGACCCTCGAGCTTGATCGAGGCCAACCCCGTAGTTTCTTCTCTTTCCGTTCCCGTGCACCCTTAGCTTCGTCCCTCTCGCACTGTATCCCTCTCTGGTCGTCCCGGGAGCCATCCAGGCTGGCGGAGATGTGCCATTTGAATACGAAATTCGAATACGCTGACGAACTGTGCATACATCAGTCTACGTCTGTTTGAACTGGTCCCCGTATGGTAATGCTAGTAGCGGCACGGTCGCGACGCGCGTATGAGCCGATTGCTTCGAAACGTTTGGGGAGAACGCGTAAGCCGGATGCGAAACGGCTCTGATACTCTGGCTCCGGTGTGCTTGTCTTTCGGCACTGTTTGCATTCTTCCTTTGTTGACGAGTTTGGTAGGCTGTCGTTAACGTTCAACGGGGAACCATTTGCGGAGAGGCTACGAGAAAGGGTTACGCGAAATGAGGAAGGTAATTAGGGGCTGTGTTTTAATTCGTTCGGGAACAGTGCACAACAGTCGAAGGGAGAAAAGAATATTTGAAAAGAAATATGAAATAAAGCGGATGATGTGCGTTAGACATAGAGAAATTCTAGATCCTTGAAGTTTCCTCGATGGAAACACGCGTTTTGTAAGGTGCCAGGTAAACTGGGTCGATTCTTACAGGTAGCTGCACTTTTCTCGAAGCATATTACGGAAAATACGCAAAGTGAAATTCTTCCCGTGCGAGTATTCGATTGGTAGAAGGTTCGACGTGTTCGGTTCGCTGCTTTTCGTTCCTCCGCGTCAGAAACGAACGCGTCGACGTTACGTTAGAAATCCGAGTACAAAGACGTTTAAACCTTCGCTCGAGACTCTTTTCATGCTGGAAACAATTACGGTAAACATTTCAGGAGAATGCTTTCACATAGCCCTTCCGCGTCAGTACATTAAGCGGCTCGTTGGGGTTGAAGGATTTCAACGCACGAAAGAATCGAGAGCGTTGATTCGTATTCGGTATGCGGCGCGACTTCGCGATACGCTGAAACGAAGGTAAAATCGAGCTGAAATGTAAGAACGCGGTCCCTGACAGGGTAGTCGTTGGCCTACCCTCGTATTTCGTAAGCCTCACACCACAGGAAGTCGATCTAGCGCGAGACTCGGCTCGAGTAAAAAGCTAACTCGAATGTGAAATTTCAAGCGTGGCTTGAAAGGCGCGAGGATTTAGCGATCGGTCGCCTCGGCTCGGCTCGTGTACGCTTGATCCTGAACCGTGAAGACGTTGCAGGATAGAAAGAGACGCCTCGAGGACAAACCGAAGGGAAAAAGGGGATGAAGTGGAAGAACCGGGGTGAAAAAGGAGACGCTACGTTCGAGGGTACGGAAAATGAGAGAGGTGACGCGAGCGCGGGGCAAACTTTAAATGACTTTCACTGTTTTCAAAAGTTAAGTTACCAAAGGGAGTCTCCGCACCCCTGCTCCTCCGTCTCTCTTCTTTTCGCAAGGGATTCTATCGTCCTTCTTCGACCGTCTCCTCTGCCCACCCACCGAACAGTCACTCGTCGTTTCCCTCCGTCGAATCACCTCCGACACCTTCCTTCTCCGCGTTCACCCTCCCACGACAGCCTCGATGTGCTGTTTACAAACCTTGCCCGACTCGTAATGGAACTTTTTTCAAGTTATTTCCGGGGAAAATCAACCGCTGCCTTCTGCCCCCGCATTGGCTGGCTTTTCTCTGTTTCGCTATCAACGAAAACGCTCGTCCAGCCTTGGTGCGATATTGCCGTTCGCGTGAAAATGAGACAATGTCGTCGAATCAAAGTATAATAAAAGAAAATTATAGAAAAATAAATCCGCTAAAAAAATTGTATCTCGTCTGTTATAATAAATATCCTTGATTGCAAACTGTGTCACGAAGACTTCACCCTCTAATTAGATTCGAATCTGGTAGAGAATAAAGATCTTTTTCATTGAGATCAATTTTGGATTTTGGATCAATTTAACCCGACAAGTGCACCAGGGTTAACCAAAACCGTCTGGATTAATGCTCGCACTTCGCATGGCTAATAAGTTAATGTCGTCCGAGAGGTCCTCTTAATGAATGTGACAGAGAACAGGGTGAAAGGGAAATGCAAGGATAGGAGCAGGTTTCTGGCGAGAATACGGTCGACGAGGACGCAACGCCACGAGACGTCCAACACGGGGATAATGCGAGCTGGGGATCCCTGGGAACCTCGAAACCCCCGGGAAACTTTCCCTCGATCCTCATTAAAAGCCGACGCAGATACCGCGTCGCGTCTCATAAAACGTCAACCTTCCTCCGTATACCGGATGTGCCTGAATATATCGGATATCACGGTCGTGGGAGGAAAAGAAAAAGTAATCTGTGTTCAAGACGAGTTCTCCGTGGCTCGGCCTGTTCGCGGCTTCGTGCAGTTTTCCACGGTGAAATCGAACACCGTCGACCCGTCGTAATAGCTAGACGAGTTTTCAATAAAAATTTAATACACGAACGATGATATTTTCGCTGTTCTTTCATACGCCGCTATTCTTAATCGAGATTCTCATTACCGGCCAAATACGCCCGTTCGTTGGATAGCTGCTTATTAACCGATATCAAGTTCCCGTTGCATCTGAATTTCAACTAGGAATCAGATTACTGCTCGAGTTAACGGAAATTCTTGTAAAATCGTTCCTCCCTAAAAGGCTGATTTCGTTCGGTATAGAAGTGTACTTATTTATACATAAGGGGAGGGCGAGAACCCTCGTAAAATTAGTGTATTCTTCGGGTAGTGGCCGTTCGTCGACGTTTGCTCATGGCGACGGAAGCAATCGCTATTCCATGAATAGCAAAAATTTACTACTCGCCGAGGGTACGCCTCTCTTCCTTTTCTTCCCTTTCAGCTATAGAAGGGATGAAAAAGCGCATCCTGACTGGCTTTCGAGGCAACACACCGCCAGAAGGGAGCCAAGCTCGATAATAAATGTCTCGAACACGCGTTCCAACTTTCGAAGAAATTAGAGTGGATCGTACACGAAGCAAGACACGAGTTCTCGTCGCGACGGCTATTGAAAAAACCTGAACGAGCGTTTTCTTTTCCACGTCCGGGAAACAATTGAACCGGATATACAGGTGTACGCGCCCGTGCACGCGATGCAATAATTCACGGGACCGTGTTTTTTGCAATCCGTTTATTTCCTGTTCGATTTACGATCGCAGTAAAACATAAGTTACACTCCCCCTCCGTTTAAGCGTGACACTGTCAATTCCGTAATGTGCCATAAAATTGATTCATCGCGTTTCGTCCCGATGCCAGCGAACAAATAGAATACCGTCTTCGTATGTATTAGATCATCCCCTAAGTAATGTGCTTCTTTCCAAGAGCTAAGATTAAAACAATGAAACAGCTCGCGATCGACACTTATGAAGAAAGTTACAAGAAACGATAGATAGAAAAAAGAAGACTATTTCTCTTAATTTAGAAAACAATTGATTGCTAATAGCAACCGACCCATGGTGGTTTGTTTTACGTACAGTGGAGTTACGAGCTGGCGAGGAAAGGAGCTCGTGTAAAAAAGGGAAAAAGGAAAAAGAGGCTGAGTAAGATCGTCGACGAAAACGAGAGCTTCTTAATCCCTCCTAAATAAGTGCGAGCATTGGCGTAGGTGGCGAACGTTTGTCACCGGGTCGACCCGACGAATTACGCGAACCGTTTCACCCTCTTCTTTCCTCTGCCCCATCTCGATTACCCTCCTCATCCTCCTCTTTCTTCTTCACCTTACCGACCTCCGTTTACCCTTCGTTCCTTTCCTCCCGATTGCGTCGACCAATTGAATTAAAACAGATCGCATCGATCTAGACGCGAACTTCCCGACGTGCAAGCTCGTATATCTCCAACGAGCGTTGAGAGTTCTATTAATTCCGGCTGTTCGTTAGTAATGGAAATTATTCTAGCCTCCGCGGCGCCGTAGTTCGTCGTGGCCGATGCGCAAACACCTTCGCCGAAGCTTTATCGTTACTTTAATCAACGGCTACTTCGATTAATTATGCCATGTACATAATTCATAGCTACGGTGGTCCGGATTCGATTCGTACCGGAGAAGCTGATTCCCCTGTCGGTCGCGTTTAATACTGCCAATAATAATCGTAGTTGTATCGGTTAATCGGCCGTATACAAACAAACGGGAGCGATTGAACGGGACGAAAGTAAAGTTATAGCGGTACCCACGACCGGTCGCCATGACCTTCGATGGAATCCTGCGGACAGGTACACGAGCACCAAGCTCTGATTACCTTCAGCATGCCACGAATCGATACTTCACCGTTATAATTGCCGGACGATCGCGCCGACATTGAATGCTAACAGCTGCCAAGCATCCTTCGTTAACCCTTAAAATCCACACCCTTGCCATTTGATAACAAATTCAATATTTTTAAATAAAAATGTGAAATGGATTTTTTACTTACTTATTAAATCCTTCTGTTTCGTAGAAGGCAAAGGTTCAATTAAATCTCATCGTTTTAATAAAATTAAAACCGAATCTTTGTTTTTTGTCGAAAGTCAAATAGCAGAGTACTATCAGAAGGTATAATTAAATTTAAAAAAATTCCATCTCATATTTTCATAAAGGTAAATCCAACGAAATTTCTACGAAATTAGAATTCATTATTGCAGAGTGAATGTAGAAATTAATGGATATGAAAGAACTATAAATGAATTTAACAAAGGAATGAGTGAGGTAATGAAGGAATATCAGGAATGTCAACTGATATACATGCATAGCACGATTTTAATTTATGACGAATTTTTCATTTTAATTGTAGAATAACAGCTGGTATTACCATTTGATTGATCAGAAAAGAATTGCTGTTTCAAGCATTCAACGGCAACGAGACAAGGCGTCTAATTAAAAATGTCAGACGAACACGTGCCATTCAATTCCTGCGATGTTCTCAAGTTTGTTACACGGAGGAAGAAACTTTCGAGACGCGTTTGCTCGTCAAACCAACCCCACGCGTTTCCGAAACAATTACGATCCATGTTCGTGCATCATTCTTTTTCTCCCCTACGCGAAACGGTATCGTATAACGCGTCGGGCTAAGTGCAACGCTGACAACGCTTACAAGCGTAACAGAGCTTTTTGCGGCTTGTCTTTGCTCACGCAAACCGGCAACACGCGATTCACGGTGAAATCTATGAACAGACCGAGGGATTTTGCAATCGCGAACCGAGCAAAAACCGGCCTGCCTTCGTTGCCGCCTACGCGTAAATTGCAAGAAGTTCTACTCGCTTGCACGAACGGAACACCTAACAATGTGATCGATCCTTTCTAGTGATTCAATTGTTTCTTACGATTGTACGGAATGCCGTGAAAGTGATGGAATACGATTCAATGCTGCTTAAGTGACGAATTTAGCACGTGAGCAATCAACGAAGAATGCATGATGTAAATAACACTGCTTATTTACTAGTATATACAATAGTGTACAGTACCGGGCATGGTAGACTTCCTCAGGAACGATGGCGATGTCCCAAGCTCCTCCTTCTCCAGGCTCCCGATGCTCCCACTTAGACGGCCGCGGGGAGACTGACGGAGTAGGAGAAGAGACTAACGGAGTGGGGGAAGAGGTCTATGACCCCCCCACCACTTACGCTTATGCAAAATTAAAATTTTTGAAAATGCTATTTTTCCCAAGGGATCCTACTATGCGCAATACTGTACTTGACATTTTATTATGCGTTGATTGCATAATAGATGCTTACGCGTTTATGATGTATGTATACCTAAAATTTTTATGCATTAGAACAGGATTCCAACGAGAAGCAGCATCGATACGAACACACTCCGCGTATCGACACCGGACTCAATTTGCATACAGAACGAAATCGTCGTTTATCAAAATCCCTCGTTTACAATGTACCGTGAGGCGAAAAACGTGGCGAACACTTGGCGGAAAAGGGGCGGGCTTGTATGGAAATTTAATTATCTATCTGGTTTAACGCGATAATTCAGTTCATCGAGATTAATAGAATACAACGAAATACGAGGGTGTGCCTGGTTTTAATATTGACACGCGCTAAATCCTGCTCAAACCAACCACCGTTCGATTATTTAATTAAAATATTCGATCCACGCTCGCGATGCTCGATGTTCACGGTTCACTGGAACAATGTAAAACACGATGCCTGGCTGATAATCGATTCGAAAGAACGAAAAATATCATGAATAAACGGCTCGCTTGACGGCTACACGATCCA
This sequence comes from Osmia bicornis bicornis, assembly GCF_907164935.1. Taxonomy (NCBI): domain Eukaryota; kingdom Metazoa; phylum Arthropoda; class Insecta; order Hymenoptera; family Megachilidae; genus Osmia; species Osmia bicornis. Next base: position 7,672,033 of record NC_060228.1, on the reverse strand, counting down.
TTACACGGATTCTCACCGCGACAAGAAAATTCCAGTACGAAACAGTGAATCGTCGTTTCAGAAAAATCGACAACCCGATGCCTGAAGATAGAACGGGGTACACTGAAAACTCTGGCTCCGATTGCTCAAAAGTGGCACGCCTTATGTCATAACACGCCGCCGCACCGACCGGTTGATCCACTTCGTGATAAATGCGAGTGTCACACGCGCGCCACAATAAATCAACCACCGTTGTCCCTTTCGACGGAGGAGATTTTTGCACGGCCCTGGGTGACAACGCTGAACCGGATAAAATAATAAATCGACCAACGTTGGACCGGGACGAACGTTATTATTTCGCGATACTCGCCAACTGTACGAAACGAAATTGATCCTAAGTTTCTCGATGTCTCACCTTCGCAACTTCTCCAGAGGGCAGAGAATGATTGGTCCCGTGGACGATGCTTTTTTCTTGATTGATCAAAGAGGACTCGTTTGTCTCTGTTACGAAAAAACCTGACACCATTTGGCCGATGATAAAATGAAATTCGTACGTGTTCCCGAAGAAATCTTGGTAATAACATCCGTAAGAAGGTGTTGAATGGTAAATTCTATGAGAACGATCTTCAGCCATCGTTAATAAATGGCGAATTCAAGGAGAGACGAACGTTTGACCTTCCGGGAAATCGACACCCGCCGTTAGATCCTTGGCCACAGGCAGCCTCCGGCTAACAAGGAGTTCCCGGCAGAATTTCTCCTTGCAAAATCCTTCGCCGCCGCCGTCGCATCGTCAGATCGTGCACAGTGACAAGGGGAATCTCATTAGCCCGAGGGACAATCCGTGATCTTTGTCCAAACACAGGAGCGGCCGCGTCTCGCAGGCATCCGCCTTGTCCTTCGTTTTCTATCCCGGGATGATCCGACCGGATGAATCCGATTGACGGTTCCGGTCCTCGACCCGATCTCGTTCGGGACCAAGATTTCGTTTCGCTGGTCGTTAAGGGCCGTCAAACCGTGCGAGAAGCGTTTCAAAGCCACGCCAGCGGCAAAGCTCGTTGACAAATAGAAACGTAAATGTGGCGAACGAGAGAAAGGCAAAGTCTCTTGTTATATCGAAAGACGTCGATCGATCGAGCTCGAAATCGTACGAACGAACCTGTTGAATCTTAATATTAGAAATGCAATCAGGAAATATTATGCTCGATGATTAATGCGAACTCTTCAGCTGGAAACTTTCATTCGTTTTGGGAATTTTCTGATAACAATAAAAGGGATTTGGTCGCAAAGACACCATTCCGTTCGTTGAAAGCCGCTAATTAATTGAATCGAAGCGTGGCGAGGGGAATTCGTAGAAAAAGTGCGACGATGGGGACAACCACGATCGACAAACGTTTCCTTAAAACGCTGAGTCCTACGGAAAGCCTGTGTACACAGCGTCGTAATTGAACACCTACAGTTGCGAGAATCGACAGCTCGAAGGGTCAAACCCTCGGCAACTCGAGAGGTAATTTCAAGAAGGTTTCCCTATCTTGTTGCGCTCGATGATACCTGACATTTTCCTTCTCCTTTAGCTCGTTCCCATGAACGAGAACTTTGAGGAGTAACAAGAAAGAGGAATTCATCCGTCGAGGACAAGTATTGTTCGAAACAGTTTCGGTAGATTTTCAATCAAACGTGATTTGCTGAAGTGTCGATGAAGTTTCCCTGGAACAGGAGATCACGAAGTGTATGGAGAAGCGTTCGTGATGCATAATTATTGAACGGGATCGAGGTAAGAGGATTCGCGAAAGAAGATGTCACGTCACAGTTTCCAAGTTCCGTGGGGATCGCTTCAAATTCGAACTCCCGGACTTTAATCTTCTTTCAGTTCACGGAACGCCGAGGCGACGGGTCACCGCAATTTCGAGAGAACATTGACCCACCGGAAATCAGATTACCTTCCATTCATACGAAAACTTCAGCTTCGACCGATAATACCCGGTGACAAAAGCCACGGCGACTCAGTCGTCGAGCACGTTGTCTCCTTATCTGGTTGAGCAAATAAAATTAAAGAAAAGAATAAACCCAAACGAATTCTGCAACACCTCGATCGAAGACAGTCTGATTTTCTTGCTCAAACGTTAAGACGAGTTCGCGAACGATAACGGACAAATAGCTATCCGGCTAATCAGGAAGCACGATCAGCAACTTAAACGAGAAGAGTTAGCCATCGTGATGGCTTATAGCCGGTGACCGTAATTAACCACTTGTCCCCGGTGCTTATTCTCTCTTCGTTCCTGTCTCCTCAAGATCTCGTTCCAATTCCACTTCCGCCAATCCGGCGCCTTAATCGAAAACCATTCTCGCGGCTTGATGAAAAGTCGAAGAAAGAGCCGCAGTCCGTTCTCGTTTCCTCCTGTCCCACCCCATCTCGATTCGACTTGCGAGAAGGACTTCGGTTAAGTTCTTCGTTTCTTATATAAGAAGGCGTTCTTCCAGTCGGCAGTGAAGGAAAAACGTGTTGGAAGTAGTCAATTCTTTCAGTACGTAGCTTGACAGTCGTTTCGTTTGATCGCGTTGCCGAAAGCCTTTTCGAACATGGATGGCCGAGGTGAATGATGGTCGGTGTTTTATTAAGCAAAACCATCGTGCTCGAAACGAAAGGTTCTAGCTACTCAGGCTAGGGAGGATGCGACGAAATACGGTCGGACAGAAACGGAAGTGGTCCGCGGGAGGCTTAATTACGATGTAACCAACGTCGTTGCTCTTGTTTCCCGCGATATCAAGCTCGGGATCAGCGGCGTATGTACGTCGGACAAACTTTAGCATGTCGTTATTAATGTTAGCCGGCCGTTTTCGCGTATCCGATTCCAGCGCACGAGAACAGGTCGAGGCAGCTCATTAATCAGCCCGCGAGGAAGGACGGCGACGGATGCTCGACGTAGATACTATGTTGATGCGGGAGTCGTCGAGCTCCAAATAAATAACGCGTGACTGGCTGGCTGGGTTGCTTTCGTCGCAACCAGCCCCGAGATACTTTTCACCAGAAGGACCAGACCCGACTCGTTGCATCGCGTTGCTTCTTCGAAATTGCCACTTGCAGGAGGCAACGAATTCATGAAGCTTACTTCCTGGATGAAATTCGATTACGAGAGTAACGTGTTTTTGACTCTGAGAGTTTGTCGATTCATAAAACATTATGCCAGACTCGATTTGCAGAGATTGGACGCCGAATTCCTTGCTTATCTTCGAAATACCGATTCTCTGACAGAGAATTTCTCACAGATCTTCATCGACGAATAAATTGTAAAATCATTGAAACAAAGGTTTCTCTAGGAAGAACCGGGTAATCGACCAACAACGTCCCACCTGGTAGATCGCCTACGTGTTCTCGACAAATTTCGCGATTTCCTTTCACCTACGCGATGCTCGTGGAATGTAGACTCGCATTAATTAAATTAACCCGTCTATCGAGAGGCGGAACGTATCGCGTCGCGAAGAAATCGAAAAGAAGACAAAAGGAAAGAGACGGCCGGATGGTTCAGCCGTCGCGTTGGATCACCAATTAGCAGAGCTGCCACTTTCTGCTCGTTTTTCTCCCTCGAATCTAGATAGGAACGTTCACGATCATAACGAATCGTTCGTCGACGTCCGCCGCGAGCCGTACGGTAGAAGCTTTCGAGCGAACAGAAAGGAACCAGTTTGGGACCGGTCCGAAGAAAGAAGGGAACCACTCTGCTCTCGTGGTAGACTGGAGATGGAAGAACCGAGAGTATCCACCGATCGGATTCAAAATTGATATTCCTTTCGTGGCACGACCGATTCTTTCTCTCTTCTTCTTCTTCTACCTCCGTACAAGCTCTCGAAAAAATCGCGAAAAGGACCAGGTGAGGAGGATGCGTTAACACGAACAGACCCTACTCTCGCGTGCATCCCGTATCAGGACCTCGACGCTTCTTTCTTACGGCCAACGACAGCTGCTACGAAGGCTGCCGAGACACGTCGTTACCACGAGCGATAACACAATGACCATGCCGCTCTTCCTACACGGTTATCACCTGAGGATCGCCCGGATGATCCCCTTGCTCGTTGCTCTGCACGCGTCTGCTACGTGCACGCCCTGCTCCGTTCACTTGGCGCGCAGCCTTGGCGGGAAATTACAACCGATTCATACGTACGATTAAAAATATTTTAATTCAAGAAAATGCTACCGATAAATGTCCAAGAATCTCTTTTTCGGTGATCAAACGTTAAAGGATAAACAATTCCATGTCTTCGTATACTGGAGAAGCGAAAACTTTATAGTTTCAAGTTGGTCCCGCGAAAATGGCCGCTTATTCGCGTATAACGACGTCAGCTCGAGGCACGACCGACTTCTCCTCTTATCGTGGTCGCCTCTTTCCGGCGACCAGACGCGGACGACGTTGGACGACGATCACGCACGCATAAAATAAATGGCTCGTAATGGAATTTCGATCCGGACGAAATAAAGAACGACAAAAGGCCGAAAAAAGTAAATGGAAATAAAAGAAAGGGTGGAGGAGGAAAGAAGGAAGGAAGGAACGAAGGAGAGGAGAAAAAAACGGTACGCCGTGTGCCCCGATAGCGGTTAATTATATTGGGGGGGGAAGACTACGAGTGTATTTTATCTGCGCGGGCGACTGAGCCGAGTAAAAGCCCGAGTGAGCCTTGGACAGATAACGGCTGAAAGCTTGCCCCATTAAAGGTATCTAGATACCTCGGACATTCTTCTCAGGAATATCTGAATAATTATCCGACGTGTTGGCGAGATTACGATTTTGTCGCTCGGCCTTCTTCTCCCGCTTGTTCGCCGGACGTCGTCTCGCGTGACGTCCCGGTGCGTCAGGACTTTACGATCTTTTCTGCCACGATGCATTCTTTCCACGTTGCTCTCTCCTCTCCTTCTATTTCTATTTTTTCTTTCTTTCTGTCCATCGCTTATCCCTACCCTTCACGACCATCTTAACCCTCTCTCGAAGTAATCTACCTTTAATCACCAACGTTTCAGTTTAAACGAGCCTAACGCACTCCGGCCGATGCATCTAATTCTCGACGTATTTTTCCATTAACGGGTTGAGATTTCGTGAATAAAAAGAAATAACGCGTATCGTATCCCTCACTGTCAATATGGCTGGTGGGAGCGTTGTTTCGTGGTAATAGATAGATATTTCATTTAGATTTCACTGTACAACGATGCTGTTGAAAATAAACAAAATCGATTGAAATTAATTTGGAATTAAAAAGAGGAACGAAACTAAGGACCATGTCGAGTGAATCTTTACGTAAAATTGACTGTTCCACAAGGTCCCGGTGGAGGGAAAGATATTTCGCGTCGCCTTCTCGGAATTCTGTCGCAATAATTCCAGCGGTTCGATGTTCCTGTCCGTGTTTCCACGACGTCGTGCGGATTCGCGGCTCGCCTTTTTCCTGCTGCCCTCCGCGCGATGATGTACGGGCCGATTTAGCTCGAATATTAATATCGCGTTATGGCACAGTTAAATATCGCGTGGCGCGGGAACGTTGAACCTCGAACACGTAACGCTGCGACCTTTCGGACCAGCATGCAAAAATAAATATTCGAGGATCGTTGTGTATCTTGATAAAAAGAGGCAAACTAAAAAAGAAATTTAAAGGACGCCTGTATTGGATGATAAACGGTCTAGAGCTTGTTAAAGCTTTAATTCATTATCTAATTATTAAATTTCATGACTGAGGTACACCTGACTTTTATTATTTTAACTGAATTATAAATGAATTTTTAATAATCGAAGGTCTATTAATAAGCTTCCAGTAGATAAAGCGATAATTGTATTTGTAATAATGAATTATAGTTTCAAGTTACCAAGATTTCTGTAGAGGAAACCGATCGTGTCAAACAGAAGATTACACGAACGATCTGTCACAGGCGTCGACGACGACGATTTGATATTTTTGGTCGACCAAGCGTATCCAACGGGACTAGAAATCCGTCTCCTGGAGTTAATCCTGCGCGACTACGGTTAATCCCGACGGATTATGTAACACCGCAGTGTTTAAGCGGCAGGCCCGAAACTCCGGAACACCCTCTCTGTTCTTCGTCTCCAGTAAACTTCCCTTAGCGCCCGATTCTCCTTCTAGATCTACCCTTCGGCGTGAATACATTTTCCGCGGCGAGAAAACATTTCCTAGAGCGAACAAGCGATCGAAAGGGGGAGAAACTATTTGACACCTGTTTCGTCGAACGACTTTGCTTAAACGTGAGCAAATTTGATGAATTTGATTATAACAAAAATGAAAAAAGAAGCTGCAGTTCTGCAGCGATTTTATCGAACAAATTGCTTCCCTTTCCTCGAGGATAAAGTCACAAAGTTAGGTAATGGAAAATCGAACGATTCTCTAATTTTGACTTCGAAATCACTTAAAATTCCTCTCGTTGGTCGCTCCACAAAGACATACCTGGCGGCTGGTGAACTGAATCTCTCGTTCGAGCAGCTCACCAGTCGAGAAATCAGAAAATTTCCGCTCGTAACGCGAACACGCGCTCCAATTAAAGCGCCAATGGATAAAACATTAAAACGTCGATAGAAAGAAACGATTCGTTTCGATCTCTCGGTGGTTCGTTGTTTCGATCGTTAATCACAGATAAGCGGAACGTGACCGAGGAACGCCGCGCGGATTTCTTACTCGCGCTTATAATATTTATCGCGCGAAACTCCTAATGACTTCCGAGGATTCATCGAAGCCGAACGATGCGTTAGACGCGGCAGACCCGCGAAACTCGTCCTCTGTTTCGATTTTTCATTAGCGAACGGCAATTACAAGCGATCTCGAGATCTAAGCGAGGTCTTATCTGACCGCGTAGCTCGCTTTATTTACCCACGATGCGGAGAACGGTCCGCTTGAAAATTTCACCGGAAACGGCGCGTCGATGACAAACGCCCGCGCCACCGTCTCGTTAATTAGTATCGGCGGGCATTAACGAGCTCCAGGAAGCCGATAAGAAGCGCATCGGCCTACCAGGTAGTTTCTAGTAGTTCTACCCAGCCAGATAAGGCGACCCGCGTCCCCGTCCCTTTATTTGCCCTCTTTCTTTGGATGAATACCAAGATTATCCCGTATCGCGTAGATCCACTTAGATTCAACCAGATAAACAGTCATACGAATTCTACCTCCCTTCTCTCCTTCTCTTCCCTTACGTTTCTAATTCCATCGAGTCCCATTCGAAAACGGGTTCACAGAGAACGAGGTCATGCTTTAAGTTCGCAACCCTTTGCATTCGCCGCGATACTTCCGGTAGTTGGCGATTCCCCCGGTCGATAGGGAGTAACAGTTTCAAAAAATCTGAATCCTGCATCGACGAATCTGTTTTGTTTCTCGTTCATCGATTTGCATTTGCAACAAGTATCGGTGTTCAAACTTTGTTGCCGTACTATGTATAAATATAAGCTTTCGAAAGGAAGCTTGTTCGAATAAATTGAATATTCATGTTATTCTAATCAATCATCTGTTCTCGCGAGTGTAAAAAAGTTGTAACAGAGCGAAGTCATGAATTTGGTTTGCGGTGCATTCGGAAATCGATCGGTTCCCAGACAGCAACGAAAGACAAGAGCACGCTCGGTATGCAGGTCTGTCCCATTTCGTCGCTCGTTAGAAATGACACGAGGAACGTGAGGTGGTGGCTACTTGGAAGGGTCTTTCGGCCACGAGAAGAGTCCCGGTTTGATGAAATGGTAGCCGAGTAATTGAAATCTCGTGTTCCTCACCGAGTCGATACCACGTCCACAGGCCCTTCGTCTCTCCTTGTCCCTCCAACCCTTACCATGCGCTCCCGTTGCTTCTGTTATTCTTTCTACCGAGATATCCGGACCCGTTCACGTGTCACGTTCGTGGAACGCGAACAGTCAGGTAGGGCCCAGTCCGAAGTTACCGTCCGAACACTATAAGCCGATTATATCTTCCCAAATATTGAGACATGGCTGCTGCGCATCGAAAGCAAACCTCGAATCACGCCGATCGAACCTCGTCCAACCGAACGCATTGATTCCGTGATTGCCGAAGGAGATTGAAGAAGGATTTCGTCCATTGATAGAACGTTTCGAGACGGTGGACAATTTTCTTAGAAACAACTTTACCGTGGAAAAGTTTTATGTATTATCGGGATCAACAATCGAAGGCAAGATGAAAAGTCTGAACGACGTATATCGAAAGGTGTTACGAGATCGAAATATCCGATTTCCCGCTTCTGGTCACGAACCAGGCGAATGTATTACTTATCGAATGTTCGAAAAAGCATAACGTCGCTGACCAAAGCGCACAAATGGGTCGTTCAAGGAATACGGGAAATTGAAACGTTCCCGAAATAAATAGCTAGCGGGTGTACCGATACGATCGGTCGGAACCGATTTCGCAACGGGATACGCCGTTACCTTTCGCAACCGGCGAGACAAAGTTGCCATCTTAAATCGCGATTCATGAAGGAGGCAAGAGAGAAATTGAAATTCATAGCACAGTTTCGCGCCTGTTTTTCGATCCCGCCGATTCCCAGCATCGCCTCGTTCCTAGGGAACGTAACGCTGCCGGCGATCGTTGCCGTTTTCCACCTAGTACCATTCCACTCGCGAATTTGCATAATTTTACGCGCGAATAAAACTCGTGTTACTTCGTGCTACGTTCGCGAGAGTTTTGCCGCTTTCGCCGGAACAACAGCCAGATTCCTAAATGAAACGGCAGCTATGTTTATCGTAGATTGAAAAGAGATGCGAGAAGGTACAACCCTTAAATTACACTTAATTGAAATTCAATGTGTCAACAAAAATTGATCATATTTTTTAACCGGAAAGTCAGTGGCTGAAGGAGGAACGAGTGTGGAAAGAAAAATTGTTTTTATCTCAGGGATCGAGGAGGCTCGGTATCGCCGGTAACAGGCGCATCGTCGCGATAAAATCGAGATCGGGAGCGGGCGAAGGAACGTGTGTGGACCGATTGTGTGTTTCACGGGCTCCCAGTCAGCCGTGGCAGCAGATGTTTCGAGATTCTTAAAACGTTTCCAGCGTGGCCGTGGCCGTGGCGAGGCAAAGACTGTCCGCCTCATCCCTACGGCTGTTCGAGCGGAATCGTCGAGCGAGAACGGTTGTTCGACGCGCGATTCTTTGGCCAGCCTCGCCGCTTCTTACGTTCGACTCCCGTGAGCCCCGAACAGTATTTAAACCGCACGATAAATTAAGCCGGACCCTCTTTCCGGCTCGTTCGAGCGAAAGTATTTAAACTCAAAACAAGCTGAGCGTCGCGCGAGACCGCGAGAGAGCCGAAACGCTCGCTCGGAATTAATCCCGATGCCGTGTTACCTGCAAGCGGATTGCACGCTCCCGTAGGGCACTCGCGCCAGCGAACATCACCCTTGGAAGAAATCCAGGCACTGGGTGTCGATTCTCCTACCTCCACCTTCACCTTCTCCTCTGATGAATTCACGCGCGTGTTACATATTAATAATGCAAAATCGCAACATGCTTATTAAATGTCAACCACCGATTCGTTGTTTCCATCATGTAGGTAGACGATAAATGATTTGTAATTGCAGCAATCATCGTAATGAAATTAATTCTTAATCAAATTACCTACATTCGGTGTGCTCCAATTTAACGGAATAAGGTCTATCGTTTTTTCAGCTAATACCTATTTTAAGAGCTATTCTATAGACAATTCTATGAATAAATTCAAACTGATTCGGATGTGCCAGAAGTTTATTGCCGACGTAGATTGTCAGCGATGTATTCGTTCAATGAAAATTTCATGCCGTATCCTAAAATTATATCATTCTATGGCAACTGTTGTATATCAACCGTTATAGAAAATAAATCAAATTTTATTGTTCCGCTTTGCAAAGGAAATTGATTCGACCGCTTTCGATTCACCGTGCGATCTTTCGGGCCGAGTGATTCGAGTTTAAATCGATCGTAAGGAGGGGTTATTGGATCGTTCGGATGAAGATCGATAAAAAAGTAATCGCTGTTACTTTTCGTTTTACTTCGCGTAATCGCGCGAGACGCGAGGCATTAATTATGAGAGCTATAGGACACCCGTGTCTCTGTCAAAAGGCTCGGCCCGTCCGCTCTGTTTTTCGCGTATTTAATTATACGGGGCATGTCTGTTGCAAAAATATGACGCGCAACGGCACAATTATGTAAAACGAACCGGCACGATAAAGACGTTTCGACCGACACCGAGGAACTGATTATGCAAACGCGACCGGTTGCGTAAGTCTCAGCCACAAAGTTATGAGCCAGACCGGAGACGAGTAATTACTATGTTGCATTTTTGCTGTCGGATCATTGCTGAACATTCATTATTCAAAATGTTCGCGGAAAGGTACGGTTGTCCTTTGTAAATACGAGATCTGACAGTTGCTGTCCATACATGCTGCGACACTAGTACCGAGCTGTTTCGAAATAGATTTTTTTAATTATTTTGCGGCATAAATAATTCCACGAGGAAAGTTGAACGAACTGACGTTACCCCGAGAAACAAGTTTTTGGAGACGCGAGACGTTTCAATTTCCGAGCAGGATGCCTCAGCTAAGGTTGAAATTTCGAATATTTCTTCTTTAATTTTAATAGCAGATATGGAAAAATATCTAAAAATTGAATAAAATTAAATTATACTTTGGAAAATTGGCTGATGGACGCATCGGATCTCGCGCGGGCGTTAATCTGGACACGGAGGCGGAAAGAAAACATTGAAAACAAGCAGAAGCGAAACGTACGAAAAATCGCGTGTTTTCTCGTGGGATTAAGAGAAGACGGTAAAAGCGGCTGCATTTTGCACGAGGAAGCACGTAGCAGGTAACGATAACGCGAAAGGGCCATGGACAGGAAGCGTGTGCATGTCCCGTGTAAAATTCAGAACGCGAAAACCCGTGCGTCCCTATAAAATTGCAAAATAATTTTCAACGTAAACCCTCTAACCCCCTCCAGGTTTGTGGAGGTTGCTTTAAATCCAGCCACGTTTCCCGAAATAATTGAAGCCCGCCACGCCACGCCCACGCGACGCAATCTCGTTACGATTTTATTGCGGCTTACGCTCCGATTTTATCTGGTTCGAACGATTACGCGTTCGCAGGATCCCTCTGTTTCTACGTTTATCCCGCACTTTTTCGCTCCTTTATTTTTTCCACGGCGACGATTCGATCGCCACTTTACGACGTCGCGAGCCCCGTGTTTTCGACGCGAGCATGATAGCGCGAAAATCGCGCGACGTTCCAGTTACCGCTCGATTCCAGAAACGGTCAGAAGCGGAAGAAGCGAACGAACGAACGAGTGGGAGGGAAGAGTTTCGCTTTGACCCACGCTACGGACGTTGGCCGGATGCGTTAATTAAAAAGTAATAACCTCGTTTGCCCGACCAGCCGTTTACCGACGCCGCGTCCCTCGTTGTACGAACGATCGACTTTGTTTTCTTTTAATTTCACCCAGTTTCGGCCGGGAACGCAATAATAATGTCCCGTTGAACTTTCACCCTGATAGGGGACGCTTTATGGGACGGGTTATCTGCGACAGAAGTTGTGGAACGAAAGAGAATCCGACCAACTTCTCCGGTTCGAGTAGAACAGATAATGGACGATCCACGCGGAAGTGGCTTTGCGAGCACGATAAACTTTCGCGAATATTATTTCACGCGATATCTCAAACCCTATCGCGTCCAGATACGATCCTTTGTTTCTTTCCGCGAAATGTATTAACGCGATATTTTTTGTTGAATTTTCCGACAGCGAGAAGAGGAATTTTTTAATGGGTTAATTATGTAGGTTAATGGAAACAGGAACGAGGAGAATAATGTTCCATAAATTTCCGACGAGAATCGCCGATCGGGAGTTCAATGGCGTGCACGCATTTAAACGTTTTCACTTAATTACGCGATTCGCTCGCGGCGCTGGTCAACAGGCGTTTAACGCCAATTTTATACATGGATGAAGTGAAACTCGTGGTTTCGACTCTTTCGAAGTGCCGGATGCCAGAATCTCCGCACTCGATAGACTTCACCTGCTTCTGATAGTTACCGTTCACGCTGGAATTCGATTAATAATTGATTGACAGCTTCTTCATCCGAAACTGTAAATTGAGCCCGATTTCTGGCTGATCTGACGGAAAGCTGAGTGCCTTGGTTGTTGACGGACCGTTGAAAACTTCATTGCTTCCGAAATTGATTCTAACAGTGAAGTAAAATCTCGATTGTTCATAAACTATTCACTACCGACTATCGATTAATTAATAACATTTTTAACAGCATTACGAGGTAAAGATTTCAATAGGATGCTTCTATATTTATACCGAACCGTCGACGAGCGCCTCGTTAAATGATTTCGCGAATCGCGCGAACGAAAACTAATTATCGTTCAATAACGAAGCCCGGCGCGGAACAACGGGGCCGATTAAATCGGTTCGATCGTTGTCGCGTCGTCAACTCATAAACGCGGAAATCATATCGTGCCGAATATATAGAGAGGGGGCGAGGTGCGAAGCGCGGAACAAATTCGCCGGGTCAAAACGCGACAACGAATTTCCGCGACGCGACGTTTTTCATTTGGCCGGATCGCCGTTAATTAGTTCGTTAACCATGGCGTGTACTCTCTCGCATCAATTCCACTCGGCGTGACGCCGATTTTGGTGTTCTCCAAAAAGCGCCGTGACGTCGTCCCGTTGACGGTAGCCGCAGACGAAAAGTCATTCCGTCGAATGACAGAGATCTCTGCGGACGATCGCGTGCGGCGAAACGGGCAACCCAGGATCCCGCATGGTCCCGTGGCAACGTTTAATGAGGCCGGACCGCCCTGCAGGCGAAACGCTGCCCCTTCTAGCAGGACTCCTCCTGAGGACCACGTTGACCATTCGTATTCTCCCGTATGCAAGAATCCGACTTGATCTCTCCAGCCAGTTGTAAATAGTTATTCGAAATGACAGGCAAATTTCGCCTGTCTCGGGTAAAGAATGCCACGGAACAACGCGAAATACTCGCAACAGCATTGAAATGCGAATTTTTCACTGTCACTGTGAATTGATACTCCCGTCACCCTCCATTTCGCAATTTAAACTTTCCATTTGCTGTCTTACAAAATTCAAAAATGTAGATGGTACTTAAGAAACACGTGTTTCTTCTTTCATTGCAAGTACGTGGGGCACGGAGGCAGCTCCTCGGAATAGGTACTCGTCAACGACACAAGGAAGCAACCGCAGGGAAGGATGGAAAGGAACGAGCGGATGTGCCGGCCGGTTGGTAGGAGGAATATACAAATGTGGATTTAGCGGATCGTATCTTCGAGTCGGTCGAGTTTATCTTTTGTCTCCCGAATACCTCTCGTCTTTCTCTATCCATACACGAGGCCCTTGCCAGACTGCTGGTGCTCTCCTCGTCCCTTTTACCGTTTCGATCGAGAAACCAGCGGTTTCTTATTATTCCCCCGCCGTGCACCATTGTGCGAGCCGGACAAAGCGCCACGGAGCCGACCCCTGCCTTATCCGACCGAAATATTCGGCAATATCCGAATGAACGCTCGACCGGAGAGACAGGCTGGAAAGGGACACGACCACGGCGGAGGATGTATTAAAAGTTGAAAAAAGGAGGATCGCGGTGTAGGACGTTGCTCGCGAGGAAGCAGCCGCGATGTTACGGCTGATAATCTCGCTTGGGAACGCGGGACGATTAACAAACTGGTTGTAATTGTTGCTAATAGCGGGGACCAGGATGCTTTCGGGACTCCTCACGCGGATGTTGGCTGCGTTGCCAGGAGATTTTACGGCGTGACGTGTTTATCTCCGGGTAACACGGAGATTCGAGATCTTAACTTTTGTAAGGTGAGCGTTTACGAACGGGGAATGCTACACGTGGAGTTAGTCAGAGGAACGGGCGAGTGAATTTTAGAAACTCATTTTCATGGTCTGTTTGCTGAAGTTCCCGTCTGACGCGAGCAAATCCGGCGGCAGGTATCGACACGGCAATCATAATATATGTACGAATGTTCAGTGTACTGGAATCTAGCGTTACTGACAAGAGATTCCTACCTTGTGGCTGCGATCCAAGCCTCCTGCTATCTTCGGTATTCCTGGTCGAGATCCTCTCAGTTTGACGTCACCACTTCCCCAACATCCCTGTAAAAGGAACAAGAAACATATGATGTTTGGTGATTCTACGTTTTCCAAGTCACCCGAAAGATTTTTGTATCCAATTAATTCATACTGTTCCTTGAATACCACTGACAAAAATAAAACAGTTGTACACGATGAATTAATAAAGAACACCATCAACTGTTACTCGTTTCCTTACAAATTTCATTGCGTAAGCGTTACACGCTAAAACCGATTGTTCCCATGTGTTATATTAATGTTCCTTCTTTTACCAATAAATCATCGACGCTCGCTGATCAAATCGTTTCTCAGCAACATCATTTATCTGTATCCATCTAGCGGTTCCATAGACGGAAGGGAATATCGATGCTACCTGATCCGACCGATCACGACACGATATAAAGTATCCCGCAGCGACATCGAACGATTAAGGTCATTAATCGTGACTATAATAGAAAAGACAATGTAACAAAGAACCAGCGAGCAATCTAGGAAAAAGATCGATCGTAAAGTAAATATTAGCTTTAAGGTGCGTATTCACTGGCAAACGAATTCGCACTGGTTTGCGAATATTTTATTGCCTTCATCAATTCTTAGTCCAAGTACTTAGGCTTTCGACTGTAGGACTTGAGATTTCCCATTCTTGTTTCGCTAAATTGATTAAATACGGACTTACAAATTTGTTAATCTTTTATCTTCTCGTACAAATCCACGATGGAATAAAAGGCCTACCTACAGGCCTGGCGAACGGATTCAAGAATTTCCTGTTTCCACCTCGAAACTCGACGAAACACACGAGATATTCTGCAGTTACGAGCGCACCAACAACCACGTAACCTCTGTCCGTAATAACTCTCGATCCTCTTGGTTCTCTTTGTTCTTCTTCCTCTCATCCACACGATCCTTCTCTCTTTTGCTGTCTTTCTTTCGCCTCTTGCACTCTGCTCAGAGATTTCTCCAAGGAAACCTGCCCCACTGGTCCACTGCCTTTGCTCCGAGACTGGACTCCTCTGCTCGTCTACCGTTTACACGGCCAACACACTGTTCCGCTCCCTTGCTGGCCTTGTTGTCCCGATACTATCGCGGAACACACGTGGACACGTTTTGTCTTCTAATGATCGAAATAGAAATTATTCCGGCCCGCCACCGAAGCTCGACCCTCGACGTCGCGACCACTGCTCCAATTCGACGTTGTACTACCCTGTTATCTGATTTTGTTATCCCTACAGTGGAATTCCGGCTGAATATTGTATTTCACGTACTTTTCATCTTTCAAGAAAATATTTCAAATTTCAAAATTCCTGTATCTACCATTAGTTTTATGAATCGCAAGAAGAATTTCCATTCGCAGAAGCGACTGGCTCATAAATTACATAAATATTCTTCGCGTGTTCGCCGCAAAGGACACGCGTAACGGTAGCGGAAAAGAATAAGTATAGTAATTAGCTGGCTAGCGTGAGTTAGAATAGCTAGTGGAATCTGTGTATTGTTTCCCTCGG
Organism: Osmia bicornis bicornis; assembly: GCF_907164935.1. Lineage (NCBI taxonomy): Eukaryota > Metazoa > Arthropoda > Insecta > Hymenoptera > Megachilidae > Osmia > Osmia bicornis. The sequence goes on along the minus strand of NC_060228.1, from coordinate 7,656,462 downwards.
CGGTGACAAAACAGAACTCGTGTCACGGTGTTTAGCTCGGCGAGGAGACACGTATCAGGCCAGTTACCGAAATTTCCACGCAACGAGATGTTTTAATAGCCGGCATCGCCGTACAACAGCCTGCACCGCGGCGAGTTTCGTGAAACAAAACAAACCGCTGCAGCCGCGATGGGGTGGAAGGAGAAATGGCAGAGACACGCGTGGTAGAAAACGGCGGCGATGTCGTAGGGACGCTAAGTGGAGAAACGTTGTACACACGGGGGACACGCGGCCAGAGGAACAGAAGCCGTTTCACGGTGCTCGTTTGTGAAACAAGTGGCATCGAGCCGCGGAAGCGTGGAATGAAAAAGCACAGGGGCGAAAGGCAGAAGAGTCGTCGTAAATTCGAAACAGCCGGGCACGCGCGCGTGTCACTTTAGCCGTCGCGCGTATAGGAAGCGATTTACCACGCGTGTACCCTCCACGTGGCTGGGGGGACGAAAAAAAAGGGGTCAAAAGCGTCGAGTGAAATAAATATTTCTTCGATCGCTTCCGGCCTCGTTATTTCCATCGCGCTGTTTTCCATAAGGGTAAATTTTCTCTCGTGACACTGCGACATTTTTTTGTCAGACATTTCTCATGCAATTTGATGTCATACTCTTACGTGACACTGGAAGTCAGCCCTCTGCGATTTATTGCATCCGGTTCCACGCAAATTGTTTTTCTTTTTACTCTGCTAATACCTTGTTTTCCTTCGAGGAATTCGGGGAAATGTAAATTGTAGGCTTTGCTTCATTGTCGTGGCAGGATGGAAACGATTCAGCGGAAATCTCGGCAGCGCGCGGAAGAAAACGAAGAAGTAGAAGGATGTAAAACGGGAGGGTAAAAAGGTAAAGCGGAGGCGAACTGTCGTAAATCCAGCGCAGACTAGGCGAGCACGCGTTCCACTCGTTCGTCCATATCGGAAGCAATTTACAAACACGTCTGTGCCACGTGGCAGGAAAAAGGTCCGCCCTCGAGATCCCTTCGCGTCTTTCTCTCTCTCTGTCGTCGCTATTTTTCGCTGTACTTTCGCCTGGCCATAAATAATGCCTGTAATTCGCCACCCTAGTCGTACCCGCGTCGCCCGTGTCCTCTGCATTCTACTTTGTCTTTTAATGCCTTCCGTTCTAACCATAGATTATTAGTTTGATATATAACATAGGGCGAAGGGGTGGTTCGAAGAGGTTCGAGCCGGCCCATTTCACGTGGCAAGGGCAAGGACTTTTAATTCTACTGAAAATCGTTCTGGTCGTACATACAAATGAATAATCATGCGTGAATTATCATTGATTGGGTGAACGGGCACGGCACAGCGCAAGGTGACCGATCGTGGTGTGCGTTTTACAGCGGCCACTTTAAGGAAATTGATCGCTCGAAATTACGCGATTCGCTTCGCGAGTCAATCGATTAATTAAATCGCGCCGGAATCTCGGTGTATTGTAGCGATCGCTGGATAAAGCTGGCCGATTAATCTGCCTTGTGGCGCGAGGCATTCGTTATTAAACGCTGTGGAAACGCGATTATTTATCGCGGCTGCGATTCACGGTTCTTGATTGTCATAACATTTGTTTCGAGCGAAGCTTCAATGAGTTTAATGCCGCATACAAACGCGCCGGTGGTGGTCTTTTTTTTTAATAAACGCACGTTGCTCGCAACAGCTCGTTTCATTGTCCGTTCAACGTTTGTCATCTGTTAAAGACCACGCTTGGATATGATCAAACGACTTGGAAGCGCATTAGGGCTGGTTCAATGCAATGTGCCGACGTAACGCGATTCGTCGATTTGCAATGCGCGTTCACCGATCCGCGAATGTTAATTGTACGAGCAAATTAAACGTTCGTTTGACAGGTGCGCGAGGCCGAACCCGGGCTTATCCGATATTTTTGTAAACCAACGATTGTTGTGTACCGAAAACAGTGGGATGTAATGAAGTTTAAACGTTGCACGTAGGTAAATGTTGGAAATGGAAAATATAACAAACTTTTACCCGGGACATTGTTACGTTTTACATTTGCACGTTTATTCTTTACGCTCGATCGCCAGTTAATCAAACCTGCTCCCCTGTAACTTTCATTCGTTATAATTTTTCATTTTATTTTAATCCAAGCGAATTTGATGGATTTTGTGTATCAATTGGATTGTACAATGTAGTGCAAAATAAACAGAGCTAAATGGAATTGCATAGTATACATAAAACTTATTCTTTGCCCAATCTACAATGTTGCGAATAATATACTGACTCCTATTACCCCATTTCTTTTATTCTCCTTGCTACCCTTACCTAAGGTAATTTCGTTTCTAAAGCAAACAACGAGAACGTTTACCAAGCACGAAACTGCAAAGGCAATGTTTTCGATGCTCGAAACGCACCCCGTGTTAAACACCCCTCAAAAACGATCCTTTATTCGTCGATGAACGAGATGCAAGCGAATCGTTTGCAAGCTCTTCGAACTGTATTCGCGATGGCAACTCGTGCGAGCACGCGTGTCGCACGTGCGCGTACATTGAAACGCGACGCAGCGTGCGTAAACTCTGCTTCAAGAGTGCAACACGCGTCGATACGCTTCTATCGTGGCCTGAAGAATAACGTCGAACGAGCTCGGTAACTAGGTGTTCACGGTACTAGCTAGCTGGCATCTCGATTTCACATGGCAAACGTAATTTATCGTAGGATCCTGCCGGTAATTCGCGGCGAATCGATCGTCCTGGAAAATTGGTCGCCGATTTTCTGTATATACTCCTAGTCACACCGAGACACGTAATTCCGCTCGACGTGTTTGCTCATATTATCGTTTCAGCGATAGGAAATCTCTAGGGGAAAATTTTGCTGCGCGTGACTTTCCTCGATTAATCGAGCCGCGTAGGGGGTGAGAGGAGATTTAATTATTCATACCGGTACAAAAATATTCTTGGATTTTAAAGACACCAACACGGTGCATGATGTCGATAAATATTCTCGTTTCGTTTGATATTTATTTCAAGTATATTCTCTTATAATCACCGATAGTCCAGGCAAAAATTAAGCAAATTTACCTTAGGATATCTCTGAAGAGAAACGATCTCCATCTAACGCAGAGTATCGAGTAAGAGATACACAACGATGATGTCGGGGGAAAGGTTAGAAATTTCACCGGAAGTATTCGAACGCGCGTGACTTTCCACGATTAATCGAGTGACGCGTGAAGCAAAGGTGGGCGGGGAAATTAATCATTCGTCCCGGGTACACAGGGATCGCAGTGAAATCGTTAAAATGCGAACGCTCGTAGTACGAGCAAGTCGATCGAACAAGTTGAGTCGGGTGAAATTCGAAGCTGGCACACGGTCGAAGGGTATTTAAAGCTGAATAAATCGTAAAACCGGCAATGGGGGAGTATAAGTCGCTGGTGCTCGTAAACGTCGTCTGGAAATGAGTCGGTTTTATTCCCCGATATAACCTACTTTCGTGAGAACAATACGCGTTATCTGATGCCTGGCAGAGAGAAACGTTTCCGCGGCCGTGGATAACGATCTCGCATAAATACGGATCATAATTCCGTGCCGTTCAACCTACACCAGAAACAATATATCTATGCCATTGGACGGGATCGGTTGATTGGCACGCTTGCTGATTATCTCGATCAGCCCGATTGTCCTTGTGAAATTGTGCCGAACGCCTTGGCTGATCCGCGACCCCCGTTTCCACTTATTCGCCCTGTTCTCTCGCTTTTTCCCGTCCGAGACATTATCGCGCTCTTCTGTAAATTGAAAATACAATCCGGTGAACGGAAATCCTGACCGAAACACCGCAAATATTTCCTCTTTTCGTGGCTCGTTCGAGAAACGACTGTCGCGTACAATGCTTCGAGCCGTAAAGCAACGTATGACGGGGATAATGCTCTTGCTCGACAACTACGAACGTCGTTTTTACTGTTATTATCGGTAATTAAACGACCCCGACGGCTACGTAATCGCGCTAATACGTCGGCGATTTTTGCGCAACGCCGCCTCTTTCTTCTCTTCTTTTAATGCTTGCGATAAAGCTTTTGATGGCTGACTCGAAGTGACTGCGAAGGCCGTTCGAATTCGATAGGACGACAATCTGCTCGTAAACGGTTGGTATGCGAGATCAGAGGACTTGCGTGATGGAAATTTTAATTCGTGTCTAATCCGATTGTATTCGCACATCATTCACAGTTTTAATCGTCTCTTAAATGTAAATCCTTTTAACTGTGAAATGTTAGAAAATGGTATAAAATTTTATTGCGATCGTGGTAAAAGAGTATATATGATTTGTTCCAATTTCGAGCACCATTTAAGAATAATAGAAGCAACGGGGAATGCGATACACGAGCAAATGAAACGTTCGATCCTGTCAAAATCCCTACGAACGATCACGTTTCATTCCTGACGACACGAATCGAATCATTTTATCGCGCATCAGAAATTACGGCGGCATCTTGCCGGCTCTACCTTCCTGCGGAGCCGAAGATCACGTCGAAGATCCTCGCGTGAGAAACGCAAACTGCAATTACGAGCGGGCGTGCGCGCACGACATTTTACGTCCTCTGTCTTACTCTCGAAAACCCTCTTTTCGCTCGTTCACGCGTACAACGCGTATCTCTCCTCCTCTTTCCTCTTTTGCCGTGTATCTCTTACCTGCCTGCATCAGCTCGAGAAAGTTACGACGGCACACACGACGCCGCGTTCATAAAGCCCTTGCTTTTCAACGGTGCGAAGGAAGATTCTCTTTTTTTTTTTTATTTTCAAGTAATACCGCGGACGATTTCGCGAACCCTGAAATTTGTCCGGACTCCAGGCGCCACGAGCTTTCGTGCAACGATATTTTTATATCTTACAAAGTGCAACGTTAAAGAGAAGGCGCGTTATAAAAATTCCTTACATTGCTTGAAGGATAATTATTTGTCTTCGTTTATTTATGAATAAATGAACGTGAAAAATCATTTCGCGAATGAAAAGTGCTGACTGTTTGATTATTGGGTCACGTTGCATTCCGATAAGAGATGATTTCTCGAATTCAGGAATTTATTAAAGGCCCAGGGGTTTCTCGTGTCGTAATTTTTCCATCGCGGCCAGGTAATAAACTTCGCGCAACCTACTAATCGTGTAAGGCCATATTAATCGAAGCCGACGGATCGATTGCGAAACCGCAATGCGGGAACCGTTGGAATTGCAGGTGTTTTCAATTGACCCGCCGTGCAATAAATCAGCGGTACTTTCTTTATGGAATTTCAGATATCTGCGACCGAGATGGGCGTGAACGTTTCGAGCGAATTTTCAAAGTCGCGCCTATGAGACACTTGGTCTCGAAGAAACCGTGTTCTTGGTTAATTTCACCGTTCTCCACCTAGTTTTTCGCGATTTGATGCTGCGAGAGTCATCTCTAACCCAGATTCTCGCGGACATGAAACGCTTGGAACATATGACAAAAATTTTTGATGATTTTCAGGGTTCCTTGAATCTGGGGGTGCTTTGAAACCTCTGTGTTAAGTGGATGATATATTAGTTCAATTTCAGAAGTCACGAGATCCTATGCTCCCAAGGTTCTTGAAATATTGAAGTTTTAAAGCTTTTCAAACATTCCCAAGTTCGAAGAGAGTTGAGAACGATATGACTGCCTCGTCTTTCATTCGAACGCTTAAGCCAGCCGTTCTGCAAATTTATCTGCACAGGTCCGTGACCCATCGAATTAATTTCATAGGTGAAAGCATTTGAAAACGCGTTATATAACGCTTCCTGGTGAAACTGAATGCACGTAATATAATACAATGTTGCTGTAAGTATAGAAGTGAGAAATAAATATTTTCAGCATCTTGAAATTGATCCATACTTGTCGCTTCGTTATTTCTGAAGAAGATACCAAACGATTGCAAATCCCTTATTTCAAGGAGGGAAAGATGGAATTAAAACGTTCTCCAGTAAAGAGAAGCCAGATTCCATTCAGAAATTCTCAACGCAGCAACATGAAGGGAACAGCTGACTGCTGTGCAAAGAGTGACCGTAAAATCCTGCAGATTCTAGTGCGTTTATTCCTATTCCCCGCGGTAACGAAGCGGAGGTCGCTTGTAAACTTCATCGAATACGCCTAGAATTCGTACGAATAAACTCTCCGCTCGTAAAGTTATGCATAATAAAGCTTCAGTATGCAGAACGCGTAACTCCGGCTCGAATCCTTCGATAGTCTCGGTTTCGATCGTTTCGCATAAGTTTCCATAAAACCGTCGCGCGTAAAAGAGCGCGCCAGATTAAACAGTAAACTATGTTATTCCCTATCGGCGAAGCATTAGGCGTGAACAATTGCGAAGTAAGTACCTTTGGTACGATGTAACAATTAAAAAAATTAGATTAGTATGTCGTGATTTACTGTCAGGTGGAAAGATGCCCGTACTGCTACGATTTCAACAGAGATCGCACGCAATGCGAGCGACCCTTTCTCTGCGTTCCGAGCCCGAGTTCGATCGCTTAGTGTAATCCAGTCGGTAAAGTGTAAGTGGTTCACCTTGATAGGGCCCTCTTTACCTCGAGGCCCTTCTCTCTCCCTACCACCTTTCGAGCCGTCTTTCCGTTCCTCCTCGACCCAGACAATCGTCTCCTCTTCTCTCTGTTCCTCTTCGGGTCCTATCATCCCCTCCTACCGTCTGGGCCCGATTCCCTTTCCCAGCTTACTCGTCCGGCCGTTTCACCTTCTCTCACCTGCCGTGCGTTTCCTCTTCGTGACCCGAGGGCACCACGGGCTGGCCCGCCCATTTGTAGCGCCCATGTCTGCGACCAGCCGCCCGCGGAGCGATACACAAGGAGCGTGCGTTGTTGTGGTACCCCGTTTCGGTGGCACCGAACGGATAGGGCCCTCGGCTTTTTCGATTGCTCCACTCTTTTGTCCCTCGCTCGTTCTTTTGCATCCGTCCACTTCTTACGCTCTATCGAACCTCTCTGATGATTCTGTTGACGCGAGAATACGAAGCCGAGACGCCTTCGGATAAAAAACGGTCCATTATTTAACCATGCCTTATACGAATTCACAGTCTGTTTGGCAGTTTCTATTTTTTCGATGTTAACCCGTTCGATTAGGCTCGACGGCGGATTACGTGTTCCTTCGTTGCGTGTTCTTGTAATGTTCATCATTCGGTTCGGAATCGCGATCGGTAGGTGGCAATGTAAAGAGTAGCACGACGCGGTAAAGCTGTCGTTCCTTCGATGCTTTTTATGGCTTCAATTTTAGAGGTCTTGACGATTTTCTGTTGCAACGTGGCTGCACTCGACGTCACGACTCGGCTGCTCGTAAAATATCCCGAGATTCCTCGTGATCCGACCCTGTCGTCGTATAACAACTAAAGACGGGTTGGTACAGATAGGTGATTCGATCGTAATCCATCGATTTCGTCTCCTGATCTTTCGGCAAGACACCTATTTCCGTCGGCTCATCCTTTGCTGTCGTCTTCCTATTTTTTTAACTTCATTTCCTTGATACAGATTATCGAAAAATATGCTCCTCCCAATTTTCGTACCCGAAACGGCAATCACGACGATCAAAGTCTTCGAGACCGGATGTCCTTCGATATCTCTACCGGCCGCACGAATTTTCGTTATTGCAATAAATTAACAGGTAGCGGTAGGAGTGCAATCGCTCAGCAGAGCTCGGTTGGTAGTCGGATAATTGACGTTCTCGTGTGACGCGCGTTGGGACGTTCCTAATAACACGTCGAAGAGAGCTAGTAACCGTTCTCGGCTGGACGGCACGGTGCGCGTTAGCGATTGAATCGATTTATCAATCATAAGTTATCGGGACCGACGATCGTATCCAATCGATCTGCTCGACACTAAGTTACGCGCTCGTCTCCCCTCGTATTACATATTTCTGCGTGTACCAGACGTGCACACAGGCTTGCACCTCTCGCGAGATGCGAGATGGCGATCGCGCGAATCAATGAATCGGGATCGCGTCACGTAACGCGAGGAAATTATCGTGCATCCTGTTCGAACGAATAAAACACATCGCGATGCCGGAGAGTACGAGACTGGTAAATGGGATCTTTATTGATATGCCGATCGATAAACTATTTCTCTCTTCCTAGGTCGCGCGCAGATCGAAGATAAGTCCTGATCCTTGCTTTCCGCGTAAAAACATGTTCTGTCCGGTCTGTCGATTAACGTGAACGCGACAGGGATTATTTTGTTTGATAGCGAATGTTCGATGGGCGAGATATCGAAATTTAATGAATATGTTATTCGCGTTATTCTACGTCTGATATCATACGTATCGTTTATTCAATCATTTTATTCAATTAACCAGTTTTTTCATTAGAGGCGCATCTTTTATATATTCAATATTTAATCAGCCGAGATTTTTCAATTCTGTGAATAGTCTTCAACGATAAAGTATTAAACCTCATCCAATTTGCAGTACGTAGAATAGTTTAATCATAGGGACTGACATCTGTCAGTATTATATATATACTCCGCGATTCAATTTTTAATTTGACAGGTCGAATTAAACCTTACAGATGAATTCTTTAGTACAATGATTAAATAGAAAGAAGTACCATGAATAAATGCAGAGATTCTTAAAATATAGAAAATGAATTTCGTTTTGATCAATTTCTCTGGTCTGACGGAACAAAGTGCCGCCGTTCAAAGACATCTAACTCCTGTGGGGATTTATGTTTGCATTTCGATCTATGAGAAACTCAGAATCGCGAAACGAGGGAGGACAGATCTTGAAGGGGGAAGAGAGAGGATTAAATCGAGCATCACGCGGATCGTTCTCTTCTCGTAGTTGGTACCAATGCCAGGATGGAGGCAACACTTTGGCTAAGTCGGTTGGAAAGCGGACGTTTCGCAGATCAAAACTGAGATTGCTGGCCGAAACTCAATCGTAAGTTGGAAACGCGACGTATAATTAGCGCGACTATTGCAACCGATAGCCCGTCGTGCGGTTTGACTCTGTATCGCAGCAACTAATTGACTGTTGAAAGGCGGTTTCGCGGGATCGATTCACCATGGAGTTTCCACGGATGCCACGGAAGATGGTATTAACATGACACCGATAATTTACCCAGCGATTGTAACTAATTGGGGTTAATTAGACGAGCGTAACATGCGTGCTCGTCGACCACTGAAATTTCATTAACAGCCAAGACATTCGGCAGATTATTTGCGATTCAAAATCTAGTCATCTAAGGAGATTATTAGAAACAAAAGATGGACAAATAAACCTGCGATATCAAAAATGAGGTGGAATTAAATAAAAATTGAATACTGCTGATGGTAGTTGGTGAAGGGATTTGAACAGGAAACAGGATTTTAGGTAGGTTTTGGTAAAGCGAAATCTTGTAAGCAACAGAAGCGAGAAGGGAAGGAAAAAGGTGGGCAGACAGGTTACTAAACTATGCTCCAACTAATTACGGAAGTTCCGGAAGAGTCAGTAAAACCATTACCCGGATGATATTTATAAAGTCTAACTATCCGCTAAGGGTCTGTTCTTTTTCCCCTCGTTGTTCCTCAACGCGAGTTAGCGATCGGTGAAAGTTCCCGTTGATCTAATACGAGCTGTCCAAAGCATCAAAAACTTTCCTACCAGCGTCTCTTTAGAACCCAACCGTCTCCGTGTCTGAGCTTTCTAACTAGAATCTATAACGATTCTGAATGAACACATCGATCTATCTAAATTTTCAAATTATCGAAGCCTTTTAATCATAAACCTACGGTAATTAGGATGAAAAATCATTATTAATTATTCCACACGGTACCAGCAGCGCTAGTTAACCTTGTTAGCAACAACAAATAGAAGTCAGCTTGCTTACACCGCTTACACCGCAACTTTGTGTAACTTCAGCTTTAACCTCGACCACCTGGACGAGCGAGAGAGCTAACAAACAGCACGTGACCACGAAGAACGTTCTTTATCAGAGGCAAGACGATTAAAACTTCAACGTGGCGATTGATGTCGGTCGACCATGTTCCACACAATTTTCTCTGTTGTTCCTCGTTTTTTTCATCCGCCACGTTGTTGCTCGTTGTCGACACGTTCGGCCAGTCCGCGGACGTGTATCGCAGGAGTTAGCAGACTCATTAATCCGGCATTCCTTCGTTCTCGAGGACGATTAAAAGGCAGGCCGGTTACGCGCGAGCTTCTTGTCGCATCTCTCCTCCTATTACGGAATTTTGTTGATCCTCGTACGGTTCGATCGAGCGAACGTGCCGTGTGGAACAGTCCGCTAAATGATTCGACGCGTCCATCCGATTCGCGGAACTTTGCGGATTCCGGTCGATCCATCGTCATCCCCTTTTCCGTCTGCCCGGCGACGCGTGCGTGTTCTTCTCGATCCTGAGGAATCGTCCCGCGGTATTGGGCGCTTGGTATGCGCTCGGAATTCTCGCGCGGATTTTTACCATCTATATATTCCGTCCGTTAATCACGCTTCCATGAAGACGTATAGACGCCGAACGAGGACGGTCCAGGAAGCATTCGTGGGATGGTACTTTCGGGGATCGCGATTGAGCAGGTGGACGAAGGTTACGAGGAGGGATGACGCATTGTACTCGTGAAATTTTTAAACGTAAGAACGTGGACCATCTACCTGGGCAGCCATCCTCGAATTCACGCAACAGTGTTGTTTAGAGGATCTTGCGAGAGGAAGAGACGAGTCGGAAAGCAGCGAACGAGCTAGCAGCCGGACTGTCCGCGGGATCGGTGAAATCAAAGGACTATAAGGTATAAGACAGCTCGCCGGCCAACCTGTGCCAGCAGAGAATAACGATTCTTTCGGCCTTGCCAAACAGGAATACGCGCTACCTCCTTTTCCCCGCAGCCATCCTCGTTCCTTCTCTATCTTCCAGCTCCTTGCGGATCCTTGTGCAGCGTAGGTCGCCGATGCGTGGACGGGCTTCGGATAGCTTGTCACCGCAGTAGCCCCAAAGTAAATGCGCTCCTCTTATTATTCGGACAGAAGATTTAAGCGCAGCTCGCTCGCACATGAGTTATGCTCAAAAATTGAGGTTACCCCAGGCCCAGGACTGCCAAGCCACCGAGAGCTACCTCCCAAGTCCCTCTTCCACTTTTATCCCTTCCCTACTTCTTCTCCTTATTCTTTTCTTTCTCTTTCTTTCCTCTCCGTGAGCCGTCTTGATCCTTCGTCCTTTCCCGCGAACCAGCTCCAACCCTTTTCTCTCTCGTTCGTTCCAGCGTAAAACCGAGGTACCTTGCGAGGTACCTCTCTCCTTGCTTTTGTTTCGACGATATATTTTCTCTTCGCATCGGCAGAGATCGTTCGCTCGCCTCTTCCATCCTCCTTGTCGCTCTTTCATCCATCTCTCTTCGGTGTTCCCTCCGAAACGGTCCAAGAATCGTTCTCCCCGGGAATTCGTAGATTATAATAAATGCGTATGCAGTAGCCGGAGGTATAGTTCTCCCGTTTTCTTATTCTTCTTATTCCTCCGCGTCCTTGTCCGTTGTCTTCTCCTCTACCTTGTCGAGCGTTTCCTTTTCGTCGTACGCTTTTCTCTCCTTCCATTCTCGCTCGACATCCTCGTCCTGCTCGAACGGTGGTGGCTTCCGATATACGCCGCTCCGAAGAACGACGGCACCGATGGCATGAAATAATTCAATCGAATCGCTCGCAGCCTGGCTCGTTCTCCAGATGAAGTACCGCGAACGCAAGCCCATCCTGATAGCCCATCGCCCATTGCATTGTTTAGCTCTTTCGAATTGCCTGTCGGCTGACACTGTACGATCCGATTTTCACCGTGCATCCCTTCGTCACAGATTAACTCGCAAACATTCCGTACGCTTTGGATGTTGCTCTTCGAGTTTAGAAAACAATCCATTAACGTTACTCACAATTAGCGGATAGCTTTAAGAGGATAGCTGTAACTGGACCGATTTCAGAACGCGACTACCTTTCTCGAGCACTCGCATCGGCCATCGTAGTTCTATTAAATATTCAATGATCGCCGGTTATCGGTATCCCGTGCAAGCAAAGAGCGTTTCAACAAGTCCCAACGAGAGGCGATATTTCAGTTGCCGCGAGGTAACAAGCTAATCGATGCCTCTGAGTTATACGCCGTCTATCCTATTTACCAACTATTTATCTCGTTAACCGGTGGCGACCGCTTGAACCGTGCACGCACGATATTTAAAAGCGGCATTTTCCCGGGTAATCCAACGGCGTCCGATACGTGGTTCGACGTTTCAACGGTTCGTTAATACCCGACGATTTCTATGTTTAATATCGAGCATCGTTCGTATATCGTACTAAGCGTCCACGCAACGCAACTTTCGTCCAGCGGTACAGTAACGAGATAATCAACGCTCCCTTCGGTCTCTAAAGAGGACTCTCGTACAGGCAGCGTCGAGTATTTATCTCGTTACCGGTGCACGGGAGTATTTAAAGACGACACACGAGCCGCTCCTACATCGAATCTAATTAAGGTCGTCAGGCCGCGACTATGCAGATGCATAGAAAACGAGCGGTTCCAAGTGCGTACACGTACACCGGTTCGGTACGCGCCCGTTCGTACGACCGATACAGGTAATTATTCACTGGCCATGTTAAATGTCCGCGTACGTAGTCGCAAAACTGTTGCGTAATGTATCATGAGAGCACTGCAAATACCAGCCACTCTAACGCGTTCCGATCGAATCGAAATTAATCGGTGCTTGGAACCGGTTACGAAACCGTTGTGTCTATTACCGCTGAGATACGTGCGAAACGTCAACGAATCCAGATTTACGAGCGGACAGATCTGCCCTCCTAACGCTTCATCCCCACTTTTTTCTGTTCACCGATCGGTGATAGATCGTCGGTAATTTTCGATACGGTACTTTGGCTTTTTAAGACGAGATCGACCCAAAGGATCTATGGGAAAATCAAGACTGACAACAGCCTGGGACTGAGAAACTACTCCCTCTGTCTCAAGGTTCTTCTTCGGGCATAGAATTATTAAATTTAGGATATGCCGTTAATAATCGGTCAACACGAGGGTGCAAGGGAAAAAATAGCGAAGCTTACTTCCAGCAGTGGCCGATGTAAACGGGGAAGTCGAGTCCGGCATTCGCGCGCCAGAGAGTTTTTAATTTCCCGCAAAATAGAATCTTTCTCGCGCTCTGGCTACGGTCCACGCCCATCTCTTGTCCCACGCAGTGATAAAGCAAATAAAGCCGCTCGCGCCGCGCCACAATAAACCCCCGCTCGAAATCGCGTAATTTAAATAAATTTACATCCGTTTGTACGCGAATAAATTTCACTTCGTTCTTGGTCCTCTTCCCCCTCTCACGATCTCTGTCGCCTCCCTTCTCCACCCTCGCCACGGTTCCAACGTGCTCGTCGTCGTTTCTCTTATCGTGTCCCGTGGTTGTCTGCCTACCGTCATTCCCATCCCCATTGGTCGACGAAATCATTTTGGCAAGCCGGCCCCTGTGGTTTCTCCTTTTCCACCGTCGATGAATAATCAAAAAGGGGTGTCTTCCAGTGAAATTCCGCGCCGTTGATAACGATGCCGCAGCTGAACGGCCATGCACCGCCCCGAGACCTCGACGATAAGTGTATTCAAACGAAATTTCCTTGATCGCGAGATCGTCAAGAGGGATACAATGCGAGTGCATCTCGTCTTGTTTCAAATGCCGCTTATTAGCTGGATGTATTTAAACCGATCAACGATATCTATGTATCTACATGTGGCTACGAAAAAATCTCTTTCAAACGATCGACCGGTTGAGATGCGATCTCGCACTGTCATCGTGTCCCTTAGTCAACCCTTCTTTTTTTCAAACTCCTAGGACTCGATAACAGCGAGAGAAAATGAAGTTGGCAGGATCTTGACGAGCATTCAAAATCGAGAAGGTTGAAAAAATTAAAATTACCTCGAGTGCAATGTTGTCGTGCAAGTCATTAGAGTGAAACGAGATGATCGACATTCTTGCGCGATACAGCGCTCAATCGAAGATGAACCACACCGTAATTAATACCTGACTCATCGGTCGAATCGCATAAACGTATCGATTAAAGGGCGCAATTAACCGCTCTTTGTACCGGCTCTTTTCAGCAAGCTGTTTGCGAAACAGTGACGCGCGCGCATCGAATAAAGCGCCTCTTAACGAACGGACTTCTTGAAAAAAAGAGCTGAAGGAAGGCATTCGTCCGGATGGTCCCGTTACGATGAGTCTCGTCCTCGCTGTGCCAATCATTAGCGTATTTTCCTTTTTTCATCCTTCCGTTTATCCTCCCTTCACGATCCTCCGGAGCGTTCGCCCGGTACACGTTTTAATGCTCTTTTGTCGGTATCTTTTGCGGCCCCTCGTCGTTTCTTTAAATCTCTCGCTGCATTTACTGCATTAACGCGTTACTTCACCGTACAGATTCTTCCCGCGGATTTCTCGCCGCCAGGCTAAAGTGCCGCTTCACCGACGGACAAACTTTTAACGATCGTCCAGACGAATACAAAATCGTCTCTCTCTCTGGCGTGCCTACTTCGCTTCACCTTGCAACGGGGATCATTTGTAATGCATTAAAAGCATACCCGCGTATTTGTCGAATCGATGCGCAACAAAGTTTGCATCGTAACGCTTCTCCTCGTCGTTGATTACGAATCATGCTGAAATTTCTCGACTTCCCGTTCGAGGTGTCAATTAACGGACGCTTATTCATGAATATTGAAACGGGGATATCGAATGGATCGTCCATTACCGGCGCAATAAACCCGGCGACACGCGGTTCCACGTTTTAATTCGTGCCGATGTTTCGTCGCTCGGCTAGGCTGGAACAGAGGCAACTAGCAAAGGGGTCGTGCACAAAAGGAACGGAAACGAGGCAGGAATCAGCGTTAGGAGCCTCCCTCGTCGGCGAAGACATAAACTCGAAACGTTTCTGATCGTATCGAGGCAGGCATCGGGCCCCGAACTCTCTACTTCGCGACAGTTCAGATAAGAAACATTATTTACAGCGAAAACTGTCTCTCCGAGGGTGGCACTAAAACAGACAGACAACGCACGCTGCTCTTTGAAGGCCCCCCCTATTCTACCGTAGACTGCATTGTGTCTCTGGCCGAACGTTAGACGGGTACCGTCTTCTGTTTCCCGAAGCGTAGTCGCGAGCGGAAAGAGCCGAGCGAACGCGGAATCAATGAAGCCTGGGGATGATATACGACGCGTAGACGCGGAATAGCGTTCGCTCCTTTCTGTTAACCCTCTCGCGACGTGTTCGACCGTCGACGGGGGATGTAATAAAGCCGATAATAACATCGAGCCAAGGATATTTAGTGCTAGCTGTAAATCTTGGAGCAAATCGACGCCGCTGTTCCATCTCTGGCATACATTACTACCGTGTACACTTGGTAGTCGTCTTGCCCCCTTGCCGCGAGCTCGCGTCTCGCGTTTCTCTCCTCGCCGAGCGTGTAAAATAGACGTAAAACACCGCAGGAGCACGCGCTCATCCCGGCGAATACGGCTCGCTAAAAATCTATCCATCGCTTCGAGCGTCCCGCAGGTTCGATGACTTTCTTCTCTCGAACGAAGAAACAATCGTTGCTTCATTCCCGAACGAGTAATATTTGAATAACCGAATAGCAGAAGGAATTTCGAACGTCCTTCGATCACGACTGTCGAATAATTGACCGGTTTCGAGTAGATAGTTCCCAAGGTGGGCGGACACGAGTGGACGTGTCTCGCCAAAACAGGGAATATTCGAACGTTTCGAAAGCGTGCCGGTCGCAGCGGGGCTAGATTCTTCAAATTTTCGTGAAAGGACGACGTTGGTCGCTGAAACACTCGGGATATTAGCGGGCCCATTAGCGATGACATTCAGATATCCATTAAACGCGCCAGATAAGCATACATTATGCAAATACGATCCCGTCGTACACTCGACTCGTTAATACAATTTATAGTCGGCGCGTCGTTTAACCAAATGGAGAGTCGCTTTTATTTTACCCGCGGCCCACGATTAACCGTGCACGCCGGTGATCCTTCTCGCTGGTCCAGTCGACACGGGGATAAGAGTAGGCTGACGGTGCAGAACCAGCGCGGATATTCAACGACTGACGAGGATAAATAGTAAATCGCCGATGGAATTAGCTATACGATCATCAGACGGTTAGGAATAAATGAAATCGTTCGACGAATGTTTCTTTCTCCACGTGGAAGCGGGTACCCGGTTATCGACACAAGTGTTAAAGCAACGACCACGTTAGACAAGTGTGTCGGTGACGAGGATACTCGACGTTTGGCCTTTGAAGAAACTTTCACGACCTGTACGATCGTTGTTTGCATTCCCACATTTCCTAGGTCGCGAGAGACAAATCGTTCCCGGTCCGACTGCCATCCATCATCGACGTCTCCGTCGCGACCGTGCAACTGTCTCGAGCAAACGCCGCACGAAAGAATACGCTTTCCTTGTGATCGACAAAGTTGCCGGAACGTTTCAAGGCAGCAAGTAGCACGTCGGAACCAGACTGGTAGACGAAGAAAAGTATTTTCCGATAATTACGCAAAATCGCTTTTATTTTTCGCGACGAACGTCGCGGAAACTTTGCTGGGAAATAAGAAGGGTCTGCGCGAAGTTCGTAAACTTCAACTTCGACGGGAAGACATTAAGCTCGGCTTTATTTAATCAACCGGATGCAACAGAGTGCACGTGCGAAAAAATTTCGCAACTTTGCCGTTCAATCTATCGAGGAATCATACGTTCACCGTTCTTTATTATAGTTAGCCGACCTTCGGCGAATGGATCGTGACAGACAAATGAGATTTCCCAATTTTCCTCTCGCGATTAAATCTCTTGCAAAGAGTATAACTGATGGTTTCCACGGTGGTCGAATTGGAACACGTACGTCAATGTGGATGCCACTTAAACGCGTCTGGAGGACTGTCGTTAAGTTCTGGGTCATTCGGATCGCATAACTGCCGCTCGTAATTATATTGTTAGAGCGAGTTGGTCGAAAGGCAGCTTCAAGTTGCTTTCGAGGAATATACACAGTCAGCTACAAGCTTAGGCAATTTGCACAAATTGAAACAATTGAAGATTAACACAAATATTAATGCGTACAGTATATTCGTAAAACTACCTTTCTTTATAATTCGATTGAAAATATGAATCACTTGGTTTGAAAGTGAAAAAATGAAGAAAATATGTTACAAGCTACTTTATGGAAAACACTCGTTTCTTAAGTGTAGCTGGCTAGACGTTAATTAAATGGAAGCCCCGATGCTCGAGCTTCGGTCAAAGTCAAGTGTCTGGTGCTCTCGTGCAAGCTGCGGTCGTATCGTGTGTGTACATTTGCGTTTGTCGTGTTTCACGAGAGAAATTTCCGTGGATGGTACCCAGGAGAAGGGTAACGGTAACGGAAATGCTAATGCGACGGCCGGCTCCAGGAAATACCTAAGCAAAGGAGCGACACCAACGACGACAAAGACGCACAAGCCCGGGGATATCTGGTGGCGCCGAGCTTGTGTCTTCATCCCCTGACGCTTCTTGCATCGTCGTGCAAAGTGGATGCGGTGAATCACGATGAAAGGACGTCCGGTCATCGAGTTTGGACGACCAAGTGTCGTGTATGCACATTACTAGATTCGAAGAACATGAAACTTGAAAGTGCTTTAACGACCGTGAATATAATTTGTCGACTTAATCTTCGTTAGAGACTTAACCGATTCTAATACCAACTAAAATCAGAACATTCATTTTTATGCCACTGGAATCGATCGTGTATAGGTGAAAGACCGTGCGAAATTTCGTTAGCGTCCCCGCGAACATCGAATTTCGATTTACCGCCAGCTAGGAAACCAGCAAACACAGTGGCACTCGGAAAAACGTCCACTTACATAGAGATCGGGTGAACTGAACATCAAAGTTCAATCCCACCGCAGACCGAATGGAATGGAAAAACACGACCGACGAATGGAGGCAAAAATTTCGGCGAAACAAGGAAAGGAACTGGTAAAAGGTTCGACGATGTTTCGTTAACGGTGTAACGCACCCCCGTCCGGAATGCTCGAGCAAGTAAGATTGGCGAATTATTATTAAACGCCGTCAAAACAGCGAATTTATTTCGGCGCGGTATCTTATTGATGTAGCGGTGGACCGCAAGGTCCGTGGGCCGCACCGCGGGAGGCAAACGGGCCCCACCGGTACTACAAGGACCATAAATTTCTTCGGATCCAATATCATGCCTGTAACTCGTTAAGCTTTTAACCTCGTCCCTTAACGGCATGCCTATCGCCGCGATATTATTTTGATGCCGACCGCCAGATATCAATCAGGCCATTGTTGTTTGCTGGCCGATCTCTCGCTCGATCCTGTCGCTTGCTAACCAGTCCGTACACGTTCGTGAGCACGATTTCCAGGCGTGTGCGCACGCCAGTTCAATCGTGGAACGTGTCCTCTGTTCGTTGCTGAATAATCGAAAACGGCGTCTCGAAGCGTCTTCGTGCTAGGTAAACGCGAACACCTCGCGAACCACCAAATAGAGGTCCCATTGGGACCAACTTGCTGGGCCTCCATGGTCGTTTGCTTCGATAAATCTCGAAGAGAGGATCCCCTCGAAAGACGCTATCCGAGGTCTATTCCGAGGACACCCTTCGTGCCGGAAGCCAAAGCTGTTAATCGCGAACGGAAAACGATCTCCAGCGATTTCGATCAGGATTTTAATGACCGGTTGATGAAGTCTTTCGAATTTGGAAAGAACGATACGAATGAGGGACGATTTCTATCGGTTTCCTGGTGAGTCACATCGTCACGACAGGAAGAGGATACGATATGAAAGTAACTTTCAGCTGCATCATACGCTATATTGTCATCCGCATCAGTTGCAGGAGAAAGAGGGACAAAAAGGCGATGACCCCGTGGAATCAATGACAAAGAAGTAAAAAGAAGAAGAGAAACGAACTGGATAGCAACGAGCTGAGTTCGTTCCAGTTCAAGAAACGCGCAAGGGACAGGGAAGAAGTACCTTTCATCGTTGGTTAATCGGTTAATAAGCAGTAAGGAGTGCTGCAAAATGGCAACAATTTTCGTGAACTTCAAAGTGGTTTCTTCGTGGAAAATTTGAATCGATAATCTACCCTCTGTGGGACCATGAAATTCGGCTCGCTCAAGTAACTCCTGCGTTTCCACGAAACTGTAGAAAGTTGTTCATGAATTAAACATACACAGGGCGCATGGAACAGCGTTTGACTCGAAATACTGCATATTTATGCACATTCCATCACCGTGGACGAGTAAAATTTCTTCCGAAAATCTACGTCGCCTAAAAATAAATTAGCATCACCTGGGAGAATTTCATGGAGAAAGGTTCGCCGCGATAATTACGAGCTCGAGGCATCGAAGTCGCCGTACGCTTCAGCTGTTGATTCGCTCGATACCGTTCTCTTTCGCGTGTCTTCGTCGAGACGTCGAGAAGACGGTGTCTCGCCTCGGTATAAACCGTGATTACGGTATCCACGGTATCTTGATTAGTTTCACGGCGTCGTCGCCAAACTTTCGTCGTTAGCTAATTGGCGCCCGCGTGAAACCGCGTTGTTTGCACGAGCAACGGTGTACATATGCGACGTGGCCTGACGTGACTTTGTTTTAACACGGCCAGTCGTGTACCTGCAATCTCCTGTACGCGTTGCATCTCTTTCCCTTGCTCTTTGATAAACGCGCCGAAGTAAAACTGCAATTTGCTCCCCTGACAAAGTCCCCTAAGCGTTTTCACTTTGCAACCTGAGTCCGCTAATTGCGACCCACCACCTGTACGAAGGAATCCGGAAATTCCTCTTCTGAATTTCATTCCTTTTATGGGTTAACTCAAGTCGATCATACGTTTCGAAATGTATCTCATTCTGATAAATCCCGCTGGCTAATGAACGACTCCCTGTTCGCGAGGAATGTGCAAGATTATTCTACGAATTAACGTCACGTACAGCTCGTGTCTGCCAGACGTTATTACATTTCATGGTAACGACACCAGGATGAACGTAACGGGCGGCGTGACTGTGACATTTTGCAACAAAGACAACTGTCATCCCGCCTTCTTAAAAAAGGGGTGGTCCGTGAACGTGACTGTTAAGCATTATTT
Organism: Osmia bicornis bicornis; assembly: GCF_907164935.1. Lineage (NCBI taxonomy): Eukaryota > Metazoa > Arthropoda > Insecta > Hymenoptera > Megachilidae > Osmia > Osmia bicornis. The sequence continues at coordinate 7,636,395 of NC_060228.1, read as the reverse complement.
CAAAAGATCCGCATCTCAAATCGGTTTCAGCCTCCTCGAGCTGGTTAAAGATTCATCGGACTTAACACGCTCGAAACCGTCTACGTAATTCGGTGCAAATTTTTACAAATCTCTCTGTTTCTATATTTTATCAGTCAGCAATGGAAAAACATTTTCTGCAACTCACCATCGATGGTTGGTTATAGAACTTCGAGCGGAACAAGTTGTAAACGTGCAGCGAAGGGAAAAAAGAAAGTTAATAATGCAAAAGCTCGGAACAAGGGAGGGAAAAACAAAGGATAAAGGGAGGTACACGCGACGACGAGCAAAGTTGTAACTTTCACGGAGAAACGTTTCATACACGTTCGATATTAATTAAAGAACGCTGTCGTCGGGATCGTGTTCCTGGAACCTCGGCGCATTAACGTTCGATAAAAAGTTCCGTCAAGCTTTTAATATTGTTCGCGTCGACGAGTAAACGAACGATGATGACGACGACGATGTATACATAGATCGAGGGCGTTTATGAATAATTTAGTACGTCGAAGACGGTACGGATGCAAGCAGGACCTGCAGTTCTACTTTCGAATCTTCGCCACCTTAATCCGGCTTTGCGTCACACGTTCTACCGTCACTCAGAAAATATTTGTAACGTAGACGTCCGGCGGGTTGTTTCGTTGATAATATTCATGACCTGTCACGGTGTCTATCGGCGGGCCGAAAATGCAATTTTGACAATTTAGATCGTCGATCTGGAACCGGTATGAACGAGTGACACACTAATGGAAACGCGACGGCTTGATTTCGGGCCACTCAAACAAAGTAAAGTTGCATTAATCTAGACGTATGCAAAATGAAACGGAATATCTACATGAGAGCCACGAGAAATATCATCAAGACAAATTACTATATGCAAAACGAGCTGCTTTGTTGATAACGTATGCAAATGCAAATTCGTCGTTCCTCTTGGTTCACTGACGCCTGAATCTACATTTTATCAGCTATTTATGTAGAATTAATCACCGATAAGCAACGAATTAAGAATTCGCATCAAACATCGGTTCGAAACAGTAATGATTGCCGAGAACATCGGACAAACCTTTTTATCTAACTTACGTTGGAAGGATAAATTGATTTGTGATTGAACCGTGGTATCGTCGGCGCGGTTTAAAGGCAAGTTGCGAAGCTGCGCGGACGTGCTTCTCGCGACGAGCCGAGCTTTTTTCGTTGAAACGATGCGAATAAGACCTTCCTGGCGTCAAGACATCATTCGTCATGCAGAACACGCGGAAAGGTCCGTCATGAACAGGGAACACACTTGCGGTATTAATAATTTATATATCTTGTCTGTGTCTTTCAATTAAACGTCCATAATTGAGGTAAATACATACATGTCGGATGATGGATGAACTTTATAAATTCATATCGAAAACGAAAATAAATATAAAAATTATCTAACGAATCTATGAAATTAAATCCTCATGTAAAAAAGCAATGCGTGGTTTGTAGAAAGCAAAAATTGTCAAACTTTTAAATACACTCACCGATCGATGTTCCTTGGAAGGTCCCGGTCCGGTGATTATCGACGATTCTTCCCGCATGACTGCCGGTTTTCTCGATTCTCGGATCCGGCCGACCCATTGGACCCAGGGACGTCTTAATCACGTCGGATGGAGAGGCCTCGGGCCACGTTTCAGCCGATACTCTGTAAATCCAGCAGAGAGTCAACTTCTTTTACACGATCGGAAAAACGAGTTCGCCGTACGTGTCGTGTATATCCGGCGACACGCTGCCCGATTCCCTCTCATTCAGCGGCTGTCCGCTCGATCGTTCGCCGGTTTCGCCTGCACACGGGGGCAGATTAACGTCGATGGGGCGCCACGCGTGCCGTTTTTCTCTCCTACGTCCCCGTATCCGCCGGCGTATCGTTCTCGCAGCCGGCTCTATTTGTCCTTATTTATCGGTCTGTCCGCGCGACTTTTTCCCCGATTCCCAATGCATTATCTTGATCGATTACTCGTTACGACGCTGATTTATATTCCCCTGCGTTCCTCGCCGTAGTCGTAGGTACACGTCGTCGTCGGTGCATCGCGTCGCGTCGCGTCTCGTCGCGATCGAACGTCCCGCTTCCGCGCCGCGTTCCAGCCGATTTCTGGATCCCGCCAGCGGGAAACTCGCTCGCGACCAACCGCCACGATCTTTAGCCTTGATACAGAGACTGCGAGGAGAATATACGAGTCGGTCAGGTACGAGCTATTAATACGGCCCCAAGCACGCGGACCCACGCGATTTCTCGACTTCCAACAACGCTCGCCTCTTCGATGTCCATTCTTGGATCTGTTCCGAAGGCTTTCACGGTTCACCGACATCGTAACGTCGTACGATCGCAATCAAAGAAGAAAAACTAGCCCGACCGTGTAATAGATACTTCAATTAATGGATTCGTTGGAAGGTTTTAATGAAACGTTCGTGGTAGCAACGCGAGTTTTCGTGTCAATTTCATCGCGGCTCTTTTTCCATCCGTTAATAATGGTTTTTCAACGGTTCCCTCGAACGGTATCCGGTTTAATATCACAGTCGGCAATGCAAATCACCGGGCGGGGTTTTTAAATAAAAGGGACTGCATTAACGTTCAGCCTGCCGCGAGTAATCCTCATTATTTTTTTATCAAATATCCGCGTTGCCACTTTTTTTGCGCGTTATAAATACGCCGGGAATATCGAAAATCCGAGATTCCATGAAAATGAATTTTTGTTCAATACCCGATTACGGCAGCCGCACAACCACCGGTCGAAAACGCAATGAGCGTTTAGGTGCGTATTTTGTTTCCACAAAAATGAGGTGAAAAATGGAAGGAAAAGAGAAAAATATAATAATACCATATTACACTCGTTAATCCAGAAATGGTATTGTTTTTCCAACTGCACCCACCGAAGTTCATTTCATGAAATTAGATAAATTCTATATATCGAACGGGATATTTGTTTGAATTGCATCAAAATGTGCTGATGGTTCTGGAACTGAGACCGTTTACGAATGGATTCGACGAAGCACACGAAGCATCCGGTTGAATTGTTATTAACAACGTATTTCAACCGGAGCCAGTAGTTAATAGAGGTACAGAAACTAGTTGGCAAGATAGACAGGAACCGGTATATTAAGTTCGCTTCCGACGTGGCTGGGTATTTGTCGTTTGTTAAGTAACGCACACCGGTGATCGATAACAACCAAGCAATTCTACGACGTTGCAGCTCGAGAAGCATCCGTTTGTACGAAAATTAATGAAACTGAATCCGCTTTTCAAACGAAATAATTTCCCTTTTGAACGTTCGGAAAATGGAAGAATCCACGTTTACGTGTCTCTTGAAAGTTTCCTGAAAGGCATCGGCTGTAGCTGAAGAAGCGCAGCTCGAATTTGACGACCGAAATGAATCGTCGAATATTTCAAGAATGCTTGAAATTATGCAAGATGAAACGTGAATAGGAAGGCTGGCCGTTGCACGTAAACGCGGTCGAAGATGAAGCAAGGTATTCCAGCAATTTCCGGTTACCTTCGTGAGTTTCGTTACATCCATTCTCCCCGCCGCTCGGAACACCCTTTTCTAATGCATGACGTTCTCCTACGACCACGGTTTTCTGATTAGGGCATTACGAATTCAAAGGGAACGAGCTCCGCCGTTCATGAACCATCCCGTTTCCAAGCTTCATCTTCCGACTCTAACGTCACTTCTTTCCGACTCGAATTCCTCACCTTATCGGACCCCGTCCCGTCGAACAGTCGAAGATAAACCCCGTAAAAGGCTCGAACGGACCTTAATTAGGCGGCGCCCCGTTAATTAGACATCGGCTGAAAGCGCTTTTATACCGGGCAAGAATCGGTAGCGGAAAACCGACAAGATAGTCCGAGGAATTATAAAATAACTGTCCACTATTGGAGCGCAGTGACATGGGTCATCTCCGCTTTCTTTGCGCGTATCGCGTCAGCCGATAGCGTACCATAAATCTACCGGTATATTGTATAATTAGTAGCAGCGGTCGTTCTGTAATTAGTAGCCGCACCGAGACTGATTCAATTACCTCCAATTCATGAAGAGAAGATATACTATCGTTTAAAAGTATCCGGTACTTAACATACTTCGGATGTCATTAAATTATCTTATGCAATTACACCATAAGAGGCTTCTATTTATCTAAATTTGCTACGTGGCCATATATAACACCATTTTCCCCAGGGAAGTCTACTTTTCTCGATACTGTACATGTTGAGCACACATGTTCGCCTGACCTCGACTACTTCAGTAGCAGGTTGAATATGAAGGAGGTAGTAAATCCATCGAGACGAACAATACGCGCGTCAACGGGGAAAAAATAATTAATTAACCAGGCCGGGGGTAAACGGAGCATAGCTTCCAATCAATATTATCGCTTTCGAGAAATCGGGAGCATCGATTCCCATGAAGCACCAGCGAGCCTCGGCCGGAGAAGCAGGTAGATCCGATCTAGCCAGATCACATCCGCCTGCTCGATCCCATCTCGCTGTTCCGGCTGTTTCGAGCCCGGTGCAACGAACTCGATCCTCGCCGATCAACCGGCCGCATCCCTGACGTCGTAGGTTCGTTTTGCGACCGGCATTCGAACACGTCCACGGGGCCATGGCACGCGCTTGTATGCGTTCGCCAGCGTGTGTGTCCCCGTCCCCGCGTGTGTCCCGATCTTCTCGTACCCCGAGAAAAAGTGCCGGCACTGGCCGTAAATCAATCGTCTGCAGCGACGAGCATCTCGGGAGAACCGCGCGTGGAAATCGTACGGTGGGCCGGGCTTAATGGCGGTTCGGTTCGCGTGTTAAACACCAGTTATCTTGCCGATCGGTAAGTTTTACGTTTGCCCTTAGCCCAACTGGTCGCGTGCTCGCCGTGGGTTCAGATCTTCATTGGTGGACCCCTGGTACCTTTCGAACGGGCGGAGCTTTGCCCCGATATCTTGTAAGTCGTCTTGTAACGTAGACGAGACGAGACTCTGTTATACTTTGGCTTCGTTACGCGTGTCCTCGAACGAGGCTTCTAACTTCACATTTCTTCGCCAATTCCTTCGATTCGATTTTCACAGGTGTCCGAAGCCTATCAAAGGTTCCCCCTGTTTCTCTACGCTTCGTTGCAGCTTGCACTCGCTCGGCACAGGTTCATTATTGGTATGCGAGAGATGCAAATGTGGAGGTGAAGATCGGTAACCGGTTGTTTGATGCGCATTAGCTGCAACCTCGTTTTTAGACTAACTTCGAACGAGTTCGGCTGGCAACAACTTCTTGGACGAGGTCGAGATTGATTCTCGAGGTTATAAATTTCTATCTCAGAAACTTTTTAAGTCGGGTTAGATTAGAGTCCAGGAGTCGGTTAAGTCTGTAGTAGCAGAAGATATCACTGGATACCGATATCGAAGTCGATTTCCAAGCGGACCAACGGACACGAGGACTTGCCGTTGTTGCAGCGGGTCTCTTCCTTCCCGTGCTGGAGTGTACGTCGCCCAAGGCTTTTCCATGGAGCCTTTGTTCGCTCCATAATGAATTCAGTAAGTTTTGTCGAGGGTGGTAGTTTCCTGCTGGCACCCTCAAAATTGAGATCGTTGCACCGTCGGCGGGAAGGGTCAGAGTAGTAGGGACACAGTGAACCGGGCGGGGGGACCGGGTGGGGGGCAATTTATGAACTGACGCTTCCTTTATGAGGGGGCGGTTTCGGGCCGCGACTGAATTTTAACACGTGACTCACGGTGCAATTGCGCCGCGCGGAAAGAACTCCTCGCCAGGATATTGCTCGAACCTATCTCTTATCCGCTTTATCTAATCTCATTCCGAAGATCGGTCTGCTTGTCTGATTAAAATCGTCTGCAGCCGACCGTTCTGCCTGCGAAACGAGGCCCGTCGATCGCGAGAAGTTATTATTACGGAAAACGCTTTGAAATTATTTGAAACGAACTTTCGAACGACTTTATTGTTTATCGGCGCAAAGATCAACTGGAATCGCGCGAAGACGAAGAAAAATCAGCGTGGGACGTTTCGCCTTTTCTTCGAGCGAGCAGTTTGTTGCAACATTAGGAACGTTCGAGGCTTCTTTTCCCTCGCTAATAGCACGGCAATTTCCTCGAGCAATTTTCTCGAAAGGAGCTCGTTGTTTCGCAAGAAAAATTCATTCGTATATACGCGAATCGGCCGTTACCAGCCGCGGATTCGAAGCAAGAAGAAAGGTGAAAAAGCCAGCAGCGGTTGTAACACGTTCTCCAAACGAACGAGCAGGCTGAAACAGGATTCACCTTGATGATCTACACGCATCGTGTACGCAGGCATTCCCGATGCACGCATGGTTACCCCAACCTTATCTTCCGGGAGTAGGGAAACTCATATCCATTATGAAGATTCGCGCTGACCCGAGTATGTAGGCACGTTTTCTCACGTTAATAACGCCTCGAGGTAAAGGCGTCAGCGGATCGGCAAGGGTCGTTGCTTGTAGCAATCATAACTGTATCCTTCGAGCGAATTACGCGTACCGAGTCTTCATCAATAATTCTTGATGAAGAAGGCAGGAACGCAGTCGATTTCCCCTCGAAAGTACCTCGAGGATGATGCTCGACGATTCGTCCCCACGCTACGGAATCCGAAGAAACTTTCTCCCGACATTTGTCCCGATTTAAACCGTACCATTGTAACGTACACGGGACGAAAGGATATCCCTCTAGGAGACAAGTATTCAATTACAATAATAATGCCGATTCACAAAAGAATCGACTTCAAAGGCTCGAACAGGTGAGTGTTGGATGATAGTCGCGGTGCAAAGCGGCGAAGGGGAGGAGAGATCGGTTCGCGAGGGAAGAGAAGAACGGAGCGTGAGTGAATAAGCGGGGGTCGAAAGAGCGGAAAGAAGTAAAGATCACGGTGCGAGGAGAGCACGAAAAGGACTCTCTCGTGGCCGATAAGCCGGCGGAGAAACAAGGAGAGTTACGTGGGAGAAGACGAAAGAGAGTCGAACAGGAGAGACAGGAGAGAGGAAGAGAGAGTGTATCCGTTTTGTTGGTTGCGTCGATGCCTCCGGGATTATATACGACGTCCAACGACAATACGTTTCTGAGATCACTATCGGGCCACTATTGTCGGCCATTAAAAATACCTTCTCAACATTTATTCGGCAAATAAATCTCGATCCGATGGAATGCGACCCTCCTGTCCTCTCCTGCTTCATCCGTGGATCCTCCTTGTCATCGTTGATATTCCGCCTTGTTCTTTTCACGGAACAAATGAATGGACCGTGTTAACGCAAGGAAAATCCTCTTCATTAGGATTCTTTTTAACGATCCGATCTCGTGTCCGACAACGGTGGCAACATCATCTCTCCCCGCATTAATCGTTCAATTAGCGTCTTAATTTGCTTGTCCCGAATGCGGATAACAATCGAAACAAACATCTCGCCTTTTCTTTTTTCCCTCTTCGAACAACAAGTAGTCGTTGTGTCGTTAGTTTCGCAGGATCGAAGCAGGAATGCGTTGTTAAACGCGGTTTCTTCGTTCGATCGTTAGTTCGTCGTGGTGGATATTCACGAGAAAAATTACGTGCAAAAATGTTTTCAACCGAGAGTTTAAAACAGCGTTGAAACTAAGCTTACAAGCGTTTCGTTCCAGCAACTTTGTTACGAGAAACGAGAACGAATCTGTGTTGCAGCAAACAAACAGGGGATTTTCATTTTGTAGACGTTTATGAAACAAACGTTTCAAAAAGAAATATTTACCACCTGTTTATCGCTATGGAATGAAATAATTAATTTAGTATTTGAATAAAATTAAATTTACATTGTCTCTGTCTCAGCAGTTGGTAAGGGTTAATCAATTTTTTGTCCTTAACTTTATCAGGAGCGCATTTGCTCCGCTCCAGGTGTACCAGCGGTTATTTCGCGGGGCAAAATACATTCCTAAGGCATCGATATAATCTGCGTTACCCGGTCGGAGTGCTCTTCGCGTTCTTTTCGCCGACGAGCCTTAACGACGTCCTCGGACATCGAAGAAAGACTTTAAGCGCGGAATTTACTCGTCCAATCTCGGTCCGCTCGGATGGGTATCGCGCGGATCTACGCGTCTCGTCGGTTCGACTCGCTTCGCAGGCATCGGTGTAATAACGGTAACGACGGCTCGATAACAAGAGGGACAACGATAAAGCGAAGGCACGGCTATAAATACGTCTCGAACCGAGCCACCTAGCTTGTCGTCGAGTTTCTTCGTTCTGCTACTCGTTCGCGCTTCTCGTCGACGGTGATGTCGTCTGCAGGGTAGGAGGCGAGAAAGCAACTGCACAGGAGAGAGCATCGTCGTCGGTAATATGCACCGAGGTGTGAAGGAAGGCGACGAAACAACAACAACAACAACAACGCGACAGTTCGACGTGAACTGTAATACGCGCGATATGACTCGCTGCCGGGTTCCGTATCCGTGCAAGCGTAAACAATAATTAGCTTAATTAATTTCGTCGGTCTGGCGAGACGACTGATAATTTGATACAATGTTAAAGTGACATTAGCCGATAAGCCGCCCTTTATCCATCCCACGCGCCCTTATTCTCAACCCCCTCTTTCTTGTCTGCCACCCACCGTACACCACCCTCGACTCTTCCAACGGAACGAACGCGTTGCTCGGCTCCAACTCTCTCCTAATTCCAGCTCGTGCAAGTCGTCCAATTAAACGAAGCTTCTACGTTCTGCAAACCCTCTCTTCTCCTCGGTTTATCCTTCTCTCTTTCAACCCCGAACTTAACCCTCCGATCCTCTCGCACCGCTAAAACGGATATTTCTAACTTTCCAGCGAGACAGGAACCAGTGCACGCTAATGCGACCGACTAAGCTTGCCTAGTTTCTGAAAGCCAAACCGAACGTCGCGGATTATACGCGTGCTAAAGGGGTCCAGCTCTGCGATCTTCTCGCTTTTTGTTATTCCTCTCGTTTGGCAATTAATTTCAATAGAGAAGTTGTTGATTGCGAAAGTAAAGTTACAGTCGCGGGAAGAAAACAGGGTGAGAAAAAGAAAGGAAGAAAGCGTGAAGGAAAGAAGTCCACGGCGAGAAAGCAATTTTTTTCCCCCCGACGATTTACGCTCGTACAGAATTTTCTCATCTTGTATTCCACAACGCGGGGGAGAACATCCCCAGTTTTCAGGCGTGACTGGCGCTTATGCCGGTGTAAACTCGGCTTATTTCTCACTAAGGCGGCGGAGAAGCGAGCAGGAAGAGAAAGAGGATCTATGGATCGTCTGTGAAACCCAAAGCAACGTCGTGGATTACGTGCAGACTGGAAAAGGAAGAGCGGAGGATAACTGCGAGATTAATCGATCCCATCGTTTAATCGTCGGACGAGGTGTATGGATTATATCAGCGTTAGTGGGTCTGATGAAAGACTTGGCGCGTCCCGACCGGCGGGGAATTATTAAACGAACAATCCTGATTAATTATTTTTCACCTTGCCGTTTATGGTTGCGACCCGACATCTGTTTGAGCCTTCGCTAAGCGCAGAAACGATTACGACAATGTCTAAGATTCTAATAAAATTTTCAAACAAAATAATTATAACTCTCTAAGCTTCTTACCAAATTTTCACTGCGGATATTTTCTATTCGATTATTTGATTATCGAAAGTGTTATTAGAGACATAATTCTCTGCTTAACTATGACGAGGTCGTTCAAAGTTCAGCAATATATTCGCGCCCCTGCAGACAGTCGGTCGCGATCAACTATCAATTACAGCCACGAATCTTAATCCCTGTCGTTACGTGCTCATTCTCGTTTCACCCTTGGCCGTTTTGACGTTCCTACGTAGGAAATAAACGAAAGACGTGGAGGGCAGTAGCGTCGGGGGTGGGGTCGAATCTGCGCCGGTGTGATTATCCAAGGGTAAAACTGATCACGTACGGCCGGGTGGCGCGCACAATGGCCAACTTTATCCAACTTAAGGGCTATTAGAAGCAACCCCTTTCGCTCTGGCTGCGTCCCTTCGAGCTTTCGGCCTCGGCTATGTCCCTGTCGGCTGGCGGAGATAACCGCGTACACCGGCCCGACCTCCCTCGTCTCGTCTTCCAATAAAGTTACTACGCGATTCAGCTCTACGTGAGCTAACGTCGGTTCCGCGCGTCGACGCAGATTATATTACGATGCCGATTACTACACCGGGCACGACGCTACCGCGCCGCGCCTCGACGCTGCTTACGTACGAGCGCGAGGGCCAAATTACAATTATGCCGCGATAATGTCTACGCGACCGGGTTATTTACGATTCCGTAATTACTACGGTAAACGGCGTTCGCGCCTGATTATCGTTATTGTTTCAGACCGGTGCACTGAATAAAATTGTGCATGCTTAGCGGTGCAATTACTGCCGGATCTTGGTAATTAATATTTACAGTCCGCTTTGCTACAAAGTGCGATATTTATGAAATGCGATTACTTTAACGAAGGACCTGTAGATGATCTAATCTAGGCGATGGCGATTATATAAAATTTAAAAAAATTTGAACCTGTTCCAATTATCGAACGGTAGGAAAAAGGGTTTGAAGGGAGTACCTCGAAAACTGGGTGGTCAGAGAGGAACGAACACGGGAGTTAACTCAAGCAGCACACGTTAATGATTTCGGTAGGTTTGCACGCGTACATTGTTAAGCTTCCCCCGCAAAAGAGCGTTAAACCTTAACCGACGACGATGACCCCGCTGCCAGTCATCGTCGATAATGACCGTTTCTCCTCGCTGTACACCACAGCCCCTTATTCCGCAAGCTTTGCCGGGCTTTTTCTTTCGCGTACGTGTATACACGTATGTCAAGGATTCGGCCCGCTTCCTAATAACTATCGTCATTAGCGTTCGAACGACAACCACGACGAAGGGGGTGAAATTCGTTCGCGTACTCGTATGAACGAGCCTGGAAAAGATTTCACAATACCGCTCGTAATTTTCGTGAGCAAGAGAGGAAGGAGGGGTGGTGGCGCAGGATTAACGACGAGTTTTAACGGCGCGCCGCGTATGTTTCGTTCGGTCGGATATATTCGTCATAACGGGAGGTAGTCGGCTTTGGACAAAAGGAAATTGTGCTACGGTTTTCCTTCTTCCTTCTCTTTTTTTTACGCTGGTTATTAGTTGCGCAATTTCATTTCGGTTCCGGGATAAATTTTTCGTTCGATTCTCGTTTGCGTCCGTTTTTTACCTCGATGCAGAGGCACCGTGAGAACACTTTTTAATAATTGCCGGAACATGTATTTTATTACTGAAGTGGCAATATGAAAATACAAAGAGGATTCTATTAAAAATCCATTTAGGTATGCTACTATGCCCTTTGCAAGCTTTGCACAACAGTTTCCTGAAATACTTTGAATGAAAATCCATTTTCCTAAAAATAAGAAACTATGCAGGTGTTTACGAACGATAATGTAACCAGACAGGTAAAGACTGGAACGGTCCTATAGTGCTGACGAATCAATAATCCATTATCCGCGCGACTGATTCCGCGGCACGGGCCGATAATTAATTTGCCGAACTAAGCGCAGTTTTGACAGTACGCCTGACCGTTTAATAAACCTTTCACGTGAACGCAACGCGACACCGGTCGTGTAAGATGTAAATGAAATAACGTAACCGATCGATTAGCATAGAGTAATGCCGGTCCTTGTCAGCTCCCTCACCGTTTCACACACGGCTCGGAGTCCCGAAGGCGTTTATCGGAGACGCCATGTCTGTCGACCTTTCGCATTATAAGCGTTATGTTAAGGCCGATGCGATTCACACGGAACGAGACGTCGGTAACAAACGAGGCTGGACAAGTCGAGTTATACTCGTCAGTGGTTCCGTTCCTTCTCGTTCCCGTTTCTCTGGTGACTCACATCGACAGACCAGCCACTGAACGGAGCACGTATAGAAGATTAGATAATTCTCATTACACTAATACCGTGCGTGACACTGCTCAGCATCGTGGCTCAATCAAAAGTGCCTGTCGCTGTATACAGGTAGCAGGGATTCGTACATGCGTGACACGTTTACTCGACTAGCAAGTTATTATGCTTGTTTGGATTAATAAATGTATGGCTGACGTGAGCCTCTTTGGAGTTTGTGACACACTACTGTCGGAACTTTTAAACGGTCTGTGTTGGCAGAAATTGAAAACGAAGCTTACAATTTACACGTTGAATGAATCAATAGATACTATCGAATTCAGGGCAACTGTGAAACTTTCACGTGACATCTTATGACTATGCATAGCTTCTGGAAAAATCAATTTAGAAGTGATTCTAGAAGTCGTAGTTGATGTAAAGCTGATGGCATATTTCTAGTATCGCAGCTGTTGTACGACAGGGAAAAAATGTATCATAATAAGAGATGATTGTAAGCTTCTTTCAGATAATTGTGAGAATCTGGAACAAATCTATACAGCGACAGAGGTTTTGATCGTCTTCGGTGCTCACAGCCACCGCGACGACATCGACGCGGACGCCGATTCGAGCGTAGTCTCCACCCGGGCAATAAATCGTCGATATCACAATGAGCACGTATTGAGCCGTTGGTCGCGCGATGTAATGGCGCAATGAATCATGCAAAAACTTATCGTGCCCGTCTAAGAGATGAGCGAATGCATGTTTTCATTAGTCACCGTTATTTGCTGCGCCCTTGCAGATGCACCGCGATGCAGCCCCGATCTGAACCCGCCTTTCCACGCAGCCTTGGTCGGGTATTACCGAGCGTCTCGCTTCGATCTGTTATCTATCGGTTACCGATCTCATCGAGGTATCGTTCGACTGCTGCTTTACCAAAGGGAAAGTAGATCGTACCCCGTTGCAAAAGTGCAATTGCACATTTCATAAATCGATTTGAACCGCTAGTATGATGTCACGTCCGAGACATTTCATCGACGATCGCAGGTAGGTAGATTGATAAATTAAAAGTTACAAAAGAAAAGAGAAAAAGGTTGAACCTTTTTATTTCACCTTCTTGCGTTAATCGACCGTATAAGAAGCGTACAAGGTTAGACGGTATCGAGCATATACTTGATGTTGTTCCCTTCAGCCAGCTCGATGATTTGCATCGATTGCAATTGATTATTGCGGCCAGGCTGAACGCAAAACTGCGCCACACCATAGAAATGCAGCTTTTCATTAGTCACCGTTATTTGTGACGCGCGGCGCAATGCAGCGTCGATGCACCGTGTAAATGCAAGTTGCCCCGGGGTCTTCAACGAGTCTCTCTGCTTCGACGCTTCTCTCCGCGGCAACTCTACTAATAATAGCAACGCAGCATAACTGTGCTGTTCCATAATAATGCGCTAAATTATTCCAACTTAGTGCCTCCTAACCGCGTAATGTAAACCTAACACGAGGGAAAACAATCGAATTATATAATAATATCGAGTGGCTACTGTAACAGAGGCGAAACATTTTTCCCCTATTCTAGATTTTTCACCAAGTCTTTTTCTTTTCTAAATAAGATTGCGAATTCGAGGATGTTGATAGATTACAAGGGTCGTGTATGAATTTTTATTAGTCATCGTTATTTGCGACGCCTTCGACGGACGCAGATACGAGCGCCGATGCAGAGTCAGCGTCGTGGCGTCTGTGTACGTTACCTCCGAGGTGTTCTTTCGAGAGGGTGCATGCCTCAGCTCGGCTCGGTCGCGAGTGTGTTTTGATATCTCGCGGGTACACGAGGGCTTCGTCATTCCTCTCGTAACATGTGTGCATAAACAAGTGGAACGATCAACAGGGTGGTAAAGGGCGAAAGTGGGAGACTACGAGTGGGTGCAGCGTAAAGAGGCGAAAAGCAAAGAGAATGTGACGAGTATCGAGCGATGCTTACGAACGAAAGAATTTCGCATAGCAAATTGGTGCTTGGATGAACTCGAAGAATATAGAATTTTAGTTTAGAATTATATAAAATTTTAGTTATTCAAAAAGAGATAAATTATCATTAAAAAAAAAAAAAATGTTGGGAACCAAGGATTTGAGCCGTGGATCTCTAGATTGCGAGTTGTATGTGTGAGTTTGTCATACTTCAGAATGTAAGGAGTAACTAACTGTAATTGTTAATATCTTTTAAACAATTAGCCGTCTGCCTCCAAAAGGGGGTATAGGCGTGTTCAGCTCGACAAGCTCTACAAGCTGGCAAAGTTTCATTAATAAGTGAGTGTAACACTTGGGCAGTTCCCCTTGTTAGACCATATCGAGCAACAACTTGTTCGCACTAATTAACCCCGGCAGAGTTGAACATCTTTAGTTGCAAAGCAATTAAAAGCCTTCTAATCGCGTTTCCAGTTAGCGTGGGCTGGTTTCGGGGCAACCTTGAAGGGGCAACTTGGTACCGTTAGCGATGGTACTTCGTTAGGCTAACAGGAAGTGTATCGCTTAGAAGGCGTGTATTACGATTTATAACGATGAATCCGGCCCCGTGTGTGATCGGCGTCGATTAATTGCCGGCTCGATGTGATCTCGATAAAAGCGACAGCCGCGTATAGCGGCTTCGACTCGACTCGCACGATCGAACCTCTCCGCTTGAGGGGAACCGATCGGTTCGTAATTTTCGTGAAGACCGTTACCCACGCACTCGTCCTCGCTTATTTCCACCAGCTTTGCTCGTGTTCACGACTACACGCGCGAGTATCGTTTTATGCGGGCTGCTTTGCAATCCGTGCGAACGCGGAGCGGTGATCTAACGGGTGATGCGATAACGACTACTTAGTGTAGGTCAACGGTGACGGGGTTCTTTGGCGGCGGAACGGCGCCGTTGCTGATGAAACGATCGTAAGATTGCCAGATCTGGCCTGGAAGTTATTGGTCGACACCCACGCATCGTTCGAGGATTTATTGTGTCCGAGAAAAGTAAGCGGAAAACTAAGACTCGTTGATTATTGCCGAGGAGAAAATTGCTTTTGCACTTAACGAAATCAGGACGGATGACGAAGCTGATTGTGTGCTTATTTTTAATACACGTGAAAGATTTTCATTGAAAAATTTGAATGCCATTGCCCTTCGAGGATCAATGATCGAGGCAACTGTAGACAGAGAAAAAAGTACCTTGAATCGAGTTAGCGAATAAAGATGATGGAAGTAAAATGTAGAAAGGGTTATATTTCAAGGAAAATCGATCTCCGTTTGCATAACGCTTTTAAAACAACTATCAAAGTCGATTGATAGGGAAACGGCGGCTGAAAATCGGCCAGACCTCTCGTGGGACATTCATTTTGCAAGAGAAAAAGGAGAGCCGATCTCGAATGGCGCTACCAATACGATCCCGTTCCAATACGTCTACATCGATTATCGTTTGACCGACTGAAGTACTACAACGTCAGTTTAATGAATAACGACGTGCCTAATGACAAACCACGTCATATCTCAACTCGAGCCGCGTATACGTCAGCTAGAATGAATTCCGTCGGAAAAACCTACGTCGATGTTTGACGAGTTCGGGACGTTCGAGCGACTCGAATTCGAGCACCAAAGAGCTTTCTACGTTTTATTCCCGGCCAGTCGAGCGACCGTCAAAGAGAAATGCGGTTAATTGATACCCTTTCTCTGCGGGGTTAAAAATAAATCCAATGTTAGAGTCGCGTCAATTCCCGTTCAACGTCAGACCGATTATTCATTGGACCGTTCATAAAGTTCAATCGTTACCAACTCTCGCGAAGAGACTTTTTATTATTCTCGATATGAATCGATCAGAAATCGATAAACTCTTGGAAATTTCAACGAAATCTCCCTGGGTGATTGTAGTAGTGCCTCAAAATAAAGTACGTCATTTTTGTCTATAAATCCACAAAGTTTCAGCCAAACTAAGGAGCAACGAGGTCGTAGTATTCTCTTGTGAGAAGCATACGAGGGTTAACGAATTTTGGCAGCGAGAAACGATAGATTTCCAAACTAATTACACGTAATAACAAACTGAAACTTGCGAGCCATCGTTGCAGCTAGTTGCAGGTTGCATTATCCCATACACGAGTTCCCCTCTCGCTATTCCTGCGTTCTGCCAGCGAGGATTCTGTCGTAACGCTATTACCGCGTCACCCAGTATCGACTGGAGAGAGCTTGAACGAACGGTACGGGCCTTTCGATCGTAAGTGCCCAACGTGTCCCGCGCTGTCCGCTGCAGCAACACCTACACCGTTCCGCATTACTTATCGAGCCGTGACCGGTGCCTATCGAGAATAGAAGCGGGAACATGCAGGAAGCTGAAATGCCTGATGCACCTGACAGGTGCTCACGTATTCACCGACCGACAGCCCCTCACTCTCAGCGCATCAATCTCTGCTAACCGTACCCGCTCGAAGATTCGAGGCTACGAATGTCGAAGCTGGTAGAGAACGAAGCGGATCGACGCGGCTTTTCGGCCGCGCGATTGGTGGCCACGTCCGGATCACGGGGGGTAGACAATGACCTCACAGTAAAGATTTTGCAGCGTAACTTTGGAACTTTGTTTCAGCCGGTTCGAGACCACACGCGGACAAGAGACGCGCGACGAGCTCGCGTAATCGTCGTTTCGCGATCGTAATCGCGATCAGCCGGACCGTTACACGCGGCTTCTTCGCTCCAACAGAGGGTTCTTGTCGTTGAAAGAACACCCTGTGCTCCTCTTCCGTGAATGCTATTC
Source organism: Osmia bicornis bicornis (assembly GCF_907164935.1). NCBI lineage: Eukaryota > Metazoa > Arthropoda > Insecta > Hymenoptera > Megachilidae > Osmia > Osmia bicornis. Next base: position 7,619,782 of record NC_060228.1, on the reverse strand, counting down.
GCGGACGCGACGCTGACATTGCTTCTTCCTCCCGTGAGACAAGCGACCCTTCCGCCGGTGATTTACGCGTCTCTGTCTGCGGTCATTTCAATAATAATTCTCTCCAGGCCTATTTGTTTAACGCGCTTCGAGCCACGCTGTGTTTCACGTTATTTATGCCTCGAACAATCGAGCGAGTGAAGCAATCGCGTTTCTTGCGAAACGTTCGCGATCGCATGGGCGTTCTGAGAGAATCGTTACGCCGCGTTTCATAATCGGAGGATGATGAATTGTTTATCATTGCGCAATGGTGATAACAATTGCAAATCGGCTAAAATCGTACGGTAAAATATGCTTCCTTGCGAAATGAAGGAAACGTGATGAGAAAAGAAATTTTGATTTGATTTTCACTAGCAGGAAATCATCGAAGGACAAACAGGAACGCGTGCAGTTCAGAATAATAAAAAATGAATATATATTGCATGAAATTGGTTATGCATATTCTAATTGATTTCCAACCATGCTGCAATTTATTATATCATTGCGTCAATTTGTTTTCGCGTAACGACGAGCTTATTAATCTTTATGATGGGTTTAATTAAATATTTCAATAATTAACGAAATGGCCATGCAACAATTCCGCGCCATCAATTATACAATAATTAGAGTCACATTACAATTATTTGCAATCACCGTTAAATGATAGATTGCGCTACGTCAACCTGCCGGTTCCGCTAATGGCAAGTAAAAAGCTAATTTCAATAATTTTCTTACACAATAATTTCGAAATGCATTATAATCATATTCAACGAAAGAAGAGAACCGTTTTCAATATCGTTAGAAATTCTCAACCCAAGATCGTCAACTTAATCTTTCTATTTAAGGGTATTAAAATCTGACACGAATTATAGTATACTTCTTAACACAATCGCGTCTATGAAACCCGCTACAAATTACAGCCTCGAGGAAAACCATAGAAACATCTTACTACTAAGGCTGAGAAAGAAATTCTCCAAAGTATGGCGGCTCGAATACTGATCCCGAAACTTATGAACGATAAGGTGTATCTTTACACCGAACCTTACGGCACCGTCCTAGAAATAATCCATTCTCAGAGGATCTTTAATAACCGGTTCGGTTCTTTTCATCCCTGGACGATAACCATTTAAGGATTCCTACTATCACCGATACACGAAACGTCGAATGCGTTTGTTAATCTTTTAATAACATTTAGCTAAAAGGATTCTCGGATGCAGATAACCCGATTCGAAGGCTTTGATTTTCCATCGACGATTCGAAACTTTCTATTCAAGACAAGTCAGCTAATCGTTAACGCGTGCTGTGATCTGTCGTATCAGCGTCACGCACAGAAACCAATCTTTCTGACAAACGATAGCCTTTGCGATCGCAACGCAACGCAAACGGAGCAACAGCCTCCTGCGGCGCGTAAAGGTCGTAGCTACGATTTCGCAGGGAATACTGTGATATGGCAGCCACCTGCTGCCGACATTTACTTTGTGGAAATCCATCGACGCGGCTCGGCCGATTCCACGGCATCGGTACGAACATCAAAGTGAATAACGTCCATAACCGAGCGTGCTTCGATTCAAAGGAGCTTGTTTGTATGGAAACTCGCAACTTCGTCTACGATCAAAAACTATAATGTTCGCATTGCATTGGGTGTTCAAAAAATAGACAATTTTAGGGTAACTAACCCTTTTCATCATATCTTACAACATTCAATTTTACGTTATTCAAAATTAATTGAGATTATTGATAGGAAGAGTTCTCCTAACCATTTCCTCGATAGATTGAACGATACGATTATATACACGGAATGAATGTATAAATCATTTCGTTATTATGGAAAGGTTATTTCATATCTCAAATCAGCAACATCTGTGAAGAGATACTGTTACATCCTTAAAGTTCATTAGATTCTTTGAGGATGACTTAATCATGCATGAAGCTAAGAAAGAATTACACGGTATGCAAAGTACGTAAGAAAGGCTGACAAGAAGTATGTAAATATTTTATGTGCAATAAACTTGTGTATGTCAAGTTAAGTATACCTGTATGAATCTATAAAAAAAAGTAACTGGTGATCCCCCAGAATTGAATTCTTTCATCATTTATACATAACTCTAACAGTAACATAAGAAGACTTGTCTTGATAACCATTTTACATCTCGTACAATCTTGATGGAACACATTTCGCTTGATACTACGAGCCTATAAATTTTACCTACGAGCAATCGATATTCCCTTCTGGGACACTGTGTATAGCTCGAGTCGAAGGACGAGCTTTTATTTCGGCAAGCACCGAAGCAGGAATTTTAACCAATGAAATTTTTACTATCGACTTTCAGTATCACCACCGATTCGAAACACGATCGGGAGATATATAAATTTTCTTTATTTCGCTGTGAGATATCACGGGATCGGAGATTCCTGAGCGGGTCAATCTCGTGATTTAGAACGCGTTCTTTGTGCTAAAATATTGATAGCATAGATATCAACATCATAAAAAGATTAAATAATAATTTGTGCTGTTTATTCGAAATTGGCACAAATTAATATCATATTCTGAATACCTAATCATATTTAAGATGATTCGAATAATTTTTAATTATTCACTTAACACAGGGACGAGCAGAGAAATTGATGTGGTTGTCGTTAAATTCGGAGCTTCCAGAGGATTTTGGTTATCTCGGCCCCCAATAGACTGCGTTAATTAAATGCTACCGTACTAATGAAATCCAAATAGGTGCGCGTATCAGGCGCTCGCGGAAACGTCGTTGATTCACCAAAATCGTCGATGGACCACCTTATCTGTCTCGGTTATCCCCAGGGAAATGTCAATATCGTATCGTGTCGCTGCAATTGCTGCTGAACAATGTTCGCGAAAACGCGTGTACAAGAGAGAGTACCCTGCAGACGTGTCGAAAGAAAGACAAGGAAAGAGATAAAAAGGTCAGACAGAAGAAACGGTTCCTATTGCCAGAAAATAAAGTGGTCCTCTGACACGTGGAAAATTCTGCCAGACACGAAAATACCGACTTGTCTACGGTGCATAAAAGTGTTTTGCACGGGGGTTGAAAGAAGACTCGCATCAACGAGTGCAAATCAGTTTACTCCGAGGAAAAGTGGAGATTGCAATTCACGTGTCCGTTGGAGTAACCAGGATTTTTGTACGGGATAAAAAGAATAAAATTCAATATTCGTCACGAGTCTCCCCTTACGAATCCCTGTATCACGAAATACTTTACGACCGATGAAATGATTGAGATATCGTGCGATTTATAAAAATGGTAACACGCAACGAAACAAAGTGACCGAATTATTTCGCAACCGATGACATGGCTATAATGAAAACACAAGAGCAGGCGAGTTGCCAATGGTATTTTTACGCGTTCGAAGTAGAGCAGACGCGTCGGGAATCGCAATTGGGAAATTATTAGCGTTGTATCGCGTTCGATTAGAAGGGCCGGTGGCAAGTTAATATGCATGGCAAACAATGCCGAGCGAAAATAGATTTACGACGATTACGAGGCCGAATGTCGAGCCGATAGAAACGCGTATAATTGTTTCACGGCTGAATGCCGTTGCATAATATTGCACATTGTAACGCAGTGATCGCGGCTTCGGCGATGCCCGTTGTTGAATGCGAGCCGCGATTCTGGCACGTTCATGGAAAAATTAGCGAACAGGCAGTTTCGCCGCGTGTTTACGTGTCCCGAATGACGGCTGATAAATGCCGATCGCGATTGGAATTCGGCCATTTTATCGCCAGCCCTGCTGTCACTTGTTACGGAACAAACGAAAACACCCTGTGTTGTGCAGCGCACTTTTTTCCCCTTTCGCCAAACACAGTTTGTAATTTGTACGTACATCGGAACTCCATTTAGAGGTTGAAAAGAACGAAATTTTACCGAATCCCCTATTAACACCTAACGTTTGGAAACATTTGATTTTACGAAGATTACGAATTTTTAAACTATATTATCTGAATAAATTAATAAACTATTCATTCTCGAGGTGGAAATGATTTTGTATCATCGAGTAGCAGCGTCTGCGAGAAGAAGAATCTGGTTCCCGAAGCAAAGGACGAGTAGTTTGTAGCCATTAAAAGTTGGAGCATCGGCCAAGTTGCCAAGAGGCTGTTGTAAAGAAGAACGTGAGAAATGAAACACGATTTCCCGTGCGTATATAAGCCACGTCCCGCTTCAATGAGTCTCGATGAGAACGGCCGGTTCCGATTCCGAAGGATTTACGTGACGGAGTAGCTTGTTAACCTTAAAAACGAGCGTTCATTGGAAATCGATGCTCGCGCTTCGTGCCCGACGTTACCTTACGGGAAAACGTTCTCTCTATGCACGCGCGATGCATTCTATCATCGTCCTTATTGCTTTTTGATCGATATCCATAAAGTGTATCGCGCCGGATTCTATGAAGACTTCTCGAGACTGAAAGGCATCCGACTACGACGCCATCGAATCGGTGCTTCCATATTTTTATGAATATTTAAATCTCCCTTTTGAGCTCCGTTCACTGTCGGAATTTTTGCCAGCAACTTTCGAGATCATTTCGCAATCGCGTAACGTGGCTCATCCCGAACAACATACAAGAATTATTCGATCATCATTCAAAACCGTTGAAGCGTGGAAAAGGGACGATTTTAACGTGGAACGCGTGCGAAATTCACGGAAAACGATATCGAAACGGGTGAGTTCGGCATCTGCGAGCATCTTAAACGCGAGGAATTCCGTTTTCAACGAACCGACACGCCACTTAAAACGGACGGAACCAAACGCTCGCTTTATCACCGGAACTTCGCGACGTTAGAACGAGTTCCTTAATCGCCGGTGGCGCATCTGCGTATCGACTGGGGCTGCAACTTCGCGAACTGCAGCGTGCACCGGTTGCAACGAGCGTACAGCACAGCTTATGCAGAGATTCAGGATCGATCGACAGCGTCGACCGCGCCAACTTCCAGTCAACTGAATTATGCTACGTCTACGTCGATTTGCACGCCATCCCTGCATTAGCTATTGGCAACGGATCATAACTGCCTCCGGACAGTTTTATGCAGCCGCACACTGCAAATCGCTTCCGTTACACTTTCCTCGAAATTTATATTACACCCGGCTGACGAGAACGCCCTGTCGATCGTCCACCCTCACCTTTGTCCCCGTTTCCCGCGTTCGATCACGACGCGGATAATGGTGTTAAACCGGGAGCTCGTCCAATTTTTCTTTTTTTTTTGCTCCGTGTACTATGAAAGTTCTTATCGATTCGATGGATTATGTCGTGACACAGTCACCTTTCCACGAATTAATGCACCAAGATGATCGATAAATTAGATTACAAAATATTGAAACTATACATGGTTGACCTGGTGAACATACGTTCCCACCTATGGTTGTACGTTCAATAAAATAATAAACGTTGACAGAACAAGCAGTTAAAATCTGCATACTATTTAGGGACGTCTACACGCGATACCTTTCTGTATGGTACACCTTCAAGCCTCTCCCTATCTCCATCTCTCTCCCTTTCTTCTTCTGGTGCAGTTGCATTCCGGCTGCAACAACCATTCTTAACAGGGTTTGGTACGGTCGTTCATAATAACGCCGGCAATAAATCGTGCGCCATGGGAACGCGCAATGACGATGTTCTAAATTATCTCCATTGACCACGAAATCTCATAAAGATTGACAGTGGCCATCGGGTCGACCACAGCCGTTTATTGGAAGTGAAATTTGTCGGCTGACTTCGTCTCTTGAACTGTTTCGTCGAACCGCGTCGCTTCGTCTTTATGATTTGTAAGAAGTGAAAAAGCAACGTCCCCGTGACCGAGGAACAAAAAGTAAAACGGAAACGGAGGAATACTTGGGAGCACGTGCGAGCAAAAATCGAGCGGACGAGAGGTATGGAAATGACGCGACGACGAATACGCTTCTCAGAGATTCCGTAACAGACCGCGTGAAAATATCGCGATCGTTTCGTGGAAGGCGAAACTTTTTCGCAACCTTTCAACAGCTCCGAAACGGGCACGTTCGGACGCAACATCGAGACGCGATAATAATTTATTTCTTAAGCTGTTGCTTGTCAAGCGAGAAAAATTATCCGACCAAGAGAAGTCGAAGATCGTGGCTCGTTACGAGAGTCTGAAAATTGTTGTTGAAGGACCTTGACTCCGATAGATTGGAATAATGTCTAAGCCAATTTCGCCGGAGGAGACGCCGCAAATTTGATTTTTATAGTCGCGTTTATAACTCGGTTAGGACATCCATCTACCCTTCCCGACTTTCCGTGCTCCTCATCCTCGGGGATGTTGCGAAGGAAGACGCGCGACGTCGGAGGTCCCTGACCCTGCTCGCGAAGGTAGTAGAGAAAAAGGGAGAAGAGAAAAAAAAAGCAAACGAGGTATAGAAAAACAGGAAGAAGCCCGGCCCTAAATTCGCTGAATCAGGTCGTCCTCATCTTCCATGGGAACCAGCGTCTCTTATTAATTTAATTTTTATAGTCTCCCGTCTCGTCCGTAAAATCTTGAACCGCTTACTCTTACCCGTGGACAAGAGCAACTTACGCGGCAACGGTGAAACTTTTAATCCCGGGTCTTAATAATTATCGTATAAATAATAAACGAACTTTCCGGAAGCGGCATTTTCGAATTTCCGTCTAAACGAGCGTCCGTCGAATGCGAACGAGACGCTGGCCATCGCGAAACTTTGATTAATTTTTACGTCGCGATAACGAGCGGGAGCGATGGCCGAACGATATTCTCTAACGAGTCGAAGCGAAGAACAAGGGATCGAAAACTCCGGCTTGCCTCACCCCCTCGTTGTCGTTAAGTTTTCTCGGATAGCGGAAAAATTTCATTCCCGGCCTTCTAGATCCTTTTAGCCCTGTACTCCTCAGCCAAACGAAGTTCATAAACGAACGAGAATTCGATTTAGACTCCCATACATCATGCGTCTCTCTTTTCCACCCTTCGTCTACCGTTCGTTCCACCGAGGAGATTTTCACGTGGTCGAGCCACGAATCCTCCGTTGGACAGACACAACGGATATCTAATTTTTCTGTTTCAAAAAGTTTCGGCGGTGGTCGACGCCACTCTCGCCGGGAGAGCAGCGATCGCGACGACATTCCGCGAATTCTTCGCAACGGGCTGGAGAGCGGTAGCTAGAGAAAAGTCGATGCACGAAAGAGGCCAGAGGGGTGGTTGGATCGTTCCCGCGTTTCCGTTCGCGACGATGGCTACGAATCGCCAGACTGGATTCCGTCCGTGTGCGCCAGTGGCTTTCAAAGCGGTAATAACCTGCGAAAAGTTTCCCCGCCCCGGTTCGGTCGCTCGAGGAAATCGGAATCGTCGCCAATCTCCGTCAAAAATTATTTCTACGAACTTGCCGAGATGGTCTCTCTTTGAGAACGCGACCTATCGTGATCTTGGATACTTGTAACTTTCTCTCATCGTAGAATTTCTATCTTCTTTTTTGATCTACCATATACTGGCGACACACTGTATTAAATAGTGTTTTGATATCAGGAAAAACTTGCCTCTGCACTATATTGGTTCGAGGAAGACGGTGGAATTAAATGTTAATATTTGATCGGCAATGCGAATTGATCCAAAAAAGTAATTCCAGAAGAACGATTAAAATAAATGTCTGAATATATCGAAAATTGGTCATTCACTTATCGTTGCACAGTTTCGATATAACGGAATACAAAAACGAGCGTAATAATTTCCTCCGGGTTCCGAGGAATCTCGTTCCTCTCGATAATCGGTTGCGCAGAAACCGAGCACGATAATTCCACGGTTAATTGCTTGCATGTTAATTAAGCTTCGGTTCATATTTGGCCTGTGTGGCATTACCGCGAATAACCCCTTCGGTCGGTCGACTCGGTCCGGCATGGCACGCAGTCGGTACAGTTTCCAGTAGCCAGCTGGATGTTGGTACTTTTGTTTAATGCCGCGAAAAGCGAGAATCGAGTGATACAAGGCATTCCCAAGATAGCATAATTGCCGGCGCGTACAGAATCTTGTAAGGTATGCGCCGTCGAGCCGAATGACAGTGCTCGATCACTGTCAGATCGACGTTGGGGCCCGTTGGAATACCGGCGAGGCAAGAAGAGCCTCTTTAGTGGCCGAGAAAAAGAACGCTCTCTCTCCGCGAGACGAGACTAAGGGAGCGAAACTCGAAAGTCGACGCTCGAATCGATCATCGCTTGCACGTTTTCCCATAGCTAATACGCGGCTAGTACTACTAATAATAAGCAACGCGGATGCTGCGCCCCATTAATCCTTGTCACGAGCTATCTCTCATCGGTTCGCGAATACTCGCTCATTTCCATTACGCAACTGCTCTCTCCTTCTTTTGTCTCTCGCTTTTCGTGGCGAAATTACGACATTCGAATTTGAAGGAAACCCCGCTACCGAAGAAGATGAAAAGAGAAAACTAAGAAGAATAACAGAAGAAGAAAGCTCCAGCTTCGAACATATCTGTATAGTTTACGAACGATCGGCAAATCCGAATGCATCGCGTTGCACTTTCAGCCCGCGGTAATGCAGCCCGCTCGGCAAACGCGGGGGAGTGCGATAACGCGCGTCGAAAATTGATAATATTTCACGGCGAGAGATGCGAGGGACTCCCTTTTATAATTGGTTGGCATTTGCATGCGGTCTTTACACTTATTGAGGTTTAGCCGCGAACCGGTCGCTCCTCCTGTCCGTTTTTATCATTTATGCCGGCTACACAACCGGCTCGTAGCACGCGATGCCGACTCCCTTCGCTCTCTTTCCAACCCGTCCCTCTTTCTATCCTCGCACCCTTTCTCCCTTCCCCTAATCCCGACTCCCTTTTCTCTCTTTCCCCGTCTACCGCCCCCAGAACTGCCATTTCGCAGCCGCGTGGGACGTTTCAGTCCACTTACGTCCCTTCGCCACGACGACCGCGACTTCAAACAATTTGCAACCTGTTACCACGTCGATTCGCGACGTTTTTCTATTAGTATTCGCGCCAATTAAGGATAATTAATCGCCGGCCCTTTCCGTCCCCGGACGTGGCCACGAGGAACCGACGGAAATAAATTTTTGCCTCGAAGCGATCCGAGGGTGCGGCCTCCAAGCTAATCGCGATACTTTTACCAACGCTCGGAGCTCGATTTCAATTTGTAAATTTCGGCCAGCTTACCGTACAGCCAGTGAATCGAGAAGAAATTACAAAATACCCGCTGCTTTGATTAACTCCCCGTTAATTATATTCCAAACGAGCTACCGCTTTGTCGTTTTCGTTTATTCCGAAGTTCGATACAGGTTGATAATAAATCTAATCGAGGCAAACACGATATCTCGAGTATACCTATCAAAATACAAAGCGTAATCCAAAGTATACGAGTCACGTTCTGAAGCGTTTGAAGATGAGAATTAAGATGAGGCTCATGAATTTTCATTCCACAGGAAAGATCGCGTCACTTCTGGCTCCTCTGCACCGTATTTGTTATCCGGGACAAGCGGTGTATTAATTATCATGTAACGTGTTATAAGCGTGTAGTAATGACCGCACGGGTGCAGTCGGGATAGCCTTTAACGAGGCGCATGGATGCAAAAGAGTGGAAAGATCGAGGGTAGAGACTGATAAGAAGAAGCTGGTGTACGCGTCAAACTGCGATCGCTAATAGTACACCTCCGGTTCAAGATAATTATCGGACCGGTCGCGAAGCTACTCCAAGTCTCGGTACACGAGTAAGTAGTTTCTGCACAGACGACGAGCGATCAGACATCCTGGCAGGAAAGGAAGTGTCGGAACGATGGTTGAAGAAGGAATTAAAATCGGTCGAAGAGGAGGTGAAAAACGGACTGTTTGATGAGACACGTGTGTGCAACCGGATCCTTCAAGGAAAAGCTGGTATCAAAGGATTTTTCGAATCGACGATGCTCATTAAATCTAAGTCGAGCTATTATGGCGTCGAAGATGGCGCGGAAAGAGAGAGAATCAGGCAAAGAGGCAAAGATGCTTGATAGAAAGCCACTCTACTTGTGGAATCAGGGTCGGTGACTGGTTCTGTTGCGGAAGAGCGAGAAAATTGACGTTTTCGTCGCGCAAAACGTTCGAGCAAAACGCAATCATCCGTATCGGAGGATGCAAAGAGAGGGAAGAACGCGACGGAGAGAAGGAGAGAGGCAGAGAGTTATGTGTTTGTAACTAGCTCTTGGCGGCTTTATAGTTGCCTCTGGCGTTGCAAGATGCAAGTATTCGTGGCGGATTTAGATGTTTTCCTCGATATGAAAATGAAGGAAGCCGAGGAAATCGTGGCGTTGCTTCTAGTCGAAAGGTTGTCTCGGCGTCTTCGAAGGAATTTCTAGTATTTTTCGTTGAACGATCGACTCTGTCTCTCGTAAAGAGCAAATTTTCCTTTAAATATTCAGTAGATTCGCTCGGATAGAAAAAGGGGGCGGGGTGGAATGAAAAATTCAAGCTTATAAATGAAATTGTCTCGTTTATGGAGGCGAAGAGTTTCGGTCGTTGGCGTTATCAATGACAATTTCGCTGCTTCGTGACCGTTGCCACAGGAATTACAGTCCGTAACTTTACGATCTTCCGAGAACGGGTTACATTAAGCGACGAGATAAAGCGACGGAATTAAAAACTGATTTAGAAAAGATAGCCACTCGAGACTTTTGCAATAAAAGCGCGAATCCCTCCAGCAATTACCTCATCCGGGGTTAAGAAACGGACGTTCACGCCTCCTGCGTAGTTGAGGCAAAGCAAAAAGCTCCCTTGAAATTTTTATTGACAATTTTATTTGCCCAGCTAATGACTTCATTTCTGAAAAATACCTCGCGCTGCGAAATTGAAATGGAAATACTGTACAAAGATTGAGAAATGTGTTGCGGAGCAAATTTTAATGAAAAGTTGCTTGTCTTCAAAAGCTCAGAAGAAAATTGAAAATTATCAAATTCATTTGGAAGATTGTAAAATGGTGCTACTGATACAATCAACGAAATACTCTATCGTTCGATAAAATTTTAGGCTGCCACTAAAGTAACTCCGAAATATGGCAGTCAATTCGAATACAACAACGGCATTGTTCGATACGAAATTGACGGCAGTTTGGTTTCCCGGTAGATTTGTATCCCGCGTTCAGTTTCATCGCTTCAATTCTATGGTTCGTCAGATCGCTCATCATTGCAACGATCCTGACAATAACGACGTAAAGTCAGTCCCGCGTTGCACAGCAGGACAATAGAATGCCCCATGGTGATGTCGAATCGAGTCGCAGAATAACGCGTGCAACTGAGTCATCGCCGAAGAATTATCGTCGTCCGAGATTTAATCGGCACCCCGTCGCAACTGTTGTCGCTGTTTGCGTACGGTAGTTAAGACTCGGTTGTTTCCCCGTTTTAAAAGCGTTCTAAGGCTCTGAATGCCGCTCTTAATTTAGTTAGCCGTCGAGTCGGAGCAAGAGGTCCAACCGTAAGACACTTTGTCATTAAGGACCTTTCCGGCATCCGAAGGAAATTTTCAGGACGCGGACAGCGGGATTTTTCATTCTAACCCGACGAAAACGAGGCACTAAGCGAAGGACCGTTTTTAATACTGACATTTACCCTATGAATTTATTTTCCTCCTCTTTGTCTCGTTGTCCTTTAGCCACCTTTTAATTTCATTTCGCTGTAAGCAGATTCCTCATGCTCCCTGCGCAGATTGAGTAGCGAAACTAACTCAACGTCGTCGACACAACACGTGTTCGTCGTTGTTTGTAAATACTATGCCGAGCGGATTTGGTGAGAACACGTACACGTGACACGTGTATCCTACATTTCGGGGACCAACAATCGAGGTGGCAGCTGACGAAGTAGGTTTCCTTGTTAATTTCAAGTCTGCTGCCTTTGCAACATTTATTCCGAGCTTTCCTCTCGCTTCCGCGATGTTAATCGCGTCACAGATATGACTTCTCCCTCGCGATATCGCGGCGCGAATTGAATTTGTTAATGAGCAAGCGTTTCGCGAGTTACACCGCTAACTTCGTTTGCGCTTTCTCATCTCTCGACGAGCGTTTTTTCCGCTTTCCATCGATCGACGACTCTGTTAAACGCGCTTCAACACGCTGCTACGAAGAATCATTTCATCGTTCGCCGTTATTCGGCGATTAAATACCCCATTAAATCATTTCCACTCGATTAGGGAACGCGGGAAATTCATTTCGCGACAAGAATGTGCACTTTATGCGATAACGAACGATGAACGATCAATGCGATCCATTCGGATTCCTTTTCGACGATGTCCCCGTTTACCGTTCGATTATTATCGGCATAACGAGAAGCCTGACATTTTGGATAACGTCCAATCGATCGCGAGATGTGTATCTTGAAATATCCCTTTCAAAATTTCAAGCATTCGCAAGCAAAGCAAATTTTTCCCATAAATTCCCTACGAGAGAAAGAATCGAACGTGTCCTTTGTCAGTGTCGTAACGCGAGGCAAACATTCCAAGAATCCCGGTGGATGCTGAGCAGTCGTAGCGCAAAGTCTCGGTCAGTCTGCCGGTCAAGGCACGACCTTGCTGCTCGGCATCGGGCACAAATTCAGCCCCGGAGCGGATCTGCATAACGTTCGATCGGTGCAAAGAATGCACGAGTGGCACGCGCGGAAGGGCATGCGGTTCGTGCCAGCACTGGCCCCGTGGTTTTGCACGGGCACAGAGGAGCTCGAGGATCGTGTCGCGAACAAAACACACGTAAGTGCTCGAAGGACCGAACTAAGAGAAGGACGAACAGAGAGTATGGTTCTGAACGAGGGAGATGAAGAAAGAGAGAACGTTCGAGGACGCTCGACAAAGGCGCGCTACCCTCGTCAGCTAGTTTAAATCGTACATGAATAAATGCAATCCTATCACGGCCATGCTAATTTCATACAACAACCTTCTAGTACCTGTGGAAAGCTATACGGGTGTAACTCAGGGGCGGTCTGACCATCGGAAGTTCGGGAAAATTAGGAATTTGGAGCCTAATTAATTATCCACCTACTTAGGTTATCTAATTTAGAGCCCGTCGTGTCACTAATCTCCCAAGAAAAATATAAATCCCAATTCGCCCCTGGTATAACTACTGCTAATTCAGAATGTAAACCGAGAAAATAGAATTTTACATTTCGTGGGATTTTTTTATACCTTTTTATACCCAACAAGAAATTATTGACTGAATACATCAATTTCAGTCATTAATGATATTTATTCAACAATTTTTTCCTCTCACCGCAGCTTGATATCGTGTAAACAGGAAAAACATCTACAGAATGTTTGTTACCCGATATTTAATATAACGTTTTCAATGTACCTCATGAATGCCTTTTAATTTTTGTAATCACGTTTGTATTGCGTTATCGCGATGCATGAGTTATTTCAATCGGAGAATATTTATTGTAGCTTCTGCGTATTCAAAAATCGCTGGTAGTTAACTTTATTTTATACTATTTACATGGTTTTACATGGTTGAGAAAACTTTTTGTCGCGTCCCCCTGTTTAATCCGTATGAATAGGATCGACGCCGCGAAATTACCATTTATTTTGTTTTTAACGAAGCCGCTTTGAAAATTATTAACGAACAGACCCAAGTGATTCGTGTGGTATAATACATTCATTGTTCGTCGATGATAGAAGTATTATTTCAGAGTACAATGGGAACATTGCCTACGAAGAGAAAACGCGATTGCCTCGTTTCATTTTTCTTTTTTCCTTTATGCGTATACCGCGGAAAATCGTATATTAATTCACACGTCGATTACAAACTTCTCTATATTGCAATAACAGAATAAAGACCTGTGTGCAACTTGCAAAAATCTTGCAGCTCGTGCAAAGATATTGGCGCACGTTTTGTAAGCGCCACAGTCGATTGGAAGTTTCGACAAAACTGATATGCCAAAAGTTTTCGCGGTTCGCACATTCGAGAGTCGATCGGTAAGGGCGGAACGAGAGGGGTGGATTGGTACCAGAAGAGTTTTATGGCGCGAGTTTCGAAATCCAAAGCCAACAACACGCGGCAGCCAGAAAGCTGCGAAGGGAAGTTTACGCGAAGGTGGTTGCGCGTTCGAGGTAAAGCTTTTCCGGTAACGTGTTATACACAGGACATTATCGAACAAATATAGAAAGTGTCGTGTAATTGGTGGTGCAAGTAAAAGAGGAGTGAAGCTACCGCAAGCCAAGTTAAAAAATGTGCTAATTCTTTTTTTATCAACTGAATCAATTGCCCAAAAAAATGTCTAAAAAGTTATCCAGTATATGCATATTCCGATCAATAACACTTCAGTATTCAAAAAATAATTCACAAAAGTGGAGTTGTTTTTCGAGCATTCAGGATGCTGCAAATATTTTTATGGTTCCCTGACCATAACATGAATTTTGCAATGCAGGTGAGCAACGAGACAAACATTGATCATTCTCGCAATACATACAAATATATTTGTTGAAAACACAGGCAGCCAGTCTCGCAGACAGGCCAAATGGAAAGTGTAAGTAGACGGGGAGAGTGGGCTCTATTGTTCCACCCTCTTTTCCGGGTTTCAGAAGCGTTCGCGGCAAGTGCATTTTGTTGTGTGCTCAGAAATCTGTTATTCAATTTGAAATGGCTTTATCGCGCGTCTGAAACCAACCCCAGATCTTGCATTGATGCCAAACTACATGGACTATGAAATCTCTTCGCAACAGCCCCACACACGCGTGCTTCTGCTCGCGGCACACTAGCTTTTCTCTACATTTACTCTCAACTACAAATACCGAGTCGCGAAATCGAGTGCTACGAACTTTCTGTCGATACTTTCCACGTGTTCGTTCAAGTATGTGCAAGTGGAAACGAAAGCGATCGCAAACTGAAATGGATATACAATGACGCGGCGCGAATTGATTAAATAAGAAATTTCCTTGGTAAATGTTTACAATTAGGGTTCCAATGAGAAATCAATTGAAAAGGGGTAAATTCTATGTATTTTTGCCCCCCAAATCCAAAATTGTTGATAAAATTTGGGAGTCGTTTGTATTTCATAAGATATTGTGGTAAATATTGACATAAAATCATTATTTTCAAAAGTTAATGAATATGATAACAATAATTGGAGTCATAATGAACTTTGAAAACTAATTACTCAATTAAAAAAAAGGAGAAGGCACAGAATTAATTTTTATACCAGATATTGTCCATATTTTTTGAGCAGAAATCTTTAATCGCGAAATAGTAATAACATTTCAATTTCACTTCTGCCAAATGGTTTCTCACCGGTAGGAAATTAATAAGAAGAACAAAAGGCTATTGTTAAATATGAATCTGTCCAAAGACAGATAGTCGCGTAACAAGGTGCTGCAGACGAAGCGAGACCGTGAGGAATAATAGCAGTTTTGTCATTAAACGAACGCTTAAATTCTAGACTTTAGATCACCGTCTGCCAATTAGAGCGAGCACAAGGTCGAGGCAATGCTGTGAATTCCGCGTTTGCTGTCCGTTTGTACTACTCAAGTATGGTAATACCGCAGAGAGGGAAACGAGACTGGTTTTCTAACAGTACATCTACCTGTTCTTCAATTAAATTGAACCACCCCAGAAGGAAAGCTTTAATGTATCAGCTTTGATCTATCTACCAATATTTCCAGTAAAATAAAAATTTACAACGGTTATGTTCAGCCTCTTGTATTCAATAGGAAACGAAAATTCAAGAGGGCGGAGCAAATTCATGATGGCCGTCAAAATTCAAGAGGGCGGTGCAAATTCATGATGGCCGCCAAAATTCATGATAGCCGCCAAAATTCAAGATGGCCGTCAAAATTCATGATGGCGGTGAAAATTCAAGAGGGCGGAGCAAATTCATGATGGCCGTCAAAATTCAAGAGGGCGGTGCAAATTCATGATGGCCGCCAAAAT
The DNA here is from genome assembly GCF_907164935.1 of Osmia bicornis bicornis. Taxonomy (NCBI): domain Eukaryota; kingdom Metazoa; phylum Arthropoda; class Insecta; order Hymenoptera; family Megachilidae; genus Osmia; species Osmia bicornis. The sequence continues at coordinate 7,603,888 of NC_060228.1, read as the reverse complement.
TCATGATAGCCGCCAAAATTCAAGATGGCCGTCAAAATTCATGATGGCGGTGAAAATTCAAGAGGGCGGAGCAAATTCATGATGGCCGTCAAAATTCAAGAGGGCGGTGCAAATTCATGATGGCCGCCAAAATTCATGATGGCCGCCAAAATTCATGATAGCCGCCAAAATTCAAGATGGCCGTCAAAATTCATGATGGCGGTGAAAATTCAAGATGGCGGTGCAAATTCATGAAGGGCCGCCAAAATTCATGATGGCAGTGAAAATTCAAGATAGCGGTAAAATTTCCGAAGCCGTACGCAGTATAATATTAACGTAGGTTATGGCTCGAAAAATAACTTTCACAACAGAGTGAACGCATGTGAGAGGTTTGAAGCACATATTTTAACTGATTTACATAATTGCGATCCTCTATCGTGATCTAACCTAATCTAACCTAACTAAACGAATTACCGAAATTCGAATATCTTATCAAATCGATAAAAATGTTGTACAAACCGTAATGACTATCATTACTAGTCTTATTCAGACAGGAATTAATAAAATGTGTGATTACTATTCATAATGTATCGTGTTTCGATTTGTTCATAATGTGCGTACGACTTTGAAAGTTATGCCAAGATGGCGTATAATTGCAGTCGAGCGAAAAAGCGAAATCGTCTAGTAGAATAGAAACACAAAAGGTACTCACATGGGATCACGTAAAGGTGCACACAGTCGAGATTCAGACAGGAAGGCAGAGGTGGGTTCTCCTCACAGGTTCACAGGTACGTACACGAAGGTATACGCGCACTCGATTGGCGTCGACCGGCGTCCCGGGAGGGGCGCGACGCCAGCCAAGAACGAACGTTGATACTAAACCGCGGGCCGAGCTGCTCCGAACGACAGTTCAACGAGCGTGTGTTCCGAGGCCGGATCACGGTGGTCCATACGACCGACTCGCGCACGAATTTCACCGATCGTTCACGACCGCGTGTTGTATATTCGCAAAACTGTCACCCGGTCACGTTTATCGTCCGTTCCACGCGACGCGTCCTCCTCCGTTTACGATCTCGAACAAATAAAACATGGCGTGACCACTCGCACGCGATATTCGACCGCGTATCGACCCCGCATCGATCCTATCGAAACGTCACTGATACGTCACAACATGGTGGACAAGGACCACGCGCGTTGACAGTGAAGGTAGGCTTGATTCGGTTCAAGTGAATCTCGTTCGTATGACTATTTATCTCGTAGAATACTTTCGAAAGTGTGTTTATCCTCTTCTAAAATCAATCAGAGCTTGATGTTTAGTAGTAACTAATTCTGACAACACCGCGTTCGGATTTGTGACACGACCACAGTGCTCGCTTCGAGATACGTATCTTGTATATACGCGTGTGTAACCGTGTTGGTGTATGTGTGTTTACATGGAATCAGTGCTCGTTGGCAACATCATGATCCGTCGACGCGAGTGCGATCGAGTACTCTGGAGTGCTACCGAGGGTGTTTCTAGTGCGAGCTTGGAGGTTATCGTCTGCGTGTGGGTTTCGAGATGCGTCCTGCGGTGCATCAGCCACGAGTAACTGCAATTGGAGGCCGGTATACCCGTATATATACCGGTAACTTGGCCACGAGTGAGCGTAGTGTGCCGACTAACCGCTGGAGTAATTAATCCGACGTATGTGCGGACAGACATCCTTGTTCCTCCGGGCAGAGTCAATCACCGACGTCGATTCAGTATCTGGTGTTCGTCGTTTGATTACGGCTTCGAAAGATTAGAGTCTTGATTGGAATTCACCTGTCACTCCGTGACAACGACGGTCAATAGTTAAAGAGCCGGAAAAGCAGGCGGGGGGGAACAGGACAAAATTCCGGATCGACCAACTGGCGCGTGACAACGATCGATCATTTAAGCATAGAAAGGTGTGCCGAGTGATGTTTGCGAAGACTGATCATTTCGACTTTTTTACGCGTCACTAACTAGACTCGATCTACTGCTCGTTATCGACCGTGCAACGTCAAAATTATCTACTTACGGTAAACTCGCAGTCGACCAACAGTTTCGGCGAATAAATATTTTTTGTTAATTCAACCTGCACTTTACGGACAGCTCTTATCGATAACTGATATATCGTCTGACGTTAGCTGCTTATCGCTATCGAACCGAAGTATCGTTTGGAAACAGTACACTATTCCCCCGCGTTTTCCCGCCAAATCCGGAGGCCATTAATTGTTTCAACGAATCGATAAAAAAGAACTTTCCGTTGGCTTAATTAATCAGAGTCACTCGCGTCTGGATTTAAAAGTTATCGGACGTGTATCCTGGACGAAGGAAGTAAATGAACGAGGCCGATTACTCGAATAGATAATTAATCAGGAGCAAGCGAGGAGAGGAGACATTCGTTCTGCACGACCAATCATCCAGGCTCCGATGTCCTGATCACCTTCGAGTGTATACATCATTCGGGCCGATTCGAGTGGAAGCTCTTAATTAATAATCACGCGAACGCATTGAAATTCGTGTGTCGTTTCGCATATTAAGGAGGCCAATTAAAGGAGTAAAAGAAAGAAAAGGGGAGGAAGAAAGGAGGAGAAAACGGACCGTGGCAAGTTGAAGAGGACTCGGCCAACTTCATCGTCTACTTTTTAACTCGTTTCTTGAACACCGAAAAAAGAGTTCTCACGCCGCACGCGAGAGGGACCTTAAGCACGCACGCACGCACTCACGCACCCCTTCGAGGGAAGAACTTCAAGGAGAAGAGGAACCCCGTGCCACCAGGAATCTTGATTTCTTCTCTGCCTTTTTTCCATCCTCTTTTCCAGCCCTCGCCCACTTTCGCTTCGCGTCTCATCCAATTGCTACTACGGTGAGTCCAACTTTTAATTTTCAATTATCTCTTCAACGCTTAGCTGATAACACTTTACTGCGAATTGAACAATGCCACGCGAATCAATGTTCGCAGAAGAAAGAACAGGACCGAATAGGTTTTGTGAATTTCATATTCACGGTCTGTATTCTGAATCATAAACATTCTTTCACAGGTATTATGCTCCAGTTTCAATCATCTTTATGTTTTGCTGTTTATTTGCGAAATTACTTTGGTGAAATTTCTACAAACGTATTTTCAATTGTTATACTTAAGGAAAAGAATGTTTTTCCATTATTTTCTTTTCTCTTTTTTAATTGAAACGATGACTGCCATTTAATTGAAAGCTTATTTTATAAATATCAGCATCGCTAGAGTTTGTAAATTTAAAAATCCTTTCTGTGAAAGTAAGAACGTGAAACGTGTCTAGTTGACGGAACGTTGAAATTTTCCTGAATGTACCCTGTATAGGCGTATCGTAGTTGACGAACAGTCGCAATAGCTTTTGTACCTGTATAAGAGCACCGTCTCCGTTCGTGCAACGCTATGCCGTGAAAGACGTGTGTTCGTGTCTGTCGCCAGCAAATCCTTGAAATCGAATTTTCCGAGACGAGGGTCCTCTTGGGACTGGGGTAAGAGGGAAAAGGAGAGACAGAGTGCCGGACCAACGAGCGAGAGGAAATTCGTACGTCAGTTCGGCCAGGACGAAGAAGAAAAGTATACTTGTGCCGGGCGAACGTGCCGATTTCGTGTGTCGGCGTTTCCGTGCAATTTAGTCGCATACGATTTATGAAATAGCGGCTGAAGTAACCTCGCGCAAAGTGCTAGCAGAAATACGGGTTTATTTTGAAAATTTTTCGCTCTCTTATAAACGCGAAATGCCGTTGGTTCGACACACGAAGGTGTTCGTATAAAATAAGAAATACAAACTAGCAGAATTATTTATATAAATAAACTGCATTCGTTGAAGTATTTGATCCATTTTGGTAGTTGTCTAAAGCTCTCTATCGAATTAGGTCATCTCTCTTCTCTACCCTGTACATCTGAAGCTACATGTATATTTCATAGAAAGAAAATTCTTAGAATCCTTTGATGTTAGTAATTCGAGAAGTAGTTCATACTTCTTACCCTCCGTACTTCAGCTTTTCTGCTCTTCAAGCGATATCACAAAGACATTTTTCCTTTAACGTTACAAACTGCAAGGAGATTTCAAACAAAACCATAAGATAAATGAAAAGACAAAATGAATGCATTTTGCTGCATCGATAGAATTTGTATCTTTCGCCGCCTCTCTAATTATCAAACCCGATTGTAACGATTCAATTGTTTCCCACTTTTGAAACATCAAAAGAATCGCGTACAATAAACAGGGTAATTCCGTGCAACAAACGCGGACGTTTGCCGAGTTAAATGAAGCATTGTCTCTACCCGAAGCCGCAAAATATAATACGAAGCCGGGCGCGAGTCGACACGTCCATTAGAGGCGAGGACGTTTAACAGAAATTGTGTGACATTTCGCATTGGCATTGTGTACGTCGGACAAGCGTAGATACGCCCAAATAAATAGACCGTGTTACGTAAAGAGACCTTGTTTAAATTATATCCGCGAAGGTATTGCGTTTGTACCCCGCGTAGCGAGGGAGACAAAATTGCACCATTTTCCGGAACAAATGGTTCCTACATACGGAAGCAATACGCCCGACCATACGAAATTATAACGGATATATCACAACTTTCAGCCGAACTGGAGTGTGCACGTGTAACGCGTACGTGGTACACCTTGGTCTTTTGCCGCGAAACGAATGATTCATGTTGCCAGCTACGAGGGAAATTATCGAGCACCGCTATGTACCGTTTCCATCCAGCTCGGAAAATATCGTGAAATGTCAATTATCGACCTCCATCGGTTAACTGACCCTGTAAAAATCAATTTCACGACGTTTCAACGTAGATTGCTTTCCCTGTAGTTTCATTTTTATCGCCGTATACTTTGAACAATTGTTTCCTCTATACTTCGTATAAATCTACTCTTTGAACCTATTTCGAGGGTAATTTGATATATCTGGATATAAATGGGAAACAATACGAATTCCTTAGTCGATCCAAAGTTGTATGTGTTCCTCGATCAGTTTTGTTACGAAACAAAATTGATGGAGAGATTCATGATTCTGATCGCGATACTTTGAACGATCGTTTCGCGTGTAATTAAGTAAGCTCGATCTTTGAGGCTTTCCGGAGGGTAACTCGATTCATCTGGATACGAATGGAAAACAATAGAAATTCCTTGGTTAATTGAAACCTAATGAATACAGAGTCACTTGTATTACTTCTTTGGCTGAGCTCGCGAAGTTGATAGAAAGATTTGGTGTTTACCTTCCGCGTGAACCGTTTGCACGACTAATAGCTGGTTACCCGACTAATAACACTCGTGAAAAGAGAGTCATCAATTAAGGAACAAACGCGATACAACGATCGCTAAAAGCCGGTCGACCCAACAATGCCAACGCTATGCCTGCCGGTGTTAAACGCGGATCCAGGGCCGGCCCGGATGGCCGTACTTTTAAGATCGGTGCTCCTCTTCGAAACGTATGTTACAAACTGGTTTTAGGATTCTCCTCCCAGGTCCTCGCCTCATTCTCTTTTCTTACACTCCGGCTCCCATGGAGGAGAGTCGATCAAGCTTCTCTCGGCTCCGAAACGCAGCCGAGAGAAAGAGAGAGTCTCGTCTTATTTTCGTGCTTCTATCTCGGCGAAAAATCTATGTCAACCGACATGTTGACACGTGTTCAAACGTAGACCGCTGGCGCGGAGCACACGTGGAAGCAGGCTGGTTTTAGTCGCCTTAGTTGTCGTGGGAGGAGGCGAAGGTGAGAGGAAAGGTGTAGAGAGGCGACGAGGGAGTAAGGCGAAAGGTGGGCGCCGGGTTGGAAGTCGAGTTACTGGTATGCAGTGTCGGATTTCGCCTTGTCCGTCGGAAGAACGCGCTAGACGAAGAAGAGAAGGAAACGAAAGGTGTACCGAGAAGAGCGGAGGAACACACCTCAAGGTGTGCACGCACACACGTGTAACACGCATGCTCGGGTTACACCCTTCTCATGAATCAGAACTATTCGAGACGAAGAAAGAGATACGGAACGGCGCGCGCGAACCGGACCAAAAGGGAAACGCGAAAAGGGATAGGCAGGAAAAGAGGAAGAAAAAGGGACGGGCTTGGGGCTGAGAAAGAAAAAGAACAGGGACACGCACTCTTGCTCATAAGTCGTGGGACACTCGGTTAATTTCAACCTTAGGGTTTGCTCTCTCCATGGTCCGTCATCCGAGGGTTAAATGATTGAATTTGAATCGTCAATAATTTAAAAATAATCCAAATTTATTCTGAAATAGTAAAGTTCTCTGTGACATATGAACGCTGGTGTAGGTCGTGTCGCCTAAATATGAATCTAATTTTATTATGACGCGATTCCTTCGACACCGCTATCTTCGAATCGTTCTTCTGCTCCCTGCAGAGGCGATCGTGCGCGAAACAAACGTCATTGCATAGTTAGAATGGCCTATTTCATCGGTACCTGGTGACCTTTCGAAACGATGCAAAAAGGGAACCGAAGGAGAAGGTGTAATTGTTGAGGTAGAGGCGATCGATCGTCACTGGAAATAATATAAATAGATAATAGGTTCATGCACGAATGCAAACGTTTTGCGATTATCAACGGGGGTATAATCAGAGATAGGACGCGAGGATTATTGTTCTCCTTTGTCTCGTGGGATTATTGGATAAAATCGACGAAATGATCGTGATTGAGGATTGTGACAGATGTCTATGCATGCCAAGGTTTTCTTATAGAAATAAATGTTTCTCGGATGAAAGGACGAGTAAAAGGATGCACGATGAATTAGTAATACTCGCAAGTGGACAGCGAGTTTACAACATAGTTATTCGTATTTTTCTTGGCGCGAGCTACAAGCAATACCGCGTGAACAGCTTACGAATTCCGCGGATCGCTAGAAGATGATCATTCTCACGCGATCGTGTATCTTAATTAAATCTCGCATTACAGGCTAGACAAAAAAAGATAGATTCCATCGTTTCGCGGGCAAGATGGTTATCGACACGCTTTAACGCATTCGCGAAACAACCACCGCGTGATTGCATTTTAATGGTCACTTTCTGTGTTTCGCTATTATCGTTTATCGGCTCGGCCACGTGCTTCGCCAATAAAGCACGTTTGGTGAATTTTATTGCCTTTTGAAAACAAAGACTCATTGGGGTGGTCGGAACCCAAATGAATTTGTAAGAGTGTCAAACGAAATATATACTTTTCGTTATAAACCGATTTCAATTACAAAATTGATTAATTCATTTAACCCTTGAACAGCGGAGGCTGAGTCAATCGCGACTCAAAGTTCTTTGTATAATTTCATATATTGGAAGAATAATTTTTAAAAGTACAGTGTTAAATTTGGAAAATGAGAATAATATGAAATACGAAATTAAATTAAAATTGTGATTCTCTTCATGGTCCGCCGTTCGAGGATTAAAACAGACCTTATACTATAGAAATGTGCAAGCGTACAGACATAAATGATGCTTTCAAATCTCACACAAACAGTGTTCTTACAAAATGAAGATCCCCTCGTTGCGTTTTTGTTCATAGGAACGCGACGCGTAACTAGACACTTCAGGAATGCTCGTTACAATAATTCCCGGAGTGTAACACTCGCGCCTTGTGAAGCGATATTAAAAAAAGGCCATTGTCGTCAGTCGTATCGGTGAATCGTTTCAGCTACGTGTCCGTCGAACAATGCGATGTCGGCGTTATTAGCATTTTGCTCGATTCAAATGCAATTCAGCTGGATTTTATCGATCCGTGAAAATACTTTCCCCACGACAACGTTCGCCCCTGGCTAGACGCCGTAATACCAGTGTAATTAATTCTTTCTCAGGAATTTCATTTGACTTTACCCACGACGTTAAGAACTGCCGGCGGATTTTATCTGCCTGTTTACCACCCACTATTTTTTCCTCGTTAACCTAATGAAAATAGCGCTCTTTAACGCTCGATGCTCAATTAAACGACTCCGCGTCTAATCATCGAACAGCGCCGGCTATCTATCGTGTACATTTAAACATGAGGCAATGAAACGTTAGATCGCTGTTACGAGCAAGCGCGCATTTGAATAGCGAACGACTGTAAACCGGCAAGAAATCGTGGAATGTTTTTATAATTGTGAAAGAAAGAACAAGCAATACGGTAAAGCGTTATCGTAACGAGAAGTTGAATTAACGTTGTGCTTGCTCCGTTTCCCCCCCAAGACCCGCAAAAATAGGATATTAGACGATGATCTTTATTTTACGATTGGAAACGATCGTAAACCCGTACTTTCATGCAAAAAGTCTACTCGATAATGGCTAGGATGATTACCCTCCGTTCTATCGGTTAAAAAGCAGAAAGGGTGTTTTATGTTAACCAACGTCGCGACGTACATACGTAACGTCGCGAAAATGACCGTTCTTAAGTTTTTTATCGGCAACCCGGTACATTAAAAAGGTTAACGGGATAAAAGGCGGGAATAGGAGGATATCGTGAAACATTCCGCGCGCAGCGCAGGACAAATATTCGAAGGATGTTCGATCGTCGATGAAATTGGCCCGGGCCCGTAAAACGTGATCCAATTTCCCGAACGATTCGACGTTTCGCCGTGCAGCAGCCAGTACGCCGAGCGTAATTCGCTTCCACTTATGCCGACGGATCAAAATTAACGCGGCCCTTGATGCTACCGGAATTTCCATCCCTTTCGACGCCCATCAAAAAGCTCCGTGGTCAAGTGATATCTCTGAAAATCCATGGTGGTCGAGCCCCTTGCGCAAGGTGGAACGGCGTGGAATTTGCATTACTAATGCGCAAACTGCGTCAAACGAAACACACCAAAGTGTTTTACGATGCATGAATGAACGTGTCCGTCTGCGTGTGTGCACGTGCGTGTGTGCAGTTAGGTAATGTGAATAGGCACACGGTCGAAAGAGTAATGTTACTGTGTGTACACACGCTCGCCATACATGGGAGTGTTCGAATAGACATAGGGGCGATACGCGTGGTAGGAAAATGTGATGCGACCTGACCCGGCTACACCGGGACCAATCATTCAATTAACCCCGTCGTATACGATCCTCTTGATGCGATTTTATTTAATAAAGCTAATGTCAAACGCTCGGCCTTATAATAGCCAGCAGACGTACGCGTCTGCTTCTACTTCATTAGGAGTCGTGCAAGTGCGTACAAAAGTTACAGTTTTAGGTTCTCATAACGCTTTGTTACTTTTGTTTCAATCCATCGAATAAAAATTTTAAGTAGCATCAGCTTCGTAAAATAGAAAACAAGTAGATCCTTGTACGTGTAAATGACAGAGCGTCCGTTATAGGCGTTTTCGGAGACTATGTGTAGCGTCGGTATTAGTTCCGTTTAATTAGGTAGGAAGGGTAGGAACGGGGATTGGATCCGTGTAAAGCGTAATCCAAGAGAGATCCCGATTGACCAACTTCGTTCGAGCAGCCAGCATCGGTGGACGGTCTGACCGCGTTGCAAGTACATACTCTCTGCTAGCGATAATAGAATCTACACGTTCGATCGTGCCTCCCAAGTATCGATGACCTGGCTGCAAAGAAACGTTGGATTTGTTTCCGGTCGAACGTTCAATTGACCGGGCGAACGGCAAATTTCACGGTATCGGATAAACATCGTTGAAAAACAACGATAGAAATTTCATTCCAGCCCATTGATTCAATATTTTAGCGAACTGGGATGAAAAATATGGCTTTGCAAAATCATTAATCGTTTTTATATTCATCGGATAATGACTGAATTCAATGGAGAGACTTAATCCCTTTGTGGCTGGTGGATAAATTACGCTTCATTTAATTTTCTGTGTTCTTTTTACAGTCTGAAAAAAATGGAATTGATATAGTCACGAAAGAGTTAACGACACGTTTCCGTCTAGACTCGTTCACATTTGTCATCCTTCCCCTCGATAAACAAGCAATAATTTAAACAGAGCTGAGCACCGAAGGCTCGAGTCATCTTGTGAAAAGTAGAAATGAAGTTGAAACGCAGGAATACCATCTCCGGTGTAACAAATTTCCTAGAGTTATTTCGTCGAATGACATTCCGCTTTTAGCCCTACCTTCTCTATCGAGGCTGAAGTAACGTGGCCTCTCCAGAAGCGGTGTTTTATATCCCCTCGTGCACGCGGTTTTACCTCGTAAAATTGTTGTCCCCGCAGAAGTCGTTCCCGTTCTTCGTAATCCTCGAAGCTTCCTCGTTACGTTTCACCCTGCTGCTCGTGCCTTCTTTATTCGCTCGTTTGGACGCGAGCAAAATCCCGCGTTAGGAACGCGGTGTCCGCATATAGAATTTCCCTTATAATATCGAACCGTAGGAACTTGTTGGTCGGACTGTACAACAGAAAATTAATTTCATCGTTGGTCACGATACAACGAGCGACTCCTGATCGTAGTTTCGCAGGCTGATTCGAAGGAAGGGATCGAATTGAATTCCCGATGGAAGGTAGCCGGCACACGACAGAAGGCAGTAGCTTTCGCGTAGCCTGCCGACTTGCTGGCTCTTCTTTTTCTCCGTTCCTCTCCACGGGCTTCTTCGTTCCTTCGCGGCAGGACGCGGCTACCAGCCAGATGAATAGATAGCGGCTAATTTTCAGCGTTCATTAGAGCCGTGGTTCGTTCTCCGTCTCTCTCTGTTAGTACGCGTGTACTCTCGTTGCGCTCGCAGGGACACGTAGCAGCGGGTGTAGTACCGACTGCGAGAACCAATACACAGAGGAAAGTAGAAGAGAGCTTGTACACCGAATAAACGGGCACACGTATATAGCCGCGGAGATCGCAGCGGGGTACACAGAGAGGCACGCCAAGAGAGCAAATAAAGAGATCCGGCATCCAGGAGAAATCTAATTCCTAATTGGTGCTTCGCTCTCTGTACCCTGCTCTCGTGTCGGTTATCTACCGCTATCGAAGCGCACGACCGGACTCTGGCCACCGTCGGCTGTTGCCTCTGTGGAAAAGGTTACAACGGAACAGAGCCAGCAGCCGTAGAAGGGTGGCGCACCGGGTTTGTCGAGAGAAAGAGGGAGAATAATGGCTGCGGTTTAACTGTCAGGCACAAAAGGGGGTCGAAACTGTCGAATCCATGCGCGTACAGAGAAAGAGATCCGGGAACACCAGGAATAGGGCTCTCCCGGGTTCGATTACAAAAATTGAATGTAGCCTCACCTGTCAGACGAACAAACTGAGCGATGCCATCGCGTTAGACAGAGGATCACGAGTTTATACCAGCGTTGAGGTGGAGATTCATTTTTGATCGTTTGCATAATCGTCTTTGGGTATTTTTTCGTCGTTACCAAGTCGCGACAGGAGAACTCGTAACGCCAGCAATAGTTTAAATATGCATAAAGACGTTCGGATGGGAGGGCGAGCAGAAAGGCGACGCAAGAAACGTGTTTGCGGTGTAAAATTAATCATCCATGCTCGGTCGCGTGGTGGCAACATGCCTATTAAAACGGCTGTCGCTTAAACGGTCGTTTAATTTCGAATTACAAATCGGCGACCGGTCTAGCTGTAATTTTAATGGGATCTCCTTTGTCCGACACGCACTTTCCGCGGAATGAAGACACAAGAGTAGCCGGTTCACCAGCCAGCCGGCCACTCTGACAGCGAGACGTTATCCGCGGTTATTATTCAGCCTCTCACCTCCCACGCCTCGTGTTTATTCGAATACAAATGTGCCGTCCCGAGTGTCATAACTGCACTCGATCACGACGTAGTTCACGGGACCGGCGACGCCGTCTATTTTTCTTCTGACCGTTCCTCCGTGTTAGCATCCGGCCCGGACAATGAGCGTACAAACACAGCCCGGACCGACGAAGCGGGTACTCGGCCGTCGCGGAGAGATCCTCGCATTCTTATGCTAAAATCGTTGACGTTCGAGCTGACATGGTTTTTCGAGCCGCGATCATTCAACGCCTCGGCCGGCTCTACCTTATGTTACTGTTCGCATGCTAATCAACGAGTCGATGTTAAATTACGCGTACCGCCCTCTCTCTACACTCGTGTCCCGCTTTTCACGATACACGGTGTAAGTAAATAGCTACTTGTTCTGTCGTACAGTTCCGAGGAAAAATGTATAGCTCTCCGGCTTTTGTATCGAATTAACCGGTGGAAATATTACCCCGTACTCCGGAGGAATTTATTGGCCGGAAAAGTGGCGGCGTTGCTTCTCGAGGCAAATGGGCCGAGCGTTTTGCGGGAACGATCTTATGTTCAGACAGTTTTCCAGCTTGATTCTATGAAACGTAAAATGTGGTAGACTAGATTTGCAGATGGAATCGAGAATGTTTGAAATACTATTTCTCGTAACTTCTTTCGCTTGCGGCATCCGTAACACGAAGATGCAATTTGATCAATTGATCGATCGACTGGAAGGAACGTTCCTCGGACAGAAACGTAGCCACGTAATCGGTTATATTCAGGGTTCAATTGCCGGTCGAGGAAGGCTTTTCTCTCGCAACACGACGCGTGCGTTTATCAAACTAAGGTGCAGCAATGTCATCTGATAGGGGCATGACTCACTGGCGTACGTATGCGTGTGTTTGCGCCGATAGTGGAGTCCGCGAGCGGGAACTCGAAAAATGGTGCTTCTAGTAATTTGCATTCGAAAAGGTAAAAATAAGAGAAAAAGCAGCATCGGTGCGAGAGGTATGCAAAACACGGGGAAGTATCTTTCCAGAGGATAAACGAGGGGCTACCTGTGGTGCTCCCAGTCCTTCTGTAATTGGCCGTGCAAAGTGAAACGCATTCTTATTTTCTCGCTTGTACTCGCCCCCGTTCGTGCGGGACGCGAACTCTTAAATGCCGTGGCTTCTAAGCGCCGGATATACGATAATTGCCAGCAACAGTCGCGAGAGCAGCGTAATTCTAAAGACAGCTCTCTTTCTGCCTTCGAGTTGGAACGAAAAACTCGATTGCATAGCCTACTACCTACGATTTTCAGAATTGCTATTTACCTTTAATTGCCCTGGAAATAATCAGCTTTATATCGGTGGACCTCGCGAGGCTGCACCAATTTTCTTTGATAAAATAAACGAATTTCGGAGTATTGGGAAAAACGTAAATGGAGCAATTGCAGTTTTATGGTGGGTTAAGGAAGTTACACAAACTACGCGGATTGAGTCTTCAACGAATAGTTTTTCGCATATCCGTTGGCGGAACAGTCGCGAGCAGCCTACGGAATCGTATGCATTATGGATTCGTCGAGTGACGAGAGCGTCTCAAATAAATCGGCGTACAAAGTGTAGCGGGAGAAAAAGTTGGTCTATTCCGTAGTCGTACGTATAGAGGAGGTCGGATCGCTGGCGACGCTCGTAATGCGAGCAATTTATTCGTTACAGTCGGGCTGATTCAAGTTCGACACGACGCGACGACCCCGTCCCCACGGCCCTCTTATTCAAATCGTATCTTCCAGGAGCCATTTTCGATCACAACAACGGTATTGACAAAACCGTTCCCTCATGTAAAATGCATGAGGACAGATTTTTTTTTTCTTCCCTTCCTTTTCGCGCCGGCCATGTAAAAGTCGCTTCACGGATTTCGCGATTCCAGCGAGCAAGTGCGCCGCCTCGCCGCCTGCAAAATGCACCCTCCTTCTAGTCTTCGTCATTTTCCCTAGACTTCGTCTTACGTCAACGTCGTCGCGCAACTTCCGCTTCGTTTCTTCTCTTTCTTTATAGAACGAACAGCGATGCGTGATGACGCTTAATATAATAAAATTTCAAATTTCTTTGTCGATGGCCAGTTTTGAAAATTATGAAACGAATCCACCGATTACACGTATTAACCAAACTCGATTTCGTAAATGTCGGGAAGGTGTAATGGGAGAAGAAATGTGTTTAAAAAGCAAACGTGGAGTATTCTCGACCCTCTCCTCTGATCGTGGAAAATTACAGTATCACGGATTAAGAAGTAAAATGGCTTTTATTGGGGGGAGGGAAGGTAGCATCGCATCGCATTCCCGTGGCTCGATAGAAAAAGGTCGGCCGAGAGCGGATGGATAATAATGCTCGTAACTTTCGCAGTTCCTGCTAAATGTAGTGAGCCGGCCGCGTTCGGTTAACTACGGGTATTACGGTCTATCGAGCTTTTAATAGCCGGCTTAACGTTCCTCCCGATGTGCTTCGACCAGGATGTCTGGTGAGCGCGCGAGTAGAACGCGTGTAACGCACGCTCGAAAGCACAGGTATTACCCTGTTGCCGAGAATATCTTTTCGGCGTGAGAGAAAAACGTAGGAACAACCGGCGGACAAGTCGGCCAATGCTTGTCCTCGCTTTTACTGCACGCGTCGCGACGATTATACGATTCAACCCTTTTGCTTCGAGGAAGCAAATTCAGCGAGGTCTGTGGAATCGTTGCACCGGTTGCAAAATGAGGAGATGCAGCCTTCAAAGAGGCTTCACCGCCTTGACGCAGGGAAACCGGTGCATCGCTGCATCTCCTCGTCCATCCTCTCGTTGACTCTCTTTCACCTGGTAAAAGAGGTAGCCGATCGTTCTAACGATACACGCGTTGCCGGGACCGTGGAGTGCGTGTATTGCGCGCGATCGAGCCGCGTTCGGTTTCGTTTGTCCGACCATTTCGTTAATGGAGCCGTTTCTCGGAATAAGCAGAAGTGCGCGGACCTTAGGGTGTTTGTTCCTTTTTGTCTGACTCGTCACTCGGCCCGATCGCCGGCACCCACACGTTCTTCTCATTTTCGCTGCCGCTTCTTCTCCGGTTCTTGGTCGAACCTGAAGGGAGCTGCTTTGTTACGCGGTCATTTCGAGTTATGAACTTCCATTTTCGAAAGGAAGTTTGATCCTCCAAAACCGGCTAACACATTTGAACCGTGCAATTGCAAATGAAATCGATATCAAACGATTGGTAAACGAGACACTCGAGGCACCTTAAAGTAAAGTTGCATGAAGGATCAAGTCTTTATCTTGGCGGAGTTCTTTGAAAGGACCGTTCTTTATGGAGTCGCGACGGCGAAGAATATCGTGGAATTAACGTTTCCAGATAGAACAATTTCCTGCGTGTATAAAATTCGTTTTCCAATTCCGGTTGGTGGTGCGGTTATTTTATCGTTAACCGAGGCACATGTGCGCATACACGATTTCGCCGGATCTTCGTCGAGTATCCAGATTCGCTTCTTATCTGTCCGCGGTATAAATTCCGTTGCATGCGAGTCTGCATTCACGAGCGCTTTTACATAGCCCGTAACATTCGAGTTATCTACTCGTGCTGAATCGTCCAAGACGACGTAGACGCTCGTTTTCGAGGGTCCACTCGTTTCGACGTAAGTGGCTCGCAAGCAGAAGGGAGGAAACTCGATTTCTCCTTATCTCGATACGAGGAAAGCGTTTGTAAAGAGGTTCGCGAACGCGACCGCGCCGGGTCCTCTGCGTATTGACCCTTGTTGGCCCTTCTTCTAATCGGATACTAATAGGTCCTCGGGGATACTACGCCCTGCCACGCAAACCTCGTTCGCGTCCAATTACAGCCTACAAATGTGTACGTACGAGCTTGCAATCTCGTCGACTCAGTTTTCCCTTTTACGCCGGTATTCTTGCAACGGCAGAAAAGGCCCGGTCCTTCGTTCCGCTACGTAGGCAAACTGGCCGTGCTTTTCGATCCGCACCACGTACAAGGGAAATTAGGATTTGGACGTAGATTTTGTCATAAAGAAGAGCCACAGTCCCATGGCGAATGTTTGCATTAACCGGGGTGTAATGAAGCTGTCGCGTGTGGAAGGGAATTCTGTTTGGCCTTTCGCGATACAATCGGAAAATGGCCCGTTTCGGGGACTGGACGAAAAGGGTATGCGTAATCTGTTTCACTGTGTACCGGTAGTTAATTTGGCAAACGGAGGCATTAAAAGTAGAACGTGGAACGGTCTCGTCCGTGACGCGACTTCGTGCTACTGTAAGGGGAATTAGTCGAGTGATCAGACGTCTCGCAGTAGATAGTGCCCGGAGCAGCCACAGTGACAAATCTCCTATCTATTAAGCCGGTCATTAAATTCGGAATTATTTATATTTTTTTCAATTCATTTGCATTCTTGAAGTAAAATTCGAGGAGGTTTATAAATGTAGCTGCCAACCTAAAGTATGATATATTTTAATAAGAATCATTAAGAAGCGGACGGATAAGGAATTAATTAGAAGGATAAGGCTTAAGGATTAAGGATAAGGAAAGAATTATATGCCAGGAGGAAGATTAAGGATAAGGAATCTTTTAGAATATTTAATAAGAATAATTTAACTTAATTTGTTATTCACAATTTTTTAAATCCATCTTTTTCTCCTTACTGTGTACTTGATTAATCACCAGTAATTACCGAAGAAGTTAACACGTTAATCTCGGCGCATTCAGAGATCTTGGATCGTATCGAGATTGCATCGCTTAATGCACGCTTTTCTGAATCCGTTCGATGTAAAGGTGAACGCGCAGGGAAGAAACAGAGGAGTCGCGAGAATAAAAAACGGGAAGAAAAAGAAAGAATGAAGGTGTACGTGAATGGGAGATGAAGAGAACAGGTAGAACAGTGTAGAGGGATGGAAGGGAGAAAGGAGCTCGCCACGGACAGAATCGATTGGAAATAAGCCGATTGCTACCTGCACGGAGGTCCGCGTGCAAATCCTGCTTGTTCCTTCTGATACTTGAGTGCCGTAAAGAAAGCGAGAAACAAGAAAAACCACCACTTTCTTTCGCTGCTCGAAACATTGCCGTCGTCTTCGGTAAAACGTGGCCAGACACCACGCTACCATTATCCTTTGCTGAATCGACTTCAAGGAAATATTATCTCGCTGGAAAAAGGTTCAAAGATATCTACGTTCTCTGGAGAAACTCTTTGCCCTGTCAAATGTATGCTTTTGCATATTGCACCGTTAGAATAATAGATTAAATCGACTAGATACATAACTAGTTAGTTTCCCATCTAATATATTAGACAGACAATTAAGAAGGAAATATCCTCGCTATTGTCCGAACGAATACGGTCATTTAAAGGCGTTTCACTGACCACGATCAGCGGGCTCGTTATGTCGGTCAGCTTATATTTACAAGCGGTAAGTCCCGCGAGGAACCTGTACTACCTGTAATCGTGAAATTCACGGTCGCGGCCTCGACGGGCGGAAAGGAAAAAAGGAAAGTAACGAGAGCAGCGTAACGAGATGGAACCTCGGACGTATCCATTTAATACTAAATTTGTATCGCCGTCGAGGGAGCCGGCATTATACACCTCCTCCGTTCGGCTTGTTTCACCTACCCGAGTCGAAGCGGAGCCGGCACGAAACGAACGCGTCGAAAGTGGCCGCTTGTGTTTCCATTATCCGCGAGCTGCTCACTGGCTACGGAAAGTTCGCCGGACGACAGCCGGACGTATATACCTGCGTAGCTACGTGACAGAAAAAAGGAAGGCGCAGGGAGAGACACCGTTCCCTGAATTACAACGCCAACGAGAATTGACGTTAACGAGGATTTCCGTGCGGCAAGTACGCACTTATTTCAATGCGACCGTAAAACCGATGCTAAGGGACGTTTTCGGTATCCGAGAAGACTTTATAAGAGCTCGTGTTCCCTCGGTTCCATTATCCGCTCGTAATATTCGCCAAGCGTTAACGAGTTTGCAACGTTAATCTGATTCGTAAATAGAGGTATCTCTATTTTTCCTATCCGAATCGACCTTACGATCGCGTTATCCGGAGAGATAGAGATTTTATTTTTCTAGAAAATTTGCAACAGCTGGATTCGTAGAAGCTGTCGTAAAGCCAACTTAACCGAGAGCTAGTCGCTCCTCTGTTTGCGTCGAAGATAAAACCGATTAACGAGCGAACAATGTTAGCTAGTGGTGCGCTCTCCGAGTCGACTAATGCGATAACTGGAAAATGCAGCTGGCGTAAAAAGGGTATGCAAATGGTGTGGAATGTTTTATCCGTTGGTCGGACGCGGTTTCGTTATCCGTGCTTGGTCGAGTAGCGCGCGAACGCCACGCAAAACTATAGGGGCAGAGAATGCGTACGCGAACAGGGACGCGGAGATAGAGGTAAAAGAAGAAGAAGAAGAAGAAGAAGAAGAAGAAGAAGAAGAAGAAGAAGAAGAAGAAGAGGGTAGAGTGCAGTTTGAATTACGACAGCGACGAGAAGTGACGTTAACGAGTATTTCCGTGCGCTTACGCGGCTTACGTTCGACCGATGCTTACGATACATACGTAAGAGGCTCGCGAGCGTTCGCCAGCCTCGGAATAAAAGTAATGCTGCCTCGTCGAAAGGGCTCTCGTTACGTTTCGTGTCGGGCCTTGTTGCACCTGCGGAAATGCACCAATCAGACCGACCGCACTGGACAATGCACGGTCGTTATCCCGTCGCGGCGCCGTCGCCCTCGTCGTCGCCGCCGCTTACAACCGAATAGAAACGACAGATTTTATCGTTTTTCCGCCACTTGCGATTCCACTCGGAGACACTTTCCCTTCTCCTCTCGTTTCGTCACGCGATGGATCGGTGGCCTATTGCGTTGCCCGTGACGATTGTCCTGGATCCTGAGGGAATAGTCCTCTAATCGATACGTTTCAATATTCGCTGAGAGAACTAGTTTGATTAGGAAACTTTTCGCGGGATTCAAGAATGGCGTTGACCGTGAGAAACGATTCGCACAAGTCAACGCTCGAGGCTGTTTCATGATTAACAAATTGTGTTCCGCGACGAGACGGAAGACTGCGGTCGTAACGATTTCTAATAAGAATTAATAGCCTGCTCTACGCCAGGCATTCCGTGATTACATGCCGCACGCTGAATCGGTGTTTATTACAGGCGTTGAATTCGAAATCAATCTTCATTAATGAGACTTATAATTAGGGACAAGGTATAGCTAACGATCTATGATACAGTATAGGCGAGAGAGACTGGGGATATCCATTATTCTCTGGTAAATCATTAACGCGGCGAAAGGGTGTTCATTTTTTTCTTCCCTTTTCATTGTCAGCCGCGCGGCATCGATATCGAAATTTCGAATTTACATACATCGCGATTATCATAGCACAATGCTTGCTCGACTATTATTATCAAGTGACCATTAAACGCGCAACGAACGCGTACACGGTATAGTGATTACGTGGGACGTGCAATCGTGTGAATCCGCGTACGTTTATTTGCATCGCGCACGATATTGTGTACCGGCATAAAATTACAATTACAGAGCGATAGAAAGCAATTACAGTTACGATGATTATCGACGCAATCACGGGACGCGACTACGATTAGGTCGATCGGAACGAGCCTCGAACTTTGGAGACTTAAGTTAATCAGAAGGGATAGGGCGCAAGAAACGTCAGGAGAACGGGGCTACGAGTGGTTCGACGAATTATCAGAGACGACCGAGAAAAACGCGTCTCCCCGTTCAGGCGTAGCAATTTTTTCACCCACTTAACTCGCACTCGATACTATCCCGAGAGACCGTTAAGCTGTTTTACGAGAGTTCACGTAATTCCTTCATCGCCTTCGTCGTACCTCCTCTTCTTCCTCTTCTTGTTCTTCTTCTTGTAGCATCGTTGGCTGGCTCGTAGCGGCCCGCTCTAATTGACCGCGACAAATAAATCATAATGAGGCGGCTTCTTTTTCATTACCAGCGAGCGTCACGCTTTCACGCAATCTTCATCGCCGTTCACCGGCAGCGTTCACCAGGTCGAAAATAAATTCCCCCCACGGCCTCGATGTAATCCGTTTACGAGACACCGGTAATTACGCTCTCTTCGTGTTAATAACGATCGTTCCGTTGTAATTCATAACGCCTCTAATTAGACGCGATCTTCCTCGCGTTCTAGCCAGGCCGCTCCAGATCGTTAATTGCGCACCGTCCTTCGCTCCTCGTCACTTTCGATTATTCCTCTGTCCGCTTGCCTTCTTCTCTTTACCTGAGATTTTTTAACCGGTTCGATCCGAGAACTCGATTAGGCAAATTCTGATTCAAAAGTTCGTCGATTCTTGAAAGCTCCTTCTTAATCCTTCATCGAATAAAATACACTATCTGTTTTGGAGTAGACAAATAGCCAAAATTCCTCTGTCAAACTGGTCGAAAAGGGTTAAGTCTTCGATATCGTTTTGTTTCTGCCAAAACGTTCCCTTTCTTCTTCTTCATCTTAATCCTTATTCCCGTCTCTTTTACTGCTCCGCGCTTTTCTGCCTCCCCTTCGAATTTCTCGTCACCCTTTGGCCCACCACTTGTGCGCACGGCTCCCTAATAAAGATCCATTTCTCAGCGTTAAGACAGGCCGATAAGCAAGGCCACAATTTCAATTACGGCGTTAAGCCCTGCGAGATCGCTGGACCGTAAAAACTGCGAGACTATAACCGAGATACTAAGCAAGTAAAAATCGACGATACGTCCCGCGGGCTTTCATCCCTTCTCTCTCGAGTCTTCGCTACGTCCTGGCTTTCTCGTTCTCTCTTTATTCCTTTGGTTTCATCTCGTATTTGGCCTCTCTCCGTTCACCTGGCATCATCGTTCAGCCCCGTCTTTGTCCCTCGCGAAACGGTGTTCCCTCTTCGTCGCGGGAGAGAGCGCGGAGAACCGAGGTTTGACTCGTTAATATATCAGATTATGCTGGAACAGCGAGTCTAATTTATACCATAGTAAACTGCAGGCTGCACCTCGGGCCTCTACGCTGCCTGCCATTTTTAATACGTCCTTAAAGCGTCGCATCTCTTAAAAGATTTCTCGACCCCCTTTCTCTTTCTCCCTCTCTACGCTCGTTCACCCCGTTCTTGCACTCGTTGGCAATTCGAACCTATCTCTTTCGTTCTCCCTTTCTTGTATCGTCTCGTCATATCCAGCAACGGTACGCGATGGATGTTCTCGTCGGTCTGTGCCAGTTGAAATCTTCCCGCGTTTCTTTGGCCCGTTTGCCAGCGACTAGCAACCCCCTGTCGACGTACCGGAGACATCCAGCGAACGGAACTCTGTGTGCGGTGTTGACGAGGTAGAAGGGGTTGCTACGTGTGCACGAAAAAAGGGGTGACGAGCGGCAGAAAACGAAGAGCGAAGAAACTTTTCCTTTATTGTTAGACGCTGCTGCAGAATACACAAACGATAAGGGATTACGCTTTTTCCTCGATGCTTATTTATGGCTCGCGTCCTCCTCGTTCTTCTCCGTCCGCCTGTTCACGACACTTTTTCTCCTACCACCGAGACCGGCTGACTGCGAACAAACGGCCTCCCGTGATAAGAAGTTTCCACGATAATGCCGTGCGAAGCTGATCGCGAGTAGATCCGCGACCGTGTTTGGTAATAAATTCGCCCAGCAGATGGAAAAAAATTTCGACTGCAACTTATCGCGCGTGTTTCATCGGTCTGGACTCTGACACTTGAAATTCTTAATTTTTCTCTCGCCGAAGTGGAGAAAACAGGGAGTTAAAAATTGTTCTCTACGTCAACTCGCTTCTCGCGCTATGCTTTTCTATAGATATCGTAATGGTCTTAACTCTGATATAAGCTCTATTTCTGGAACTTGAATAACCCAGTATTCGTCGTCCGAGTGGTTAATATCCGTGATATTTCAGCTGGCCGTAGGATTTTTTACTTTCCGGACCAAACGTCGCAGCGGACTGTGAAGTTCGTTTGAAACGGTGGAAATGAAAACGTAGAAATGAAGTTCGTTCCGCATTGCTTTTTATTCAATTTCCGGCTGAATTTTCCGTGCCAAAGGGAAGATTAAACGTTCGCCACGAAAACACTTGACTCCGCTTTGTAAAAGCTGTGTACCGTAACGATGTTAGCCGAGGTAATGATTAGTTGAATGAACAAATTTCTCCTGGTTTCGTGCTTTTTATAAAACGCGACATTGGTTCGCCGGGGAAATACAAAAACGGACCTCGGTCTTGCGCGATGAATCGTGAATACATCACTCGCGTGTCGCGTATCATAGTCGCGTACAACGGCACGTTTGATACGCGCGATTAAAACCGTGTACAGCTTTCGTTGCCACACTAACGAGACCCGTGACGCGATACTGTATACAACTACTTTAATTAACGCGCAAAACGGATCGGATAATTGCAAGGACTGAGAAACGAATCGTTTGTCTTGAGAAACTTAATTCGACCGATTGCGTAAACGAAGAATCGGCTAAATTAGCGTTCGAAACGTTGAATGCGTTGAAATTTCAGCAAACTGTACGTGTGTGATCATTAATTATAACGCGTCGACTGAAAATCGTTAAATATTTGCATGCTGTTCGAATGTAAACACCGTTTTACACAATTTCGCGAGGCAGAAAACGGGTTTCGCGCCAACGCTGGATCGTGCGCTTTACGACACTCTTTTCTCGTCGCGTTTCGACGTGACGTATGGTTATAACCCATGGAATTGAAGACGAATTTATGACGACGTCGTTAATAGACATTCAAGAATAACCGTGAACGAAATATTAATTGAGTGTCGAAGGAGACGGGGCGTGGAATTGTCCACAGGAGAACCTTAGTCCATTCTAGAAAATAGCATTGATTTTTTAAATTGGTTGCAAGTAGAATTTTAAACGAAAAAAATTTAATAACAGCAAGTTGAAAAATTGGTGGTACCAGTCACCAACAACCCCCACGTGTTATTATAAAGAAATTGAGTTTCACGAAGAATATAAACGAAATAGCATAGCCCAGTTTCTTGTTTCGGCACATCTGTGATTTGAAGGAAATCGAACGGCAATTGCCTTCAGGTTTGATTAGCTGTCGGGCTGGTGCTATTCTTTGGAGAAAAATCACCTGGCTGGATAATCCGGCGAAAAACCGGTACGATTGGTCAACCTACGAGAGATATTATATCCTGGTCGAAGGAGATTGCTAGGGGGTTCTAATACGCGAGAGGGAAAAGAAGGAAACAGGGAAAGAGGATCCGGAAAAACCTGGATGTTCTGTAAAACGAGCTTAGTCGTTGATAGGATTGTGGCTCGTTCCACATCGATCAGGACATTGAGAATCTTTT
This sequence comes from Osmia bicornis bicornis, assembly GCF_907164935.1. Lineage (NCBI taxonomy): Eukaryota > Metazoa > Arthropoda > Insecta > Hymenoptera > Megachilidae > Osmia > Osmia bicornis. The sequence continues at coordinate 7,580,970 of NC_060228.1, read as the reverse complement.
AGTCTCTGGTTACGCGGTACACCGATACCGTCATTAACCCTCGAACATCGGAGCTTGGCTCAATCGTGATTAAAACTTACAAAAGATGTACAGGAATAATATCTTAAAATTAAATTTATAATTTTATAATTTATAAAGTAGAGTATAAAATTTAGAAAATGAAAATAATGAAATACAAATAATTGAATTAAAATTAGGACATTCTCCATGGTCCGCCGCTCGAGGGTTAATTCTGCTTGTCTTTATCAATTATTTCCTACAACTAAGAAACCAGCAATTTCAACGCGAATCCCATAAAATACATAATTAGCACGATGATAAGGAAACGATGCAAGGTTGTACTTATAAACGTGAAATAGGAACAGGTTTATCGAGGTTCGAAAAAATGTCTAAACTTCCCTTACCTTTCTCCGACCGTTAACATACTGATGAACCAGTTCAAGAAAAGAATGCAACGAAGCGAGGAACCTGTAGTAATTTCTTAACGGTTCAAGAAATTATGCGCCTTAATTATGCAAGCTCGTGGAACACCGGAACGCCGGCTCGGTAGAACGAAGAAGAAAGATTTAGGGCGAGGGTAGAAGATAGAAAAGCCTCGGGGATGAAGAAAGATAGAAGGACGAGACGCGTTTTAGAAACATCGAGGAATAGTTAATTGCTCCACTCTACGTGTTTGATTATAATTCTTTCGTAGGCGTCGAAAGGGTTGAGAAACGGTCGGGAGATTGAGAAAGGTGGCGAGGCAGGTAACTCGGCGGGAAGGAAAGTTCTCGCTACCCGCTTGCCACGCCGTTTCTAACGCTTACGAATAATTATTAGCAATAATTTTTCATTACCAAGGCATTGCGAGATAATTATAGGGCGAGGCAGTTTTTGTACTCTCGCTCGATGTATGCGAGCCAACGTACATAGTCGTAATGAATAGTAGCTCGTTACCCGCTGCGCTCGCGGAGTTGCCCTGAAATTACAATCTTGCCGTATGTTTCGCGATGTTTCCCATGGAACATCTTCCACCAGAGGAGCCTCCTGCAGGCTGGTGATCCTTTTATCTCGCAGGCGGGAAATGATTGAGACCCTTGGTACAGTTTTTCGAAATTTGCGTATTAAAGTTCGCTGATTGAAGCTACCTAATTCATCTACCCACACCTCTAGTTCTCTACTCGTTACTATGAAACAAAATGAAAGAAAACTGTAGAGTATAGAGTCAGTATTTTATGTTTTATTTTTTTTTTTTAGTGACCCATTCATTTATAACGTAATAACCCCGCTGGTCTCGTGATTCGATCAAGTCGAGAGAATATACATTTTCCACGTTTTCCTTTGTGCGCCACTGAATTCGTTTGAAGAAAGAAATTAACGCAATTCAAATGGTTGAACACTAATTGGTGCGGAAGGTACGTGGAAAAATTTAATATCAATTTTCTGGCCGTGATTCCCGCTTCAAAGGAGCTATGATTTAATTTTAAAACGTTCCATAAATTAAAAACAGTTATTATTCGAGTGTATGGTCAATGTCACATAGCACTTTTCATTTGCGAATTTTACTGGAGAACGGGCATGAAAGGTACTTAGCGCAAACGCAAATACACTGGTCATTTTCCTAATTACAATAAAGTCCAAATTCTCCATACACATTCTAACTTCTCCCTTTCTAATTTATCCGACACAAAATTGATTTATTTAAAATTATCGTCGGCAACGTAATTTTTAGATATCGTAACATTTCTCTTTCGTATTTAAACGAACCTCCAATCGTCTGTACAGGCTCGTAAAGAGTCACGATTTGCGAGCGCATAAATTTGCCGCGCGTTCATCGTCGAACGCTGTTTCCGCATCAACACTTGGAAGCTGACGGAATGAATTTCCGTTAAAATACGATGGCCTGGTATCGTCTGCTCGTTGAGAATCATAGGAGAAATACGGTAACGCTCGTTCCACTCTCGCGACAGATTCACGCGGCTTCATTACGAGATGGCAGGGATCGCGAGGAATTTTTCCCGGGCCAGCTCGTGCTCGCACCGTGTCGCCAGTCAGGGAACCTGGTGCACACGTAAATAACGCTTTCACAAGCGTGTCACATAACGTCTTCTCGCTACACGGGCTTCGTTTCAGTCGCGTTTTTGCCAGTGTAACCAGGCTCGCCCCCGCGTGCGAATGCCTGGCGCCGCCGTCGCTTTTCTCTCCGTGCCCGGTTAATAAACTAACGCGCGACGAGAGAAAGAGAAAAGCGTCGGTGTGGCCGGGCCGTGAATGGAAAACTTGCATTAAAGTGCACACTCGGGTTCGGAGCACGACCAACTTCCAAGCTCGGCCTGAACTTGGCTTCTCACTTTATGAAATACAACCCAATGTCCGCGGTGGCTCTTTGCTAGACGCGGAACTCGACTGCCTTGAGAGAGGAAAGGGACAGAGACCAAGAGAAGGCCACGGGGTTGGAACGTTCGTCGTGATACAGGAAGAACAGGGAAGATGAAAGGAGAGAGCGAGAGGAAAAGACGGGTCGAAATAGATAGAAGAGGCAAGTGCTTGCCTCACCCGTAGCTCTGAAATCATTTCGTGCTCAGACTTCGAGTAAACTATCTATCTTCGAGTAGTAAATCGACAAACCCTCCAGAATTCACCTCTCTTTCGACGTACATCTTCCAATGCCCTCTCTTTTCACTTCTTCTTCTTCTTCTTCACGTCCTTTCACCCTCCGTTCTTCGGTCGTTCCTGTCCAACCCCTCTTCGTCGAAACGCTCGCTTACTGAAGCACAAACGTCGCGAGAAGTAAACTACACGGACACACTCTCGAGCCAGGTCGGAATTTTTCGAGAGAATTTGCCGGTACACAGAAGCGAAGAACTCGAGGAATCGACGAGACGGTAAAAGCAAATAAAACTCGAGAGATTTTTCGGCGATCGCATAATAATTCCTCCGGATGTTTCCTGTCGCTCTTTTCCTCCACTTTCGCTGTGCTTCCCGATTGTTTTCCTCTTCGGTCGATCGATGTCATTTTATCATGAAAATTGACCATTCAATTTCTTGTTTCCGCGAGTCATTTTTCACGGACGTTAACCTCCGAAACAATGCATTCCTTTCCATCGATAGAAACTTTCGTGAAATCAAAGCGGGCTCGTCGATCTGCGAAATCTCGACGTGGTTTTTGCCGGTGGGCCGGTCCGTCGCGAAGGTTATTACCTTTTCGGATGTTAGATGGACGACGATAAGTTATCGTCACGGTATAACCACCTATCGGGCACTGTCACTGGCCCGTGGCAGTAGAATATTGTTTTTAGGCTGTGGTTTTGCCCGGTGTACCCTCCTGGGAAATTGGAGCTGAAGCGGCAGGGCTGGCAACGCGCTCGCCGCTCATTTATTACCGTTGCTTTACCTCTGGGTGGCCAAATTTACCAAACACTGCGGTTCCAGTTCCGAATGCCTGCCGTGCAACGCGCCGCTTCAACGACGTCGTTCGACGTTACACGCTTCGGAACCGAGCGACGAATTGGCACGTCGCCCGCGATTCTCGTCTATTAGTCAAAAAACCTTTCGAAACTTTGTGTATTCAAAAAAGGAGTAGAGATTAGAAACGGACGCAGAGACGGGTGTCGTATTCGCACTTTCGCTCTCGAAATCCCATCCATTTCATCGTCGAATCGACTACAGATCCGGTCAAACTCTCGTCGAAACGTTTTCGATTGCCGGCTAGGAGCATAGCCTCGTGTATATATGCGGTTGCACACGAAACGATTTCAGCACGCGGTTCCAGCGTCGCGTCGCGTCGCGTCGTTCTCGTGTGCACCGTTGGCACGCTTGTTTTTGCAAATTCCGCATTCCACCGATAGCCGAATCCGATCAAACGCGCGTGACAAAACGCCGGGGATATCGAGGAAAAAGCGCTCGGCTGGATCTTGTCGACGATCGGGCTCGGTGACAAATAATCGGTCGACAGAGCGACGATAATCGCCTGTCCCGCTAGCGCGCCTACACGTGTGTACACATACGCGTGTACACGTTGTAATAGCAACGCACTCGACCGAGAAGAGGGCCTCTGTAATTTGCGCTGTAATTAGCTACAGGATTCTGGGAAATTAATCGAACCGAATGTTGTCACAGGAAGTATTTATATTAATAGCGAGTGTCGGCCGCGACAACGGCGAACCGCGACGAAAAGTATTTATAACAGAGTGACGATTACACCGCCAGTTTATTTATCGAGCGTGCAAATAATTGAAACGGTTCAGCGCGTAAAAGCGGCCTGCACGAGTGTATAAAAAAAGCTCGATCGTGCTGGCGCGAGTGTAGACTCGATCGGTTCGATAATTCAATTTGGTAATAAATAACCGGTAGGCGAGCGATGATAATCAATGGCCGATATAGAGCAACACCGGTGCAACGGAGCGCGGAGAGACTCTCTGTAATTTGTGTAGTAATTAGTCCATTCTGGATATTAATTGGACCGAGTATTGTCACAGGAAGAATTTATAGTGACCACCGGGTCGTATCGTAATAACGCGGTAATAACGATAAACATCGTTTTAAAGTAGTGCGATCGCGTTGAAACGATTGAAAATTTGCGAGAACAAATCATTTCGATAATCGATCGATTCGATCGCAATCGTTCAACGGGTATTTCTATTGTTTCACGATTGGTAGACCAACTGTGTAACCGCGTATCTACTCGGTTTTCCACTATCCCTGTCCTTCGATAGATTTATTCGATGAGATTTCCTCGTTGCATAATTTACATCGTTGAATAATTAATTGTGCAAATCTTCTATTTCCTAAAATTAACATATAACATATTATTTAGGAAAGAATACTTCCAAGGTGTGAAATAATTAAACTCGTTAATTTGTCTATCTTCGTCACCTCTTGAATTAACATCAGCCATTCAATAGGATTTATATTCTACCGAAAATACCGGTAGAATGCATTCTATCACGATTCTAGTGCTGTTTTAAAGATTCGACGGCAGGGTAGAAGAAGGTTGAGAAGAGGCGGGACGTCTGGAAGAATTCGCTTTTACGAGATTCCTTAGGAAAGTGCTGAAATCGCGCGAAATGAACGCCGAGTGCACGTCGGCTGCAGTCGGAATCTTGTAGATGCATATCAATGCAGGCTGGAATTTTCATTACGGATCGGGTGATCGTCGCGGATCCTGGAGGAACAGGAAACGAGCTGTATTTCCGTGCCTCTTTCTACACACCCCCGTTTTCTGTTCCCGTGTTGGGATTACCTGCGGATAATAATAATCGATCGGAAATCACGGTTAAAGCGCGTACACGTGCATAATGAGCGGCGCTAATAACCGGACAGGCGTGATAATTGCAACGAAATTATAATAATTCCCCGTGAAAATCAGCACCGGCCATCGCGTTTAACTTTGCTACACGTTTATCTGGAAAGATAGGGAAACGTCGCGTGGTAATGCTGCGAATTATTGGCGCAATCGCGTCTGTAAATTTTCGCTTGGTCCCCCCTATTTGCCCGGATTACAAATGTACCGTACCGCGATTATGTCAGCTCGTCTCCGTTTGCGAAATTCGAAAACCATTATCCCTCGTTTCTTTACTTGATCCAAAGGTTTATCGGCATCCTTTTAGGACTTAATCTGATTATGCAGTTTAATTCTACATTAAACAGCGTCCATATAGGTGAAAATTTTTTATCAGCTGAACGATTGCAAATATCAGAAAATCTTTATCGATGTTAATTTTCAAGCATACAAATTACTCCCAGATAATATTTCTTCTGTGAAAATATTGCTACTCCAATTGGTATTTGCTTTGCATTAAACGAGGAAAAACAGCGATACCGTGGATTACACTTAGGCAAAGTAAATTTAAGATTGAACGAATCGAAAATCACCCACGATAACCCATCGAAAACTTTAAAAATGATTTTCCTGTGTATCTGTTAATGCATTAGTAAATACTACTTAAATGTGAAACATGGAAAGAAAATATTTGTCCCGTAACCGCTATCTGCGGTCTGACGGATCCACACATTTTCGGTATAAGCAGAGAAGTTTATCGAACGATAGCAAGTTCGATAATCGTTTCTGTCGTATTTGTGTTCGCCCAATGGCGTCATCGAATCGTCAGCTCCCCTTATCCTCTGGTCTACTATTATCGGGTGTGTCTCTAATAGTTAAATACCGTTCGAGGGTTAAGCTCCTTTCATTGTCGTCGAGCGTTTCACAAGATTCCCTTGCCGGATGCGATTCTGATTGTCAGTTTCCTCCAAAGCGATCTAAACACGATGTTAAAGGAATTTATATGGCGGTGGCTTTCTTCGAACGGTAGATTCGGGTAGAAAGAATCCATCGACCGGGTAGATAGCTCAATCTACCCAGTTAGAGCGGTGGTCCAACTTGCGGTCTAGCTCGATCATTTCTCCTCCCTACAATTTTCAGAAGCGTGATTGCTTCTTCTGCCTCTTCGTTTCGGCGTTCTGTGCGTGGTCAATATCGACTGCGGTTGCTCGAAGATCTTCGAATCTTGTCTATCCGTGAGAAAAGAACTCCTCGGATCTAGTTTCTTGTATGTATCGCCCGTTCAGGTGTGTACCAGGTAATTGGATCCACGATCGAAGCAGCAGTTTTCACGAAATTCGACGCGAAAGCAGAATTGAGAAACGATTGACGAACTGGTGCAGCAGGTCTCTTTGACGAGTTACGATATCGCTGACGATAGAAGGACGTATTGGATGCGGAATCGCGTCGAGGTCTCATAAACGTGAATGCACGCGTGTGTCCATCGCGCAACGATATCTCTTCTCGTCTGGTTGCATAGCTTCGGCGCTTACTCCGAGCTTTAGCGTACTCGAAGAGGTATCGTCTATACAGGGGATCGTATCGTGTCCCTGCACGCTCGTTGCTGCACCAGATCGGTCCGGGTACTTTCGCAGATGACGCGATAAAACCCCTCGAAGTCATCAATACTTTTCACTGCGACGATTTGAATGAAATATCGTCGTGGAGCCGGGTAGAACTCTCGATGATTCGTATTCGCGTCGCGATGCATCGAAACGTTCGGCCCGGACGAACGGCGGAATGCAAGGGAAGAAAAACGAAGGAAGGGCCGCGAGTTAATGACATTGTAATGAAAAAGATCGATTAGAGAAGGGAGCCGAAGCGGCGGGCCTCGCTGGTATTCCGCTGCGGGCTCATTTTCAATTCATTCCGGACCAAGACGGTGGTCGTTAACGATTCAGCTATTGGGAAATAAACTAAACGCAGTCCCGTTGATCGGTTTATACGCAGCTATGAACTGTCGATTAGCAGGATTATTTAATCTCTATGAATGTATCGGACGCGTTATGATTATTCGCGTGTGTTAATGCATCGACGAGGTCGAGAGTTGGAAGGGGTTAAATGGCGATTTTGACCCACCGAATGCTACTTTGCATCTTTGAAAATCGATTACAGGAGCGGGGAAAATGGTGGCGGGTACGGGTACGGCACGAGTGATTAACTTTAGGGTTTAATGAGTCGCCGGTTATTTTCCGAATTCGATAGTCGCGGCCGCGGTAATGAACCGATCGTACCTAATGTACCGGTGATTAAATTTAAACGTAATACCGGTTGCCGGCCCTGTAAATCCCGCAACTCGATCGAAGATATTAAATTAACGGATTTCAAATTGTCCCGTGTATCGTGGAAACACTCCCAGCAAACATCTAAATCCCTAATTCATTATCGCTGAATTTCACGTTGCTCAAACATTATTAACTAACTATTCAAATTTTTACGTTTCCTTGAAATCGATGGAGGTTGCATAATAATTCCTCAAACGTATGCAAACGTTCTCTTTATTTTTAATCGGCGACTTACGAAACACCGATACCGTCAGCTGTAGCCGTTTAATGAAGAAATTACTTTGGTATAAATTAACGCGGGTTGCTGTTCGAGCCGATCGCTCGAAGATTCCGTAAAAAGGCAAACTATCGGCGCGGCTACGCGCGATAGCTTCATATCGACGCAATATTACCGTGGTTACAACGATACGATAGGGGCCACGATGATCGTACTCGGCCCTCGAAGTGGCTATGCAAATTAACATGAGTTCTATCGAACGAGATTGCCTGGCGAGAGGAAGAGAGAAGGTGTGGTAGCCTGGAAGGAAATAGAGAGAAAGGGAACGCGTTTCGAATGGTAAGAAAAGAGAAGCAGTCGGAACGACAGTGTTAAACCGAGCAAAAGGAACGCTCGGTGAACTTCGTTCTCGCTCGATTAACAAATGCGTTTTTTCTTCCATCGGGGCACGCGATATTTATGCTCAGGCAAAATAAGATATTAATAACGAGCCGTAGATCGAGCGTGGCGATACACGGGACCGGTGCACGCACCGTACACGCAGAATCTCTGGCCTCCTTCGTGTTTCCATCTTGCATTTTCTTCCACTCGATTTTTCAAATGCTTCAAGAGATAGGAGTCTAATTGCAGAAAACTTTGCTCATACAATTCTTGGTCTCCAATTGCGTTCAAAAGGATTAATCAAATTTTGAGTTTTGGCAGCTGTTACAGCATTCTTTGAAACATTGTTCACAGCCAATTACAAAGTAAGTTAGCTCGCGTAGAAGTGGAACTGTTTCTTTTTCCCCGGCCGCTTGAAAGCGGATCTAACGCGAGAGATTTAATGGCAAAGAACGTCTCATTCTCCCCTCGCGTTTGCATTTCGCCCGTTTCGTTTGCACGGTTTTTATCGTTCTCAATATCTTCCGCCGCGGCTTTTTCTTCCTCTCGTTATGAATTTTTATACCGACCCGGGCCAGGGGAATCTGAATTATAATTGGCCTCCCCGTTTTCAGTCGCAGCAAGTACAAGCGCACGCGTATCGCGGGAATACTATCCGCGTCGAAGAAGCGGCCGGCCAAAAAGCGGAATTTTATGGTCACCCTCGAGGGATCCTCTCGCAAATTACTTTTTCGCGTATCCGCAGACTCGATCTCCCTTTCCAAGAAGACTTCTTCCGACCCCGTCGTCGCTTTCCCCGTTATTTCTGTCGAAGCAACTTCGCCGATAATTCACCCTTCCGTGTACAACGCGTCCACGTCATCTGGAATGGTATCTGCCGAGGCAATCGTTTGCGAGAGCAAATGTTGTGTACGCGTTTCCGCGACTGAAACGGGGCTGCTCATTTTTCAGTCTTTCTTATTCACGGACACGGAAAACGAAGCTCGTTCCGAAGGGCGAAAGAATCGACTGCGCGAAACGGGCTAGAATTCGTGGAAACGATCCTTCCGCCCGATGTAACGGCCTCGTTTGTCGGGGGATGAAAACGGGTGCAAAGATATCGGGGAACGAAACTATCGATTATGGCACAGAGAAATATTTGCCAAAAATTATTTTTACTATTTAACGCGATCCTTGTGGGCGTTGAGAAAGATTGCGAAGAAACCAATAAAGCAAGTTCCATCTCGTAAAAAAAAAGCGGATTAAACGAACGATCCGCTAAGCGCGAAAAGCTGTCTCGAAAGTTTATGAGGGGGACATTATCTTCCGCGGCAAGTCGCCGGCAATTGGATTGCTTGATTATGACCGGAAAGAAAATGTACGTCTCATTGTTCGGGGCGACCGGCGTCTCCGGGAAACACGATCCGATCGTTAGACCGTCGGTTTTATTATTACATCGTTATAAGCTGACAATGGCTTCGGTTTCGACGAGACTGCCGTCGAAGAAGTTCTTAACTAGCTGCTGCGACGACTTCACGCTGTACCGACTTCCTGTTCGTCTCCCCTTGCCTTTTTTCTTCCACATTTCTTTCCTCTTTCTTACTGACTTTCGACTTTCAGCCTTGTCTACCGACAGTCTCGGCTATCACGGGAAGATCGAAGAGGAAAACGAGATGCTTGCCCTTCTGTTGCTTATCAATTGCCTTCTCCTTTCCAGAAAATGGTTTTTCAGTTCGAGGACGTTGAAAACATAGATAGAGCCATTATTTTATTTAAGTACCATTTTTGAGCAATTAAAATCAGAAACATCAATAACCACTCGAGAGTTTCTCGTTCCTCGAAGTTTCGAACAAAACCCAGAGAATTCGATTATAATCGACGTGAAAACTACTTTGTTTCGATTCCCGTTCGAACGAATTACAGACGAGACAAAATCAGCTTTTACGAACAACTCGCGACGAGGGTGGAAAGGTCATCTCGAAAGGAACAGAGAGTGAAAAGCGAAAAAGAGGAGGAACGGGAGGATGGGTTCTGAAAAGTCGAAGAATCGAAAACCTACGAGGTGGACTGGTACAACAGGACAAACGATCCCTTTCTCTCGTGTTTCCCTTCGCCCTGGACAGACGAACGGGGAAAAAAGTCGAGGGATGATCGAACAGAACTGAGAAAGTTTTGATGAAAAGTTTCGTCGCGGAGAGAGGGCGATTCGGAAGCTCGAAATTGCTTATCTAACCGAAGTGACACGAAATCCAAGCATTAAGGGAAACGTTTATTTTCAACGGCATGAACAAGCTGCCGCGATCCGATGATTATCCGATTGCGAGCGTGTTTCCCGACTGAAACACCGCTTCGCGAGTTCCCCGCAGGACACTCGTCCTGTTGCCGCAGGATCTTATCGAATCCGGTTCGTTACGTTTGATCCTCGACAAGTTTAAACGATGTCGAAAATGTACGATCGATACGCGTAGAAAGGAAAGAGGAAAGTTGGGTATTTCGTCTGTGAGAAAGTTTCTCTTCACGATAGCCTCTTCTGTTCCCGTGCCAGTTGTTCGGATTATACAGTGGCATTAATAGTTTATTTTTGATTGCCTCATAAAAATATACCATGATACAGATGAAAATCTGTATCCGATAGCAGGCAGCGTTGTTCTCCTTTTCTTCTGGGTATGTTGAAGCGCAATATGAAAGAGGCGAAGGGCGAGACTACGCCGAGAGGGTAGGATATAAGAGAGCGTAGGAAAGTAAAGAAGAAAGAGAAAGATACAGGGAGCAGAAGAGATATACGAGCTCATAATTCGCTTCTAAACATCGCTAATTGCAGCGCTGACCCTCTAAATCTTTCGGGATGCTATCTGCTGGCTCGAAAATACTTCTTCCCTCCTACTCCCTCCTTTTCTTCTTGGCTGCCTTCTGCGTTCGCGTTACCTTCCAACCAACCACCTTTGTTCCGGCGAGTCTTGGTGGCGCGAGGTACCTCGCTTACACGCTCTCTATTAACCCCGCCACGGCTCGTCCATTTCTCAGATCGATGCGAGATACCGGCTCTCACCTCGTCTTACCTTCTCTCTCCGTGCCGCTTTTCGGCCGCAGCCTCGAGCCGAGAAAATAAAAAGGGACAAGGGAATCGGCCGGCGAAGTGCGGTTACCTTAACCGGGATGATCCGCGATGAACGCGGCAACGTGTATCACGGTGCCGAATAAAGTGCTCTCCCGCACGATCGAGCGTTCCTCCCGCTGGAACGGGAAAATTGGATGAAAATTGAAAACCTTAGTCACGGAACGATCCTGTATCGCGTAATTATTTTGCACCGTGCAGGTAATTCGTTCCTCGACGGTGTTAGCTAGGATCGAAGGATCCTTTTCATTAACAGCGTTAAAATGTTTTAAGAAAACAAATTGTTAGGTTGAATTTTGAAGAAAATCGAGAAATGTAAATGCAATAGTTCATCAGCCACGTGGCTAAACTGGCAAGAAGAAAGGCAGCGTTCCGTCGTCCGTGTAGCTAGAACACCTCCCTGAAACTTTCGGAAGGGGTCAGGGGTTGATTGAAACAGGGTGAGAGGTATCTCGTTTAGTAATCTCGTCTTTTGTCGCTGGTGGTTGGCGAACGGCCTTATCTTTCTCCCTCGCACCCGTTCGCTTAACTTGCAAAGGCAAACGCTCCAGGAAGCAAGCCAGTCGCATTGTCGATGAATCTCCGCAGTTACTTTCCGGTCGGTTTCTTTGATTTCACCCCGGGAAAACTGTTTTCCTCGTTACGAGTTCGCCGCTTGAGAAATCAAGTGTCCAACGGTCGCTGCCTTCCCGTGTATGCTGGATCAAAGTGCACCGGAGAATTGCAATTGGTGCTTCCTGTAATCTTTAAGTAGAAGCCGAATGAATAATTCCCGTGTCACGTGTTTCCTGCGGGTAATCAAACGATCCTTGAATATTCCATCGTTCGCAACGTGAAAGAAAGAAACATGAAAATATTTATTAATAATTTTACGGTATAGAACGCAGAAACTCTTGCATATAAAAACTGACACAGTTTCGATGACATTTCATAAAAATATTTAATTTGTAAACCCGCCGTTGCTCGAACACTTTTGCGCGTTTGTATACTTGAAATCCGTCCGGTTATAAATCTTGATTAATACTGGCGAGGTAACGCAGCCTTTTGCCGATTATACAAACTGCCTCGAAATTCCTCGGTTTACCAGCAGCCTGCGAAGACGCCGTTGAAAAGCTCGCGGAAAGGCGAGAGCAGAGTACAAGGCAGAGGGGTTGCTACGTCAGGGTAACGCTTTTCAATTTACTTTACGGGACGAAGGGTCCTCGTTCCGCGAAACGAAAGGGATTTCTTTGTTTTATCGAGTCGTAATGAAATGCGAGCCAGCAAATTTCTCTAATACAAAGCTTCCATTCGAGTTTCTTGCTGTCCCCCTACCTCTTTCATCCCCTTTAACCGGCTAATAGTGTACGTTCCCGGATCGACGTGTCCTCTCATCATCGTACCACTCGACGTCGGTGTAAATAATCGTGTTTCCCGTTTCCAGACTACGTTGCAAACAGAAGGTAGACACTGCTACCCCTTTCGTCGAATATTTTAATTAAGTCACGTTCTGGAAAACAAACGTTTTGCTCCGTTGCATACTGCGGCCGTGGTTCGTGTTCAAAGTACCGACAATTTATTTTACCAATTTAGTTTGTTGCCTTTGGTTAAGTTTGTTTAATCTTGTATCTGAAAAGGAAGGAATTCATATCGACAGGAAATTATTTTATACAATTGAAAGTTGAAAAACACCTGCAGAGTCGAAAATATTATTTTTAACAGGTTTATCGATCACCTCGCGGTATGATCGATAAATTGCAAACACTTCTCACGGTCGAACGTTCCGTTTGTCTTGTACCTTCTATTTGCTCGCGGCTCGTATCGCCAGGAGTACCCGTAAGGAGCGTTTAAACGTCGGGAGTAGTCCTGCAGGAGCCGAACAGAAGGACGAGCCGCGTTGGGTCGTGTTTGCCGAACTTATTTTAGTTAAGTCACGTCTTCAAAACAAACCCCACGACACAGTGTGTATAGGATCGGGGCGGGCGATAAGTCCAGTTTCGTGACGAATACCATTCCTCGAGGAAAAGTAGCCCTCTCTGCTCTTCGAGGCCCTCGCGCACCCCGAGACCATATTTTTCTTTTTGACGGCGCGCCGTCAACGTTCTGGAATGCGAACGCGGACCTCCCGGAAGGCGGACCAGGACAGACGTGGAACGATCGTTTCCGTGGAAATATTGCGAGCGGTTTAACCCCGACACTGGTAGGGTGTTCAAAGATTTCTCGATGCGTACGACACACCCAGAGGCGGATCTGATCTAAATTAGTCGCTGTTCGCGACATGGATAAATATTTTCCGAGACATCCAAACGGACTGAATTTCAAATTGTTACTTATTCAGACTGGACTTATTTTCCTCATCGGCGAACAATAGATTCAAACCCTTCGGTACTGTGAAAAGGCAGGGGGAATGATTCGTATTCTCTGCTACTTGGAGCAAAAAGCTTAACATTCATCAACGCACTGTGTCAAGAAGGAAACTGTCCTTTGAAAGAATCACTGTGGGCCGACGAGCCTCGACCTGTCGCTAAGGAGACGCGGTGTCCCGACTTAATTTAAATAACGTCCATTAATCAAATTATTTCTGCGCTGACGTGCTGCGAGGGATACGGTATTTCCGACCGGAGTTCCCCTAGTCGCATCCACTTCCTGCCCTTCGCGAGGACCGTGATCGCGGATTGCTCTCCGATTTAAATAACAATTACTATTTCTCGTTAATAATCAGGGTTAATCTTCTGTAAATCTATCCTTGAAAGCTCCGAAGCAAAGCGATTAATAAACATGCTAGGTTTCACCTACCTTCGTTAAAACGGTATTGATTACGCTAATTAAACGCGTACACAGTTTTACCAGAAGCTCGATTCATACGCAAACGCGTTTTACACGAGAATATCCGAAGAATTATGTCAAGACTTATCGCGAATCAGCGCGTCTTAATCGTTAGACCTAGATATTTTTGAAAGCCTTGCTCGCGATGAAACAAGTTATCGTCACGTATGTTGGAAGATTGCGAATGCGAGCGACGTTTCTTCGGGTGGAGGCTTTTTACGCGAGGAAACATGCACGCACACGTGTAGCGAGGGTCGCGAAAGGGTGGCCTGCGGCGTGGCGGTCGTACAGCCAGCTGGAAATATCAACGGGCGATTAGGGGCGCGTCGCGTTCCACGGCAAGCAAGCAAGCAAGCAGGACGACGTCGCTTTAACTCGGCGTCACGGCACACGGTATACGGCAATGGGAAACGTTATTCCTCATGTTTTCGCGATACGTTAACAGAAAACACGAGAGTTTCTAGTACGTACATATTATCGTAGCGAGGTTGCCCCGGAGGCGGTGGCGGGAACGGGGTTGGCCTGGAATCTAATTGTTCGGATACACGCATTTCACCGAGCGCTACAGATTCACATACACACAAACACCCACGCGTTTAACCTGACGTGGTGTTTCGCTTTTCGCGTCGAGCGACGGAGATAGATACGTATACACAGCGTGCTCGTGAGCGCCGAATTTTAAGCCCTCTGCATACCCGGCTCCCGGCCGATTTAATGAATTATTAATTGACCATTAAGCGAGCAAACTCGGTCGGTGGCACGGTTGTTCGTGGCACGTAAAGGCACCGCATCGCGTCCAATGGAAAAAACGAGCGGCTTAGAAGCATTATCTCGCCTCGACCAAAATGCTTGTTTAATTGCTGCAAATCGTCGGTTGTTAAATAAAGAAAAAAAAGAAAGATCAGATTTGCTCGAAAGTATTTGACGATGTGTCGTATCGTAAGTGGAACGTGTACGAGCGTGTACGTAACAGGAGAACTCGTGTTTCGCATAATTGTTTATTAATAGCCCGTTTCGTTACGACCACCGCGACGATTCCGTCACGAAAGCAGAACGATACGCTGTTACGGTTCAGCTAATTACCTACTCACGCAATATTCGACGAATTACGATAACGAACAGGGAGTATAAGGTTTCGTTGGTGTGTACCACCGGGTGAAAGTTAATCCGTCGTTGATCCGTCCGGTGTGGAGAGACCTTTAGGTGAGCAGGTAGCGGTATGTGGGTGCACGGGCACAATCACCGGGGACACACGCTCATTATTCTGTACACGGGCTTTCGATCAAGCGCCACGAGCCACCGGGATTGTTTTAATGAAACCATTTCCTCCTCCCTCGTCCCGCACCCCCGCGTCTACCCGCCATCTTCCACGCTTTTCCTCGTCGTTGCTTGCCTCTTTTTTCCCTTCTTTACCGCTTCGCTTCCTTTCTTCCTTCCTTCCTTCCGCTAGCCTCCACAAGCTCGTACATCGATGATGCAAAGGGAAGAAGAATGGTCGATTGATGGGGCAGATAATGGAGCTGCCAAGACGCAAAGACCGTCACGTTCGCGAGAAACGGTGCTCGACGACGGGCCGCACCGTACTCGATTGAAACTTGCTCGACAAAAACGCTGGAACGCTTTATTACGCTTCCAACTAATTCCAGCAATGAATGGACACAGCCTCGTGACGCAACGGCATCGCCGTTCGATCGTATTCTTTGATCGGGACACTCTAAATTGCCTTTCTTTCGCAAACGTGACCTCCTGGAGACCCGCGGCTTTTGTGTCCTCAGGTGATCGACCGATTGCGAAAGTTGGTAAATTACGAATCTTCTTGCTCGAACGATGGTGTCTGCCTTCTATGCTTATAGTTTACATTTAACAGTGAAACGTCAGCGACCCCGTAAAGTAACATGCGCGCATAGGTATATATCTCGTCTACAAACGTGCTCGAGCTTTTGTGTAATGCAAATAAGCAAGAAAACGCGGAAAAGCCCGCAGCTCTAAAACAAATTTACGCGACGGGTATACGTTCCTATAAACTCTTTGTTGCCGTCATAGCCCGCCTTGTGTATCTCGTATATTAAAGAAAAGCCGTCGTATATTCTTGACGATTGTTGCCGCATTCGTCATCGACGATGGTCAAAATATAAAAATATTTCGCGTGTATACATTTGGATGCAATGTAAGAGGGAGGAGTCTCGTTTCATTTATTTTCGGTTTTGGAAGGACCCAACCTAGGCCCTTCTATTCCGAGGATTATCCTCCTATCTTTACATTTTCCTAGTAAAAAGAGAAACACGAGTAGATAGGATGATTTCTCGACCAAAGTTGTCGCTTAATTTTTACGAGGGAATGATAAAAATGACGGACAGTGGGGAGGGCGTGTTTGAAAAACAAGTTGCACGTAGGTGCACATTAAAAAGATGTATCATCGGTGTCGTATGAAAAGAGTCGCCGGTAATCTTGACCGTTTTATTCCATAGAAAACTGGCGCCAGTGCACCGCTGCAGGCATCATTCCGTGAAAAATATTCCGCGGCTTCAAACAGCAACGGTGGCACCGTAAAAGCTGACATAGAGCGTGGCCCGTCGCACGGGACGCGTCGTTATTTCATAACGCGAGGAACGCGAGCGAGCGTGCCAGGTAAAAGGGAACGACACTTTCATATCTTCCCGCGCATTAATATCGCGTTACGACAAGGAGAACCGAAATCTAGGACACGATGTCGCGGCCAGCCACGAAGAGTAATGCGCTTACAAGCGAAATATTAATGCGAGCTTGCAGACGCGACTTTCTGGATATCTCGACATTGTACCTTCTGTCGTCGCGACGCCCTTTGGTCGATCCTTTGAAATCTCTTAACAATTCGTATACTGAAAATTCATACGTAAAGTGATCACGATAGTAGATAATTATGCATCACTCGTCTAACTGGACATTAAAAATTATTTTGACCGCGCAGAGTTAAGAATATAACAGAGCTTCAAGATCTTCAGTCAGTTCTCTGTCACATTTACGACCTTGTAAAATGTAATATCATCGCGATTATGCTGGAAACAGTCCGTTCCATTTTCATAGACAGGGTGCTCCTGTCTGGCGACTAACATGACTGAGAAGAATCAGAATAGGAAACAGAGGGGGCAGCTAGTCGAGTCTTATTTGCACAGCATGTATATTTAATTTACCTTGCATATACAGACTGGAGACGGTTTTTCCTCGCTGGTTGGTCGCGAACCATAGAACGTCGCGCGGAGAAGCAGCCACGCGGTGCAGTGCTAGCAAAAGTTGCACGCACGCGTGTGCGCGAGTATGCGACACTCGTCGGAATATATTTGCATGCTCCAGTTTTTCCGCGTTTTTATTTACCCTGCCTTTGGAAAATTTGCGGTTTCCCGAGTGGCCTAACCCTCGGCTTACCGTCTGCCGGGTTCATCGGCCAACTTTCTTAGCGAATGAGCCTCCACCAAGCATTTTTTGTACTATTTCTCTGATCGCAAATGGTAATTGTCGGGTATAAAGATAGACGGTTGATTGCCACTTTGACTGTCATTCTCGAAATTTTTAACGCATCCCACGCGCGTTCGCGCTCGTTGATTCTGATAAGTTCGATACGGTAGCTGCATTCAGATCGGAAAACATGAAAGCGAAAAGGGGTGGCCGTGATAAGCGCGATATTTACGAGCCGCGGGAGCGGCGCTGCTGAATTAACGGCCGTCGATACTTCATCAACGTTAATGTACTAATTGCGCGTTTAATTGGCACGCGCTTTGATCGCGCTCTATCCTGCTGCCGTATGGAGTAAATCGAGCAGAAATCACGTTCGTTTATGGCCAGGAAGGAACACCGTTCACGGTGAGGTATTTGTGTCGCGACTTTTTTGGCCGGACACAACGCGGTGTGATGCAATGCGTTCCGCCTTTGTCCAACCGCTCGTGGGACTTGTCCTCGGATTAAGTTCCTTCTATATACGGAATGATTTTCGAAATTGGAACAGACTGTGATGGTGATTGACGATGGGGAATTGTTCAACGATTCAATGAAAGTTTCTTTTTTTTTCATGTCAGCTTAATGTGATCCATACGTGATCGTATCCCGTATAGAAGGATATCTTATCTTTCATGTCAACCGACTACTTTGTTACAACAAATGATCGTGCTCTATGAGTTCCAAGAACAGCTGATATCGCGACTCCAAGTATATCGATGTACATCGTGTGTACACTTTAACTGATAGTGAAAAATCAACAAACGTCACTTGATGCAATCATCCTTATCCACTTTCCAACATGTCTATTGCACTTTTATTCAAATACAAACTCGCTATATCAAGCTGTTGCGTGTCAAATGGATGGTCCATTAGCGAATATCTAATTAGCCCAACCCTAGGATAGCGGGCAAGTTATTAAGAATCTTGATGAAACGTTTACATAGCCATTTTCCTTAAACTTCCAACTTTCCATGTTTCGAAATCGATCGTTTGCCATACAAAAACCTAACAGAAACTTTCGAGCAGTTTAGTTCATTGTTTCGCGCCGCTATTGGCGCGAGTCACGCTCAGCAGGCGTGAATTTTCGTCGCGAAAGTGCGGCGGGAAAAAGCTTCCGCGTTCCTTGGTAGACAACAGGCGCGAACCACCGGCTGCCGTGTATTCAGTTAATGAAAACATTGTTCTACCCGCAGCAGGGTTGACAGGGTGCGTGGTCGACTTGTCGCACACGATCTCGAACGCGTTACACATCGATGCCCAGCCCGCGTCCAGGACGCGTTGCGTCCTCGTCCTTTTCCCTATCGTCCGTCGATCGGTCGCGAGCCCGCACGAAAACGGGCTAGTCGAAAATTCGAACACGGGCGGATGTGCGAGTAGAACGTTGTTCGAAAAGCGAGCTTCGAGGCTGGCGAGCGTGTTAAACGCCAGGGAACGGTTTCCAGCGAAAATAGTGGCCGCGGTGCGGAATAATGCAGCGATCTCGACCGCCGGTAAATCATCCGCACAATAGGGTTGAAAAGATTCAAGCCGTAACGAGCAGGACGGAATCGTGGATCGTGTATAATCCTGCGGCTCGATGAGCCTCGATTCCTCCGTTAATAAATAAATGGACGCTGACGTGGCAGACACGGCGGAACCCGTTGATTAGTTCTCGCGGTCGTTCGCACCTGTCCCACGAAGCAACGTCACGTTCGTGACGTTGTTTTACCGGAACATCCCGGCAACTTGGCTGGATTCTGCAGGTTAAATTTTCAATGGACCCGACCGGCTTCGATCGACAAGCTTTGGGTGGAGAACGGATCGGGATTCATTCAAGCGACGGATTCATTGGAAGTCAATGCTGTCGAGACGCGTGTGCATTATTGATCCTCCACTTTCCTGGCATGATATGATACCTTGCAGTGGTGCGCAATTAACCGATCAATAAATTGCTTTCTGACGTGATCAATTCTCCGGCTGGACATTGTTATGTGAATGGAACGTGCATAGATTGAGGTATGCGGAGCTACTTTATTGGTCTGTCGGAAATGGAACTCCGAGTTCCTTGAAAAGAATATATAAATAGGAAAAGACATCGTTATGATATCTCCCACACACCCGTGTTATTTTATAACAGCTATAAACCTTGTAACTATTGCGCAATCGGAGCTTCAAGAGTTTCAAATCGATTCTCGGAAGAATAAGAGAAAGGTTCTTTTTTCCTTAGAAATCGCCTAGCGGAAAAAACCGAAGATATCGCTAAGAAAACAGGCAAATGTCATCGGGAAGATATTCAGTCGTCAAAGTACACGGTTATCATCGAGAACACACTTGCTTATCATTGAGTACACATTAAAAATGCGTTAAGTAATAGTCCTGCGTGTTCGCACTCTATTACAACGTTGTAACATCGAAGACGAAACTCGAAGGATTAAACGATTTCATGAATTAACAAGAGGCGAACGCCTTAACCAATTTGCACGGAGGATCCTCCGTGTTCTACCTTCAAGTGGATAACGTATCGTTCGCTGATAATTCCAATCGAAGTTATCGTCTGTTATTAACCCCTGGCTGGAACGAGTTCTCTTTCTCTATTTCTCTTCGTGCACCTCCGCTAATCCTGGTTAATTACTCGTCGCAAAAGGAAAGTAAAGGAAAGCTGAAACGAGCCTATAAGCGTCTTTCGAGTAGAGTGGTATTTAGAAGATCGACAAGGCGGAATTAACGGTCACGATGGTTGGCCAATCGGCCACGTCGCGATATATTTCCCGAGGCGAATTATTGCCGGAGCCGTGTTAAAGCCAGCCGTATCGTAACAGGTAACATCGTTGACCCGCGATTAGTAACGCCGAGCAAGAACTTACGGCCGATTCTAATCAGTCGTCACGCCTGTGCGTACGTAACGGCGTCGTTATCGGCGTCTCCGCACGATTTCGCGTCGTATCGCGTTCGTGTTTCGTCTATCCTCTCCCTAAATTCTCAACCAAGTGACCCATCCAATTGTTTCTTTTATTGATCGACGCCGGCCCTCGTGGAGAGAAGAATCATTAGGCAGCCCGGACGCAGCTGTTGACTTTTGGAAATTTTTCGGCCACCCGGTGACCTGTCCAAGAGACAACAGACGAGTCTGGTACGTCGGTTCGTTCGGAGAGATCGGGCGCATAGCTAGGTGCAACCGCACCGCTGGCACGTGACCCGGCGACATAAAATTCCTTCCTGAATTCGACGTAAATTTCCGAGGTGTTTCGCGTGTTTTCACGGCTACGCCATCGCCACCAACACCTCGCCGATCGTTCTGCTCGGCTACGGTAACTATCGTAGGTGTGTATACCGTAGGTACGCGAGGAGTAAGCCGGTACCAGCAGCGATGGTAAGAGCAAAGAGACATGAATATGTATATTGCGCTCGCTAGCCAGCTACTAAGATACGAGCGCTATCGCGTTTATTCATGCGACTTTTAATATTTAACCCCGAAGTTTATCTACCCCGACGGCAGAAGCCGTACTTTTTCTGATACGTAGCCTACGGTATCGCCCCGATGGCGCTTCGGGCATTGCGAAATCAAGCAAGCTTCCACGATTCGCGATACGCGAGGAAATGGTGCGAGCCGGAAATCGATGACTTAATAATAGCGAGCCGTGTAATCGCGTGGGCGATAAGAGCAGTGCGTTAGAAACTAGGGCGGTGATAGTTTGTATAGAAGTTCATACGTTTGCATTGTAAGAACGAGAAGCGAGAAAATAGATCTTTCATTAAAAGGGATCGACACGATAGGCTTTCTTGCTCGAAACGGTCCGTGGAAATGTCAGAAAACCTCTCGTCTGCTCGATGACGCGGAAACTGGATGATCATCGATAGGATCGCAGGTAAACGCGAAGCTTTAATAACGAGTTACCGCTAGGGGAACGTTGAAACAAAAATCGAGCAGCGGACACGTTTCGATTATACAACGAGATACCCTTTGCTAACTGTCGCACGCGGGATCGGATCGATAAGATCCTCGGGACGATTAATTAATTAGACGAACATCGAGCGGGAGAGGTCGAGCCTAACTGTTCCAGCTCCAGCTTCAGGCTTCCTCGTATTAATTACATCGTGTCCGCGGTTTCTTCTAATGATTTTTCTTGTATCTTCAGCGCATGCCGACAAACGGGACGACGGTATGGTTCCGTGGAATCTTCTTTGAACTGGTCGTGGTTAACTGTTAATAAAATCGCAGCTAGCTTCCGCAATTTTATCATTTTAAACGGTGGTACCACTCAACTTCATTTCTCTCTTCATCCCCGGAATTTTTCATTTATAGAACGTCAAATAATACTCGAGCAATATTATCTGGAAATGCGCACGGTTGTTTGCGAACGTCCGGTTATCTTCGGCATCGGATACGTGTTTGTCCGTTCTCCACCCTTTATTCTCCAATTTTTCGCGCATAAAATCCGGCACAAGTAAACAAGCATCCGTCCAATATCACGGTCCTGAAATATAATAAAAATTCGTTGGTCGAGCGTCGGGACGATAGGTTTCGCGGACGGTAATCTCGATCAATCGTATTAATTACCGGTCGCTCGCTCCCGTAACTACCCCTCTTTTCTTTCCGCCAATCTAGATCAGCGTTGCGGGCGAACACGAGGCATGTAAACAAGCTTAGCCTGTTGGTAACAGAGAGAAGAAAATCGAGGGGAAAAGTGAGAAAGGAAGAGAGGAAACGCGTTATCAGTTAACGAGCCATTCCGGTGTTACGTTGCTGGATACGCCGGGTGAATTTTTAAAAGGGACGCTATTTTATTTTTGCCACTAACCCTGGGACTTTTCTAAAGGATCCTCAACGGTATCCTCGCCGCACCCTCGTAATAACTTGCAACGGGCTCTCCGGCGTGGCGACGAGAAAAACACGGCTCGTACGTGTTCTCTCTCGCGTCGCCATCGGCCCCGATTCGCGGCGAGGGTTGCGGGAAAAAGTTGCTGGAATTCATCGGTGTAAAACATCTAGCACGTATCATTTCTCTTTCAATCTCTTAATGAGCGCGGGATGCTTCCTCCGAGCGTGTATCCGTCGCCTCCTCTCTCACCTTCAACCCCTTCTGTCAGGTGTTTCTCGCTTTTAGCGTCGAAAGGGTCCAATTAGAAAACGACGCGCACTCGTCGAATCAGTTGCGCCAGTTATTTTTAATTGAAGCTTCAATTCAGCCCCGTTCTATCCAGCCGGCTTTCGCGGCACGCCGATTGAAAGGAACTCTTGTAAATGCCACCCTCTTTTCGCGGATACTAACTTGGAATTATTTCGTCGATCGACCGATAAAGGTTTCAAATGGAAACGCTTTGAAATCGAAGGGTCCGCTTTCTTTAACTCGCTTGCGTGTTTAACCATGAACGGGAACGAAGATAATAGCTTTGACAGTTCGCGAAGAAATAATAACGCGCATCGAGTGCAAGGTAAAGATGAAAGTCGTATATTTGCATGCGAAAGCTAGCCTTCTTTCCATCATAATTTAAAAAATCATGGTATATAACGAGATTATCAACTATTCGATACAAATATCCCTCTGTACATCACGTTGCTATAATCCAAGAGGAAAGGGGTGGTTCTAAACGCCCCACTCGTGTTTCCCGCACAACGTTATCGCTGGGGAGCTTTTCAACGAGCTTCACGCTCGTTCCGTGACACTTTTCAAGGTACACGAAACCTCGTGTTCCCTCTGCATCGCGCACAGAACGCGACCACCCTGTCCCGGTTCGCGTTTTAACCACCGATATTAATTGCAGCATGTCGAAAAGCGTGTACCGGATTACCGGGGCTCTTTCTCCGCCGCGAACCGAGCCGACCGGGTTAATCGAAACGCGCGTTTAAACCTGGTTTTCTTCGACTCCTCGTTCCGCGAGTTTTATAAATTTCATCGCCGAGGCAGCTAGTCGGAGTTTCGAAAAATTCATTTTCCAACTGCACGTCGAGCTTCTCGAGCTTCGCCGGGTGAACCGCTTCACGGCCCGGAATTTTTCTTTTCAGCAGTTTCATCGCTTCTTCCTTTTTCGACGCCGGTGCAATTGATACTTCCGGCGATGAGGAACTCGCTTCTGAAACGCTTCCCAGCGCAGAATCTTATCAGATAGAAAACACTTCGCACGATATTGACCGGATTTCCCCGAGCTTTTCGCCGGTATCTGCTTTTTCTTAACCACCCTTTGTAATTCCGTTCGACGGTGTGAAGAATCGGTTCCATGTTGCGATTCGACGAAATTTTCTATTTATACTGCAACCTTATGCACGGCAGGCAATTTGAAATTGAATCACGCACAAGTGCTTGGAATAATGGTTTATTCTTGTTTGAAGTTTGCTCAGAGACGGTTGTAGCGTGACTGATTAGGTTTCGATGGGGGTGGCTACAGTGTTACGGTAAGAAATAGCGAATAACTGCAAAAGGTTGCAGATTTCTTAGAAAATTGCGTTCCGTTTTTTAAGGAATGCAGCAACGTTGGCGGCTTATGATAATATCGGGGTGATGGAGTACATTTACAAGTTACCATTTTGAATTCTACGTTTAGCTGACTCAACACTTTCGTTCACCTAGTTTATAGCGTATTAAAAAGAAATGATTGACAAATATTAATGAAAGGGGATAACATAACGATGAGGCATAATGTTCTTGCATAACTAGAAGAGGAGAGAATGAATTTCTTTGAAACGTTCATTTTATAATTGAATTGGTATTGTTGCGTGATCTCAAGTTATAAAGATACCGTTCGTCGATTATTCCATGGTTTAAGTGGAAACGAGCGAAACATCGCACTCGTTGACGAGCGAACTCGTTGCTTTCGTTCTAAAGATTGCGAGCTTAATCTGAGCTTGTCCGCTGTCACTCCTAAAAGTGCCTTTCCTTGTTTCACCATTCATGATTTGACGTTGTTATCCAACGCTCGTCGTTCCACCTTACGATGCCGTATTTAACTTAACTACCACCTTTTTGCATAGCTACGAGGTAGTTTCAGTTTAAGAAGAGACGTGAAATGGATTTATTAACGCTTTAGGAGATACTGCTTTAGATGACAAAACTTGCTTCACACACTTTAACTTCGTAGATAGATTAAAGCAAAAGGGTGGTTCGGATCGAACCAAATTGTCCATCGAAATTCTATAGTAAACATAGGGGTAGTTGGTATAAGGAACTTTATTAAGGATCGTTGGTTAATGCTGGTACAAATCCGGGACAATATTTCGGCGTATTAACCCCTTCTCTGCTACTTTTTCCCTTTGTCTTAGCGTCGGTGCAACCGTAGTTCCGGTGGCAACCGCATCGTTTACCCCGACTACGGTTAGGGGCGTCGGTGCCACCCTTACCCCCGGAAGTTCAAAGAAAACCCCGTAAATAGTGGATTGCGGGAACCATAACAAACTCGGAATGGTACATTTCGCATTTATCAAAGAGTCCTCGTTCCCTGCCTCGCATTACCGAGCTTAGAGGTACCCGAGACGCTTCTTGTAATCCATCCTATCCTCTCCCGCCCCTCTTCGCCAGTCTCGTTCCCGCTCTCATCGTTCTCTTATCTATCTGTACTACCAGCCACCCCCCGGTAACCGCTCTTCGAGGATAATGCCAGCGGAGGAGAACTTCAAACGGAATACCGTATCTTCTTGCCGGTATAAATAACAATCTGCGGGGGCTATATTGATTTTGGAAACACGGCAACCATCGCTGATAGGAAAGTACGTAGGTACGCGTGTACTAGTGTACGCGTGTATCGCTTTTCTAAAAATCTGCCTCCTCTTTGGCCACGCGAATCAGCGAGGGTGGGTTCCATTTGTGTACGCGGCGGATCGGTAGCGCGTATTCGACTACGATCGACGACAGAATTTCGTCGGTGCCTCGAGATCGTGATTGAAATCGTTGGACCGTTTCGGAGGATCCGTGAATTACGAATCCCTCTCTCTGTCTGGCTGGCTATCTTCGTCTCTCCCTGTTTCGTGTGCGCGACTTAGACGCCGTCGTAGGGTATTGTACGCTGGGGAACGAAGAGACACAGAAGAGACTACCGAACTGGATTAATATTTGAGCCATCAGACTTTGGGGAATAATTCGCGAGAAGCGAACGACGATTTATAAGCGATCTTCTAAAGCTGTTTAAATTATAAACTTATAGGAACGACACTAATTCAACTTTCCTTTTTATTATTCAAAACGAAAGGTTTGATAGATATTTAAACGTTTTTTGGATTTTCAAATTCAGGGACCATTTTACAAAGCATACTTAGTTTAAAGGGATAGGATGGTTAAAGTAAATTTTACAGACAATCAGGACAGTCTTCCGTCGTTTCATCTTTTCAATCTTAATAGCCGAGTTTCGCTCGTTTAATTATTGCACAAAAGGCGGGGTCTGTTCCCCGGTAATATTTCACTTCTTTCTCGAACCAGTCGACTGGTTATCGAGCCCGGTGCTCGCAGTCGTAGACCGGAAGAGAGGTCTTTGGAAAGGTCGAGTCTGCGTCGCGCAAAGGGGTCCCTCGACGGAGTCTCGATGTGAACTTGGCCACCTGTTTCGCTGAATATTTCCTCCGAAGCGTGCGTTTGTCGACACGATATCGCCTAGTCCGCGCAAAACTCTGAATCATCGCGCGAACCGGCCATTTTTCAAAGTTGCTCGACCAGACCGAACGAGCTGCATTAATAACCAGCGGGTGAGACGGCTAGTGGCCGGCTTCGTGGCGCGCACAGAACGACGATAACAATGAGAACAAAGAGGCCGAAGGGTGGATTTCAATCTGTAAGTTGAGGGCCGAGCTACCGGCATCCCTCTTCTTCCACCTTCGTAATATTTTCTGGTCATTAGGGAGCACGATACGACCGGGCCCTTGAAATTCGCGCTTCATTTACTCCTCTTGCT
This sequence comes from Osmia bicornis bicornis, assembly GCF_907164935.1. Classification (NCBI taxonomy): domain Eukaryota; kingdom Metazoa; phylum Arthropoda; class Insecta; order Hymenoptera; family Megachilidae; genus Osmia; species Osmia bicornis. The sequence goes on along the minus strand of NC_060228.1, from coordinate 7,554,565 downwards.
ATCTTCGCTCTTCTTCTCAATGAATTTATAGTCAGGCTCTTTGGTGTATTTCAACGACTATTCGTCGGTGATTTCTGAAATGATTTTTGACTGGCTGTTGGTAGGAACGTTTACTAGGGATCTCGCGCGCGACTCGCTCGTGACTTGCTCCTGAGAAGCGATTAGGCTACGTGGAAAGAAAAAAGAAGTGTGATCAGGTACGGGGATAATGAGTAGTCGGCGAGGAGAATAGCAAAGGCGGCGGCAGCATGCCGGGGCATATGACCGTGCCATAATTTTCGGGATGAATTAAAATTCTTCGCCGGCACCTGGTAATGGAAGCTCCCACACTATCGTCCCTCATGGACGGCCTCGAAAAGGGGGCCAGAAACTTTCGATAAAAGATAGGGTGCATCGAGAGGCGTGATATATTTCGCTGGTGGCTCTGTCCAACGAAATGTAATCCAGTATATCTTTACACGAGACTTTTCGTCGTAACAATCATTGATTTTAGGAAAAACTTCATTAGAATTTGCTTCGTTTGTCGTGGTGGATAATGAGATATTCGATTAAGGAAAATCACGTTTTACTGGGACATTTCGTGGAACGCGTGCTACTAATAAGATTGCTTTCTAATCTTCTAATTTGTCTAGTTTTAAAAATAAATTTAAATACGTAATCTTTAGCGCGGAACTGCCCATAAAAAAGAAACGGGTTAATTTTATACCTCGCGCCGTTTGCTAATGTAAGTTTTGGAGCACGATTCTATGGGGGTTCATTAGTTTTAACTTGTGGAAGCAGTTAATACCCAGCAGCCTGGCATAAATAACATTTAGAAGGAATAAAAATTTTAAGATTCACGATAACGCTGCTGGCTGCCACTACCTCTCGCATAGTTTACGCTTTAATCCGGCTATTAAAGCAGGTTAAAAATGCTCGTTTATTCGTTTTTCTGTTCTTATTCCGCTCGAATCCGAGTATCGTATCAGGATGAAGTTTTTATTCAACTTAAGGTATCAACGAGATAATTGAGTCGGGGCTGTGCCGTTATCGATTCATCGAGACAGCAAAAAACGTTGGAAATCGAGTACACGATAACAATTAGTTTTACAGCCTCGTAGAGAAAGGGATAGAGCGAGTGGTTCGCGAGGCAGAATCGAGAAACGTGCCGCGGAATTTTATCGATGCACTCAGCCATCTTGATAATTTACATTCAGACGCTGGCATTCGGTAATAAGCGTCGAGCATATTTATAGAAGGGACTCTCGAATCTAATGATCGTGTCGTAGCGTTCGTTTCGACGCGACATCGGCCTCCTCTTCCTTCCGGCCCGTTCGTCCGGAAACGAGAGGCGGCGAAAGGAGAAAGGGAGACGACGGCTTGCAGGAAACGTGTCTTAATTCGTTCTAATTAGAAATAACAACGATTAATTATCCCTGAGAGAGGTGGCATCCGTTTAATCCGCAGCTGGCCAACGGTACGAAAGAATAATTGAATTCGAACTTTCGTCGCGAGGACAGAGTTTCCATTTTAAGACGTTCCACGGAGTAATCGGCGCTTCAATTACCGGTAACGTTAACCGGGACATGCGAACAGCCCCTGAAAAAAATGCAAGCTCGACGATTCCACTTAAGCCGATCCACGTGATTCACGATGAATCGGTAGTTACAGGCGAGCCTGTAAGCTATTATTATTCATTACATGGTCCGTACGTGCCGTATGATTTAACATATAGTCGATTCTTGATTGCGATTCCGACACCTCCCGAGATTACGGTATACATACGCGCGCGGTGCCGCTCATTAATTTGCGAGCGTTTGCGAAAAAATGATGCACACGCGTAGAATTTAGATTGTAGGTAGTTCGATTGAAGAGTTTGTAAATCGTGTTACGGAGTAATCTTGTTACAGCTAATATCCACCTCTTACGAATTCTTCAATAATATTTATAAACACCCCCTTTTCTTTTATGCATCAATTTTAAAAAAGCTCAAGCTTTTCTATGGAAAAATTCGATCGACTTACATTGACATGATTTTTATGATTGACAGAATATAAATTCACGTGATTGTCGTGTATTTGAAAAATAAACCTAGATCCATCAATCTCTCTTCAGTCTGCAGGCAGCGCACGGTATAAAAAGGCAACTTTAAGTCCCGCGTGTCTTTTACCTCCATGAAATCCGATTTATTCGAGGGCACCAGAAAAAGACTCTTCGGTCGACCATGACCCACACTGTTCCAGCGGGCGTCGAGACAGAGGAACACGAATATTCCTCGTTATTCTCGACCCGACACGCGAACAGAAGACAACGCATCGAGAAACAGATTGCACGTCCAAAATCAATAGGCATCTGATTTATTCCCTAGTGTTCAACTAGGTATTCCCTTCCACGTGGAGGCGGTGGTATCGGATTTATGCCCGCGTGTACAGGCGCGAGAGTGTACGAAACGTCTTCTAACATCCTTCTATCGGTTTTACGCGCTCGATCGACGTCCAACCTCTTCCTCCTCTTCTGGTTCGTCGACGGTTCGAAGCCGTTCCGGCGGCGACGGAAAAATAGAGGAATAAGAAGGCAGACGGGAGCCGTTTTGACGGATCGACTTTATGAATATTAATGGCGGCAGACTCGTGCAGGCACATTGTAATAATTATGCGTGCCGTGCGCGAGGATAGCGCGGTTGGCCTCCAGGGATGTAAAAGAGAATAGAGGGCTCCTTTCCGGCAGACGGTAACGAAAGTATGTTGTAAGGAGATAAGGATGAGAAGGATCGATAATAAATCCTTCGGCACGACGCGTCTATGCCCGTTCGATAACTTCCTCCGCTTCCTTTTTACCTAGGCCAACTCTTTGTTCCAACCCCCTGCCCCCGTTTTACTCGGCTCGGTGAATCCGAGTGGAATAGAGGAAGGGAACGGCCCCTAAATCGACGAGCTGCCGCGCTTTGAGAATTTTCTAGTATTTTATCTCGATACCTGTTCCGTTTTCCGTGAGAGAGTGCCGACCTCGTTCCGGTGAACTTCGCCTCCTCTTTCCCGTCGAGTTTTACCTTTACAGATCGACGGGGCTTTCGGGGGTAAACTCGACTCGCGAAGGAAAGGGATGACGCGTGTCTGTACGTGTATCTATTTGAAAAAAGAGGTAATGCTGCAAACTTTAAGTCTTGCAACTATCCGTGCATCGCCGACTTTCCGGACAGACCTCAAACGAAAAGCATGCAACACGATCGTTTGCGCAATTCAAGAAAACCTCTATAAAATTGCAAATTTTCTATGCTTATCGTGTAATTATTATCTGTTCCGGGGTGTTCCTTCCTCGGACCAGTTGGTTCCGCTTTCTACGCTCGCGTTCTCTCATTCCTGGCTATTATTCGAGCATCGAATGGCGTTATTACGGGCCCGTTTTTGTATATCGTGTTACGTGGTAAAATATTTGTTAACAAATGTCGCGGATGTACCCCCTGCGGAGTTTGAGCTCGGGGCCCGGATGTGTCGGGTAGCCAGATAAGGCAGAACATTGTGCAGATTTGTATAGGTGGCTGCGAGTAGAAAATGCGTAACCGCAGTTCGCCGGGGGAAAGACGCGACCCAGCCCTTTATGCCTACGCTAGCCGCGGACTTTCTTTCTCCCCCTCTCACCCTCGGTCGTTCTAATAATTTCACGTTGGAATTATTATAATTTAATACGATACTACCCCTCCCGTTGTTCGCTCGTCTCGGGCGCTCTATTGCAAAGCCACGGCCATTATTCGGCGTGTTTGTAGCCTACGGCGTCGCGTAATAAGCCAGCTTATACCCCGCGTATCTTTCTTTGTCGTGCACACGCACACGTAACGCACCTAACGTAGCTGCGACACGCCTACCTTATTCTTCCCTTGCACGGGCTCTCAACAGCACCCAACTGGTAGGTATCCGCATCTGCCGATGGGGCTGTCTTTCGAACGCGTGAACCTTGTCTTTGCTGCCACCACCTCGATGCCGCGATTAGATTTTTATCCGATTCCAGCACCGTTTCTCCGCGAAATTCCTCGTAAATGGAACATTGTTGAATACAAAGGAACGCTGTTTAAGTAACGATGACTTTCAGAGTCTCTTCAATTGTCATATCCTCTTTACACGCCATGATTCCGTTCGTATTAAGGAACGCGTGTTACCTTTTCTACCGAGACCACCGACACGCCTACCTCGTTCTTCTCTCCTGTCCTAGCGGGTCGTGAAGACCGGAAACGCGTCGTTTACGTGTCTGTCATCCTCGGTGAACTCATAAAACCGGGCACAACGGTGTGTAACAGCAATCCCTCTGTAACCGCTCGACAACGGTCGACATTCTGCTTACGACAATGAGTAGCCTGCCTACCTCGTGGGTAACCCGAGTCTTCTCTTTTTCCAACAATAACGACGGAATCGTAATTGGTTTCTTGGGATCGTTCGTGGGGTTATTTTCACGGTTACGACACTCTGGCCAGGGGAAAAGTTGGATCGTTGAACGCCGAGAACAAGGTCAGTTGCGAAGGGGATGTTGTTCAACTTCACGCTGTTAGATCCGCGGTAAAGTCTGACAATTGCTCGTCCAACTTAGTTACCAGATTTATTTTGGATTTTCATGATAATTTCAGCAGCGACGCGAGAAATTAGCGCAACATTCAGAAACTGTGCAATTTTTAAGCCGAAGTTAAGACAGGAATTATGAGAACGACGTGCAAACACAGCAGTCGGAATGGAAAGCAAGGTATATAATATTGTATTAGCGAGATCATAGCCGCGGTCCACGTATTTCGCTTAATAATTCCTGTGATATTTTGTTACGGGCACGCCTTCATTTACCACGTGCGCATTGTTAATCGTAAAACACCGTGGTACGAGACGCGGAAGAGTACAGCCGTACACGCGTGTACATATATTTACAGTCTAGTTGAATCAAATTAGAGCTCTCCCGTACATCATCCTGCTCGCGAATACGTCGGCAACATTAGTAATTCAATTTTTTACTTTTCTGAACGTAATATTAATGCCGCCTCTTAAAACTTCAGCTGCAAAATTCACGTTAAATTAACCGACGCTGGCTCTGTACATTTAACAAAATAAATTAGCAATACTTGTATGTTACTTTGGTTGAAGTATCAATGGAAATGGAACAAATGGTCTTACCTGTGCAATGAAAGAAAAAAAGAAAATTGAAACGGGTTAGTTTCAAATAACCGTGTGAGAAGAAACGTCTAGAGGTCTAGACAGATAATACAATCGACTTGCAGACGATCAGTCGGTTATATGTGTAGGAATAGCAGCGTACATTTTGAAACTGACAAGACTGATAAAACTTTATCGCCCATTTGTGAGGGACAGCGCTGTCACGAGTGCGAGCCGATCGCGGTACAGTGGAAACGTCGGTCGAACGAGTGGATAAGAATACCTCGGAGAGATAGGAAAATATCTTTGTACTCTTAAGAGATATCGAAAACGAGCGTCACTTAGCTTTCCACCAAACTTCGCTCACCGAAGCTCGTTTATTTTGTCCGGCTCCAAATCGTCCACGTAGAATTCGTGTTTGTAAAACGGGTGACGTTGATACGTTTGCGATCATCTCGGTAAGCTTCCCAGCATTCTGCAATCTGCCTTACTTAAACGTGTAATCCAAGAAGAAAGAAGGTAGCAATAGAGGAAAAAAATCGTGTCAGGATTTTCGAAATTCAAACGCGATAATGTTCGAAAGTACAGCGATAAGATCGTTTTACAGCTGCGGGAGATTATCTGGTGTAATCTCGCGTACCCCTCGCAACAGCCACGTTCAAATAATACCCTTGCCGTTTCCGAACGTTTGAAAAGTCCCTTGGTTACCGAGACATCGATATCGAACGATTACATCGGGAAAAGAAGGAAGGATAGGGTGCCGTTTCGTGGCTGGAGCATCGTATTTTTCCCAAGTGAATCGTCTCTATCGACAGCTGTCGTCGTGTGCCCACGAAACATTGTATCTGTGCAAATATTATTGTTCGAGTGATAAAAGCCGAACAAGTAATCGAATTCGATATAACAAGCGAATGACGAAATATTTGATTTTATCTAATCTTCGAGTACCCTCTTTGCACGAATTTCTTGGTAGACACCTGCATAAGGCAACGGACTGATTTGCATACGAACGAAAGTACGTTTTCTAGAATATAAATAACATTGTGACGATGTTTCCTATTTTGGTCATCGAGAAATTCTCTAATGAATGTTAATTTTGTAAATTGCTATTTCGCTTCCAATTTTAACATCTATTTTTATTTATGAATTCTCTCGTGTTTGTATTATCAGATTCAGAATAAATTCAACTTCCATGAATTTGTTCTTTCTACTTCGATGCTTAAATGGTATCGTCAAAATATATTGTCTATCGATCGATTAAGGGTATGTACCCTCTCCATCCAGTCAACTTATTATCCCCGGCAAATGGGCGTTTTCGTTAGAGCGAAACGATCTCGATTATCGCTGGAAACGCGTGGCTCGTGCGTAGGGTGGCGTGTTTCGGAATGGAAAAAATGTTCGGAAGGGGTTGGGTCGATTCGAAATCAAGATAGCGCCGGAAGCGAACGATGCAGGCGGGAGTTCGCGATGGAAATAAATCAGCCCCGACTCTGACCCGCCGGAGGTGTTTCCGGGCGAACCCGTATCGTTAACAAAACCGGAACTAGGCTTCGACACGTGTCTATGGTTAAGAATGGCAATACGATTAAAAATGGCCATCCTTTGTTCTTCTCTAATACGTTCATTATTTTCACTCATTGACAAACGTTTTTGAAAGAACCTTAATGCCTAAAGAAAGCTGATTCCTGTGTCTGAAGAGACTCGCCGGCTACCGTGGGAGTGTCAAACGAGGAATAATTCAGAAATTCATCTACCATGATACTTTGCTTTCACTCGGACGAGTCTATGGTGAAATCTTGATAACGCGAGGTCAGCTTTCATCAGGCCGAATCGAGATAGTCCGTAGTCGCGTCTGCGCCGTCCCATGGCACCGAAATTCCGCGGTGCCGTGAGCGTTTCCGCGTCGCGATTCAAAACGTCGCCGCTCGAAAGTTTCGACGGCTCGCGGTCGATAGCGGCGTCGGTTTCTCATGAATATATTCACAAGCAGCGGTGGCGGCATGGCGGTCCGCGCGAGTACGAGACAAAGATGTTAACTGGTGATTGGGGAAACGCTTTCCTCCTTTAAAGATCGTCTTGTTAGCGCAGGACCGCAGGACCCCACGGCATCCACCCGTCCAAATCTCCTGCTCCCTCGTGGACTTTAATGTCTTCAGTAACTGGCCGTAAAAGAAATTCGTGTTGGAGTTGGATCGTGTGCGTGTGCGTGTTAGGGTACGCAGGCGTGCGTCCGAGCCAAACCGGGAGCCGAGGGCCGCGCGCTGTGTCGTCTCGATTTTATGCAAAACGAGAATCAGCTGTACGTACTTACAATGTGTACGCGATAAGGAGCGAACGCGGTCGTCGGGCTTTAAACGGGTCCTGTCCTCTCGGTTTTGCCAACTTCTCGCGCGCTTCTTCATCGTCCTTCTTTTCTTTTTACACGGCAGAAACGTCGCCGCTCCTCGAACGAGCTTATTCTGGCTGACAGGTGTCGTTCGTTAACTCTTTCGACATTAAATACGAATTGATTGATTGCCACTTGAATCAGTTAATTAATTACTTAATTGGATCTATCGATGATCACGGACAAGATCAGGCACAATGGGAAGATTCAGACACGGAGATTACGAGAGATTGTCCTGACAGAATATCGAAACAGAGGGGGATGCACGGTGTCATCGAAGTGGTGGCGGTAGGTGCAACGACGACGGGCTGGATTTTAATTAATATATACTTAATTAAGTTTCCGCGTCGGCGGTATTGTACCTCGGTTACGGGGGTCGTTATCTATGCCACGCAGTGCGCGGGTGATTTACTAATAGAAACTACGCGGAATAGTTCGTCTAGTTAAGCCCCTTCGAATACACATTGGTTTATTGTTCGCTGCACCGATGCAACGCGCGGCTCCCTGTTACGAAAGCATCGTATGCACCGCGGGTCTGCACACTGGCTGGATCTATTAAAGCCCCCCTCTCGTTTCGATGCGCACCTCGGTGAACAGCTCGGCAACGCGTTTGCACCAACCATCTCGATTCCCTAGATGCATCGATGATACGTACACATTCGCGGTTCGCGATGAAAGTGATTCCCCGCCGATTATTCCGTAAGAGTTCGGGAAACTAGCGAGCAGCAACGCCGCGAGTGCTTTCGAGCGAGTTGTATCTAAACGGTCGGGATACTCGATGAAAACGGTCATCGATGATTACCACGTTCCAACGACTACACGCACCGATCCAACTTGATGTCTGTCGTCCATTCGCTCTTCCTCCTCGCGATATCGCTCGATAAATACCGTTCGCTGATTGGACAAGCATTCGATGTTGTGTCTCGATAATTAAGGTGGATTTATTCGCGAACAACCAGGCAAACGGGTACATTGATGCAGGAGTGGAGTACATCGCACCTGACTGCATCAAATATGGCTTATCGATGATGATATTGCTGGATAATTTATTTCATTTTTAATGCCGGCAAATGTTTCATTTTGAAGGGTTAGTATCCACGGATTAAAGAATCCTTTTTGTACAAAAATTTTACAATACCATCGTATGACAGAACATGTGATCTTTCATCACCTGTTGAGTAGAATTTGCGAGCACTTAGGAAGATTACCCGCGCGAAATATATTGTTACATCCGAAGAATAACCATAACTATTTCTTAAACAAATACCACATTTTCCAAGAATAACATAGTCATCGGTGTTATATCCTCGAGCTCGACGTTCACAGGTATCGTTGAAAAGATTCGGACAGAAGATGAATAGAAAAGGGGTAGGAATTAAAATTCTACGGAGCATTCGTGTCGGGCGACGATTCTTTTTAAACCGATTGAAAATTATCGGAAGTCGGCATATGGTCTGGAACAGGTCACCGGACGTCAAAGGCATGGGAATCGGGCGACAGACGCGTGCAGCAGCGGCTACGACGAAAATGCCTTTGGCGATCTCGAATTTCGCGTCGATTATTCGAGCCGGGGCTTAATAAAAATGCACGATACGCCGGGCGCACAAAGAGGGCTGATTCGACCCGTACGGATTCTGACGTCCTAGGAAACGGACCCAGCCGTTTGCTGGCACCCTCGTTAACATTTCCTTCGTCAAACCGCCTTTTGTCAGGCTCACCCCTTTCTCTCTTCCCTCGATAATCAGCGACCGACTGGCTAGTTGTTATTCAATGTTCATTCTCGCGACGGGACGTTCCTCGCGGCGGGAAAGATCGACTTTTCGACTTTCACCATCGCTTCGACAATGGGAAAAGCTTCTCGTAATATTTCCAATAGTTTTACGATAACAAACTCCGTGTCTAGCCTCGCGAAACGCTTCAGGCATTGATCAGTCGACTAGGGGAGCGATGAAGAAAAGATGGAATAAGAGAGAGACGTAGGTACTGCAGCAAGATGTTTCCAAGTAAGTGACATTTCGTGTTTCGTCTCGCGGAAGATTTCACCGATGCATAGGACACGAGTAAATAAAAATATGCTCGTTTGAAGGAGTGGCCGAATAAGTTTCGAGCAACGAGGTGATCGTCGACGATGCTTCTTTCTCTCGCGAACGTGTATTGATCGTGACCAAGTGGCGAACCGATCGGATCGATGGAATCGAAACGATGCAACGCCGAGTCAAAGGTGTAATCGACGACCTGTTCTTACGGTAAATAGAAACCGTGTGATTTTTTTCCAACGGGGCACCATTAGGTAATTCCAAAAGTTCGTGCCGTCGCAAGACATTCTTTTAAACAATGAATAATAAGATCCATAGGCATTGTAATGTATTAGTTGTAGTAAAATAATAGTTCTTGTTGTATATCGGCCCTATATGGAGGCGCGCCTTAAGGCGCATGGGGGGGTGCGCCACCTGGCATGATTTTTTAGTAAACAGTTCGATTACTAAGTGTCATGGCGTCGAGTGATTTCAATAAACGTCATACGCAGTTATTACTTATATTATTTTTTTGTCTAATAAGTGTATTTAAGACATAACAGTTCTATAAGATAGTGTATTCTTGAAGAAGTGTTTAAAAATGAAGTGGACGAACAGCGGTAGCAATTACTCAGATTCCATGAGATAAGATTGGTACATCCGTATCTCGAGGCGGCTAATGGAAAGCCAAAAGCAGAAAAGCAGCTGGCAACTGTAATTACGGTAATAAAAGAAGTTTGTTATTTCGTAAAGTTGTTTGACTAGGTGAGCACCGGTAGCTTTACGACGGTAGCGCTTGATTTGTCGAATAAAAGTGTTATCAAGCCCGGTGGATAATAATTCCGGTCGAATCGAGATTCGAATTATAATACACACGCATGAATCGTGCCGGTGAAATCTGCTTGAGCCGTTCGTAGAATGATATGTCGACTCATTAGCGTGAGGCTTCATACACCCGTGGCGATTAACACGAACCTGCTAATGGGAACAAATCGTCCTTGGGGCCAGCCGCTGGATGAAAGTGCCATGACCGAGGCGACGTTTACTCGTTTCTCGTGTATTCGTCTCTTTCAATTTCTAGATGGTGCACAGTGGGTCAAAAAACACGATTTAGTAAGCTAAAGTCTATTTAGAAATTCGCCTAGTGAAACTATTTATACAGAATCGAACAAAGTAGATTCTCTAAGGGAAAATAGGGATATAGGAGAAGCGAAAATTGTCAACATTTTAATTTTCACAATTTTATTGTTAAAAGTGATTTAAAAACAAAATAATACAATTTTCTTTATCATTTCATGATAGAGTTTCTTTACAACTCGCAATCTAGGGATCCACGGTTCAAATCCGTGGTTTCCAATATTTTTTTCTTTTTTTTAATGATAATTTGTCTGTTTTTGAATAACTATTACATAAAAATTATCATAAAAAAATAAAATGTTTTTTGGGAACCAAGGATTTGAACCGAGGACCTTCAGATTGCGAGTCATGTGTTTAACCAGAGAGCGGATCCGTGATTCGCAATCTGAAGGTCCTCGGTTCAAATCCTTCGTTCCCAATAATTTTTTTTTTTTTTTATGTAACACTTGGGTAGTTCCCCTTGTCAGGCAGGTGAAAATGAATTTAAAAAAAAAAAAAAATCAAGAATCTCGATTTATCAATTTCCGTGGAGTGTCCAGGGCAAACAGCGAGTCCGAAAACGGACATTTTCCACGCTGAATCCCCGAAACATTTTTCACCGTGCGTCACTCGCACAAAATTCCGAATGATACTTGTGATGGTGTAGAATAGTCGAACAGCAAGTAACACGGTCGACGTGGCTTCTGTCGAGTTTCCTCGCGAAAGCTGTCAACAACACGTAGATTGAAACGAGCGTATTTTTTTACAATCCTTCGTGTTACTTGTATTCGTTGACGTTTAGGAAAATTCTTTTGTTTATCGCTTATATTTGACTGGTTACCTTGCATAGTGTCATTCATGAGCTTTGAGTACCGGACACGTTGATTGATCTGAAAAGTTACAAATTTGATTCAGTCAAATATTAAATTGACAATTTAATTGTAGAGTTCTCGTAGCTTTTTTCTGTAGAATTTTTGTGTTAATCTTCAGTTTGAAACTACTGGTTAGTTAAATAATCGCGAAAGTGGAATCGCGTGAAAAAGAATGTAATATAGTGGTATTGCCGATGAAAAATCAGAGACAACGTGGATGCATGTTCGATTTTAGCGTGAAACACGACAACATAATCGATACGTCGCCTGATGGAATGTATCGCTTCGCGCACCGAATGCAGCCACTTCAGAAGGAAGCGGCGTGCACTTCCACTTACGCTAATAAATACCTTGGTTCCAAGATATTCCGCCGTAATAATTGCACGTAATTGCACGTTATATCGAAATCTAAGTGGATAGTTCTCAGGATTCATTATCTTTAAAACGGTTGCTCGCTCGCAGCTTTGCCAGTAACCATAAAATGGTAATAAAGAGGAGCGTAACATATCTTCGATTAGTAAATGTAACAAAAACAGAAACCAGCAGAATGAAAAATTTTTGCAAAAACGTAACGATGATCCTTGGAGGATTTTCTTTTAGAATTCTTCAGGTGCAATTTGTATCCGATCCTTTCTCATTACTCTTATGCATAGTCGTCAAATTAAGTCAATAATTTTGCGTCATATTTGTGATAATTTGAATTGGATTTGTTTTGGTCATTACCAGTTGGCCATTATCGATCGCCGGGTTATGATAAAGAATGAAAGCGGCAAGGAAAAGATCGCGTAAAAACACGTTTAGAATATGATGAAGCGTCGAGAGAATTCCTCCCTAATTTCCCTTCAGAGTGGTCCGAAGAAAAGAGCGGTGAAAGTGAGCACGAGGGGAGCAAGTTCTCCGGGTGCTACAACGTCGTGTCCGTAAGAAAAAAAGAAGACACGACATTAGGAGCTGGTAATTCCATGGCTGCCCGTGTCCTGGGCTACCATCGAAGCCCGTTATAAATGCGTTACATCGCGTTAGCCCGGGATCCATTTATGAAAAAAGGTCGGCCGTCGCACGACCCACGATAATTACAGCGTGTCTTCGGGATTAAATATCTCGGGCGCGCGTGTAATTTGCGCATCGTTAATACGCGGCCGGATTAATTTATGGCCGCGAATTACGGAAAACGGTGTGTTCCGACGAATTAATGCGTGCCCGGTGTCCGCATTGTGCAACTGGCACGCTAGCTCGTGCCATTTACAGTTTGTAACGCACCAGCGTGGACGTGATACCTACAAAAGTTGTTATCTAATGAAGGGTAGATTATAATAATTTAAACGCGTACCGTTGCGTGCAACTTAGACTCGCGTTAATTAAAAGGAAGTTGTGGGGAAGGAGTGTCTCACAATGAAGGATAAGAGGTTTTATGTCAGGTTCTTCCAAGACTAAAGACAAATGGCGGGTGATTCCCCCTACACTTACTCTTAACCAGGGGAACCCTGAATGGATCCTATGCTCTTTTTATATTTTCGATATCATTTACCGTCAATATGTTGACGGGAATAAATAAGAAGAGCGACCGGTACGAATCACTGATACCAGATAACGCCTGTCGAATCGATCGATGAATCGTTCGTATGGGAGGGAACAAGCGAAAGAGAAACAGTGTAGAAAATGTACGGAGGTAAAGAAACAAGAAGGAGGAGAATTGAAAGGGGGGCGAATCTTTATCGAACTATTGGCGTTCCTCGAGTCGATTCGACCGCGTGTAATTTCACGCCCAAATCGCGGAAGTTATGGCAATAGGGCTCGCGATACAAGGCCATAAACGAGATCGGCCGTTCGACCGATCGCAGCAGCGTATTTTCTTCGGGGCCCTGATCTCTCGAAAAACAAACAGTTAGAGCTAGGTGGTCCCTCATTAAGTTGGCACCACTCCCGACCACTCGGCTCGTTCCCTTTCGATTCGAGTCGATCTTGGGTGCCCCGTAGGGAAGGTCTCCGAAAGGGCCGTTCGCTCCCTCGGCTCCATTATACCGGTATACCGTGTACGGATCACCGTCCCCGCCTATGTATGGGTGCTTCTGTATACACGCGTGTGCAGATGCATACCGGTGTTTCCCCTCGGCTTCCGCAGTGTCGCGCGCGTATGACGTCGAGTGAGACGTTACCTACGCGAAATGAATGCATTCGATACGTGTCACAATTGCTATGCCGTGTAACGCCTGTTGGAGTGACGGCAATATTGCCACGTGGACGTTAGACTATTACGCACGTGTTCGTATGGTGTGTACATCGTCGAGCATGGTAGCATTCTTTAAGAGAAAAAGCAGCGTAGGAGAACAAGATCCACTTCTGTCATATCTTTGTAGGAAAATTTTAATACCACAGACAATGGTGAACTAGTTTCTTTGAGAGATTGGGTCCGCGTTAGGGTAAGGAAAACGGCCTATAATTGGATTACTTATAGAGAATGGATTACAGAAATCCCTCGAATGCAAAAGCTCGCGATAATCTAGTAGGTACGTTTCCGTATCATGGACAGCAATGACCGTATGGGCTGCGAGTTTCTTGGCAAATATGCGTTATCCAGGCCTCGTCCTCTTCTCGGGCGCGAAAATGTGCTGGGAAATAAGTAGCGACGGGTATTTTTCTTTCTTCCACCTGTTGTGCGATGCTCGTCACCGGGGTAGAGAGAAACATTGTACGTGTCTGCGAGCATCGTCAAGGAATTATCTCGCCACGGTGTACGCAGGTAATGCGAGGCGGTTAACGCAAATGGGACGGTATACCACCGTTCGAGGCTGGCATTATAATGAAATAAATAGTACGATTAAGAGGGACGCGTTTAAATTAACCGTCTCTATTACTGGTGTAGCGAACGAGTCTCGAGATTTGATCTCGCGTATGAAGGTACACGTGGCTCTCTACCCGTGCCGTATAAATAGTCGCGTTCTCGCGGTCGATGCACACCGTTAATGACCTGCTCGTTTTCTGTTGCAGATACCTGTCAACGAGTTGGGACTGGACAGACGCAGCTTGGAAAAATTGCGTGAGTACACTTGCGTGTATATACTATCGCGTGATATCGATATCGAGCGCCGTTAGATCGGGTATCGTGCATTCTTCCAACGTTTCTCGCCGTGTCACCGTACGGCCCGTTCGGTAGATGAGTTGTTTTATAAACTCGCTTGTGAAACGCGTAACGACCAATTTGATGGTGCGCTCACCGGCACGAAGAAAATTCTTTCCCACGAACAGGTGCAGCTACGGTTGTTCGGAACGATGACGAAAACGCGCTACAAATGAAGTTATTCTGTTACTGGTTTTAATCGTGTTCGGTCCTAGCAACGAATGGTAACTTTTCGTAGAAACAATTTTAGCGATTTGATTAAAGCGTTGCGTAAGGTAGAGCCAATTGAATCGTTCAGTGAAGACTACTTTCGTGTATTAGGTCATCTCATCGTAAATAATATCGTGAGTCATCCTGACCAAAGTATCACCCATTGCGAATTCTCAAACATAATAGTCATTAGTAGTATTTTCGGAAATATAATTCTTTATCAAAATCACGCGTTAATGCCCGCTCGTTTACATTACATAAATAGATTATCCGGATAAGGGTTAAGTCTTGAGCAAAGTCTTAGTACCCTCTTTACACTTAAGACGTCCCTGGATTATAGCCCCAATGCCCCATAAGGTTAAGACGACCCTGAACACGCAACCCTTATTTTACATTGCTAAACGTTCAAATAGTGCCATATCGTGAAAAAATAGAAATTGGAAAACATCTCGAACGCTAAAAACTACTATCTACATATTTGATAAAAATATTCTCGTGAAACATTCAACGTTTACTCAGTAGCGAGTGTAACTACGGTTTCAAAGTTATCTTCCAAGTTTGAAGAATGAACACGTATGTGAGTTTGAACCTTTCAAGCCAGATGTTCGATTCAGCCCGTCAATGGCGAGCCTACCGTCACGGGACACGTAAAAGACGCTGTCTAAGGAAGTCATTAAAAGACCCACGGTTCCGTGTTCCACGTGTGTCTACGTGTCTGCCCGCGAATCTCGGAAACCGTGCAACTTCGCGTGCCATTCCACTCGTCCCTACCGAGTCGTAGAACGTCAAATAAGGCGGTTTCGAAGTTGAACAGGGTTGGTGGACAACATTCGTCGTCATAATTCGCGGAATCAGCCGCGGGTACCGTGCAAGTTTCGCTTGTCGCGAGTAGTACACGCGCGATAAACGTGTTCGCGGGACTGGCTTCAATAAAATGGTACACGCAGCGGGTCGTGCAGCGACAACCTCGTAAAATCCTGGTGGACACGCGTGTAATGAACTCACCTGGTGCTTCGGTCGCGCGACACGCTCGCCGAGAGGACGGGCCGATCTGGATTACTTCCTCTAGACTTGATCCTTTCGAGCGTCTCGCTTTTCGTCCCTCCGAATGAACCGTGAAATAGCCAGACGAGGGTTCACGAAGGTTAAGGAGAATACGAACACTCGCCCTCCTCCTCGTGTCGCATCCCCTTTAGGCAGCTGCGTTGATATTAGGGCACCGACTCTGACGCGGTGACGATTGTCACAGAATCACCGAGTGAAAAGTATATGTCAGTGTTGGCATTCTGACAGATGACATCGTGTTTCATTTATAGTCATTTGTCGTGGATACTTAGCGAAGCGTAGATCAACGGAAAAAACTTTTATTTTGATCACGCGAGGGTGGAATATTACGATCCGATCGCAACGAGGATCAATTTGTCCTCGGATCAGGCGCAAAAACGTGCCAAGGAGTAGGGCATTATTGGTATTCTCGGCTGAGCTGTTCGCAATCGTTCGCGTGGATCATGTTTTACGTACGATTTACGTAAGCCCGAACATGATGGCATTTGCGTTACACAATTGTCTGTAAGGCATCCTGGAAAGGATTTTAGCTTTCTAACGCCCCTGTTCGACGCGGAGTAACTCTCTTTGTTATTCGATGATCAATATTCAGAGGAAAATAATGGGGTTGGAAAATTCATCGCGTATCGGATAATAGGATTTGTTTTTTTTTCCCGCGTACAGGATTTTCTAATTACTACAAACAGTGCATCTGTTCCATCGATCCTATTCGCACAATGCAAAGAGGCTCTTTACGCGAATTTTGGCTTTCGACATCGCGTTTTGGTGTAACAACACTTTCGACGACGCAATTGAAGCGTTATCGGCGTACCGAAACGGTGTCGCAAATTCTGCAACATTCCTGGTCGCGCATAACGGGGTTGGATTAAAGCGTCATCACCGGCCCGGCGTCAGGGCTACAATTGTGATCCTGTAAACGACCCTTCGGAGAATAAACTCCCTTCCAGTATTTATGGACTTTTGGGATTAGCGGGGAAAGGGTGGAGAAGGGAGCCGTGAGTCTGTTTGGCGAGTCGAAAGTATACCTCGAGAGACGCGACACTGGTTGAGGAACAGGGTTGTTTGGAAGGTGGAGGTGGAGGTATGGAGGGGTCGTACATCCTGAAGGAAGATCGCGATCTCAGGTTGTTTATGCGATACCTCGAGATAGGGGTGCTCTTTTGTCCAGGGGCGGTTTTCACCGTTCGCAAGAGATACGGATGAATAAATTTCGGGGACGCGACATATTTCACGAACCGGGCGTGTATACACGCTCGGTTACGTGGCCCGGCGTGGTTTCGCGAGCACTTTACAAGCACCGCCTTCCTTTCGGACGGTTTAACAGACTTAGCCCCGGATCAGTGCGCGGTGATAAGTGACAAAGAGAACCGGAGGATTTTTGGTAATCGCGAAACGTTGTATCGTTTAACAGCACTGTCCTCCCGTTGTCCCGGGGAAAATCGATCGAATTCGCGTGTCCAGCTGAGCTTCAAGCAGAAAAGTATAATCCTTTGTTTGCATCAAGGGATTTGTAGTAAACTACAACGATAATTTCGTTCGTCATTTACATCGCCAATAACAATCCACCCGATGAACTAACAAACAGACAAATAAATCCCTCGTTGATGTCTCTTTAACCAAATTGAATTTATTTCGAGAAAACGCGTTCGAATCGATCGTAACGCAAACTACCCCTATCGTATCGTTTTCATCGGATATTCGACAAAGCTTTCCTCTGGTTAAAGCGGAGCAACCCGATCGCGGGCAAAAAGCTCAGCTGAAACACGCAACGCGTCAAACGCGTGGTCCTCCGTCTTTTTCAAGTCATTAGAACGAACACCCTTGGATCTTACCACCTAACGGTTCACCTTTCTCGCGGTCGCGCGCACGTGCACCTACACCTATAGGCAGCGGAGCACACACACGGAGAAATGCCATCGAGTGAGAGGCAGAACGAACGAGAGAAGATACCAAGAGAGCGCATCTCCTCCGGTCGCCGAGTGCCTCCACCTTGAGAGTTCAGCGGCGAGGCCGAGGAGAGAGAGAGAGAGAGCGAGAGAGAGTCTGAGAAACGGCAAAGGGATGGGCGAGGGTAGAGGAGCTGAACGGGTGAAGCAGTGGCAGGATGGTGAGGAGGGTGAAGAGGGTTGAGAGGGAGGGAAATACGTTCTGTCGGGTTTGCGAGAAGGAACCAGAGGGGTGAGCGGTGGCTAGAAGCGAGGTGACGGGGTAGATGACTAGGCGCGAGAGGGGAATCACTCGGCCGATCGGGGTGGTGGGGATGCGCGCGTTGCTCGATGGTGGGGGTCGACGCTCTCTCGTCCCCTTAGCTCGGTTAGTTTCTCCGTCGACGCCGCTGTAAGCGGATCGGAGCGTGTTGTTCTTCCTCGTGGACGATCTCGCGACGACCTGTGTGGATCTCTGTTCTTTACGGGATCCGGTGTGACTCTTCTTCTATCGTACGATCGCGATTTATCGTTATCGATTGATCGTCATGGAGGCTCGTGGCATACGTGATACGCGATTTCGATAGTGCGACGATCGGAGAAGAATTTTCGGAGCGGACCGGAACCATATTATAATATACGACTTGGTGAAACGTATATCTACGTAGTGTACGGATAAAAAAGTTCTCTCGTGAGAAATTTTTACGTTATTATCGTGTGTACTGGGTGAAGAAAAGAAATTAGTGTTAGATCCTTGTTACTTGTTTCGCGTAAGTTTTGGAGTGAGAACTAGCACTGGGTGTGAACGACCAGTGAGGGATACAATTTGTCGACGACTCGAAGGACCGCGAGTCGATCGTTCTTTTTTTTCCAAATTTTGAAAAATCGCTCCTTTAGAATCGGAGCCTGTGAAAGACGAACGCGGTGCCGTCGGACGCCGCGTCGAGCAGCGATCCTGCGGAAGTACGGATCGATTTGCCGCAACGAAGGATCCTTTCCTCCTGCTCTCTATCGTCCTGGTCGTGACGATTTAACCTGCTCCAATTGGGATAGCTAGGGAACCGGAGTGTTTCACATGTGTCAGTGACAGT
This sequence comes from Osmia bicornis bicornis, assembly GCF_907164935.1. Taxonomy (NCBI): domain Eukaryota; kingdom Metazoa; phylum Arthropoda; class Insecta; order Hymenoptera; family Megachilidae; genus Osmia; species Osmia bicornis. The sequence continues at coordinate 7,535,662 of NC_060228.1, read as the reverse complement.
TCTGTGCTGAGATTTCGTGCGATGTATCCAGACCACGCCGTCTTCGTCTTCCATCTTGTAAGTACAGTTTGGCATCCTATTCGTGCGATTTTTTTCTCACCACCGAGAAACCTGGTCATTATCAAAGAAACGTGTACGAAAAGATAGAAACGGGTTAATGATAGCGTGCACCATAGTGCTGTCGTCAAAGCAAAGGTCATGGGAAGCGACGGCAGCAGTGACTTTGACACATCCCGCGGGAAGAGGTCGCGCATTAGGTCTCGTTTTACGATCCGATGCTCAAAGCTCTGCACTCGTCGAGCTTTAGCCCTGTGTAGCAGCTTCAAACACCTTGTGTGTACACGTGACCCGGGAATCTATCCGCGCATAGTTGGCCCTGGTGCGCGTACTTCCGACCAACTTCCGCTTGGCTAAGCTTGACCTCCGCAAGGATGCTCTGTACGAGTGCTTAGGGTTTCAAAGATTCACAGAGAAAGGTATACGCTCGTTACCTGCCGGTTTAAATTCTACCTAGAAAGCAACCATCATCTGGGAATAGAAATTAAAGGGAAAGGGAAATTACGGTCCGGTCAAATCCCGACGACCATTTTCGATGCTGCCGTTTTTCGTTTAACGCGTTTACCAGCGGCACCATCGTCCGTGTACATCGCAACTGCTTGATTTTACCGAGGAAACTCGTGAAATTTCGTGGCGTGTGTGCTGAAGGCTACGTGCCGTTGTCTGTTCCTCGGGGAGAATAAGTTACGAGCGACCGTAAGAAACTTGGGATAGAAGTTCCTTGGAATTTAGGTGACGCCTGTGATCGAAGGCCTCTCGAGAGGAGCGCCGTGTGATTCATTTATATCAATATTGGTGCCCGTTGCGATTAGACAGCTCGCCTTTTGCTCTCTCTCTCTTATTGTGTGCCTCTCGTCTGCTAGTGATATCGAACGGCTTTGTTTAAACGATAGAAAACGTTACCTTGAAATTCTGTCGCGAACAGATAACGCGTGCTCTTGGTGGATTTGCGGTAACGGAAGCGAGTCGCGACGTCTGTTGTTTCGATGCGGCCTTTCCGTGACATTTGCCGTCGGAATTCATCCTTTCTTGTTATGTTTGCTTTCTGCAACTCGGAGCTGTTTCATTCGATCACCGGAAAAAGTGTGCTCCGTTTCGTATTTGACAGCCTTGGAAATTTCTCTCTTGAAAGATCATCGTTCTTATCTCTCGAATTGCTCGGACGTGAGTTATGTGTTGTTTTGTGAACATCAGAAAGTTGCGTAACGTCAACTTGGAGATAATTAATAAGTCATTACAGTCGTCGCAAAGTTTCATCATTTTCTATTTGAATTCATGATCCGGATATCGTGAGTGAAATGTTGAAACGACGAACGCACAGCGGGATACCAGTGTTTTTCGAAGATTTTCGTGTTTGTCCGGTCAATTAAGCCAGCCTCGTTTGCGCTCGTTTACACGAACGTTCGTCGTTACGACGAGCTAATTAAACTTACAAGTGCTTGTTTCTGTCCAACGATTCACTCGCGCCATTCGGATCTCTCCGATGTGTTCCTTTTCTCTTTCGCTTTCCTGGCGTTTTCACGCGTGTTCCCTTTTACAGACGCGTTGCGTAAGAAAAAGTGAAAATTATTCACCGTATCCCGGGAACTCTCGATTTTCATCCATGCCCCACGCTCCGAAACGCCTCGGTCTCCTGTCGACTGGTCAAACGCGTCAGCAACGCCGGCTTACCGCTTAATTTATTTTCGATCCGGCTTTTTTACACCTCCGCGCAGAATCCTTATGAAACATGCAGAAGACATCCCCCGATGAAAAAGTTGAGAAACGGGTGCAGGTGGCGAAGATATACGAGGAAACAGAAAATACCTGGACCGTTTCGGTTGATCGTATTTCTCGTGGAACGAGCGAGTTGGCCGCCTTCGTAGCTCCTTTCCTCTCGGTTACCACCTTTCGATTCACCTCGCCGTGTTTACCTGCCTGCTCGTTTTAATATCGTTCTCGTCCGTTGACCAGGGTCTCGTTTCGCAAATCCCAGCGTATCTTCAACCCCTCCGTTCTCAATTTTTTATTTAGTTTAATTTAATTATAAAATTGATCCTACAAAAGCTTGCAGTTAACAGTGCCAGTTGCATCGACCGATATTATCTCTATTACTCAATCTCTTCTAGCTGGAGAACGTAGAATAGTTTGGTCCAGTAAATAACACGTTGCGCCAGTTTCCTTCGATCCTCTGAAACTGAACGCATCGACCGGTATTCTTTGCACTCTCGGCTTCTTTCGTGTAGATCGCAAGCTAAAATCGCGAGCGTGTTGGTAACCCGGCTCGTACGGTGCCGATAAACTTTATAATGGTAGAAAAATTGCCGCGATTAAGGTTCAGAATACATCCAGCAACCGCGATTTTCTCACAACACCTGCGAATTACGCGTAATTGCCGTTCCTTCGCCGTTCGCCGCCGACGATCCGTTCCTGGGAACCCAAAGGCGGTTCATTGTCTAACACCGTGTGCACGCCGTGTCACGAGACATCGTCCGCGGGTAATCGTCATGTCGAATCGGAAATTAACGTTAAATCGTAAGGCTCACGGTTCGTTCGTTCGCTCGTGAACACGGCGAAAGGGTTGCGAAGAAAAAGTCGCGCTCCGAAACGTTCGTTCACCGATTGGATCATCCGTATCGAATCGCAGGATTGTTGAAATTCAGTGTAGATTACAGGTGACCATAGGTACCGTTCGGATATTACGATTTCATTCTAGGTCCAAGCAACGTCGATTGAAAATCGTTGCGAAACAGTTATTACCTTCTGGTTGCGTATCAAAATTGCAATCGAACGTTCGGTTTTCATTCGCTGACCGTGTACACGAAACGGTCAGATGGAATCGCGGGAATGCTTGAAATCGTTGCGAAACTGCAAGGTGTACGAAGAACGGTTTCTAACGATCGAAGGAAGGAAATCGGTTCGTTCCGTCACGTTAACGAGGCTTAAGCGCGATAAACGCGTTTAAAGCGCGGACCGTTGGAAGGTGGTGCAGTTTGGCATTGTTTTCTCGGCGTTATCGAAATTTCCTAGGAACGCCGGGCACCAAGGATTATTAACGACCCCACGTTATCGGCGTTTCTAACGCGAGAAAGGCGCCGTTTCGATAGGCGATGAGCGAACGGAGAATGTAGTTTGTAGGTAACGGTGTTCGAGCCGTTGGCGGTTTCGCGATATCGATTGTTTTCACGGTCCCGTGCCGTGCTTCGGAATAGTTGGCGAGCATGAGCGCGGAAAATGCGTAACATTATCCTACTCGAGCATGCACGCTTTCAAGTGGTAGGTTCGTGTTGCACTTCTCCTTCCCTTTATTCGCTCTCACGGAGATTCGGAGTACAGTGCGGGCCAACGTCGATTGACCTACAATTTCCTCCGGGGAAAAGTCAGCTGGGAAAACTGTTGTATTATAAAATTTCTGATAGCCTCGAACGTTACTGCAAATTTTGCTAACAAATTTTCTCTCATTCCAAGCATTTAGGGAACTTTCAAAAAATTTACAACTCCTACACATTTCTTCAATTTGCGTGGAATTTCGTGTAGAAAAGTGGCTGGTTCGTTTCCACTCGTGGCGGTTCGAAGCGTATCGTGCACAATGCTTTACGCACGTGTACGCACACGACCACGCGGTGCGTACACGAATGGCCTCTTATCGGGTGGAAGAACGCGCGTAGCCGCGTATGTAGGAGGCGTGTTTGCGAAGTTATGGTGTCCACGAGCTTTTATGGGATGAACTGAAGCCCCCTGTACCTCCGTACGCACACCGCTGAACGTTTTCGCGATGTGCGTGCGTGTACGCCGCTACTTTGTGCAGATGGTAAGCGAAACACGGTTGATCGGACGAGTGTGCGGCAAATAACTACACGTGTTCAATTAGAAACGCGAAACTGTTCGCTGATAACGCGGCTGTTCGAGACCGAGAGGCCAAGATTTCGTGCTGATTCCCGTAATTAGGTGCTTGGCGAGCAATTTTCGTGTTTCGTAAGAAATGAGCAGAGTATCTTTTTCCGACTTCCGTGAGAACTGGCAAATCGCACATTTTCCATTCGCTTCATATTTCGATAACGTAGACAATTGAAGCTGTTTGTATTGATCGTTTATCGTCTCGGTGGATACATTAAGTCGTTTTAACCCTCGAACAGTAGGGTGCAATACTCGTCCTGCAACGGGTAGGGTGAGTTCAGTTTGATCTTTTCAAAAGAACTGGTCGTGTATAATAATTGTAATAACGTATATTTATTGCGCGATTATTATGGGAAATTTGCATTTGAAATGTTAACACTTTGAGCGAAGTAAAACTTGTTCCTTTTTATCCCTTTGGTATATTTATCAAACGATTCGTTAGAAATCTTATTTAAATGAAAATAGAATATTAAATATCGCGACCAGTCTATGTTTTGACGTGAGCATGTCTCTCCTCGCGGCGCTGGATCGCGAGCCGGCTTTTCGTAAGCGTAATTTACTCGTAATTATCGCGGATAGCGATACAGCTAGCCGCGATGAACCACATTTATGTGATTAATAGAGGCCGGTAGTTCGCGAGCCTACGGCTCTGTTCTTCTCCTTCGTCCGACGCTGATCGTACGTATACCTACACGCGTGCACGTACACGTATATACATCTACACGTGTATGCATGTACGAGAGGTTCTCGCTCGAGGTATGCTATTATCATAATTGCCGCCAATAACGGCCCGTGATTGGCGCACTTCACGCTTACCTAGTGCTCTTTTTAAGAAGTTTTGCATCCTTTGGCCGCGTTGCCCTTCTCTCGGCTCTATCCTCTTCCCTCTTTCCACCGTCTCTCTCTTCGCGACTCTCCTTGTTTCCTCTCGTGTCTACCTGTACGTTCTCTCGTTGATCTTCCTCCAATCCTCTCAGGTACCGCTTCTCGCGCTGATCCAGCGTGCCTCGGTGTTTTCGCGTTTGCACGCCTCCCTCCGCTGCAATCTGCGATTTCGAATTCTCCAGAGGGGAGGCGAAAGACGGCGACGGAACGGGTGGAAACATCGCGAAAATGAATCGTGAGAAATTCAGGAGAAACACTCGACTTGCGCGACATCGACGTGCCCTGTATCTTGTACCATCTTTGCTCTTCCTTCTATTCCTCCAGTCGGCTTGCAACGACGAAAAATATTACTTTCGATGGAAGCGTGTCCTCGAGCGTGAATCCCCTCTTGCACCCGTCGATTTTACTACCTCCGCTTCTATTTTCCTCTTTGTCTCGCCTTTTCTCCTCGTCGCAAGGAAAAGGAGACAAGTCGAGACACGGGTCGTAGCGAATTCTCGAAAATGGTACACACCAAAGTTCCGTATTTTTCTTGCCAGCGGGAGGTTTATTTGAATTTCACGAGGGATCGCCGCGTCGCGAGCGTAATCGGTGGTTTCGTTTAAACGATCCGTAAGAAGAATCAGCTTGGATGAAAAATGCTGGACATTTTTTTTCGAGTCGACACGATGGTCTCATTTTCTCCGCGCGTTATAATAGCGAGTGACGCGTCGTCGCCGAAAACACAGGGACGCCATCGTGTCCAATGTGTCAACGAGGCGTGCGTCAAAGGTTTTAATCCGGTTGTATCAGATGGTTGGCTTTTTGTGCGCGCACCGACGCGTCGCGTCGCTCCGACCCGATCCGACCCGAGTCTACCTGCCGCGTGCAAGTGACATTTTGTAAAATCAGCCTCCTCTCCCGTTTGCGAGATCGCGACTAGAGGGAAAATGTCAACTATTTCCAAATTTAAAAAATCGAAAGTTAAAGAGAAAATCTTTTCTCGAATTTTCTCATAGCGCATCGGGCTTCGAACAATGGCCCGAATATTTCAAGCGTGTCCTTCCACGTCGCAGCCGCGATATTTTATCCGTGCACATTTACTTGCTAGCATGCAACGCCACTCTTTCCAGCGATATTTCAACTGGAGTCAGTTCGCGAGAGTTTCAGCGCGAATTCAGACGGTTCCCCGGCGAAGAAATTCACCGGTTCGCCGGCCTGTAGAACACCTTAGAAGTGCGAGTCACGCATTGACAGTTTGGTAATGGAGCCCGGCTTGCTACCGGATTCAACGGGAACGGCTGGTATAGACGTATCGCGTTGGTCGATATTACCTTTTGGCGACTTGAAAACGAACCACACTACACTGCTCTCGCGTCGCGTCAAAAGAGTACGCGAATACGTAGCCGCACCTGTACGCCATGCACCCTTTCATGGTGTACGCGTACGGAAAAGTGTAGGTGCGCGCCAGTATGACACAGTGGCTGTGGAAAATGCGAAGTGCTGCTCGTTGCAGCCACCTACATTCACGGTGAAACCCACTTTGCCACGCGGCGACAGACACACGATAAAGTGGAAACAGCTAAATGCCGTGTCAGCAATGGTGTGAGGCGACGTCAATGGCGTCCGACGGGGTTGCGACAATCAATAGTCCTGCTATCGCGTTAAACTACCTGAGAATTTTTCACAACCGCAAACGTCTGACGCGGCTGCATCAAAAGAGATAATTCCCGGAAAGGATGATTCGCGAAAATCGCGTTCATCCCGTGGCATCCAGGTTTTTCGCTCCTTCCTGATTTAATCTCTTTTTGTTTCTCCTTCTTATGTCGTTCATCGACAAGGCAATTAATTTCCTCGATATTTCCGATATCAATAAAGCTAGAAGAAGCGTCTCGAACGGCTTCTTTCCCTGGGACACGTCTGTCGTGCAATTAGGCTCGTTTTTTCCCTCTATCGGAGAAGATGACACCGGCGTCGGCTTATCTTCACAGAAGGCAGAGATTGAACGGTGGAGAAAGGTTTTTTTTCCGAGTTTCCTCTTCGCTCGAGACATTTTCGAGTGCCGGAAGAGAGATGAAAATAACCGTGAAAGAGTTAGAAAGCTTCGATGTAACGTTTCTTGAACGGCATTTAAATTAGCCCTGCGCGGACCCTTTTCCCTCCGGGCTACCGCTTGATTTATCGTGACGTTGGTGCTTTTTACTTCGAATTTCTGGCGGATCGCGACCAGCTCTAGATTCACTGAATTTGGAACGGCTGCAAACGTGGAAAAGTGGCTCGTTCGCCGAGATAGGACGAAAAAGGAAATCGTTGGCATTAGAGAGCGACGCTCTAGCGAACCGGGTATATTGCAAAATCGAATTCGTTTGTGTCTGAATGCGATGACCCAATTGCGGTCCACCGCGATGGAATTAATTGAACAGCACCTGCAAAACCTTTTTATTTCTCGTTATTATTTTCCTTCTGCAATTACGAGAGAGTATTGAAAAAAAATTCTCGCGTCGTCGATGAATTACGTGCGATTTAGAGAGGCGAGGGTGTCGAAAGGGATGATTGCTGATAATTCGCTTCACAGCCGCGAATTCATTGGAAAAAATAGCACGAGGGATGACGAAGAATTGGTAATACAAGGGGGAGAAAAGCTGCAACCGGGCTGGGTGAACGAGAGGTACAGCAGCCCCGCGTTATTTATGGGGGTTGCGCGCGTTTAATGTAAAGCCGGTCTTATCTTTTACGCGATTTAAGGGGGTTGTAACTGCACGTAATCACGCAGCACGCGTGCCTACCGGCTGCTTGTCCCTTTCACTTTGGAATCCATTGAAATACCCGTATTTTTCTGCCCTAGATTCAACTCTTCCTCCTCGCTTTTTGCCGTACGCGTTTCACTGTAATTCATTTGGTACCATTTGTGTGTTAATTTGGTTGATTAACTTGTCGCTTTCTTCATTGATTTACTTTTGAACTTTGCCCTATTTTCACAATGGAGAGAATACTATCCTAACTTTCGACGTGGCTCTCAACGATGCTCCGGAACCGCAGACAATTGAAGCGCGAAATTACAAACACCGTGGAAAGATTTTCCTAACGGCAATCTAACGGTAACGAGGGAGTGAAAATAATCGGATAAAATAGACGGCAGGCATACAATTGTCTGGTATAGCCTCGAAATACTCTAAATGGTCGCGAGCGTTTCCCATGTGCTACTAGCACGGTGAAACGTGGTCGACGATACTCCGGACCGACGCCGGCGTCGTCGTCGTCGTCGTTGGCGCTGGTAGAAAAGGGCGGCGAACGCTCGGAGGTAATTTTATTTAGAAACGCCGCGTGCGCCACTGTACTCGTTACAGGAGGTAATAAAACGGGTCGCCAGGAGCCCGTAGGCATACGGGCTGCGCTGTGTTTTCGACTAATTAACGTTGCCTGCCGCCACGGTGCTTCGTGCCCGGTTTTAATATCGGTCTCGTACGTGGACGATTCGAGTATTCCTCTTCCTGTTTGGTATTCTAACAACGAGCCCGGCTCGCTTGCGTTACGCCGCCGACGTTAACGGTGTTGTTACGTGAACAATTTCTTTTTCGCGCTCTCGAAGAACCGCCGTTGGTAATTATGCAAAATAGCCCGCGCTTCATCGATTTTAATGATCTTTATATATGTTATACAGGTCAATGTCCTAAGTAATTTTGCGTATACATAATTAACAATTTTCCCCTTCTGCCTGTTTTTTTTCTGTGACATTGACAAACTCGACTGGACAAGTCCATTACACGGTGTACAGCAACAGGCAGACAATAAACGGGGATTTATCGCCATAAACAGATGCACTATGACGCGTTGCTTCTTTCATTAACCATCTGCGAGGCAGACGATTTTAAATCAGAATAAATCATGTTTTATCGTTGGTCAGTGGATGCGATTATTTCGTTAGGGTTTAATGCGCGAATGGAAGCCAAAACGCATCAGCATAAATATGTCTGTCAGGATCGATAGAATTTTTTCAACCGGTGATTCTCTCCTGTGTTCATGAGTCTTATCGACCATCATTATCCATGAAATAACAGTATTTGCTGTTGTAGCACAGCAAGAAAAACAAAGGAAAGAGCGTTTTAAAGCACGGAAAAGCTGACTGTCTCGACACTTTTCCTTTCCCACGCGATAGATGTTACACGAGGGTAATCGAAGTCACGGAAAGCGTTTTCAAGTGGCGACACTTCTTTTTTTTCCTGGTTCGATCGAAAGGCTGGTAAATCCGAGTTCTCCGTACGACGGAAGCGAAGACATCGGGAACTTTGTTCGTTCCTGCCGAGAAATATCGCGGAAGGAACATCTGTGTACTCATTTCTTTGCCTCCCTAAGGATCTTCTAGGAGAGCCCCGTAGACGGGCAATATACCATAAGTTGTTGACGGCTCGAAGGAGACTCGAAAAGGTTTTCTTTCCTCTCAGACTTCTCCTTTCACGAAACCTTTAGCATCTGAATTCCCAGCTCCGTTTTTCTCCGCATTTTTTACCACCTCCTTTTTTTCAACTACTCTTCGGTGGGTCCGGACTCGCGGCTTCTCCCCTTGCGAACCCGGCCAACTCGCTTTTAATCGTTATTGTCCTGATGTAAGTGTTATGAGGCCGCCCCTGTTGTTGCGCTCTGGAGAGCGTTACGGTCGGTGGTACTACGACAGTGGCGTCTTGGTGAACACCTCCCCTCGGGGTCGTAGGATAAGCCCGAATTTCGCATTATACCCGTAATTCGCACGTTTCGCCGCGTTTCGCTTTCACGGACCCTCGTTTTATTCCTTTGTCCTCCCTCGTTCCCTTTTCTTTCGCACGTTAGCCGTCTCTCTCTCGCTCCTCCCTCGGCGACCCTTTAATACCTTTATAACGTCATGTATATACACGGTCGGTACAAAAAGCCGCGGACCCTTGTTCGCTGATTCTCACTGGAAGCTTCTGATTTTATGAATAAGCTTCGAATCCGACGTTATCGCGACGTTCAACCCTTCGTTTGTCGGGGGTTAAGGGGTTCCCGAATGATATACGTAGGCTTCGGTTAACTCTTTGATTACGGAGCAAAACGTGTAGCTGAACATATTGTACATTGGATGAACACTGCGGTATCAAACGAAACAATGGTAGATACATCCAACGAATGCAGGAAATACGCACCAAGGATTGTAATTCTAGTTAATCCGTTGATTCACGGATTACGGCAATGTTTGGAAGCTTGATACATTCGCTTCTGATTTTGAGAAATCCAAGAAAAACTAACGCGCAGACTCTCCCTTTGTAAGAAATAAAGACGAATAAGGCCATTCCTACACGCTTTTCCTTAATCTAGGAATCTTTGCGCGTAACTGTACACGTTTCATCGGTAGACCATATAGGACGTATCACTCGGAGTGCATTGTAAGGGATAATAATCGTTGTTTACGGCTAATCGACAGCGTACCGTTCCACGAAACAGAAGAGAGAGTAGCTTCATTCTTGCTGCGAACAGCAGGCTGGGAACAAGTCTCAGATTAGGAAACCCGTTCCCTCGGTTTTTCCCCGTCGTTTATGCAAATGAAGCACGCGTTCTGAAAGCAATCCTGTGTTTAGCGTCCATCGGATCCGGGGTTCTAGTGGAATCGAGAGTTTTTCAGACGAGCCACACCGGTGATTAGATAAAGCGACCGGTCGATCATCGTTTCGCCAGAGAAATATGGAATTCCTCCGCGATCGTTTTCGATTGTTCGTCGAAGACGGCACAACGTACCGTATAGATGGCTGAACGTTGACGCGCGTTCGATCGCTTTATAATTGGATTACCGTGGTCGTAATTCGCGGCGAACGCTAGTCACAGCTATTACCGAACCTCCATGAATAATGCATTAACGCTTATGGAATGCCCGTCCGAACAATGATTGTCATTGACTCGATGATGAACCAAAGTATCAGATTCGTATCGGTAATGAATGCCGGCGCGCGCTCGCTCAGCTTCTCTTCCCCCTTGTTGCAATTACAATCGGATCTCGTGACGTTCGTGCGGTTTGACGATTGTAATATGGTATTCTAACATTGTACGCGCCTCGACAGATGTCACGTGGCTGTGAAAGAAAGAAAGAACCCTCGTCCGGAGGAGTCTCGTGGATATATATCCTTATCTTCGATCGGAGAGACGACCACATACGATACGAGATCTCGTACGGCGATGCGGTGTGTATCCTCGGTCACCCCTTTACCTCGGCACGCCAACCACCAGTCGAGAGGATACCGGGCGAAACGTAGGAATCTTATACGCGATCCGCATCGATGCTTGATTTTTACGTTTCATAATTTACCCTGTGATATATAATGCAGTAAAAGCTTGGCGGGGTGAACCACGCTTCCTATGAATATGGAATCCGGTGAATAGAGGAACCATTTTATGAATGCCCGCTTGAATACGGTAGAAGGGACGTCCTCGCGCGCGATACCACTGAATTTGCAATGCTAATAATTTCTCCTGATTTTATAATGCTCCTTCCCCCGGAAAACATCGCGACTTTACCGGTATATCGGTTCTTCGGACTTCGTGTCCTCGGATTGAAGTTAAATAGTTGACGAACTTGGTGTACGGTGACGATCGTGGTACCAGTGGATTTCTTTATACCTAAATAGAACGTTTCGTTAAGAAATTATTAGGGTCGTAAAGGTGGCGATCATTGAGCGCGATCTTCTATTTGTATCTGTCGTCATCAGGAGGTAGAAAAAGGATTCGAGCGGGCTCCCGTTGTGTCGTGCCCTCCTCGAGTAAGAGAAAACGACCTCGGCGACTAGGAGATACTTACAATCCCGATTCGTTACAATAACTCTTGTTTCTTGTTACAACTCGCCCCTCTCGTGTATGCTACGTTGGCATTCGAATTCGATCGACGGGAATCTAACCAGTCTGGTCTTATTAGGCACGCGTGTACACACACGCAACAAAGTGGATGGTATGCGTGGCCGTGATGGCAATAAAGCATGACTCGGCGGTATCCTTTTTTCGGTGATTGGGGTTTAATTGTGAGCTGAATTTGAATCTGATCCACGACGTGGCTGGGGATGTATCCCATTGATTCGTTGTCCTTCTTCCCACCAGGTACGCTTTCAACTCTTTTTTATCGCGAGATCGACCATTGAAACTACCCATGTACGGTTCATGAACGCGATTTCGCGTTTACGCATAACGAGACGCTCCGCTCGGATTATAGACCCGTCGAGGGAATGAAATTCGCGACGCGTCGTTGTTTCTTTCCTCGATTCTACTACTTGATTGCAAGACTCGTTTGCAACGAGCTCGCCTCCTCTGTCTTCGATATGGATGATCGGTATTCGTATCGCGGATTAATCGCAAAACGGAAATGTTTGTTATGCATGCCGTGGAAACTGGATCGCTTATGAGATACAGATTTCCTCTTTTTGCTTTCCATATATCGAGAAGGCATCGAGTTTTTAGGTCGTACGACGATCCACTTAAGAATTTCTTTTTTATACGATCAGGCATTATTCTCGTTTGTGATATTTAAATTGGTCCTTGGAATTTAATGCTTTCTAATTAACATTCTCAAGCATCGTAATTGCCAATGACACAGTTACATTTTATTCATGTACAGGGAGTCGAAGCCGTTTATTGTATTATTATTAACTCTAGGTAAAACAAGTATGTTATATCGAGCCTCTTTTTTTCATCCCTATGCGAGCTCTCACCACCGGGTTATTATGAAATTTTTCAAAGGGCACTGCTGCGCCCAGGTACATATTTGCCCGTATATACAATCCTGGAAGCTATACGGTAACCCTACGGGGGTGAACATAAAACCTGTTTCAAGTAGAAGGCCAAAATTACACGTCCCGTAGCTCAAGTTTAGTTCGTGATCGCGCAGCCTCTCGGGCATAAAATAGTATACTACCGTCTTCTCTCCGAGGAGCTACTAAGATGAGTAGCGATCCACGGTTCGAGCCATTTTCACCCGGTCTATTCCGACTGTTCTCTGCGAAATACGTGTTACCGTGCTTTACGTGCTCGGCCGAGAGCAAATTAGAACAATCGAAGCGCAAATTAGACTAGCCCGGCCACGATTTTCCCTGGCTAGAAATGGAGATAGGAGAAAGGAGATAGCGTCTGACTGGATCAATTTAATGAAACAGGTCATAGCGACAAAATGTTCTTCTAATTTTAGCTTGGTTCAATCTAATCAATAATATTGAAAACGAAGGTTATTCTTCAGACCAAATCGTACTCGCTACTTCAGAGGTTAACGAGCCCCTGAAATTTTAATCATCAGCTTGCTAATAATGACGGTAATAACGGGAAAAGTAACAATAGTAATAGCCAGGTTTTTTATTACCACCCGTGAACAAAGCGGAAGGTCCCAGGGTATCCGGTCACTTTATGACCTAACCGAGGAGGTACAAGGGTGATGAGGAATGAAGGTTCAAAAATGCATGTAAGGCATAATTACAAAAATGTGTATTCGTAACAAGCATACACAGTATATAATAATGCATCATCCCCCTAAAATGATGTAGCAGTCCTACAGACTTTAGTTCGACAATAGGCATAAAAATAACGAGATCGAATAATTCTAATTCCAGCTGTAAGTTTTCCATTCTTGACTCCAGTTTGTATACTTTTCCACGCTTGCTACTTCTATCCTCCCCAAGCTTCCAAGCTTGTTTTCCTCGTCCATAGGAACTTTACGAGCGGCGAGTCGATAAATTCTGGCCGCAGTTCCTGAGACGGCGATAAATTACTAATTTCCTCGCCGTCCTCTTAACGTCGATAAACTTCCAAACAGTATTCACGCTTCGAGCGGTTATTAATGATTCTCAGGCCTCCGCGGATTCCTCGTTTCCGTGCGCGCCAGCCTCGAGAACGCTTCTCGTTCTCGCGGTAAAACTCAGCTTCCTTTCCTTCCCCTTCTTTCCTTTTTTTCTTTTCTCCAACGATCCGTTTCCGTTTTCTTGCACGAGAAAAGCTCTCGAACGAACCGCCTTGACTCCCTCGAACCCTTGCCGAGACGAGTACTAATGATAGACGCCACGCAATCCTCTCGCCGAGTATCGAGGAACGTAGTTGCCTGCATGCAGGTGAAACAGGTAAAGACAGAACGATGTTCGATACACGCGTGACGTGCGATGAATCGAGAACACGTCGTGCGTATTCATCGGGACTGTTCGAACATCCCGAATTCGATCCCCGTTGTAAGCGTTGGATTTCTTTTTTCTTTTCCAACGTTCCCCTCTTCGACGAGAAACGTTCCTCTTCTTGTTCGGGACCGTCCGCTTTCTTTCCACGCTATTATCTCGTTAGTATGGCGCTGTGTCACGGGCCAACAAACTTTGATGCGTTCATAGAGAATCTTGGGACCCACGATCGACCCCTGCCGTTGCGAGTATAAGCATCCTTTCCCACTCCACTTATCTCTGCTTCTCTCTATTAGCTTGTTGAAAACCTGTCATAAAATTTTGCATTCCGATGTCATGATTTTTTCTATGTATCTCGAAATCGTTCATTTACCATGCAACTAAGCCAATACGTAGCAGCTGGTTGTCTCTGTCTCTGGGAAGGGTGCAGCGAACGAAAGCGACCGGGTTGTATGGCGGAGCTAGGAGGAGGGAATTTTCAGTGCGTTTCCCTCGGTTATTCAGGTGCTTCGCTCTCGGCCCAGATTTTCCCTGGAAAGGTACACAAGTGTGCACGGTGTTCCACATATTTCGCCGCGTTGCACAGCGAGAGCGAGCGCGCTTCTAATTGCCGGTCCGGTTACGCCGTACGTACTCTACGTATTCGTCAAACTTTTTTACTCGTCGCGTTTTGCGCTCACTTGTTAGCTGCAGGTTCGCGATGAAGAGAGAACGCGGAACGTGGGACGCGTGGTGCACCCGCTACGGAATAAAAATGTTATTCTTCCACGGCCAGCCAGAGGCCCGTAATTATGTTGTAACGCGTTGCGCGAACTCTCGGACACGCTGTACGAGGCCGTTAATAACGAGCAACGTATTTGCACGCGGCTACGAGAACAACGAAGAAAGATTCAGAGCTTAATCTCATGGAACACGATTTTCCATCGATCGGGCGTGCCGAGAAAAATACGCGAACACGTCCTATTGGAAATAGATATTTCACGCTTAATCAAACGCGCGTCGATCGATCGGAACGGGATTCGTTCGATTCGAAAAAATCGACGGAGAGGTGTGTATGGTAAAATCGTATATTCTTCGACACGGACGAATCTCGGCTTCAGCAACGGCGCAAAGATCGTACCGATCGATAGGTATAACGGACAATTAGCCGTTTCTCGATATCGGGCGGGGGCGTAAGAGGAAATCTATGGAGCGTGGCCGATCGGTGCGTTCGATCTCGAGCAATTCGCGGTATGGGAGAAAGGGAGATCGCGAGGCCTGTTGAAGCGGAGTGGCGGAGGTCGGAAAGAGAGACGGGGTCGGAGAGAAAGCGAGGAATGACGTGTTCGGTAATTAGCGTATTATGCATTCGGCCGCGTTTGATTTATCGGGAGCCTTGAAGGGGAACAGGATGTGCCCCCGGGGCGCACCCAGCTCCATCTCACGCAACTCTCTTCCCTTCTCCATAGCCTCTGCTCGTCCCTTTCTCCTCGACTTCGTCGACTCTGTCGGTGATTCTGGCCTCTTCTTCTTCTTCTCAACTGGTCGCTTCTCTTGCTTGCTCCTTCTTACACGCTCGGTCTCTTCAGCTTCGCCTCGTCCGCCCATCCTTCTCACCAACGCGCACGGTATTCTTCGTTTCTCCTTCCCTCGGATCGCCTCTTCTTTTCTCTGCCGGCCCTCACGGCACTCTCCCCTTTCTCCTCTATTCACTCAGCCCTTCCACTATCCCTTCCTCCCAGCCCTTTTTTCCTTCTCTTGTTCTTACGCGTACCTACTCGCCATTATCTCCTTTCATTGGCCTTCGTTGCCTCGCTGCAGCAATAGTCGGCAAGAATAGAAAGAGAGAGAGACACAAGAGGGAGAAGAAAGGAAGAAGCTATATTCCTTGGCCCTTTCCCTTCGGTACCCAAGATAAGTACGGGTTTTTCTCTTTCTGTCTTCCTCTATTTCCTTCTACTCAATGGATATCCTCGGACTCGAACGACGCAGAATTTTCTCTATCGATCCAGATCGTTTCTATCGGGCCAACTTAGATTCATCTCGGCACCGCCTCGCTTTAACGCTTTTCGTTATGGTCGATCATTGTCCACGTGGAACATCGGTTCAGACGACAAACAACGGTTTCACGGAGGTAACGGTGCGTGAATGCGAGTCAATCTGACCCGGGCGAATCCTTTGAAAGAGAGGACGAGTCGTATACCTGAAATCGAGACGGTCCTCGGTCACTCGGCAAGGTCCGCTGTGTTAAACATCGGCACCCCCTGATTCCGAGAAGTACAACACACGAGCGATTCGAAAATATTTTCTTTGGCAACAGCTTTCCTTTCGTTCTGGAAAACGTTATGACTGGCTGAAAGCCAATGATTGCGAGCTTTTCAGCTAACGCGTGGAACACAAGGCAGTTTCTGTTCGAAACGTTGGACCCGTTGTTCGAGAGGAGAAACGGAGGGAATGTAGCTCGCGGATAAGTTTGAAGGACTGGAAACTCGAGCGGAGTTGAAGACGAAAGGCTGAAAACAGCCAATGTCGATTGGTTTCACTAGATTGCCGTACGAGAGATCGTATTCTGTTCAACTTCTTCGGGAACTCAGCCTCGACAAAGTAGATCGCGAAAAGGAAGCGGAACATTCTTCCGGGAACCTGCTTCAACAATGGCTATCTCGAAAACAAGGTCTCGGGGGAGCCGTCCGTACGCGTTAAAGGTGTCCGATCCTGCTCGAATTCGCGAATTCTATGAAACCGCGACGATACTGCTCCGCGTGCCCTTTCCGAATGGATTTATCCATTCTTCCAAGAATTTCTTTATCGAATTCGATCGGAAGGAACTTCTGCCGAACCTTCAGCATCGAGTCGAAACGAACTTGAAAGATCTGAAGAAGCTCGACGCGAAGAGGAGAAGAGATCCTCTCGAGATCTCATGGTGCAGGTACGTCGCGATGAATAAGCGATAAAAATAGCCGGGGTAGAAATCACGGGGGATCTTACCACCTCTTCCTAGTACACGTAGGGGGAATTTTCACGTAAACGACCAGCGAGAATAATCGCGTCAGCGCGTTCCGAAGCGCACGGCTAAGGTGCGCGTTGCACTTTTTCCTCGAGAGGAACTCTTGGAGAGGTGGACGAGAGAAGCTGAAGGCGAAGGTGAAGGAGAACGGAAGAGGCAACGCGTGCCAACTTTTCAAACCGTAACACGTTCACGGTGAAAGGGTATCGCGCGCTATTCTACTCTCGTTGAAGCTTTATCGATGCGTGAAGCAGATGCTCGACACGCGTGTCTAGACCCAAACTTGCGAAACAGATACGAGGAAACGAATAATTTAGAAGATAATTGCATTGTTGAATTAAAATCTGATGTAAAATCATCTCGACTCTTGGACAGTGCTAGCGTTCCCAGTCGTGCGATAAACGTCGGATCGCTTTACGAGACGAGATCCATAAAGTTTGCCGCATGGATTGCATCCCCTCGTCTGCGAGGAATCTTTTGTTTCAATTTTCCAAGGGGGATTCGAGACGCGCGATAGCGTAACGATCGTCCTATGGTAAAAAGCGATTGCACAGACGCGGGGCTACGCTCAGATGATTTCTGTACGGATCGCCCGACGCAGGAGGATAATGGAGGAGGATTAAGGTGGATGACTGCCGCGGTAGCAAGGGTGACACGCACGGCCAGAGTGATTATATCAATAATAGCTCCCCGGAGGATCGATCTACGCGACGTATGCACCGTCTCCCTTCACCGTTGCCACCTCGCGTTAAGATACCGCGGCCCGATTTCGTGAGCTCTATAGTTTACACCCCTGTAGTGCTTCCTGTATCTGATCGCCGGATGAGTTAATACCCTCTCCTTTTTATCGGCGAGTTAATAAATTTAATCGCTATCTAGCCGTGCCGATCTGCCATTATTACGCCTTTGTAAGCAGCTAGATTAGTTTGTTTCGTAGCGGAATGAATCGCGCGAGATCGTGGCCGTTTCGAGCTTGTTCGACGAAAGAATGCTCCTTTAGCTTCTCTCTCCTTCGTCGTTGTCATCCCTGTCGAATTTATCGTTATTGCAACCGCCTTACACCAGACTGACGCCAGCGTATCAGCGTTATACGTACGTTTATGATGTCTCGAAAGGAGACGAGACGCGTCCTAAATCAAGCCACGAGTTAATAAAGCCTTCGCGAATCTCCGAGCTCACCGGTAATAAAACGCATTTACGACGACCTCCCTGGATGCAGCGCCGGTTTTCTATTCTCGACTCACGATTTTCCGCGACCTTTTCCCGCCGCAACCGATCCCCTGTAGCTCGCTTCTTCGAATCCCAAACGTCACGCTTCTGACTCGCCAGATATTTCCGGAGAAAGTCTCTTTATACTACTTTCTGCCACGAACATCTCTGATGAGACATTTCGTCCTTTACGCCCGACAATTACCCGCGTAACTGTACCGTCTAAAGCCGCAAGATTTAGAAGGTACTTCCGATCCGACATTGACGAGCGGTCAGCTCCAGCTGGAAGGAAGGAAGCGCGCCGTTTACCCAAGCTTACGACGCGTAAAATAGCGGCGTCGTTGTCGGACACGGAGCTCGGAAAGGGCGCGACGTTCCCGGAATTAAATTTTCGTCGACAAGCTTTTCAACCCCAAACGACAAATATTTGAGTTAGAGGTCTGCAGAAATTTTCCACGCGTTTCGAATTTACGCCCGCCTCGTCGTAAAGCTCGGATCCCGGTGAAAAAGGCTGCTCGCTGTTCCGTCAGGCTTCGTCCTTTTACAAGGTACGCCGTTCAAGCTGGAAACGGTTCCACGGCGCGCTATAAAATTATTCAACCGGTGCACGCGTGGCGGATTTCGAACGAAAACGACTCTCGTAAAAGAAACGCCCGTGGAAAATGGCACGATGTACTCACAGAGGGATGTTTCGCCGTTATTGCGGCGCGTATAACGCGAATGCGACGAGCAAAGATTTCGATCATCGAAGAATGAAGAAAAATAGAGGTTCGAATTCGATCCAGTTCTTTTCTTTTGAAACACCCTGTACTTGAACGTCAATTTATGGAGTTGAAAGGAGGGCAAGTTTAAAACGATTCTCGTTGTTTTCTAACAAACTCGGCTCGATGCAGGAAATTGTTACACCGGCTTCTTATCTCGTGCATAAAAGCAAGCTAAACAACCGGTGGCTTTTACAAACGCGTAAAACTCGCGTTTTCTCGCGGACAGATTCGCGTAAACAAGGCTCGGCCAACATTCGTGTTGCCTTTTAGGAGCAACGTCGTAAAGGAAAGGATTACCATCCCTCTGTTTACACCGCAGTGTCTGTCGCCATCCTCCCCGCTGGCAAAATCCTCTTTTCCCGTTATGTTTTTCATACTTAAAGCCCCTTCGCTCGCAAAAGGACACCGGTGCAGGTCAGAAAGCGAGGAAGAATAAAATCATAATTGGTCCTCGAGGATGCAACGCAGGTACCATTTTATTTGGCGATGTTTTCTCAGTTTTAACATTATTACAATTGGCCACCCTCGACGTTAGAAAGACACGACAAGAGAAAGCATACAGGGTGGGGCCAATACGTCGTATGTTCCGGTCAGTACCATCTTCTCCGTCCCGTGGCCTCGGCGTGCCCCTTCGTAATTTATGTTTGCTTTATGGCCAAGAGAATAAGGAAGCGTCTTATTAAAGACAGCCGAGTTGATGCTTCACGGGAGGAGAGAACCGTCTTTGCTCGAGAAGAACAAAGATGCAGCGACGCGTCTTTGCGTTGTCTCCGAGAGGTTCCGTCTCTCGTTGTTGCAAACACGTGGTTGCAATTTTACGTGCCGTTTCTCTCCTGCTTCTTCGTTCTTCAGCGTAACCGGGGTTTTGTGGTTTGTCTGCGTAAACGCGACTTTAAAGCGTCGTAAAGTACCTTCTTTCGCTTTGTCACAGCTGTGTTTCTTTGCCGAATTTATTTTTCATCCGCGATCCGATGCTTCAACCCTTCCGATCCGACAGGGAAAATTTTATTCTTTAACGATCTTTGGTTCTTTTGAATTGTCCCATGGTTGCAGAATTTGAGTGTCAGAAAGTAGAGGAAAAAAAAATGAAACGAGTAGCATGGCGGTGTTTTATCTAGGCAACGACGCATTAATAGAGGACTAGCGATGCGAGCGTGTCCATTTTAATCGGCTATACCGGACGATCCCCTTTTAGGAGAAACGAAAATATCGAACCGTCCGCGAGCTGGAACGATCGGCCTTCGTAAAATTGATGGCTTTCGGTGAAACCCGCGATAACAACGGGTCTCGCGCGACCATTATTGTTCGTCCGTGAACAAAGACAACGGGAACGTCATTATTGGCACGGCAATAACGATTAACCGATGGACGTTTCGTGCTTCTCGTTGCTCCTTTCGCGGTACGAGCCGCGTTTTCCACGATATCGCGGAACGTGTCTCGATACAGTTGCGGGAATATTTCATGAAAGTGGAAAATTCCGGGTAACGTACTCGCGAATTCCTATTTCATCCCCGTCGAGATTGCTTTTCGTTCGTGCTCCGACGTGTTTTGCCCCGGAAAATAAAACTGTTCCCCGGTAAAAACAAAAAGTGTTCTCGCCCGAAAGTTGTTCCGTATTGCAAATTACCTTTCGCCAGTAAGAGAATCCATAACGTACCGTATGATTACTTTGAAAATAACATTTTAACACTTTTAATACCGCTGATGATTGATCAAGTTCTTAACTAATACTAATTTTCTAAGACTAAACCTGAAAAAAGTATCCGTAAGATACTTGCTGGATTCTCTTTGAATTTTCGGCATACCTTAAGGCTCCTGGTCTCCATTAGCCTGGAAGGAAACGCGTCTTACGCGCGCTATCTTCTAGAAAAAAGGCCCGTACGGGTGCGAAGGTAGAGCAGGATTACCTGAAATCTACCTGAGAATTCTCTCGTCGGCACGTCAGTATGTAAAGTCCCACGGGAAATCCGTAGCTTTGTTTGCTGGACGTTGGCACGGGGGATAAGCGGATTTATGTTAGCTCGTTCCTGACCGTACTACCTAACTTCCCACTTTTGTGCGGCTATCACCTGCGCTTAATAAGCTGGAAATGCGTTTTCTCGTAATCGGCGTGTAACCGTGGTTTCCTACGCTCGATCATCGGATTATTCCGCTGAACGATTATTTTTCCTCCCCTTATTTCACAAATGCTACACATCTACCCTATAGTTTGTACGAGATAAAAACAATTCTTTTTTTCTCTGGTCGATTATATCAACGCGAATCATCAAACGATATTTCTATATACACAGAGGGGGGACATAGAAAAAAAGATTCACAGGATACAGAATCAAAAGCCAATAAAGCGAGCCAATGGCGGAGATTGAAAAATGGCGGCCGTCGAGCTGCACGTCGAAGTTATAAAACCCACGTTCCCGTTCTATTCATCGGACAGCTTTAGAATAGCGACCGGTACACGTACGAATCAGTTTTCCATAATAGATCGGGAATCGAGCGGGGAATCATTTTTCCATTAATCAGTTTTCGATGTTCCGCCCGTACTCGCACGATCGGTCGCGCGAAATTGAGAATCGGCTAACTTAATTACACGCGTAATCAAATCTGTAGTGTAGTTTTTATTTATAGTTGACCGAAAGACACGATTCGCTGCGAGCAAACAGAGTTATCGAACTGTGCGCACGAAACCAGCTCTTTCTATTTCCCTCGTCGATTCGAGTTTTAACCCTTTCTCGTTCAACAATTCAACTCGCTTTCATTTCCCTGGAATTAATCCTCCAAAAATACTGAAATCTGCTTGTCGGTTCTCTTAATTCTCTGAATTTTCGACCATCAAAGGGTTAATTCGACGAGAAACAAGATAAGAGATTCTCGCGAATCCGTTTGATTTCTGCGCGAAACGCGTCGTCGAACGAGCGGCGCATTCCTGGTGCCACGGTCGATCGTATATTTCGCTAGTGTCTACATTTTCGAGGCCGGCTTATCCGCGTACTGGTAATGGAAAGCATTAAAAAAGTCCGGCACGATCGAAAAGGAAGCATAAAGATGAGTCCTTCGGTGGATTCTCGCGGCTGGGCCGAACGTTCGCAGTATATACGAGCCGTTTAGCCGTGGAAACGCCATTTAGATACTTGCTAAAAGCGATTCGCCATAAAACTGAGACGACCCGGCCAGTCTGCACTCTTCTCGCTCGGCCTAATGGGATGCCTCGTCCCTCTTCGTTGCACTATGGAAAATCACTTTGCCGCGTTTATGTAAAATGCTCGTGTCGCTCATAATCCTCGACCGATGACTCTGTCCGATCTCGCTTAAATCACCTCCTCGCAAATCTTTCGAAAGTGACCATTCCTGATACCTGAGAGGAACTTCGACCGCTAAATCAATTTGCAAAGATAAATTTGTCGAATTCCTACGCGTTCGTAATTCTTGCTGAAATAAATATCCGCGTCGTGGTGGCGGCTGCGAGCGCGTGAAAGCAAGAGGATTATCCCATCCCCGGGATCGCAATTATGATCTTGCGAACGTTGCTCGCGAGTCGAAGCTATTACGTTGGACCAGGTATCGAAACGGTTCTCGCGGCGGCGCGAATTACAGGAAGGGGCGAAATCGCGTTCGCTATCGGCCTCTCAGCCGGTCTATCGTCGGCGAAGCTATTAAAGGGACGTTAATCGTCGCATCCGACGAACAATGGCGACATCGAAATTACAGGTATACGCTTGACGCAGCGCCCTCGTCCTCTCGATGCTCGCTCTTCTCCTGTACTCTGTACGTAGGTACACGCGCGTGTTCCTCGTGTCTACACGCGTGTACGATCGTAAAGCAGGATGGAGTACAGAGCGGAGAGAGGATTTTACGCGTTGTTACGCTCGTACGTGCGTGCACGCGTTCCTTCTCCTGTTCGATCTTTCGGAATGTTGGAGTTCTCTCGGCGCGAAACGTGTCCTGTCGGATTCGGTCTCGTCTTTGCTACTGGCGAGTGCGGAATTTGGTGCTCGAAGCTTTCGATGTTTGAAAATGGCCCTTGGAATTTGTCGAATTTAGAACAAATCACTCAGCAAGTAGCTAGCGAGGAAATTAATTGATAATTCGTGAAATTCTATTTTCTTTCCATGCTGTTATTTCTTAACTCAATTAAGAGAGATCCTTCCAATATTTGCGTTATCCGAGAGAAAATCGATAGGGTGAATTTCGCACGGTACTCGGGGCATCTATTATTCGAGCCGTGCTCGAGTCACGTCGCACAAGAAATTGAATGAAACATATTGAACCGTACCGCGGCCATTCATTCTTTTCGCGCACGCTTGGCTTCGGATTCGAGGCGAAACAAGATTAACATGTCGTCCAATTCGCCAATGATTTACGATCGTTTCGTCTGCTCGAAAGTCGGCGAGGGGTGCCCCCCGGTTATTACGCAGCTTTTAATAATAGAGACGCTCGTGTACGTACGCCTTCCGCGCATAAATCTTTGCCCGCGTGATTTCGCGCCGGCGATTAGCGTCGAAGCGTACCTTTCTCCATGGAAATTACGTTTCCTTCGTTCTTTTCTTTTCCCTCGGCCCTTGCTACGCTCTACACGTTCTCGCGCCCTCTTCGTTGAATCGATACCGCCGAAGTATCAATATTTTTCCTTTTTGCCAAAAATCAAATCGAGTACCATTTTATTTTTGCGATGAAATGTTAGAAAATATCGATTCAACTTTACTTGCTTGTACTTTTGCAAGCGCATCCCGTCGAGGAAGGTGTATACCGGTAATTAGGTTAAGACAATGAACGTTCGCCGCGAAGAATCGTGTTACGTGCAACAAACGATGCAGCTTAGAAACGTATATAAGTGGTGCACGTCTCACCCTTTAGCTCGGAATCATATTGTTCCGAAAATTCCAGTCAGGAAGTGTCTCGGTGGATTATTGTTCCGGAGTTAATTACCGGGATAATACGGTTGAATAATTAAGCGGATCGAGTAATGGCGGCAGTCGGCGAATGGGGTCGTTCCTCGGCAGGGCACTTTTCAGTTCGTGCACGCCAACCAGCCCCACGTTTTACGACGCTTCTTTAACTATGTTGTTTCAGGATAATGCACTGTATCGCTACGAAATCCGGCAATTTTTCTGCCCAATGTTTACGGGAATTTCTGTTTGCTCGAGTTCCTGGATCTTCTTTCTTGAAAAAAGGGGTAATCCAAGATTGTTTCCCTAACAATATCGTTAATATTTCTGAACAAACGAGAGAACCCCTCTATTCAATAGAGCCTATTGACTCATCCCTCCTTGTAAGCGGCGATTCTAAACGTATCTGACAATCATCAAAACGTATCGATCATTCGATGCATCTTCGGTAGAGCGATGGTCGCATAAGCGTCGTGATTGCCTGCCTACCGGAATTTCGTGCAGGGACGTTAAGTGACATCGCCGAGCATATATTTACCGCGTTTCAATAAGTAACTGCTCGCACACACGGATATCGTGTTTGTACCGTCAACATTTGCTCCGATCCCCGTCGTATTAATGACATTCGGAACGTTGCTCGACTCGGGAAAATCAGGGTTGTCTCTTTCTCCCCGTTCTGTAACCCTTTCGCAGGGGCGCAGAGTGACAGGAGGGTACGCGTATCCTGAACTGACTGGCATCATAAAATTTCGAGAGTCTGCCACCCTGTTTACCGAAATGCTTCGAAGGGAATCGTTGGCATTTCGAGACTAACAGAGGCAACATTTTTATGAGAACTCACGATGTAACCACCTACGAACCTCACCGGGTATTAATCCACGACTTTGTCGCGAACGAGATGGTACAAAGCGTTCGTGAACCGCAGAGAACGGGAGGCGTAGAGGACGATACAAAGGGAGGAAATTGAATTAAGGAATTAAAATTAAATTAGAATTAATCAAGTGCTGGCAGTCGTCGAACGCGGAATTAATTCGTCGGCTCAGCCACGTGAATCATTCGGTTGTCAGGGGGTTGCGAGTTTGATGCCCGGTGTTTTTCGCTGCTACCCGAACCACCGCCTCGAGAAAACGTAGAAACCGAACGCAGGAGAAAATTACAAGAGCGCGAGGGAGAAAGAAGAGCCGAAGGGAGAACAACGTTCCTCCCAGCGGCGGGTGTAATTCGAATGGCCGGCCGCGCGCATACATATATATGTCCGATCTGATTGCATGCCGCAACGATATTAATCATAGTAGGCTGACGTACCCTCGCCCCTTCGCTTCGCGTTATTTACCTCCTTTCAGCCCCCTACCAACCCCTCCGGGGCCGTTCCGAGAGACGGTGCCTACCTAGCCAAGAGAGGCCCCCGTCGCAACCCTCGTGTGGAGGGTCCTTCCTTGCATGTACACGCGTGCATTGCACAGAATGCTTTCAATTTTATTTTTTTTGTAGTAATTGATACATTTTCCTCGCAACAGTGGCCATTACGATAGATGATCGATTTCTGTAATTTGTCCAGAAGAATTGAAACCATCCTATGTACACCTCGTCAAATTCTTTCCGCTCTGGTTCTCGTGCGAATACCGACACCACCATTATACAGGGTTCCCTGACACGATCGTGGCGCGGAATTCTCATAAAAAATACTCGGGGATTAATTAAAAAATGCCACGTCCTAGTAGTCCCGGCAAAAAGGGGCGGACAGAGGTGTGTGCGTGAACACGCGAGGAGGAATCGTTCTCGTCGGTGAAAGAAGGAAGGAAAGGGTCGGATTATGTAGGGAGTCGGAAGATTATATTTAAGTTCTCCTTCCTGCGACCGCTAATTGATCTTCCTTTCCTCGTCTTCGGCTAGCAGGGCTCGTCCGGTTCGGTTGGCTTCCTTCTCGTCAATTTCCGAGATCCAACTATTTACTATCTATCTCCCCTTTCGTTTCGTCGTCATCACCCTATTCCACCCTCTCGCAACGATTGTCGATTGCTCGCGGCCGCCTCGAGTTCTGCTCGGTTCATTTGCGGCTTAGCCTCTCTCGATTAAATCGCTTTCCCTTTATCGTTGCTGCTCGGGACGCCCGGATCGAACGGCTTCATTACGATTCGTTGTTTTCGAGGGGACAGGTCACGGAAAGCGTTGGAACCTCGCTAGAGACTCGAAAGAGAAGGAAAGAGAGAGAGAGACGTTCGACAATAAGAGGAATTGATTCGTTACGGGCCCTTTGGTAGCCGGCAAAGTTACCCAGCCTCGGATAAGAACCACCACGAAGAGGTAATTCGTGCAGTCGGGATCGGTAAATCACGTATCGGGCTGCTTCACGGAGAATGGCCCTTAACAAAGTAGAAACGATATCTTGGATTAGTCTCGGTCGGGTAAGTTCCCGCGGCGAAGGGAAATGTCTCCCGGCGGCGCGGAGGGTCGGAGGATCCTACGGCGCCGCTTGAAAAATACCCATTCGATGGTCGCATTCTACGCGTTTCAACGGATAAATAAAACGGACAAACCTCGCTTTCTCGGACGATAGTCAAATGTTTTATCGTAGCTCGTGGCGATGAAATACAGTGGGAACGAATGGGTTTCTTCTTTTTTATATTTGGGTGCGATGTTTATCTTACCCTTTTCCTTCGCTGCGTTTCATATTCATTTTACAAAATTGATATGGTATTAATGCTACTTGGAAATCGTTTATTTCAAACATGATTTCCGTGATCCCCTCGTTGCAACAATTAAATCTTTGATCAATTGGTATCATAAAGAAACTCCCTTCACGGTTTATTATAAAATATTCTAGTACAAATAAATCGTTGTTGGTTATTAATGGATAGCAGGAAACATATTCGAACGGTTTGGATAATCGATCGGTGAAGTCCGTACGCGTACACGTTACCGAGGTCGCCGTGTGTGCAATCGGATCGAATAAATA
The DNA here is from genome assembly GCF_907164935.1 of Osmia bicornis bicornis. Taxonomy (NCBI): domain Eukaryota; kingdom Metazoa; phylum Arthropoda; class Insecta; order Hymenoptera; family Megachilidae; genus Osmia; species Osmia bicornis. The sequence continues at coordinate 7,508,927 of NC_060228.1, read as the reverse complement.
ACTCGTAGAGAATCGGCCGGAGGAACTGCGGGAGCGAGTCGAATGAAGTGGATCGAGTCGATAAATCACGGATAGCTGCTCGGTCCGCTGGAAATGGCCCTTAATGAAGTACGAACGATATCATGGATTAGCCTCGGTCCGGTTCCCTTCAGAACCAGAGGAAATGTCTTTCGATGGCCGAGAGGGGTCGAAAGACCGTCGACGCGTCGTTCCTTGAGAATCGTCCATTAAACGTCGAGAGTCGATTCTTCTATACGTGGGTGAACAATCTTTCGGAGACGGTTTCTTACGCGTCTCCCCGAATGAAATATCATCGATGAAAAATTGAGAAGGGACGTAGAAAGGGAAAAGGGAAAAGAAAAAAAAAATGGAAACAGTGACGAAGGGTGGGTAAGAACAAAGGGTCGAGCGTGAATGAATAGAAACGTTTTCGAGGCTTTGAAAGTACGTGCACGAGGTCGTATATTAAAAACTTTATTCGAAAGCCCCCAGAGATCGCGTAGCCAGAATTATTTCGACGTTTATTTTTGTTCCTTTGAGCTTCACACGTCGAAAACTTCGCCAACCCCCGTTGCTAGCTCTGTTAGGGAGAGAGAGCAAGGGAGAAAGAGAAGGGGCTTTCAAACAAGTTCGAAGATTTACGGACGAAAGCAGAATATGGAATGGAGCGAGCACGGGCAGCCGGGCTAAGTCGACCGTATCGGATCGAGTGATTACGATCAAATGGAGTAACGACAGCGTCGAAAAGGGGATCGAAACTTCGTTCCGATCGAAAGAAGTTTGCGTTTTAGCCGGTCGACCGGTAACGGCAAAGTTGAACGGAAAAATTTGTTTTTCCCGTTCACCAGGGAAATCGATCGATCCATTGATCCTTCGAAAAGAAGCCGGCTGACGGAAAAACTCGGCCTCTGGACGAGAGATGGCATCCATGCCAAGTTTTCGGTTATTATTCAACCGGGGACAATCTGAAATTCGGGTGTCAGGAATTAACCAGTTTGCGAACGGTTCGAAGTTTAATGACTTGGAGGCTCCATCTGTTACCGAAATTCTCGCCCAACTTAATTACCCCTGACGTTGAAGAATTCTCCTTTCCAAGCACGAGGCTTTTTCAGCTCGTAAATCTCGGTCGACGATCGAAGGAGCGACGAGGAGAAAAAGCGGATCGCGACACGAATTTTCAGTCGAGGGGGAGAGAAGAAAAAACACGGTTTACCACTCGTTTTCGTTTCTATTCCCGCGCGGAACGATGATCGCCGACCTTTCGGCGACTGCTTCCTACGGATTCGTTTTCCGAGTCGGTTTCGAACAGGCAGCCTGCCCTTCCGCAGCTACACGAACGGTTTTAATGGCCTTTAAATAACGGAGCCTGCTCGTGCCATCGGCGCTTCGCTTTTCGTATTTTACTTGGCCATTTTGGTCCCTTTCTTTCGTCATGTACTCTCTCTCTCACTCTTCGTCCCGTCCTACAAGCAACGAGCATCTTTCGTTCCGAGCGAAATGTCAGCCGGTGGATCCTGCTGGCTCGATGACGAGGAAGAAACGAGCCGGTCATTATTTACGCCAGTTCCAGGCTGTACGTTGACCGTTCTTTTTACTCGAAAGTGGGTGGTGCTGACCCACATTCGACCGCCATCCACCACGTTCTTCCCTCGAATTCATTTTCCGCCTAATTATGCGGAAACGCAGCCCGCCATCGACGCGGAACCGACCTCGGAGAAACAATAACGTTCGTCCGGGTATCGTTATCGTACCTCTATAATTGATAATTAAACACAATGCACTGCATACCGACTACACCGAGCTAATGTTATTTCTACCCCAATTAATGTTGCTTCGTTGTTGCAAAATTAATTGGCAGTGTCATTGAAATAGTTTCGAAACTGTACTTGCATTGACGATGTCTTGACGTTTCGGAAATATTGCATGTGAATTTCATAATTAGCACGGATTTTTTAACTTTCCGTATTGTGTTGAATTTGTTACGCGTGGATCGTTAGTTCGACCGTGCGATGTCGGGAGCGACGTCGATGCATCCGTAATTCTCTTTGAACGAAAATGAAAACTAGGAACGAGGCTAACTCGTCCCGTGTTCTCGTCATTCATCCGAGTTTCCGTCGTCTCGCGAGTTCGCGCGAGACGCATCGCGTCGCTCGAACGATCAAGCACTCCCACGGGAGTTCCCCTTCATTTTTCAGCTGTCGTCGAATCTGCAGCGAACGACTGCACCGACGAGCCAAGCTCTAAAATAACTTGCAGTTTTTCGCGAGGCTATAGGATGTTTCATGAAACTGGGTCAAATGATAGAGGGTGGAAAAAATTGAATTAAAAACCTTCTTTTCTATCTTCTATCATTTCGAAGGCTTACCTTAGTTGCACGCGACGATCAAAAGCTGAGCATGCTTTAGTCCGTTTGATACGTAGAGAAAGGGTAACGGATCAGCCTCCGTCGATGGGTCCCTCAGGCACAATAACTTAATTACAAGGGTAGAGATCACCGATCAATCCGCGGCAACTCGATACGTTATCCGCGATCGCTTTCCCTAACGAAGCAATATAAGCGAGTGTAACTCGGGGCGAATTGTACAGTGCATCGATTAGTATCGCTAAGGGTAGTTAAGCTGCATGAAAGTCACCGGTTCGTTTCGATTTTTGCCCGTTCAAAGGGTCAAGGGAAGAAGGGTGCCGTGTAATATTCGAAGAGAGAAGGTAATAGGAGTGGAGGTCGTGGCAGTAGTCACCGCGGTTGGACTCTAGATGAAATGATTAAGAGTGATTCACAGCCCGCTCAGGACAGATGGCGGTTGCTCTCCTAATGAGTCGTAATTAATGGTTTCGGTATGCGTGTGTAAGCGACGCGAGGTCGCGCGCGTTGCTCGGAAGCCTGACGAACTGGCTCGGAAATCTCTCGTGCCACGCAGACCTTGCCAGGATAAGGAGAACCAGCATCGATATACGGTCAACTATTAATAATTGGAAGGATCGCGACGGCTCGGTATCGTGAACGTTGCCTAGCTTACCCGGTGAATTAATGAGTAAGCACGCTGCCGCGTGATCACGGAAGTTGCTGCGTGTACGTAAATCTTTTTTGCAGTTGTTCGTCGAACGTCGTTAAGGACGCTCGGTTTTTTCTTTTTCTTTTATTCTTCTGTCCATGTCAGACCGTGTACGGGTTGAACCTACACGTACGATGAATCTTGCGGTAAATGGGAAATGCCGGGATAATGAAGTCGGTGATTTAAAAGTGGTGTGCAAAACGTACGCGTGATTATAGATCACGGATACTCGTTTGACTTATTGGAATGTATGTACATCTTCGCACTTTATCACTAGGGACGGCAGAATGATCTCTGGGAAACGCTGCAATAATGAGGAGGGATTTGAAAATGGTATACATGCACGTATGATTATAGATCGAAGATACATACTTCCTTCATTTATCAGAATTTCTCTGCAGTTACGTCACGAAACAACATCAAATAATTTTGAAATTCCATAAGTTTTTTATTTTTATTTTGACAAATATTCATTTGATTTTCATAAAACAGCGGGAAATTGAATATGGCCTCGCTAAAACTGCTCAGCATGGTTTATTGTTAGTTGCTTTTGAAAGATGGCGGAAACGCCAGAAAAGGAAAATGTGAAGGTGCATTATCTATCGCGTAGCACGGCGAGGAAAAATCGAATGTATAATTAATTCACAACGCGAGGCGCGGCGGTGCTTAATGAAGCCAGAGGTCAATGCGGTGCACTCGGTCGAAAATCAATTTTGACGCATCGCTGGTCCGTTCAGCAGGGCCGCCACGTGCGTATCGATGCTCCGTGGTTTTTCATTTTTCCACGGAATCCGCCCTCTCGCCGAAATATTTCGATGATGGATGCTTGTAGCCCGCGAAAACGTTGGCTTTGATCTTTCCATCGCAAATTACTCGCTACAGAGCGCGGACCGCTTCCATTTTGCGGCAGGTTGTCTTTCACCCTCCTAGTTAAAGGATCGCATTTTCGTCTGCGACCAAAGGTGTGATTACCTGGCGCTGTTTCATGACGTCGCTGTACGTCTTTGAGCCGAGATTCGCGGTTCACTTTTGTGGGATTAAAGGCATTTAACACCCTATAATTTACAATTCGTGTAGAGATATAAAGGTGATCCACTTTGTTCTCTTTAACTTAATAATGACATTCTTAGTCAAATAAAATTTGACACTTCAAACATCACCTCAATTGACTGATGTTTACCCTTCCATTTAACGCGCACACATGGCAGGCAAAGTTACTCCGAGCAAGATGGAAACATCCACATAGATCCCAGCCCTCTTCTTCGATAGAACTTAGCCTATTTGTGGAGTAAGCAAAATTAAAGTTCAGGTGTGTCCTTAACCGGTGCACCCGGTGTTGACACACGCTACACGTTCCGTTCCTCTCGAATGTTTCATCGAGTTCGAGACACCCTGTCCAAACATCGATTCTCGCTCGAATTCACGAGATCTCGTTGTATCCTTTTTATCGAACATTCGATTCGCGGACACTCGAAGATCCTTTAGGTTCTCAGTCAGCGTGAACGACGTAGCAAATCGCCTCTATCGTCCCGAGGCTCGGCGAAGATCGACGCGTACTCGTTGGCGCGTTCGAAAGCGTATAAAAGAGGAACGAGTCAGAAACGGTAGGCGGAGTGGCCCAACCTCTAGCCATAATCTAGCATTATGTCGAGCGGTGTGTAGGGTTGGAAGAAGCGGCTGGAAACGAGTTTGTTCGTTTCGGCGGATTATCCTGCCTCCGCGTCTCGGCCCGTGTACAAAGAGCACGAGCATATTTTCACGGTTGAAATTCACGGTTCGAATCCACGAACGACGTGGCTTACCGACGTGTATTCGTTTAATCTATTCAACGAACGGCACCGTGAACGAACGAGACGCGAGACGCGGAGGGACGAGAAACGAATGGACGCTGGCGTACCAGCCGAGAGAAAAGAAAATGGAAGAAAGGAGAGCTCCGGACGAGTCGGATTCTACGATCGAGGACAGGTTGCTGCTCCTTTTTCTTTCTACGTCTAGGAAAGGATGCTCCGAGATTTAATGAATTCCCAAATGGACATCGGTTCGTAAGGTTTCCCGCGCGAGTACGTGTACCCACAGCTGTCAGTCGCAAATAACCGCCGGCTCCCCTCGGTGTGGCTTCGTCGTGAACGCTCCGTCACGGCCATCTACCCACTTCATTTCACGAATATCGAATTCCTTGGAGCAATTTTTGAATGATACCCGATAGCGGGGAATTCGTACGAGTGCTGCTGTGCCGGGAGGGTATTCCAGTGAACGTTATGAGCCTCTTTCTCTCCCTACCGTCCTGCCCGCTCCCCGAATATGTTCATCGTTTCCATGGAACATCACGCAGAGCCGAGCGCGTAATAAACCATCCCCAACGAAGACGTTAAAAAATGTGATTGAGTTTCGTACGGTAGCCAACGTCGGATTGTATTACGCCATGTACCTGCCTCCTTCCTTCTGCTCAACGTGATGTTCGCGTTTCAGCCCCGATACGCTTCGAGTGTACGCGTTTTCGCGCAGTTTCATTCGTACTACCCCTGCACCGATCGATCGCGCAGCGTTTCGATATAAACCGTGAAAAACGCGACACCGGGGTGGAACGAGGCCGTTGGTGAATGCGAAAAGTTTGATTAGCAATCTGATCGTAATGGTAATCATGGTTTTTCCTTATTTCTCTAATTCATGTAATATAACTTTTTATCGCTGCTGGTATGAAAGAAATATCGTGGCGTTGTTGTATATCACCGATATTTAAGTAACTGCTGCTGAAAGAAGGGTATACCTACAAAGTGCCTGGCTATTGTGGGAAGGTTCCCTACCCGAATGATCCCGTGTCCCTATTAGCCCGGATAATGGAGAGTCCGTCCGTACATTCATTTGAGCCAGACTCTTAACCGAACTGCTTAACGCACTCCTAAAAGCACGCCCCGAAGAAGGGAAAGAATTCTGAAGGGTATATACGTGGCTCGGTAAAGGATGGTCGATTCGTCATGCCCCTTATCGCGAACACGCGCCAGATAAAGCTGTCTTCGAAGAAGCACCCTCGACGTCTCTGGAATACCCAGAATATTTACGTCCCGTGCTTTGTTCTCGAAATTTGTGAGAAAATTCGACGAGAAACTGGGGAAAAACAGCAAAGAAAAAAAAAATATTCCCTGCAATTCAATCCGAGTTTTGTTTTTCAACAAGCTGATATATTACGTTACCGTCGATGGCGGAAAAATGGCCAGCGTTTTCCCTCCCGGTTCGTCGCGACGCATGCGACACGCTCCATTTGAAAATCACAAAACAGTGGGAGGGTGGATAGGAGAAAAAAAAAGGTGAAATGTGAATGAGGGAGAGACAGAATGGTAACGGAACGACGAGTGGTCCTTCACCCCTTTTTTTCGCGCCTGAATTTTAAACTAAGGCCGAACGCGTAAACGCGAAAGCCGCCTTTGAAACGAGGGTGGCGGGCGAGCGTTTTTCGCCGAGAAAAACGAGCGCGGAAAACGTTTCTCTGGCGAGATCCGTGTCCGGTCGTGCAACCGTTGCATAAATATGAGGGAACTGTGCGAGCCAGGAGCGGAGCACGCGGCGACATGAAAATGCGATGAAGGCTTCGCCGATGACAGAGAAGCGGTGCCAGAGGTGGATCCTACGAACGACGGCCGGAGAAAAAGAGAATGCCGGAACGTGAACTCGAATTTCTCGTGCCGAGTGCACGAGTGCTGTTCGGTACTCGGCGAATTTTCGACGCTCGTTGGAAATCGTCCCGCTGAAATTTCGATTCGCCGGTAGAAAATTAAAGCTCTCTCGTTCATGCTTTAACCACGACATGGAAATTTCTGCTTATCGTTCGCAGAGCCGACGGTAAAAGAAGCCTGACGTAACTTCATCCTTGGTACAACGTTGTAAACGAAGGAGAACGGCAAAGCTTGCTATCAGTATTTTTAACTCGCCTTCTGTGCTCGAGCAATTACAACGTATATAATCTGAGATTGTGAAGGAACGGTGAGAACCTTTGCATAAACACGAGGATTCAACTGGAGAAACGGAACGCTCGAAGGCATGAAAATGCAATGAACACCGTGCAAAAGAGTATAAACGAGCGAACCGAGAAGTAACCTCGAATTCGTCATCTGTAAGTTGAGGAATCTCGCAATGCAACGATTAATACCAATTTCATTTTTATTACTGAAAAGAATCCTTTCCGTTTTTTTCATCTCGTACGAAACTAATAACTTGAAACGGGATTAACGTCGAAGCGTTGTGAATAAATTACTTTGACCTGACCGATTTTTCCAGCGTTCACGAAAAAGGAATAGCGAATAGGGTGAAACAATAGACAATAGAAGGAACAAAGGTGACGATCCAGACCACGCGAATGTCTCTGCAAGTTAAATTATTTCAATTTTCAGTCTCCTCGGTGGCCAGGTCGAACGATCATTTCTCAGCGAACCATTCTTCTCGTAATTGCAGTTTTAATCTGTCCAACAGACATTCGTTCTCCTTCCAACGTGCGGCCCTTTCTTTTCCGACTAATTTTTCTCCGCGAAGAAACGCCACCGGACTTTGTGGACGTTTTTCGGCCCCCGTAATCGCTGATCATTCCCCGTCCAATAGGGAAATTGCTTCCGTTCCTGGGACCAATTACGAGCGTTGTCACCGACTGGCAGATCTTGAAAGTGGTCGGAACTTGGGACATTTCTTTCGTTCGCTCGGTCCCCTTGGCAAATTGCCGCACCTATTCTACGGTGACTTTCGATTTACCGGAAACGTTGCGACGAGAATCGTAGGTGGACCAACGATTCTTTTCGTTCGTTTCTTCAACGGGATGAAAAGTGGACGAGTAATGGAAAAAATGTTTCCGGACCGTTGAAAAATCCTCTTCTTGCCGTACGAGACGGGGTAACATCGAACCACGCGGATCGCTAAATGGGGAAATATCATTTTCTCGCTCAAATATTTGAGTATCCCCCGAACGAAGACCCGCCCTTTCGGTACGCCGCGCCGCTTCCCTTCCGACCTTGCTGCAGATTTGTTCCTTTTTTATTTTTCGGGGTTGCACGCGTGCTGCATCAACGAAGATTGTGCGAGTCGAAGAGAAAGGTGGAAATTCGTGGTTATAGAGCAACGGAGAGGCTCGCGATAAAGTCGAAAGGTGAGACAAAGAGACGAAGAGAGTGGGCCTGCACTTTAGCCCGATTAAATAGTACGGTCCTGGTCGGGTAGCTGGTAATTACGCAAAGTGGTCGGCGGTCCCTGGTTACTTCGCGTTTTCCGGCCTCTGCTTCCACTTTCCACCTCTTTCCCTCCTTCTCATCCTCCGACTTTTCGACGTGTACAGTTTCTCTTCTTGCTCCCTCGTCTACTTCGACCCCGTGATTTCTCGACGGGAGGAAAAACGAAATTCCCAAGTTTCATCGTCGCCAGCCAACCCCAAACGCACCCTGTCGCCGCAACGATACGCGTATCACCCCTTTCATCCTACCCGCTTCCACGTTCTTCCAAATTACCTTGATGAACGTAAATTCGTACATTTTATGATTTTCGGTGTATTGCGTGGCCATTATTAAAGGCATTAGCCTTGCACATATCGAATTTAATTTATTTACTTGATAGTTGAAAATGAGTAGATTAAATGTTGTAATCTTTCTCACCTAGTGACGTTACATCGTAAGGAGGAACAAAGCTTTTCTTTGTTCGTTCGATCTCGATAACAGGCTCGCCATTGGCACATTCTGTCGAAGGGGAAACGTGATGGTTAAAAATGAAAGAAAAAGGGGTACGGTGCTATCGATCGGCGAGTGGCAAGAAAGCAGCTAGCAGTACGGGCGCGAAATTGATTTGATTACGCGGCTTCCTGTTTCTTTTGGACGATTCGCGGGGACAGGATGCAACGAAAGCCGATTCACGGCCGATGCAAAAGACGAATCGTCCGAGTTTCCTCGATCCTGGCCTCGATTACTGCCAGGACGACCGGCCCGAAGATGCGTGATTCCATTTGCCGGTTGCAAATCAAAACCGCAACCGGCCGCGGACCGCAGAGATGGGCACAAATTACCATCGATCGAATCGTTGGAATACGAATGGTATCCGCCGCGAGACGTTATAATCGTCTCGATCCCTTCGAACCCGGCCGCACACGTCCCGCGAACTTCTTCGGCAACGAGATTCCGCACGCATACGAGTCACGAAACTCGCTTGAAACAAAATCAAGCTTCTGCTCTGTTACTTTGTAATCTCGCGAAATTGTAGATATAATTTTCGATCGGTCGATCGGCAACGGTGCAAATTGTTTCTCACTGGCGAACGCGTTGCCAGATGCACGGCTAATGTATACCATTAACGTTATAGCTTCTCAACGAACACGAATTACTCTCAGTTTAGAGCGAGAGGAGCGTTGATCAAGATTACGAACGCTGAATATTTTCTACGTTTAAGAGAACAATCTTGACGAGCCTCCCTTCTCTCAGCTTCTTTTTTTCGTAGCGAGCTTGTAATCGGCTCGAGTGAAAGCCCATTACGCCAGATGGCTTTGTCACGCCGGTGCCACCGTACCCGAATTAATAACCCTCTCGACGTGTACCATACTCTCCGCTTCTCTCCTTCTTTTTCTCTTCTTTTCCCCTTTCATCCTCTGCCCGTCCGGCCCTCCTTCATCTCGGCTCGCGCTCTTTGTAGTCGGATCGAAACAACTTTGCCAAATTATTTGTTCGACACGATTTGATACGCGTGTTTCTCTCGTATCTTATCTACGATCTAACGTCCCCTCGACGAGGGCGTGCACGCCCCCTGAACAAGGGATAAGGGTGCTTTCATCAGGGCCATGGCAACCCCGTGCACCTTGCGTGCCGCTGCACCTACTCTGAAATTCGATTTTCGTATTATAATTGCAAGGGACGGGATGAAATTCAGCGGCGCGATCGAAATTCTCGTGTACGTTAAACGATCTGAAATTGTTCGAAGACCGCCGCGTCCATTAAATCAATCAACTACAAATCGTTTTGAAGGAAAAAGCAAATTAGAGCCGTTGGAAAGAACGAAAATCACGAGGACGAGACGTCGGAGGAACAATTTGTCGATTTAACAGCGCGAAACGGGAAGCGGGTCGGTCGAGCGGAGGAATTGGACGGGAATTAGCGGATCGAGGGTGAGAAAAAGCTTTATAAAATCGGTTGACGAGTGTTTGCGCGCGATCCTGCACGTGTGAGCGGAGTTAATGCACACTGCACCGGCGCCGTTCCAGGCCCGTAATGCACTTCTGCTTTTCGGAGCTTTCATACGCCCCCGCGACTCGTGTGTGCTCATGGAACCGTGGCGTGTACACATTACTGGTTTTCCCTCGGTTACCGCGTATCCACTGTATCGCGCTCTCTTCCACTTAACCACAATACTGCGGATCATTGTTTTCGGAAATACGTGCTTCGAAAACGGGACTTGCAGGGAATTTAGATTCCGTCGATCTTCAGAAGTCGCGAGAAATCGAATCAAGAACACGGGAATCATTTGCCATGACAAATTTTTGTAATAATATCCTTGATATTCTCGGATCAAATCTGCTCCACCTCCCGTACATCTTATTTCCTTCTTAATCCCTTCTGAATCGGTACACCCGATAATAGCGAGGACCGTTCATTTAACGCATGACAAAAGCAATAAAGCTCGCCGAAATAATCCGATGTTCCTGGCGTTGATCGAGGCAGGCGAACCGCTTATCGTGCAGGAAAGAAATCTCGTGTCCCTGGTACATCGAAAATCCGCTTTTAATAAGGAGAAGACGGAGAAAAATATTTGAGTAAGAAGCGGGGATGGTTTTTACGAGCGGATACGCGGCTCTTTCGGTAGGCGGAGGGGGCAGTAATAAATTTCCTGCTCTCCGCCCGGGATTAATCGTATCGCATCGAAGAGTCGGCAAGCTGGATTAAAAGCTTTTCGTATTCCCTATAATACCCGTGGTCGGTTCTTCTTCGGAGTCAGCTCGGTCTTGGACTAGCCGCAACCTTTCCGTTCTGTCGAAATTTTAAGCCTCGACCGATCCGGCGCCAATGCGAATTTAAATTGATCGCTTCACGGTCCCTTGCATTTCGCGCTGCTTGTACTCTATATCTCGCCCTATCGTCTCTTCGATGCCGCTCCTCCCACCAACCGCTCCGCGGCTCTCGAGCTTTATCCTATTAATCAATGCGCATAAATTGTTTTAAGGGAATCGTTACTGCCATTCAGACACGCCATATAATGTCGGCAGGGTTAATGTCGCGCGTGGAACACAAGAGGGAGCCGAGAGGCCGGAATCATTAGACGGTAACACGGAATAGACGTTGTTCCCGTGGATTTATCGCGCGGAAACTGGGAATTCGGTGCTCCCTTTCCCTGCCCCTATTCACGCGGACCCGCGCCGACTAGTATCGACTTTATGCCGCCACCTGATCGAACCTGGACCAACCTCGTATCTCGAGGCAAGAGTGACGCCGATAGGGAACATGCTGCAACGACATCACCCCTGCCTTTATCTGAAGCCAATTTACGGCGATCGTTGATTCTGAAAGCTCTTAGAACTCTAACATCAATACCAAGAATAACTTTGTAAGAAAATGATCGAGTTGCATTAGGGATGATCGTTAACCTCGCTGTTGACTTATAAAATACATATTCCGAGTTAGACGTCGTTCTCCAAACGGTATCCATTCTGATAAACGAGCGGAGGAATGAAGCGCAAAGTCGGGCATAGAAGGGTGAAACAAGCGACATTTTTCAAAGAGCCTGAGAAGCGGTGGATTTGGCGAGAGGAAGCTAGACGTAGAAGGCGAGAAATAGAAGGTCGAAGGTGGTGGCTTAACTCGAGTTATTCTAGTCGTTGCTCAGATCAAACGCGTCATCGACGTAGCTTCTTTTCCTCTGCAGAGTTTCTTTTAGCCATCTCCAAGTGGCAGCTCTTTAGGCCTTCGTGTTCCTCCAATGACCGCCAGTATCCCGACGGAAATCTCATAGACGGAGGGTGGTCACGAGACGAAGCAAACGTAGGAACTGAAAAAGATGAGAAATCCTCGAGAAAAAGAGAGAAGAGATAGCCGTTCTCGCGCTCGTATATATCCAGCCGAGGCTTTATCTGGTCGGTCTTCTCGGGACGGCGAGATTTATCGGTGATACCGTTTTGCCCTGCTCGTATCACGCACACGGTAATAGCGAATAATGCCGAGCAGTTAGAGAGACCCCAGCGTTGCCGTTCTTAAGTGAAAAGTGAGCCCTCGTTTCATGGAGGAGCCCTAAGCCAGGATCGCGTACGCCGAACACGAAGATCGGGGGAGAATTTTCTAAAAGGGGCCGGAATAATACAATCGTTACCTCGTGCTTTTTTCCTCCCATTTCTTTGCCTTTCCGGCAATATTTCCACTAACGCGGTACGACGCCACGATTCACCCTAGCCGTTTGTATCAATTCAGACGCGTTTGCCTCGATGCCTCGGCTCTTCTTCTTCTTTCTCCTATGTTTCTCTCGACTCTCTGTTCGCGCTTTTTAATAATTTCCCTCGCAGTATTTTCTCCGTCGTCGAATCGGGTATCTACGTGAAAACGGGGCCGAATAAAAGCTCCAACGAACGACGTAGACCCGTTACCAGCAGCGGTTTTAATTATTTTATCTCGCCAGTCGGAAGCATCGTGTGTTCTTTTAATTGTTTCTTTGTCCCTGGTTCGTTCTCTTTTCCAAGCGGACTGCTCGATTCTATTTATTTTCCTCGACGTCGAGCCACGCTCGACCACTCCGGAACTTCAAGTATTCGCCATTGACGAGGAGAACGATCTTTTCGCTCTTCTCTTCTTCTCACCCCTTTTTCGCCTTTCCTTCTTTTTACCCTCGCATCCGTGCGCGTTGCTTGGCTCTCTTTGAAATTATCAGCATTTCACGGCGTTTGCTCGCGAGCACTTTATGTCCTCTCGTTCTGTCTTCTCCACTCGTTTGTTTGTACCTCGGCGAACAACGATGTTTTTCGTATTTTTCGACGGTTTTATCGGTGTATTATCGTCGAAACGCGTGCACCGTTTGCTCGCTGGCTTTCTCGGATATCTACGACCGGTGTCATTCTTCTGCTTCAGAATAGAAGTAATCTGCCAGCTTTTCCAAAGATTATCCCGACTCATCCAACGGGGAAAGCATCCGCTTCGATGAACAGCCCCGCTTCTATTCACGGAATCGCGCGATCCGATATAATATAATACATTTCGGAATCGTACGACGTCTAGCGCGGTAAAAGAGGACGATAAAAAAACTCCCCGGAACGGGTCCTGTCCCGGCCAGAAAACGCTCGAACCGTTTCGATAATCGAGAGCAGCACTTTGCAGTTTTCATCCGTGCAACCTGCAATAACATCCGATTTCTGATACGTACGAGCCAGGAACCGTTCGTGGCCGTGTCGTCCACTAAATTCTTTCCTTTCTCTCCGATTCCGGCAATCGTATTTTCGAACTGTCGATTTCCGCTCCGGTTTCTCGACGAAAAGGCAAACGTAGCTGCACTCGGGCCAAGCAATCTGGCTAAAGTGAACAATGTTGAAAGGCAGGAGTAAGCAATATTTGAAGAAGTTATTAAATTGGAAAGTTATTCTCTAAAGTAATTCAGTAAAATTCGAAAATCCTTGAGCACGAGATATTTCACGCGACTGGGACAAGTAACTTTTTCGAAAATACTACTTGTATACTGAATGCGCCAGCTTTTCTCCCCATCCCATCATAGCACCAAGTTTCAAAGAGATTTTATCAGAGAAATACTCGAAACAAGTGTTTCGCGCGCAAACTAGGAAAGTACGTGATCCAAAATTTCACACTTTGCTGAAGGGTTTCGAGGAAAAGCGATCGTCAACGGTTCGTTTCGATATCGATATATTTCAGCGTGTTTCGATCGCAGACGCCTCGGCGAGTGGAAATAGACGGCTGCAACGAAAGTGTGCAAGGGTAGGTGAGGGTAGTGACGAGGGTGAGACGTAGCCGGGTGCAGGTGTATATACCGATGCACGCGAAAATGTCAAGCGCAATTTCTGAAATTCCATCGTGTCGCTTCCTCGTGCCACTCAAATGCCGTGCTACACCCTCCGTTCTCCACCTCTTGCGCCCCTTGTCCGCCAATCTGTAAGAGAATTCTCCCCGTCCCTTCTCCACTCGCTGCTTCATTCAAACCTTCTCGCATTCTCCCCGATTCGTTCCATCCTTCTTCGTCTCGTCGCTGTTCCTTTCATCGCGATATCCAATGAAATCATTAAAATTCCTCGAATACATATCGTAAGGCGCCTAATTTTCCAGCCGGATATTTGAAATTGGCAACATCGAGCGACTTCTAAGCTGACGTGTGCCAGATTTTCCTAGGGGTGGTTATCACGATTTTACGTAACCCGCTCTTTCCGCGATTTTCACGTTGCCAGAGAGCAAAGGAACGTTTGAATGGTTCGCCGCTGACGCTGTGATCTCGGTGGCATGGCGGGTTTCCATGCGAAAATAAAATTTAGTCGCAATACATCTCGCCGCGGAGGAGGCTTCTTTTTATTCCGCTGCATCTTGTTCCCCTGACGTGACCCCGTTCCCAATTGTCCTCACGCGGCTTTCTGCCGCGGCGCACGTGCGCGCGGCTGCCTGCCTGGCAGCTTGCACTTCGTGACGTGCATACATGTCGCGATGCAGCAGAAGGAAGACGTTATGACGATGAAAAAGGGAGAAGAAAACATCGTCGACGGGGTGGCACGCGTTACATTTACGCCAACGAAAAACCTCCCTCTGGATTGCACCGTGATTCGCGACGCTGCAGCGTCGACCTCGTCGACGACGACGATTTTAGGGACAGTTTATCCTCGAAAATAGGAACACCTTCGACCTACTGCTTTCTGAATGAAAGCTAAAATCAATCATCCAAGACAATCTTTTTAACTACCGGTGACGTTATTCCTGACCTTTTCTATTATTTCGATATTTTATGACTTTTTCGATGCAAAGGTTGAAACGTTAATAGTTCAGTGCTGTCGAAACTGAGCAGAGGTTCATCAAACTTTTACCCTATTTCCAACTTAATTTTATTAAAGTAGTCGTGAATTCGTGGTGACCACAGCGAACGGGTTAAAAATAAAATGTAGAGATTTCCAAAGAGTAAAACTGGTATTATAAGGTACTTACGTACATAGAATTTTGGGAAAGCTTCAAGTTGGAAATTGTAATTGTAATTCCTGGTTTCGCCTCCCACGGACAAAGCTTGCAGCGTTTTTGTGTCGGCGCACGCACCGCATCCACGTGCATATTGCAATGCGTTCTTTACGGTCATCGAGAGAGTCGGGTACAACGGTTCATTTGCAACCAGAGTGAAAAGAACATGAAAAGCAACGGGACGCGTGCTATTTTATGTCGGTGCATGCCACGTCCGGTAATTCTTACGTTTGTCGGGCCATTATGGCTTCCATAAACGCGTGACCGTTTTCTCGGCGAACAAATAGACGAAAACCGAGTCGTTAAACGAGGAACTGGCCGTAAATCTAATTACTTCGCCGAATCAAAATTTATAAAATTAGCTTTCTGTGCCAGAGAAACGAGCAGTTGTGGTTACAGAATGGCTTGCAGTTTATATAGAAATATTTAGACTATAATTACTTAATACTATTTCCATAGGAACCTCGAAAAATATTTTACATGCGCCAAAAAAAAAAGGATTGCATCCATCGATTATTTCAATCCGAAGCGACGGTGGAATAACAGAGGGAATTAAATAGCTAGGTAATCGAGTCGCGTGGTGCCGCATCCATCGACGAAACAGGACTCATCATCGAGCAGCTGGCGGGACAGGCTGGCAAAACGACGAACGGTTCCCGTAGCACGCGAATACGCAATTATTTTTAATTGCACGGGGGATCGGCGATCGCGTTCGGGGTTTCCGCGGCCGCGTTAAAATGCGTCTGGGTGTAAAATTGAAAGCTGCAAATCCGACGATCGGACCGGGTTCCCGTCGATGCGATAATGTGATTTTCAACAAATAATTTCGCGTTGCGGTTTCGCGTCTGGAACAGACACGGCGCGGATGACTCGCGAGGGTCCGCCAGGAGATTAGCGCGTTTCGTGCTTGAAAACGTCGCGAAATCGCGACAGGCCGAACAAAAGCGGGCTATTTGCCGCGGCTCGTTCGGCATTCAGCGGGAGAACAGGCGTCGAAAGGATTTTAAGTGGCTTCGCGAATTATACCGAATCGCGTTCGATCGGCCGTGTTATCGCGATTGCTTCGTTCTACCGCGTTTTAACTGCGTGTGTATGGATTTCGATGTTCCGGTTTGCTGGCTGGCTTTCTTCCTCCACCGTTTTGCGAGGATCTCGATGACCAATTACGATTTCTATTGTAGTCCCCTGGCCAGCAAAGGTTTTATTTCATTCGAGATATAAGCACAGCGGATGCCAAAAGTATTTGACAAAAAATTGCTTTCAAGAGATTGTTCCTAGTATTAACAAAATAAATATCTCAGTGACTGCGCACTTATTTCAAAACATGCAATCGTCAGAATGATTTAGGATGAAAGAATGATAAGCAGAGTATTTGTCTAACAGCTGGACTCTAGCAGGTGCTGAATTTTTGTTTAATCATCAACTCGAGTGTAACTTGGCCCACCTGCTCAAGTTCTCTTTCATTCTTCACGTTATCTCGATACAAATATTTGTATTTCATTTTTCTTTCCCACTATAATACTTCTGCTTGAAACAAAAAGATCCGTAAAAAAGGCTGACTCAAAATGAAAAATATACGGATGGTGATCAGTTCGCAAATCGAAAGGGGGCAAAACGATGCGACGAGTCGATAAGCGGTGGTGGATTCTCAGAATTCTCCGCGGAGGAAACCGCATTGCCGGGAATGCGTTCTGCGAGTGGTCGGCCAAGCTCGATTACCGATCTTCAAAAAATCCGAAAGCCAGTCGGTTCGCCGGCTTCGTTTTCAAGGAATCGTATTCAACGGCGGGAAAAATCGGCCGGTTAAGATTACGCTGGCTCCGGTAGCCATCCAATTGTATGGAATACGCGCGAGCTTAGCTTCTATCCTGCGCCGAGGGTTTCTCTCAGCTCGGTGAACTTCCGAGATTGGAATCGCATTGTCACCGGGTTTATCGCAATTATCCTGGCCGCGTACGCGTTTCGTGGGAATGTAATTAGCTCGAACGGCCGTGGCAAACAATAACGTTTACCGAACGAAAGCGCGAGTGCACGCGAATTCAGGGTTTTTTAAGATTTCATTGATACCACGTCGTTTACTCGCTTCTATTCCCGTGTTTCTGCCTTCATTGAATATGGATCCACGCGTTCTGTGTCGTCTATTTAAAATTTGCCCATTTAAACATCTCAGGAGCCATTTCAAAAATTGCCAATTTAGCGAAATAAGTGTTGAGAGTCTATAGAAAAGTATAATGCGAGTAGCAAGTCAAGTCCCGATTCATCTCGGCGATACGTGAGGAATGAAATCTCGACTAGAAGAATTATGCATCGCTTCATAAATCAAAACAGTCAAATTGGACTTCATCGGTTCGAACTGGAGTCTCGTAAATCAAACCTCAGAGAAGAATGACGCGATTGAACGATCAACGAGCAAGTTTAACGATGATCGAACAACGGCACGGTTTCTTTGATTTTTACGAAGAATTTCCAACAAGAAATCGAGGAACCCCCGGCGGAGTATAACAGCGATGAGAACGAGAGAAGCAAGTAGAATGAAAACGAGCAAGCAGAACCGCAGCGTCGATGAAAGGAGGATCCGATTCTATTCACGCGCGCGCTCTGATACAAGGTTAGAAGAGATAAGCATCGCCGGATTAATTATGCGTAATGCGTCGGGACGTGTGCACCGCGTGCGTGCGATTCTCTGTTCAGGCCGGGGCAACCAAGACCCGTTCGTTCTCTGTCTCCGCTGTTCGCCGGACCTAACGCATTCAATTATCATTGTTACTCCGGGAGTTTACAGATGTTTCCGTGATAATCACGCTGCTACGCGATTGCACGTTTATCCTGCCGGCTCGTATTAACCCGCCATTGAATGGCGACGCTGACCAGACAGAGAGAGGAAGCTCATCGGCGTACTCCCCTTTGGATATCCTCGAAGAGGAATAAAGCGGAGAATAGTAGCACTGCGTGGCGTCCACGCGACTTAATTAGGCTCGTTGGAAAAATTCACGCGGTCTTGGCGGTCACTCGGCGGCCCTGACTGAAAGAAACTGGCGTTTACACAGGATTGGGGACTAGTTAATGAATAGTGAAGGTTATTAAGAAGATAATTTGCAAAGAAAAATTGAAACACAAGTAACTTTATTTAATATCTTTCGTGTTACATTTTTGAAATCCCCCGTGGGAACATTTTCAAAACGCAGAATCAATACGTTTAATCGAAACGTCCAATTGAAAAGCATCGGTGTGTAACAAAGATGATCGCGTGTACCATGGCAGCACGAGTTCGTTTTTGGAACGTTCCCCGGGGGTGTTTTGCGTAACCACCGCTTCAGATTTCGTCGGGAAGGGTGGGGAAAAAAAAGAAATTAAAACATAAACGGCGCGCCGTCGAATGGAAATAAATAGTTTGCGAGTTTCTGCTAGAATTCCGGTTGCACGGTTGGCGAACACGCGCGGTAAGGGAAACACGGTATTGGCGTTGCCTCGCTCTATTTCCGTCCCTCTGTTTTTCGAAACCCTTTTTCTCTTTGCTGGCGCTTCGTTTCGCTTTCTGTATTCTTTCTCCGTCCCTCTGCCGGCGTCGGCTCGAATGTTTTCATTCGACGGGGTACCATTGTGTGGCGCCCGCTAAATACCGAAACGCTGATGCGAAAACTGTTTTCCTTTTTGCCTTCGTTAACCCACATTCACCGTGCGAACGTTCGACTCGCGTGCGCTTCGTTCGTTGGCTCGTCTAACCCTTGATGCTTCGCCAACAACACGTCTACGCCCTCTCCAAGTAAATTAAACTGATTTATAGCGTTCGAGTACATCTGTCTCTAGCTTCTGACAGAAGTTGAGGATTTTTTAACAAAACTCGACAACAGCTGGTAGGAATTTGAAATTTTACTGTTCGAGGGATGAACATGCAACGCTATGTAGCTGCCGGATGGTTTCTAAACCATGTTTGAATAGTACATCGGGAAAAATCCACGACGACGAGTCGTTATCGTTGCGAATTTCAACAGCGATAGGCGAGACCAGGTGTGCCAGTTGGATTAGGCGCGAAATCGTACGGATAACATGTTTTCCTTCGGTAATGCCACGCGACAAAGGGATTTCACGAGGGTGGCTGACATGGAGTTTAAATTTTAGGGAAAAAAGTGATACGCGATGTCGGACACGCGTAAACACGCTACGTATGAGGATCAAGGGGTGCGAGATGATCCCATGGATCCAGGGATTTTAGAAAGGATCTTGTACACTTATTCCCTTTTTTTTTTTTGGTATTAATGTCTTGCCATCTGTGAGTTAAAGCGAATTCATCGAGCACCCACTGGAGTTAAATTATCATTCGCGTCTAATGAAGTTGATAAAAATGAGATAAATAATAAATGGCGTAAAAAATTAAGCGTCAGTCTATTAATAGCAATCTACAATAACGAAGTAACCAACCAAACAAGATACCTTAGAAGGTAACAGTCAATGATCGAAAGCCACGTACGATCAGCTTGACGAAGACAAATCAAATCTCATAATAATCCAACTTGTCTCTCAGTCAGTAATTTAGTTCCTTTAACTTGGTTCAACCGTACACGATTTGCAATAACTTTCATCTCGGATCGAGTCGTTATTCTAACGAGTCAAAGAAAGTACCTGGACTCGATTAAAAAAAAAAAAAAAAAAGACGCCG
This sequence comes from Osmia bicornis bicornis, assembly GCF_907164935.1. Classification (NCBI taxonomy): domain Eukaryota; kingdom Metazoa; phylum Arthropoda; class Insecta; order Hymenoptera; family Megachilidae; genus Osmia; species Osmia bicornis. The sequence continues at coordinate 7,489,068 of NC_060228.1, read as the reverse complement.
ATGTACGTAGTCGCGGTAGCAATTACTCTCACCTCTAACGATGTCCGTTGGTTTGTTTGCAGGCGTAGTCGGAGCTCGGAACTTCACGATGGAGTGCCGCAAGGGTCGACGGAAAGGTCTACTCAGTGGCCTGGTGTTTGCGTGGCTCCTAACCAGCGGTTGCACCGTCGCAGCGCGAAATATAGGTGAGTGAGAAAGTATTTACGATTTCAGCGTGCGTCGATTCCTGGCGAAAGACCTGTCCTCCGGCCTCCGTTCTGTCCTTGTGCCAATTAAGCCTCTCCGTGCGAGTAGCGAGCGCGAATATTTACGCGCTGCACGATCCTGCTTGTGTTTTCGAGGCTGCTGAAAAATTTCCCTTTCGAATCGAACGCGAAACGTTTTGCAGCCAGAAGGTATTCGGACGGAATGGCAGGAGTACGCGGCGCGTTTGCTTCGCAGGAGGATAATTAGCGGGACGGATATGTTTGACAAGGCCTGGCTCCTTTGAAAAATCAACAGGTACGGCAAGAATTAATTTTCACGCTTTAAACAGCGGAAGGCGACACGTAGAGTCATGTAACAGCAACTAGGGGTGGGTTTTAAAACGGTGATGGATAATGCGCTGCATATCCGGTTGAGGGAAACCGCGGTTCGACGTCCTTTATGCATTGACCATTGAAATACATATTCATCGAAAAGCAAACACACTATGTTTAATAACGAGGATGAAAGTAGCCAGAGTCTTGTGTACACTGGCATGGCCTGGTAGATCGTACTATCGTGGAAGATTGTCCCTTCGACCCTTCGAAAGACCCTCACGAAAGGAACGAAGAGCGTCGACAGGGTCGACAGTTTAGGAGGACGGCTGTGTACGCAACGCAGGACCGAGAATTAACTCGTTCTCTGTGTTAATCGATTTAGGAGAAGCCACGCGTGAAGTGATATTGTTGCGGGAAGAATCGACGATGCGTTTGTCGGGGTTACGATGTAATTAGAGGCCAAACAGCCATTAGCAGGGGTCGCGGTGCGGTTAAATATTTGGAAAATATATTGCGACAGATGTGGGCTGACTGAAAATTTATACCTGGAAAGGAAATTTATTTGTTTTTTATATAAAATAACATTTGCTCGACAATGTTGACGAGGAAAATGGAAGCAAGGGATTCGAGTCAATAATAAATCCTACTTGTTAAATTTCGTCCATTCGAGGCTCAGTGCTTCATTATAAATTCTTCCAAGTACTCCATTAGTACGAATCCGAAGTGTTTCCAAAAGGATACCAAATAATGTTCTCACGTTCCGAAAAATACGATACATGTATCATGAAACCGTAGTTGCCCGGTGAGTTCGAAGTTTTTAAACAAAACCAAGGGGTTGTATGGGAGGTAGAAGCACGTGAAACGGTGCCGCAAAAGGGCGTAGATCCGGTTGGTTGCGTCAACCAGCCAAGCCGAAGTTTCGGAACCGCGTGTTGCACACACGTCGAAGCGGAACCGAGCATTAACGAGCGCCAGTCTCGAGAGCGATTTCCAGTTCTGAAGGGTCGTGGAAGAACACCAAAGGGGAGAGAAGAGTTTCTCTCTATTCCTTCGCGATTATCACACACTTGGGTGCGCCTAATCCACGCAACCCATCCCCGTTCACCCGCCTTTCCACCCCTTGACGCCCCTGTTTCCTTCGTTTCGAGTTCAAATCGCGCAGCTACCCTCAAAGCACTTGGATGAAACTCGTGTTTGTGCGACTGGTTTGCCGTGCAAAAACCGCGGCTACTTGAGCGATAGATAAATGAAAATCTCTCGGCATTGTGTGGTCTCCGATCGACGGATCAGACGGCTTTGGCCGTGTCTTTGATTCCGCCGCGGGAACGGAAACGGCTGGAGAAAAATGGTAGCAGGTAGATAAAGAGCCGGGGAATGATCGTGACGCGAGAGTTTTCTAGCAGAAGGCAGCTTTATCTTTTATTTATTCGCCGCGATTGGCCGTGATTCTGGAGAACCTACCCCTATTGCTAGGAGAAAAGCTGTTGCCATAACTACACGCTCGATATTTCTTAGAAGCTGAAGAGTACTCTTCTTATTATGATATAGACGTGTATTAACCCTTCCCAAAATAATTACCATATTTCATAGTATAAAGATTATAATTCAGGGGTTGATATTCCATCCTGCCACTTGAGGGTTAAAAATGAACAAAAAATTCATAAGAATGGAAATATTTGCAATTTCATAACAACTCCCTGACCCCGTTACACCGTTTACCCTTTTGTATTTTCAACGGGGTTGCAATTCATCTCTATCGCCCGGAATATCTTTCGCGTGAGCTTCGTATATATTTTACCCCGCGTCGAGGAAGACGTTTATTCTCGACAGGTCTGGTAGTACGCCTCGCTCGACCGGAACACTGCAACCCTGTGGACCACCTGGGACACCGCCGGGGAGCCTCTTCAAGTACCAACCCTCTCTTTTTTCCGTTCCTTCCTTTTTTCGCCGTTGTTCCATCGACGAAGATTTATAAGCACGAGAAAGGGGAGGCGGCGGTCAGCAATTTACAGCCGCCACTTACGACGCCGCGGCGCATTCTGCGCAATTAATATTTATGCAGGATAGATCGGTAATCCTATTATACACTCGACACAATATCGGGATAATAAGCATCGTGGACAGTGCGTAATTATAGGGTGCGCGGGGTGCCCGAGGCGAGTGAAGGAATCGCATTTCAGGCGGTGTCCTTCAAAGATGGTCGGTTAAAAATTTCTCACGCTTCTTCAGGATCGAAGAATTTCCTCGTTTATCGAAAAATCCTATGGTATCGAGCGAGGTTTAATTATTTTACATTCAACGATATAAATAGAGTGTTCCTTGGGTAGATATTAAATTACTGACAAACTTTCTCGAAAGAAGAGCCAGTTACAAGAACTCGAAGTAAGCAGAATGGTAATTCAATCTTTTTCATACAACTTCCTGATACGAGAGAGATTTCTCCGTAGAAGAGGGTAGGGTAGAAGGGGTTTAACAAGGAACTCGTTTCGCCGCGGAAACTCCGCGAAACGATCGAACAGCAACGCGTGGAAGCGGATCAGGCGAGTAGAAAAAGGTGGTAGGAAAAGCCCGGAGAAAGGAAATTTCTATGAAAGAGAAACAACTGGGAAATGCGGCGTAATGCGCGGTAAATTGGGGCCACCGTGTGTTGTCGATGTACCACAAATCTTAGACACTAAGATTTCGTGGCGAGTTACGGTTTCTCTGGGTTAGCTGGAAAAGCCGTCGAGAGAAAAAGAGAAGTTGTTTCTCAGCAAGGACGAACGCTGGAATTATATTCCTTATCGTCGCGACGCTCGAAGTTGAAAAGAATTCCGTGCCGTGGCATTTGGCACGAATTTAAACGCGACTTATCTACCTCGTCTCGCGTATTTTTCATTCGGTATCGACTGCAAGGCTTTATGAAACGGGGGTGTGTTTGCAAAATAATCAACAACAGTGATATTTTTATAAATTTTCAGAGTTTAATGATACACAATTTTAGATTCACCGTGTATAATGGTTCGTATTTAAATAGAATGACTGGTAACAATAAGGTGGACGACCAGGCTGCTTGTCGCAACGTGACTAATCTAATTTCTAATCACGCACCAGTGATTACCGCGAACGCGAGTCGCTAGACGTCTCTTCTTCCTCTTTTTGTCGGCTTGCTTTCGCCGAGTTCAATGGGCTCGGTGTAATCAGTCATTCACATGGTTCGAGCTGTCCGAACAGTTCGAGTTCAACTGGTCAGCGACACGATCGAGACGAATTAGCGTTCAGAATCGTAATTAGAAAGGTTGAACCCGTGATTCCCTGCCAACGTCTAGCCGATTAAATCGAAACTGATAGGGAGTCGAATTGATATCTGTTTTTTAATTGCGTACAGCTATTCGATTACGCTAAACTATGCTGCTCGAAGTAATTGGAGGATCAGTTATCTGCCCCAATCGTTTTATTTTTTTTATTGAAACACTCTTGTTTTTACCGCTGCAGGCATATTTACAAATTGTAGTCTGCTTTTATTAAATGCCGCTATTTCTGGTTAAAATAATTTCATTTAATTTATTCGAGAATCAAAATATAGTTCAAAACGTTCTGAAGAATAATTGCCATTTAAAATAGCAATAGTAATTCAGCAAGTATTTACCGAGAAATCTGTTTTCCCGATGGAAAACGATCGAACGAAATCCCGTGGCGAACTACCCTCTCCAATTTCCGAGATCAACCCCCTACCACAGTTTCTTTTCGCTCCGGTTCGCGTGGAACTTCGTTTTCTTGCCGCTCGCGTTTTCCAATTCGCGGCGAATGGATCGGTCGCGCGGAAAATAAGAGATTGCCGCGATCTTCTCCGCGTCTCGTGGTTGCACCACCACCTCTCCCTCTGTTGCGGGTGGAGAGAAAACAAGCAAGAGGGAGCTACCGACGGGAAGAAAGAACGAGAGGGTTGAAGAAGAAAAAGCGAGCGTTTGAACCGGAATTCCGCGGTGCGGGGCTGTTCGACGCCGAGCAGAATGAGAGGCTTTTAATTCTAGCGACGTTTACTTCCGGCGTACGTGACCCACTTCGTTCGGTAGCTTCTCAAAAATTGCTTCCAACACTCTTTCAACCTGTTTTCTATTCGCGCAGGATCTTCTCGCCGGTTTTTTGAGCGTAATTGAAAATCCTCCGGTCTTCTGCTTCGTTCGTTCCTTCTTTCTTCGACGGGATCCTTGTTGCGCGTGTAAGGGCCGTCCGGTGCTGGCATTTCCATAGACCGGTCGTTGAGCGGAGCGCTCGACGCTGGATTATCGTTTCCTTTTTATCGGGGTCGTGGCATAGTTCGCGCCGCGTTAGACCCGCTCTGTTAGAGAAATAGTTTCCTCTCGCTGAAACACCGACTCGTGAGGCCGTTATGCGAGACCGAACATTTGCTACTTGCATCGCTTGCGGGAAGTTACTTGGCAATTAACGATATCGCGATGAACATACCACCACCGGAATTCTTTTTTTTCTTGCACTGGCTACTTCTTTTAATTCCTACGCGTGTTTCCACGCGGTGCAGTGGCGCGTTTCTTTCTACGACGAGTAAAGGATTAATCTGTAGAGACCTTTACTTTACAAGTTAGCTTTTGTTTAAGAACTTTTCAATAATTTCAATTTGGTAGACTGTATTAAGGTAGCATCGTTAATGAGCGTAAATTATTCAAGTAACTTTTCCTTAACTTCTTCGTCCCCGTGTGGCTTGCTTTTATTCCGTACTTTCTATCAAGGAAACGCTTCGTGGAAAGTGTTTTAATTTTATAAAATCTACGCAACGCCTGTCGTCGACCTCGCTCGACGTACACACGACTAGGAAGATCGATCTTCCGTTCTGCGAGAGCGAGACTTCCAGTGTTTCTCGGACGGAGTAACCATCAGTTTCTCTTCTTACGATGCCGTCGTCCCATCCCGGATTCCTCGACGTAATCGATTTCCGATTTCTTAGTAGCGGCAATTTTTCAACGCCCCGTGAAAAATAACTCAGGAATAAGCCATGCTTTCCAACGCCACGATACCTCCCTCTGCCATCCGCCACCCCTGGTCGCTGTCTTGTAAGAAGCTTACATGCCATAAAGATACATTCTACTTTTTTTATTTATTCAAATTTCGAAAATTCTTTTGTTCTTATTTGAGTATACAAAATCGAAGCGTCGAATTTAGATCGCGCAAAATGCTACGGACAGCGAATCAGTGGGTTTGGGATAAAAGGAAGATAATAGGTGACTTAGAAGGACGGAAGAAAGGGCAAAAGGAGAGGGAGGTAAGCAAGCTGCTTTTCAGCAAAAAGCCGCGGCTAATGAGTAGAAGGAGGAAGGAACGAAGGGAGGAGAGGAAGAAACGGAGCTTTATTAAGACGCACGAAATGCGGGGGTGGAGCTGTTCACGATAATAAAACGATCTCTTTGGTGGAACTCGCGCGATCGCTCCATTGTTCCTAGCTAATGCACACCCCCGTACGTTCGTCTCCCTCTTCTTCTCTTCGCCTCTCTTCCGCCCGCACTTGACCCCCTTCCTGGCGCTCGTGGCCGATGGAAAACAGTTGGTACACTCGAAATCGTTTCCCATTTCATTCTGCAGCCAGAGGCGATGCAACCCCCGCATGTTTCACTCCCTTCTCGACCGCTCTTCCGCATTCTCCCTCGGCTTCTTCCGATACTTCTACTTCTTCTTTTCCTTCTTCTTGCTCCTTTTTTCCGATCACGCTCTCGTTAACATTCATACGAGCCGGCCGGTACCTTTTTGCTAAGTCGACTCGCCCCTCAAAGAGAGAAAAGAGGCTCTTCGGTCTCTGGGGTAACCACCACCCCCTCCCGCTCTTTTTCCTTCCTTCGGTAAGGGAAAAGACCTGTACGCGCACAATCGCGCCCTATACACCGGTAGCAGGCTTTTTTTCGGGGGTTAAAGTCGTGTGAAAGCCGTTCGAGGGTTCGGATTCTTTTTGAACACGCGGTTACTAATAAGCATGCCAAAGACGCGTATCGATTGACGATTTGCTCTGATTTCCACGTTTCTTAGTCGGCTATCGAGCAACGATTATTACAGAATTTTAATATGAAAAACGATCGAAACCTTTGCGCACCATCTGCGATTTCAAAAGAGGATGCCGGTATTGGGGGAAGATTGCCAGCATGACGAGTCCGTTTTTCCCTCGCGTCTATTGATTTTTTAATAAGCGACCCATTTCACCGGTGGGATAGAAAAAAAAGGGAGCAACGGAAGTGAGACGAGAGGGGTAGCTGCGAGGAACTTCCTGTCGAAGTTCCTCGGGGCGCATTAACGCGCGCCAAATTAAACCGAAGTTTCTTTCCCGACCGAAAAAGTTCGTTAAACCGCTTTGTAAATTCCTGTCTGGCCGGTTATCGCTCGCCCTCGCGGAAGTGTAAAACGAGCCAGCGAGATATTGCAGCTTGGTATCGATACATCGAGGCTACAACACGATATGTACTGAGAATCGCGACGCCGTTCACCGCTTCGGCTCGATCGTGAAAACCGTGGCCGACGCTTTGAAAAGCGACGTAGCTTAAAAAGACTGCTTATCCCTGGCCGGTTAAGCGTGGCTTCTTTGTTCGCGCGAAATTAACGTCAGCCCTGTGGCGCTTTGTTTAATTTCATGGGGAAAGAAAAAAACGCCGACATTATTGCCGCGTTTCCTACTCGGAATTTCGTTTCATTATCTTGCCCGTGTGCTCAGTTTAATAGCCGCTTTGGTCGTCTTTATTTTTCTTCTTTTTACCGGAGCTTCCTTTACTGTTGCTTACCTGCTACTTCGACAGGTCGTTGCATCTGCCTGATGAAAGGGACAATAGATCTTTGCTGCTGTTATCGAATAGAGCGACATTAAAGAGATACCTATATAGGGGTTTCATTTGAAATTTTATTGAAAAATTCATTTTAAAAAATGAAATTATTTGGGCAGTTGTTAGGCACTCCGTTTTTACTTATCTAAAACTTGACTAGTATTATTGTTTTTCTGAGAACAACGGTGGTAATTAAACGAGAAAGCGACGTTTTATTATGCAAAATACGAGGATCGTACGTGCGACGAGATTTTAAACTTTAAAACGCGATGTAACAAATAATCCTTATCGGTCGCGTTCAGGGTACACGTAAAAAAGGTACGCGATGCAACCGAGCATCAGATTGTAAGCCCGTCGCGCGTTACTTTAATTTAGTTGCTCTGCCTGGATTACCTTCAGCCCGTGCACGCTTCCTGTGCGCGTCTCTGGTATTATCTGTATTAAAAAACAAAAATATGGGGTATTTGTTAACACGATGACACTGTCACAGTGAAAATAACCGCGTATAACAGGACATATTAATAGATCTTTTAAGATCCGGTATACTAAAAAATACGCTTCTTTATTTTGATAAAATATAGCCCTGTAAATTATCAAATGAATTTATTATGATTTTATGAGAATTTTATCGGTATTCTAATTAGCAATAAATATAGGGGTTTGTGTTTCAAACGCGGAAGCTCTAAATTGCCTTGTAGGCTTTAAATAATTCTAATCGGTCAACGAATTCGGTATATCGCCGCAATAAAAAGCGAATGTTTCATATCGAGGACACGCGATAAAGCGTACAGGACTATTTCGGTGAGTGTACGAGTGTTTCAAAGTGGGCGAATGTAGGACGAGGAGCGTAACGCATGTTCGCGTCTTCTGTCGAAGATCAGTGAAATTTTGGAATTTTCATCAATTGACGTCTTTGAAGAATCCTTCGCCGAAGAAGTAGATTTTCTTGGAAATCATTGTAGAAAAATAAGGGCAATTATTTTTGATTTTGCAAGGAAATATCTCACGCGATCTTATCTTACGCAAGGTATCGAAGTTTAAATTATAAAAGGGAACAATAGTATTCTGAATAATTGCAATCATAATTACCTGTGCCACATACGTTCGTTTTCACTGCGTCATTCGACGCGTTACTCAACTTCGCCATCACAGGACTCCAAATTAACCTACATAGAGATTTATGAATGAAACCACCCCCTTCAAGATTTTAACAGTTCAAAGCTGGCGAAGTTTCGAATCGTATTCGGAAATCAAACTGGGCGATCTCGAGATCAGAATCAGTTTCAAAATACCCGGGAACCTTAATCCCGTTTAATCGGTCGAACCGGAAGTCGCGGAAGTGCAACGTCATTCGACACTAGTCGCGAGGAAATTAATGAAAGTTGTGCTATCGGCTAAGTAATTTCTCGTGGAATGCGTGCCACGTTACGCGATGATGGTCGAGGCAACAAAGTTCTTAACGCGTTTCGATAACTGGGTCGTTCGAGGAAAAATCATCTTATCGCGTTAACGACGGATGCATTGCGATCACGAACGCGAGGAAAGTTGGGACGGGTGAAAAGTGCAATCGAAAGCTCGATTTAATCAGGAGTTACGAATGTTGCGAGCGTATTCGCACGGCCAAAGCGGAGTTTCGCGAATAGGACAATTTAAAAGATAATTTCACCCCTCTATCCAGGTTACCTGCGTTCATCTCGAGGAAAGAAGTTTCGTAGTTTTACGATTTCGATTTTATCGTGTCGTTACTCGCTCGAGCGCGTATCGTTACCTTCCCTGGAAGACTTTCTCAAGATAAAGAGGACCATATTTTCGAAGACCTTTTGTAATGGTTCTTTTATGAAAAAAAAACGAGAGGGGAATGAAACGATAGGTTCGTTTGTATCGATTTTGGCGGAACGTTTTGCAAGTTTCGTTGTCTGTATTTTCTTCAAAAGCATCTCTTTTACCTTCGGTATTTTTTCGTTCACTAGCGGAAACCGGATGGTATAGAATACAGCCGGGATAAATAACGAGTGGCTCAACAAACGCAAAGAAAAATAATTAAAGTTGATCGAAATATCGATTGGAACGGTAACGTTGTACCGTAACAGATGTATTTCATCTGATCAGTGGTGCACGAAAAAGCTGGAAAATTCTTCTAACAAACGTTCAGAAATTCTCGACTAACTTTTCCTATAACATTTCTCTCCATTCATCTCGATTCGTTAATATGTTTTATGATACAATTCAAATGATTAATGCAGTGAACAGATGATTCGCTATTCAGAACGAATCAAGATCTCAGATACTCTGTCGAGATGAACGAACCCCGCAAATTACACCAGAGAATCAACTTGGACTAATATCATCACGTTTACAAACGCTCGTAAACGTGACCAACGATAAAACACACTCTCGGATAGAAGCAATAAGCAGTATCCCATCGATAGTTAGCCGCAATTAACGCGGTAATTGAATTACAGTTAGGCAGTTATCGTTTGCCGAGGTAATTCCATCGTGAGATAGAGGCGGACGGGAGCGAGTTGGTCGCGATCGTGCAGGTTCACGGAAGAGGATCGCGCGAATTCCTCGGAGTCGGAGCTGGCTAAAGGCGGCCGATGCTGGCGCAATTAAAGCTGGTTACATTGTTCGGCGAGAAGAATAAGGGCCGCGTGGCGAACGAAGCGTACGCGTTCCTCGCGTTTCTTCTCGCGACGACTGGATGCAAGCTGGACCAGCCAAATTGGCCCCGTCTTCGATCGCCACTGGAAATCGAGAAGCTGATACTTCTCGTTCTCGTTCTCGTTCTCGTTCCCGGCCCAGGCACGTAATAAATTGCAATTAAACGTTGACCAAACGGTCGGGCGGTTCGGTCGACTTTCTCGCAGGATTACGCGGACACGCGTCCCGACCGCCCCCGTGGCGATCGGACCACACATTGCGCGCGATGAAACTGCAAGCTGCTCGCGAGAGACCTCTTCATTAGAACGATTCAAATTAGCTGGATCGGATGGTGGAGCAATAACGGCGCGCGACTGTTCGCGATTTTAATTGGTCGGGATTTTTAGGCTCGATGCGGTCGCTTCTCTTCTTCGACGATCCTCCTTATCCTCGCGATGTCTGTTATGTTAATTAAAACCGGTTACGAGGTCTTTGAGCCGGACGACACGCAACAATGCTCAGTTAAAGCGAACAAATTTAGCGTATCGTTTATGCTGTACACCCTCGCCTTATGTCAGCCGGCAAATTATAATTTGTTACTTTTTATGAGAACGTTGTTGATATTTATCTAAGGATCATATTCAGGATTAAATAAATGATATAAACTGGGTGTGAGATAAGTGCAAGATCCATTTCATCTCGACCGGATAAGGTAATGCACGATGCAGCACCGCGGGTACAGAATACCAGGAGCGGATGTGAGAAGCAGTCCTTAAAGAACCATAAAAGTTGTAGCTTAGATTTATGTGCGGTCCATCGATCAGCACCGGTAGCCCCGGGGGCTCGAGACAATTTCCTGGGAACAGATGTCTCTGTTTCCTCTCGGTCACGCGTTCGCTCTGCGAAAGAAAGTCGAGCAACAAGCTTGGAGCGGGCATATTTCACGCGAAGCTTCGAGTTTCGACGCTTCGGCATCGGGCCCCATGGTCGCGGGACAACATGGTGCACCTTCGATACCTTTTCGGGAGACCTCTTCATTATGCGATCCCGATGTTTCCATGCAATTAAGTCGGCGCGCAGGCAGGTAGGCCCGTTAGTCGGCGCATGTTACGACCGCGTAATAAACGTCCCGCGGAAAAGTTATCGCGTCGCTTCGTTTGAATTTGTGATCTTTTTCAGAACGGATGCCCTCTCTCGATCTCTGTTTCTCTTACTCCTCGTTCGTTCGCCCTCCCAGAGGCACGATTCCTCTCCGTTCGCCAGCATGGCCGATATAATAAAAAGGAACGAAATCGCGCGCCGCTTAACGACTCGGACCCGCAAGAAGCTCTCGCCGTAAAAGCCCCTAAAATCTTGGCTCATTTCGTGTAATTAATGTACAAGCGCGTTCTCGACCTAAGAAAAGGGGTATGCGTTCCGCAGGGAACGACATCCGAGGTGTTTTCATATAGTTGCTGAAATTATAACGCGACGATATCGCTGACAGTATCCGCGTACCTTGTTGCGTTTCAGATTTATGAAAAATTAATTTTATTTATTTATGAAAAATGAACGAAGTTGACAAGCGATAGAACGTCGCGTCGGTCCAGCTGTTGTTCTTTTGGGCCGAATAATACCATCATCGAGTGACTGGCCGTTTGGACGTGCAAATATTTCTTCCCATCGTCGGCTTTCAAGCGGAGGTGGCGGTGACGTGCACGCGGCCAGGGGGCCTGTGTGCGTGTGCAAGGAACCGAGACAATCGTTGGAACGAGGGGAAGAGAAAAGACGAGCGACGACGAGTGCATTCCGAGACCCGCGAGAATGAGGCGCGAGCATCGAGCAGGTGGTAAAGGGGGAGGCAAAGGACGAGAGCGTAAGACGGAGGACAGAAGCTGGAGGGAAGGTCGGCAACCTGGCGTTACCGCTTCACAAAGACAAGAGAGGAGGCGCAGGAAGACGCAGTGAAAAGAGGGAACAGAGGAACGGCAGCAACGAGTACCAAAGGAGAGGATGGAAGAGGAATGCCGGGAGAAGCAACGGGCACCTCCGCGCCTAGTGTTTTGCGCTTTTCAAGCCAGCCTCGCTCGCGTCAACCTGTTTCTCCTCCACTTCTCGTCCGCCCTCTTTCCTTCGCCTCGTCACGTTTCTTTCCACGCTTAGGATACGTTTTCACCTGACACTAAGTCGCCTTATTAATTTCATTTTTTCCATTTTTACACTATCGCATTCGTTTAAAGATTATATAAACGAGGGTAATCCGTCGAAATTTCGCCTGACGAGTCAAAGGGGTGTTTGCTCTTCGTGCGGTTAAAAGTTGTCGGTTTTTCTTTTATTATTCATTCGACTGCAGCACGCGAAATTTCGTTTTAATCGAGCTCGAACTGGCACCAACTGCGGCGAGGATCTTCGTCGAGGCAACAGAATTTCTAATAAGCTGCCACGGTAAATCGTCGATCGACTCGTGAAAACTTGACGTCGTTCGAGGGACATTCGACGATGTGGAATTTTCAGCGGAAAATTCTGCTTGAAAAGTGGAAGCTTTCTGTATCGCGTACTCGCACGTAAAACGAACAATTAATTAGCGAGCGCAGTTTGCGCGAACTTCGACCCGCGAAATTATTAACCCGCCTATTATGTCGATACCGAGTAGGAACGAGGAGGGTATTATGGGGCACGATTTATATTATCAACGGCACGTTATAATTCAACCGGAACTTAAATATTCACCAGCCAATAAATTCGCGTGATCTATGATGCGTTTCCCAGCGAAACGCTGTTTCATCGTTGAATCGAAAAGCATCTGAAGGTTGAAAAATTGGTCGTCACCGTGAAGATTACGATCAAAAATAATTAATCAATCAATGTTATCTATCGCGAAAGTCTTAAAAAGAGAAGCATTGGTCCCACATTTTCAATTTACCTCCTCATCATTTTCTCCCACGGTACACTAGACGATCACAAAAGGGAATGCGAGGCACATAAAGTGTGGCAAACGAAAAACAGCATCGTCCCAAAGCACAAAGTACAATATTTTCAGATAGCGTCGAGGCGTGTAGAAGCCGGAAATCCGCGGAACCAACGGATCGGCGAGCGGGTCACGATAATACGCCGCGAGTTCTCGCCAATCAGCTTTGTGCGCTCGACGAACGGAGCGCTGCAAACGAGGCGCGAACGGAACCCACGTTGTGTACCCCTTTTCGTGTTTTTTTTTCTCCTCTCTCTCTCTCCTCTCCTCTCCTATTCCCGGCCTTTTATTTGTCCTCCTTCTTTTTGTACTTCAAACGCAATTAGCGCAGTCAACGTTGGCTGTGCGCCGACGGGGGATTATAATGGCAGCGCGTGCACTCGTGCGGCTAATGAGATCCGGAAAAATCAGGCCTTCGGTTTGCACGCGCCCGAGCGACGCTTGTTAAATGACGCTCGTTTGAAGCCTGCTTCCGTGTTTTCGGTCGCGACCGCTTCCCTCTTTTCCGATTACAAGCGCGCCGGCCAACGCTTCAACCCTCTCTCCGCTTCAGCTGTGATTTCTTGTCGCGTATTTTTTATTTTTATTTTTCGTCCCAAACGCGCACGCGCTGCTCCGGATGCAAGGGTCGTTGATGGACCGGGAGGAACCGCGACGATAATTCACCCGCTGACGAAGTAAATTTTAAGTTAAACAGCTCCAATACTTTCGGGTGATCCGTGATTTTATTTCTGAAAGTCTTCGGGGGTGTTTAATTAACGCTCTACCGCCATCAACTCGAGAATTCGTAATTGGACTTTGAAATAGTCGTGGATTTTTTCTTTTAGCGGGTAAGCCAGGAAAGTGGTAATTGGTTTTCTTGCTTCTCCATTTGCAGTCAGTAATGGTAACCTGGTTTCATGTTCACGCGATGTATCGTGCTGTAAATAAAACTGTTGCAATTAGGGTATTCCCAATAGTTTTATTGCACACGTTGCATATACACGCGTTTATCAACAATCGGTTGTAATTGAAACTCATTGGCAAGATCTTATCCGAACGTTTATGTTAAAAAATGAGGTGGGAGTCGTTCGGATGAGAATAACATTTACTTTGAAATTTAATTAACCACGTCGATACAATTCATACTGTTGATTGATTGTATAATGTATCGCTGTAAATTGTGGTCTTTAAATTACCATTGTATTCTATTTTCACCGTACAATTGCATTTGTTTAAACAACACCTGCTCTGTTGTTATCAATTAAATAGAGGAGAACTTGGTGTAATTAAAACCGTCCGTGCTCCAGTGTAACGAAACACCAAACCTCTGATCAAATGCAGTTAATTACGGTTGGTATTTCGTTCATCTGTTTTATTTTGTTACCCGCGAATATCATATGGCAAAAACATAGAAATGAGCTCGGATAGAATTCAAAAACCATTTTCATCATTTTAAAGCATCACTTAATTGCGCGGACGTATTTGCATACAACACGAAGCGATGTGTATTCATCTGTAAACCGAACGAATAGAAAAAAGGATGATCCGCAACGGCGGAAAGTGTCGCGGCGAAAAGTTGTTTGCCGAAGCCGAACGCGTAATCCGTTTTACGGAACGAGATTGCAGAGACTGGTCAAAGGACGAGCGCGGGCGTCAGACAAAAGGACCTTTTGTCCTGCGTTTCTTTCCTCTTTGTCGCGTTCTACTGACTCGTGAATTTCCGCGTGCACCGGCTCGCGCAACATATTAATTGTACTTTCCTGTTACGAGTTCCGTGCGCGAGGCTAATTCGTTTAAAACTCCGCGGCTCGACGCGTCAGTTCGCTTTGTCGTGCGACGGAAACGCGACGAGTATTCGTTTGCTAGCGCGAAAATTCGTAGACCCGAGGGGAGAATAGAAGCGTAGAAAATATTATTCCAAAGATTTATAGTTCCATGGCGCGTTGAAAATTATTTTCGAGTTTCCGACGGAATGGTTGCAATCAAATTTCTTGTCTGAGAATTTCTGAAACGATGGAGGGAAAGAATACACGTGGGTCGAACGATCGAGGGCCGAACGCTGGTGGATAATTGAACGCAGGGTGCAGCAGGAGGTGAGAGGGCGAGGATTCAGGGAGGTTCAGGAACGAGGTTTTACTAACGAACGCCATTTGGTCCTCGGCATGGCCCTCGAGTGTGCACTCGTCGCGCATTCGATTATTTGTTCGGACGTTTTGAGGGAGAAAAAAAACGAGGTGCACGATCGACGTCGCCCGACGGAATCGAGCGTATCCTCCTGCGCTTCCTAGGCGGGAAAAGCCGCGAGGTGTTTTACTGTTGGACGTAGCATAAATTCGTAATACCGATGAGGAAAGATGACCGCGAGGGGGTGGACGATTCATTAGACGGTTCTGGAGGAAAGGTGAGAAGAAGGAGAAGGACGAAAGAATCAGAGGGAATAGAACAAAGGTGTTTCTGAGGAAGGTAGAAAAGAATAGGATAAAAAGGAAGGAAAAGGTCGGTCTCGCGTCGGAGGATGTAAGCGCGTGAACTGCGACGGGGCCAGCGTTAATGGAATAAAAAGGTAAACTGACGAATAAAAATAAATTCGCGGATTCAGAGGTGGGACCGACACGGGGTATAGGTTGGAGTTTGAATGGGGACGCGCGTATGAAAGGGTGGAGGAAGGAAAAAGAAGAACGTAAAATAGAGCGACGGTGCCGAATTGAAGCAGGTGCGCGAACGGCGACAGGAAGATCCGTCGTCGCGTCGAGTTGCTGTTCGCGGCTCTCTCGGCTTTCGTGATTTTTAACGCTGAAGAAAAAAGGAGAGAGAAATAGGGCAGCTGGTGTGCTCGCGGGGTAACAATACTAATAATAACGACGAATTCAATTTTTTTTAATTAGAACGCGAGCGTGGTCGCTATTGCAGGTTTGCGAGAACGCTGTGGCAACGCGCGGCAACCCGACGAATGAACGCTTGTTTGCTAGGCGTCTTCCGTTCTACGAGGCCAGAGAGCTTTTTAATTAAAAGGCACACACACCGTCGCCACGGTAGCAAATTAATTGTGCGCGCGTATTGTTTACTATTTGTTCGTGCTCCCGGTTGAGCAAGAGATTAATAATTTGCCGTAGGCGTGCACGCGTGGACCGACGTATTACGTGGTCGTTTGCTTCGGGTTATCGTTCGTTGCAAAGGAAACCAGAAGAATAACCAACCACCGAGATTCGAACGATTTTATTCGCCGTGCTTTTCGATTGTTGCCAAAGAGCGTACATACGTGGAGTTAGGTCGATGGAAAATATTTATAATCCACCTTCAGCGAACCGTCAATAATTCGCAATTAGAGGCGAAGGCAAGGAAGGTAGAAGAAGGTAGTGGTAGGGTAAAAAGGAGGGAAAAAAAAGCGTGGTGTAGCTCGGGCCCCAGCTACTTTTCGAACAATTGACCTCGTTTAAGGGCGCTCGTCGCGCGACAAAGGGCGGTCGATGCTTAAGAAAGGGCGCGCAAAGCTCTCGCGAAGGGCTGTACAGGTCAGATTGAAGTGGCGGCTGTGCCGTCGCAAAAAAAGGCGTCGCGTAGAGCGACGTTTTATTTTGCCCCTGTCGTTTCTCACCGTGCACTCCTCCCTCTACCCTTCGACGAGACGAAAAGACGCCGGTACGGTGCTGCTTACTCGCCGTTGTCCGTCTCCTTTTCTTCCCGTTGCCAGGTTAAAATCAGTCGGGGTTTTTAATCGCGTTGTACCTGAAAATGGCGACGGGCTGGACGCTAGGGAATAAAGTGGCGACGATCGACTGGATTGCAATTAACTCGACAAACGGGTAGCTTAATCCGCGAAACTCCTCGAGAGTCACGCGCTTCGATTGGTCGAAGAAGATCGCATCGGTGGGTGTGCAAAGCCAAGCCAACCGTATTCCCATCGACGGCTCGAATTAGGACACAGCCTTTCCGCTCGACGAGCGATGATTTATGAAAGATCCAGCTCGATTATCCCGTTGATTAATTTACCACCGGGGACTGATCGATTTCCAATTCATCATAAATGTCCGGCGACGATGGCGGAGGTCTTACCCGAGAGATCTCTCTCGGGACATCACGAGGACGTTGTTGAAAGGCGCCGCCTCTCGAGCGCAAATTGACTTTAATAGTTAATCAGACCGAGGTGTCAGCCTGCCAAATTTTTCGACGATAACGAAGAAGCAGCCGGCAACCGTATTCTGGCCGCGTCGATACCAACCTCGATCGACCTACGACCGGCGATGTATATATCAGCTGGAAAGGCATTCATCATTCCGGGGTCGAGCGCGCGAACCGGAGGGTTGAAATATAACCGGGCGACCGGGACGCGTATTTTTTATTCCTATCGACGTTTAATTAAAAGTTGGCCACAGCGTGAGCGAGAGAGAAATCACGGGGCAACGGGTGAGGAAAATGCTTGATAGGGACGGAAAAAGGTGAGCATCGGTTGCACCTCGCCCATGATTTTCATCCCCGGCCCCCTTTGTCGTTCCTTTTTCCTATTTCCCTTTCGCTTTGTTCTTTATTCTTCCGTTGTGGAGCTACGGACATTGTTCCGAGTAGGAATATTTTTCTGACCGACAACGGACGAGAGGATTCCGCTCGTGCGTGCCACTGATAATGAGACAGGCACCCTCTCTTATCAGTCCCTTCCGCCCAATTAAAAGCGAGCTCTTTCAGAAGCCGCTCGAACGACGGTGCAATGGGCTGGAAAGCGATTTCGGACCATCCTGACGAGGATGTTTCGAACGTCGTTTAATTCGAGGATCTCCTCTTTGGATCCCCTTCTTTTTGTCCCTCTACTCGACGAAGAAAATCGTTATCCGGAATAATCTTGAAGCGAGAATAGACGGGGAAAACGTGTCCCATGGAGAAAGACGAGGTGAAGACAGGGTGAAGAAAAAAATTTGCCGATGAGTTTCTCGCGCGATGCGTTTACGCCGCTGACACACAGCCAGCGAGGTGTGTTATTTCATCCCTTCCAAGCAGACCTTTGAGCAATTTTCGTTACAGTATAGGTTTCCCTCCACAATATTCGATGGCTTCTCTTCCCGCGTTCCCTTACCTCGATTATATCCATCGACCAGGTAGAACGTACTTCTTGTCCGAACAATGCGCTCTATACATCCTTTTCTTTGTTTTCCTTTCTCGACACTTTGCCAGGATGCCCTGAGGAAAATCAAAAAGGAGCTTCCTTTCGTTCTTTCTTACCGGTGGGTGAAATTGGGACGAGTCTTTAAGAAAGATGCACCCGAAGAGACCTATAACCGAGGAACATTCAGTAACTCAATCCTCTCGAAGGCTAAGCCGCATCGAGGGCAAGAAATCTTCTTTGTTACGGGGGTTTCATGGGCCTCCGTAGATTTGGGGGTTCGGAATGATTAACTCCTGGCCACGGGTAAACCGTGATAAAGCGCCGCTACCGCTGATTATAATTCCGAGCAGACGTCGACGAAATTCATGAAAACGAAAGAGCGACAGGGTTTGCGGCGCAGGAAGTCGAGCAATTTCGGCTCTCCAGCTTGGAAACGGTCTCGCGAGGCCTCTCCACCTTCCTCCCTCTCCTCCGCTCACCGTGTTCTTATTCTCCGCGCACTTGATGGAGGGTGACAAAGGAATCGGCCGCCTCCGACAGCCTTTTATGGCGACGGTGTCGTCGGAAGGAGGAAGCGAGCCCACCGATGGGGGACGATGGACCCGAACCCGATGGAAGTTTATTACGTGGATACAAGGGGGTTGCGTTCGGATCTGCTGACTCTGAAGCCAGAGTAGAAAGATGAATAAGGGAGAGGATAGGATTGGGAGTGGGAAGGGCTGACGTTTGATCAAGCAATGGGTGGTGAAGAGACTAAGGGTACGTTTTCACGTGATAGAAAATCGGCGACATTAATAGCATCACCAGTTTTAATAAATTGAACAAAGGTATCCGATCTCTTCTCTTTAAATAATATTTTCTCATTTCACGGACGTTTTAAAATTGTGCAAGAGTCAGGTAAAAACGAACTCTGGGAGATAAAAGAGAAACTCTGAACCTGAACTTCCGGTGTTTTCGATAGACCTCGAACAGCAAGCCACTTAGCAAGCGCGTCTCGTATACGCCAAAAAAGAGAGCAACACGGCTATGGGTCTTTTTTCCCCCCATTCTTCTTCAACCTCTCAGGATTGCTCTTCAACGGCTCTTCCGTTTCCTCTTCACTTTCTTCTTGTGTTCTACTCTGTTTCTTCTTTCACCGCTTCCTCTTCCCTCGTACTCGTTCTACGTTTCTTCTTGCTGACTACACGTTACCTGTTCCCCGCAGTCAAACCACCCTATATCTATATCTCTATGTATAAAGGCACATACATATATACGCATCAGCTTGGCTGGCAGTGCCTTATAGAAAAGGGTAATCCCGCCATCCACTTTTCGTCCCTCCGGGGATTTCGAGAACGCTTTTCCGCCCGGTCGACCACCACCGCCGACGCCACCGGCGCCCCACGCCAACCTGGGTATGAATAAATATTAGAATTTTGCGGATAAGCCCCGTTTTACGAGGCGATACTTGTTTCCTCGACGACGGAGCCGGTAGATCGATCGAACGATCGCTCTTCTTCATCCCCGCGTTACCCCTATCGACGCGTTATTATATTTCAGTTCACTGGTTGGAACCGTAGTCGATAGTTCCATAAACGTCCCTTTCCCTTTAAATGAACGAAATAGTATCAATCTCTGTTGGAATTCTCCGCACGATGTTTTCCCTTCAACTTCCAAAACAGGGGACGCGTGTTTAACCGAGGATTCCCATCCAGAAGCGTGTTTCCGTCGCGTTATCGAAGCAAATTGAGCACGTACGACCAAATTCGTCCACTTTGGAATATTTTACAACCTATCCATCCACCGTCGGGCATCAGTGTCCGCTTCGAAGCACGTCGCATACAGAGTCCCGGTTAAAGAGACAGAATTCGAATGCAAAAGAAGGAAAAAATCGGGGGCGAACGAGAGCAGCAGGTGGAAAAGGGGATGAGGAAGAAGAAGAGAAAAAGTCAGTGGATAACCAACGGTTGGACAGGTACACCGGGTCAGCGGGCAAAAAGCGAATAGGAAAAATGGAGAGAAAGCCAGCACCGACAGGGCTGCACTTGACGTACGGTGCACGAGATAAGCGTGCAGCAGTGACTACAGATACAAAAAGACTGCGCGCGCCTTTGTTCTCGAGGGGTCATGATTTTCGGGGTTCCAGACATCTCCAGCTTATTTTAGAAATCAGTCAAAATCAGCACGAGACTGGTAGCTGTCCGAAGGAATATTCAACCATCGGTAACGATTAGCGAGAAAGAGGACACGGGGAATCGGATTAAATTACATCAGCTAGAAAAACGAGGGAGTCTGAGCCACTTAATCAGCCGAATCTTCTAGTCATCGGGGTCTTTCGCTAAGGGGAGAGACAGAGAGTTCTGAAAGATGAGACCAGTAGGGACAGGTCCTTGGAGACACGGAGAAAGGCGAAAGGAAAAGTTGGTGGCTGAAAGGAGACAACGAAAGGAAAGGTGTTACCGAGGGCGAGAAAAAGGGACTGGGGCTTGCCGGTCGTTCGGGGGGGTGGAGATGCTTGGCATCGCAAAAGGGGATGTCGGAAAGACTAACACGTTCCTCTACACGGAAACCGGCAGCAGAAGTACCCGGTGTACACGCCCAGGGACGTAGGTTGGCCGCCAAGGGTCCCAGATGCGAGCAACGAGAATACATAATTACAATGTCCTCTCGCCTGCTTGGGGAACTTCTCCGGGAGGTTAGCTAACTCCACTCGGTAATCTAGACAATGTTACCCCTGGGAACGGTACCGTGAGCGCAAACGTATCCGTGGAAAAGCCTGAAAGGAGATTGCAAGGTATAATAGCAGAGGTTCCGTTACTCGGTCTGTTTCAAGCTGCTGCTGCGGCTAGCTCGGATTTTACGCTCGCTCCGATTCGATTACAGCCGCGGAGAGGATCGATCGGTTTGCGCCACTAGCTCATAAACTTTATACTCGCCGTTAAGTACGCGCCAATGGGTTCGACGATCGTTACCGAGGCTCATTTTTCGACGTTTCACCCGCACGCAGCCCCTGTTACTAGTGAAACGGAATCCGTGGCAGGACGAATGGACGGAATTAGCTGCAAAACTCGACGGGACGTGTGCGAACCATCGTCGAGAATTATTTACCCGCGCTTTGCGGCTACTTTCGAAAGGATTCTCCATAAAGATAAGGGGCGAAACGTTGCGGTTGATCGCGTTAAAATATGGACGGAAACGGTGTTTTCAGCTGATTCAGGGAAATCGAGGAAAGAGTTACGTCCCAACCATTCGAAGAACGATCGTTCACGGGTTACAAAAGCAAGGGTGCTTGCCAGCTGGAGTCGAAATTGAAGATACTCCACTGTGTCGCACACGTTCCGCTATTTTCGAACCGTTTCGGACGTGAACTCCTTGTCTCTTCTCCTCGGGGATGAGGATTCTACTTGGAGACAAAATTCACTGTGCGACCATTAGCTTCAAATTGCTCGGATGAACGCTAAGGGAGAAACTGGTCTGACCGCAATTGCACCGCCACAGTTTGAGCGAAAGGGTGTGGTTTTATCCGTGGTGCACGGATCGTCTCTTCTCTTTGTGTACACGTGCACCACCGAAATCGTTCCTATTCTTCGCGAGGAAGCCAACGGCCGACAGAGAATAGTTCTTCTCCCCCTCGCATCGAGTATAAACGACTTAGCGAACTCTAACGTACGACTCGTACGACCACCCTCGTGAATAGGGCGCCCCCCCGTGGACCGTGGCATCGAAAGTACCCCCCTCTGAAAAATTGCTGCCTCCTGCGAGTTTCACGAGCATCCCCCCACGGAGGGGAACGAACGACCCTTGCGATTTATTTTATCGGTCCAGTTGCAGTGTATCGTTTCCTGATAACGACCCCGTGCCGCTGGTATCATTCGAGCGTCAGGATTTCGTTGCACGAAACTTTCGGCTATCCTGAATTCCGCTGGAAATCTTATCCGCTCCTTTTTCTCTTCGAAAAGTATCCTCCTTGTTCTGGTTCGTTTCTCGACCACCGAGCAAGGCGGAGAATCTCCGATATACACGAGATACACACCGGTTCGAGATGTAGCGCAGAGAAACGAACTCCGAGAGTTTCCGCAGCGGTAATCACCGGCAAGCGGAGTGCTAGCTTCTGACCGAGGGAATTCGAATTCCCGCCGGGACAATTAACAAGCTCGGTTACGCCCATGGTAATCGTATATTTGCTGTAAGCTCCGTGTAACTGTGCTAACGCCGCAACGCAGTCGCGACCGCGTTGCCCGTTACCAGGACCTTAGAGGAATCCTCTTCCACCTACTCCCGCAACTTCTGCTCGATTCGTGTTTAGCTTGTTCCTCGTACGCGCTGATCGTGTACGTGTATGCGTATAGGCACCTTCTTCCTCGATGCTCGTTCACGCTCTTACCGTCTTATAAACGCTTACGCATAGCTTTCTGACACGAATAATGCGTCATCCAGGTGGTCACGACTTTCCTACGCACACACTAAGCCCCTGCACAGCACGCGCGTTTGTCCTTGTGTCTACATCCTTAAGTCATGTTACGCGTCACTCAAGACCACGCTCCACCCTCCTGCTGACCACCGACCCTCGTACACGCTTCCTGTTCTCGCGTATGTGCACCGGTTACACACGTGAACCTGTGTACGTGTGTGTATGGATACCAGCAGAGAAAGAGCGAATCAGGGCGAGGGAGAAAAAGAGACACACGAGGGACGTGTGGGCATTAAAGCTCGCCATCTGGCTTTCCCATGACCTGGTTCTCGACTTACCGAGTTTTCGTTGTTAAGCCCGGACTAAGCACGCGACAATCGATACCGCAGCGGTCGAGTCCGCTCGGAAAAATCACTGTGCGCGAGACGGGGCTGTTTTTCTGGGACGATCCTACCCAAGCCAGGCAATCAACGACCTGGCTAATACCTTCGTATCGATGGTAATTAACTTTTCCCAGCCAAACACCAGTTAACCGGGAAATTAATTCGGCCAATCCACATTGTGGTGGATCGTGAGTTTTATCGACGCGTTTAAAAAGTTCTTAGGAAATTTTATACGGGTCAGGTTCATTTTCCTGTTTTAAGTATATAATTATTCTTGCAATTGTCTCTATTACTCGATCAAGCTTCTTCTAAGGGTGTACGATTGAGATTCTAGGAAATGATTTTGCTCGAGGTACAAGTATCTCCCTTGTCGTACGAAGAAATCATGGCTGGCATGTGGAAGGTATATCGCTCGGTGACACGAGCTCTCGAGTTTCATACGAGAGGCAAAATTGCACGCGTTTCGTCTGAAAGCTCTGTTCGTGATTCGCATGAGAGGGAAACCGTTTCGCCCACTTATCGCGGTCGGCAAAGAAAGTCACTTTGTAAAATATTCATGCGACCTTGCAAGGGAAAAAAAATTATGCGATCCTATCGGGAGTACGGGCGTGATATGTAAAAAAGATGAAGTCGGACGTGTCGCGTTCGGAGTCGTAAAAAGCACACGTGTGTCCAGATGTTGCCAGCCGATAGCGATCCTTTCCCTAGGAACGTGTCTAAGTTCTTTCGCGAAGAACAGGCATCGTTTCATTGGCTACGGCAGATGATCTGCGGTTTTCTCTTAATCTTTGTCAGCGAGATGCGCAAAAGGGAAAGGATCGATTGAATAACGCGACGTTTGAAACGGTGACTCTGTACATTCCTTTCGATCGTGTCAAATGAGGCTGTAAAGCATTTGTCAGGAGAACTTGTCTGCAAAACGATGCTTCTCGAGGTACAATGTTATTCAGCACGATATTGTACAGAGTTGAAAGTGACCAACAAATACTACATTTTAATAGATTCATTAGCCAGTAACAAGAGATTGCATCTGTACGTGGAATTACACCAGAAAATCGCAACACTTATTTAAAACGAATAGACCAATGTCGCGTAGTGCACTATACGATGCACCTCTCGAATTCAATATCCAAGTCGCGTTATCGGCGAACGAGACAAAGTCCAATTACACATTATCATCCGTATCTAACGGGGAAAGAAAGATCAATGGAGACACAGCAACGATTGCCGTAGCTGGTTCGCTTGTTTGCGCGGCGTGTACGCGGGCAAAGTGAGTTATGGAGTAACGAGCAGGGCTGACGAGCGGTACGATGCACATGCACATGCAGTCGCGCTAGCGCAACCGGCGAGGAATCGTGCTTTCGCCGTGGCGCACACGCTGGTACACGTACGAGAGGGTGGTCCCCCCTGCACGCCGCCGTTGGCGCGCAAGAACTTATCCGTGGAAGCGGGAAACGCAATAGAAGTAATAACATCCCTTATTACGACGTTACACGCGATACGGGATCGCGAGTTCGTGTTTCACGAGCGTACCGCGTCGAGCGTGCACCCGTTCCCTGTACTTAGCTCACCTACCACGGCTACGGCATCGCGTACACGCATGCCTGTAATGCACACAGACTCGCGTTTGCATGTTCGAATAATATACGTGACCGTGTGGTTAGTTATCTATCCAATGAATAAAAGCGAGTGCGTGCGACAACGTCGGTCCTGTATGTATGCGTTCACGTATTTAATCCAGGTACCAGACTCCTTGGAGCCTAGCACATCTTCCTAATGCGTGCTGTTACCTAGACGAACCACGGGCTAATTTGCCCGGACCGTGTCTGCGTGTGCGTGTACGCGATTCCATAACGGGATGAGGCTAATAGTTGACTCGCGGCATACCTTCGCCGACGTCGACGACGCGCACACCATTCTCTATTAGCGGCGTAACGCGTCGTCATCCGGTTCTCACTTAGCTCGTTCCGGCCGTGACAGGTATAGAGGGTGCGATGTACCTCACGCCGCGATCGAGTCGGCAGTTTCTTTTCTCTGGAAGAATAGGCGGAATTAATTGGTACTTCGACTGGGAATAGCTTGGTCATCGTTTTCGTAATTAGATGCGCGTACGGGACGTCCCTCGCGGAATGACTACACGAAAATGCGGAAGGCTATCTCGGGTACTTTGACTGTGATTGCACGGGAATGCATGTCATTCTCTGCTGGTACATGCTGTAGAGAAAATCTAGCGATTAATCGAGACCCACCAAGACGTTTGTTATTTCGTCTTGTAGTTAAGGCTCGGGAGGAAATTTATCCGTATGCTGGAAAATTTTCTTCAAATGGGTGTTATTCGTTTACGCAAACGTAAAAATTACTATCGTTCTTCCCACACGCTTGCAAACAGTAGAAGCATGGGATGTGTGTTTGACGTAGGTTGAAACGTTCCAGGGAACAGGAAGGGAAAGAGTTACGGTCGAGGTGGATGAAACAATTGCCACGTTAGACAAAAGTCACGAAACACCCTGTATGCATATATATTTATAACAGATGAAACGTATATATTTGGGCACGTAGCGAGGCGGCGAGCATACCGTCCGAATTAATACAGTATAAAAGCAAAGCTGCAAATATGTATAAGTACTCAAGAGGAATACGTTTACGCGAAATATTTGCTCGACGCCGGTCCGTGCATACCGACCGCGACGCTGGCAATCGCCGTTGAAGAGGGTTGATGAATTTCTCGTGAATGAAGAGCGAGAAATCGGTAGAGCGAAGGAGAAAGAGAGAAAAGGGGTCGTTCGGTGGTGCGCTCTTCCACACCGGGAGGTCGAGATTTCGCTACCGGGGAAAACGAAGGACCCGCTGATGTGTATATACGTACACAAGCGTGTACCACGAGTAAAGGGTGAGTTTCGAACCCCTTCAAAGGGTTCTCTCGCTCTATCCGATGTTTCTGATAAAATCCACCCCAGCCGCGAGGGCTGGCTCCCAGCGTGGCTTACGCCCTGGAAAATTCTTGCTTGCTTGCACCGGCTTGCTTGGTGCGGCTGAACAACTGTATCGACGCGTGTAATATCACCGGAGGGTACTAATTAGTTGCGCGCCGTGTGCCCGCGCCACCGGAGTTCCAGCAACAAGAGCATCGAGTCAGCGTTCGGGAGTGATGACTTTTCGTTTGTTTTTCCTCCCCGGTTGCCTTTCTTTCCTCCGCTCCAGTTAAGTGGTCTAGACATCTCGTTACTTCTTCGCGAACTCGTTATAATTTTGCTCTCTTTTTCTTTACTCTCCTGTGTTTCTTTTTTCCTCTCCTAGCTAAAAGCAATCGTTTGTAATTATTCTTTTGTTCTAACGCGTCGTACAGCAGACTCTTGATATTTTTCCGGAATACAATTCTCGAGAATCTCGGCATCCACGGATTTTCTTAGGAGAATTTCTCGTTCCATGTACCCACCGCATCCTTGTCCTTCGATCCCTGGAAATTACATAAGGGCCTAGCTGGTGGGATAATAAATCAGTCGTCGGACGGTTATCCCCTTGGCCGTAATATCGCGATATTTAGGAAGCCTGAGCATGACAGTTTTATTGTCCTCCAGGAGAGATCGCAGAAGAATATTCATTCGGCTCGTAAATCAACGGTGAACGTTCCCTTTTAAACGACCACGATGCAGCTCGACGTGAAATACCCTTTAACGTCTTCGCGACAAGTGCAATCAGTCTGGATCAACATACCAAAAAAAGAAGATATTTAAATATCCTTCATTCTTAACCCTTCCTCTGATGTCTAAATGTAAATCATAATGCGAGGGATAGGAGGGTATATCGCGAGCTTTGATTTCGAGGATTTCGGGGATGAGAAGGCGCAAGCCCTGAAATAAGAAGAAAGTAAGCAGAAATCGAAGTAGGAGGAGGAGAAGGGGAGCAGCTAGTGGATAAATCAGTCGGAAAACGCTTCGTTTAGCCGTGATATCGTGGTATCCTCGAGGATCCTGTTGGCGGAAGGGATTCTATTGCGTTCCAACGGCATCGAGCCGAGTAGCGTCAGCAAAGGCGCGCTTCGAATCTCGATCTACTTATTCCGTCGAGGGGTGGAGGACACCCCCGTCTCCTAGGCATACTTCCTCGCGTCGCGTTGAAATTTAAAGGAAAATTTCTTTCCCGTCTCTCTCTCTCTCTGCCTGTTCGAACATCGATAGCGTCGCTCTCCTTCTATCTTATCAGAATTTCCCGTTGCTTTTTATTGCATCGATATCCGACGCAAACAGCTGTAAACTTCCATCAGGTCCGCTCACCTCGTCGATGCATCCTCCTCGTCGTTTCTGGTGCGTTTGAATCCGCGTCGCGTCGCATCGAGCCTCGCCGTTCACAATCCTTCCGATGCGACGCGACGGTATTACTCGCGGAATTATTTCGAGCGCGCTAGATTAGAGATTTATTCGTCGGGGGATGCGATTGGGTGTCGAGTCGAAGCGGTGATCGATGGAAATGGAACGCCTGATCGCTTCCGAATATTCTTCATGGCGAGGGAGAAGCGACTAGGAAATGGGAATTTGGACCCCTCGATGTAAGCCGACGCTGGCATCAGATCGTGGAAAATAATGTTCGTTTTGATATAGAATCGACGGGATTTTTTCCAACCTCGCTGTTGAGATTTCAAACAGATGATGAATGATATAAAAATAACAGGATGCGACTTGAATATAATTACACCTTCATTCTTGCTACCTGAAGGACTATATAATTACTTCTTTTACTCTTGATTTATTCTGTTTGTCTTCCGGGTAAGCTGGATAATCGAGGTCCTCTTGTATAATCAAATGCTTCCTCAACAATTAGATTTTTTAAGAAAGTAATTAGAAGAATGAATGCGAACATGGTAACATGAAATGACGAGGAAATGCGAGAAAACTCAAGGATGAACCGTGTGAAATTTTCTGTATTGAATTCTTTTTATCAAATTCTGATTTTAATGCTAAGAACCGATGGAAAGAATCTCTTAACGTAAACTATTCCCCGGAAGTTTCCAAGAATCTTTTTAAATCAAAATGAAACGACAATGATCGTCGAAGGTGGTAGGTAATTTCGCTAATGAAAGATCGGCTCGCAACACGTCAGCCATTTAAACGCCCCGAGGAAAACCATCAATTACATAAAGCGGCAATAGAGGAACTTCGATATTTTACAAGATTAGCTACTTAAAGCGAGGCTGCATTATTATTTGAATAATTTACGGCTATCCCTGATCCGCTGTAATGACGGGTTTCTTTCTCTGTGACTGGATTCTAAAGTCGGTACAACCTTCCGGAGAAAAAGACGAAAAATGAATTATTTATCCGAGACATCAAGTTCTTTATTCACCAACGGATTACACTGTTGGTAGAAAAGAAGAATAACCGCGTCGCGGTTAAAAACCGGCCGGTTTTTCAGTCCCGTCACAATACGCCAGACGGAATTGTCGTTTTCTTGGAGCCCTGCGATATCAAGAGTCTCCCGCTGACAACGATATATATTAATAAGGTCGCTTCCTCGCCTCGTCAGCGCAACAGGCTCGAGTAAGTCCGCTCGGAAGATTGTTTTCTGGCAAACGCCTAAGGAACAGGCGTCTAATTAATTGGACTAGTCGCGAGAGGGAAGCAACGAAGCGAAACGTCATCGCGTTGATGCGGTCGACGACACCCGCGCTTCGTTATTAGTGTCGATGAACTTTCCAGACGCGGAATTCTTTGATCCTGGCTGTAGTTAAAAATTGAAAGAATCTACCATTTTATGCAATACTGTTACTGGTTCAAGCTCAGTATCAAATATGAAAGTGTCGATATCTATTTGATACCTTTTGAAATTATATATATCTAATCATTTTCGATGATGACATAATTTCATTA
The DNA here is from genome assembly GCF_907164935.1 of Osmia bicornis bicornis. Classification (NCBI taxonomy): domain Eukaryota; kingdom Metazoa; phylum Arthropoda; class Insecta; order Hymenoptera; family Megachilidae; genus Osmia; species Osmia bicornis. Next base: position 7,460,449 of record NC_060228.1, on the reverse strand, counting down.
GATATAGAAGAAGTATTGATATCTTCCAAAAATATCAAATAGATTTTGATTTAGGGGTAATTTGAAGATTGCAAGTAATATTTTAAATAATCTTTAAAGATTTTATTGTTAGAAAATGTGAAGAAAAGTTCTTTAAATATCCGGGATAATCGCTGTTCATAGACTTTTACTTCGTGACTTCTCAACACTATGAATCTAATAAAAAGAAAGTTATACAAAGAAACCGGTAATGGAAAAGTAGAAGCTGAGTGCAGAAGTAAAAGGGGTGGTTAACTATAGTGGATGGTTCAAGTAGACTAGCCAAAAGTAGCAAATAGAAAAGTTTAAAGCTCTTTAGAGTCAGGATTTTACCATCTTCGGTTCCTTAATTCCGTTTCCCTAATTTCTTATAAAATTTCAATTTTTAATTTAATTTCTTATAAAATTTCAATTTTCAATTAAATTTCTTATAATATTTAAATTTTTAATTTAATTTTCAATTAAAATTTCAATTTTCAAAAATTGGTACGTTTAAATGTCCGCGCTGTCGCGTCGCGGAGATTGTCGATTCCGAGATTGCCCGATCTTAGCCGATCGTGGCCGAGCAATGCGCGGGAAAAAGCGTGGACGGCGCACAAGAAGACAAGATGGCGTCGTGGTTGACAGGTACGCGGAGATTGTTTAAGAAAGTTCGTTACCGTAAAGAAAATGAAGACTTCAAATTTTAAAGTCAGTGATTTAAGAAGTTAATCTAAGTCAGCCTCATGGAAGGTAGACATAAAATTAATCTTTCGCGCCGGTTAATTGTGATTACCAGTGAATCTTCTTGTACGTCGTTCGACCACGTGTAAAATACAGAAGTACAGACTACCGGACTATTGACAGACAACAGGCAGTGGATAGTATCCAAAACTGTACACTTAAGGACGTAATAAGACCATCAGCACGTAAGTTAAGAAAATATATATCTGTATAGCATGGAGAACATTTTAAGGTTAAGTTTAATTGCGACGTCAGATAAAGACTGCGTTAACACTTTGACTATGACTCTAAAGCCATTGAAAATTCCATTAAATATTACTTTCGTCTTCACAAATCTTATGTATATTATCTTTAAAATACTTTATTATATTTTTGGTATATTCCTAGCAAACCAATTTTGACATGTTACATACCGTTGGATTCATCTTGTTGAATATATTACTAATTTCTATTATCCATAATTTAAAGTATCTAATTCGAGTATTTCTAATTAAGTAAGTCAAAGAATTCCTAATAATATGAGTGATAGATTCCTATTGAAATTCAAATGTCACACAAGAGTGACATGGCGGTCAGAGTGTTAACACGATTCCGAGGTTTTCTTACAACATTACGAGTGAGGAAATGGTGGAAGTTACCCATGTGCCTCTCTTGTAAAGGTGTATTTAAGATAACCAAGATCGAGTGATCTCAAAATCGAAAATCCTTGCTACAGCGTGGACATTAAATTCAGTCGAAACACCGTTCGATATTTCTCGCAGTAGCTGAGTCACGATTGACCCAGTTCCAGTGGTTCGATGGTTAAGACATCGAAGGGTTAAAATAAAAGCAATCTAAGAGACGGTGTTCAGAATTCGTGAAAGCGGCGAAAAGTAGTTACAAAAGGGTTAACCACGCCGGATAGTCGACGAGTTCTCGAAATTCACAGCGTGCCGTTCGAGGGTGTATAAGCCGGGGCAATATATTAGAATTTCCAGCAGCGATAGAAAGCGGCTGGTCCGAAAGCTTGGCAGGCTCTCCGGAGAGCAAAGCCACGATGGAACGAAAGGTGTGAGATCCCTTAACGACCTTTCTGCGGCGAGAGCGCTTCCCTGGATCTGGAAATCTTTAAATAAAACACTTTTAGCGAGCCGCGGGTTTGGCATCGATGGTCCTTCGGTGTACTTTAAGGGCTGTTCCTTGGGCTTCGAAGAGAAACGAGCTCTATAAAGAACTCTCTTGCCCACTTTCGCGTGAAACAGTTCTCCTCTCTTAAATCCTTGCTTCTTCGATGTAGTTTCTCTCCATGGTCCGTTGAGATCGATCCGAATCTCGAAAGACTTCGTTCTTCGGCTCGGTTGTTTCTTCTTAATTAATTCGGGGACGACCGTGGCACGAATTAGTCGTACCTCGCAGCGATTTGCACCCTCTCGACAAAGTTTTTCCCTTCGAAGATTCGAGCGAGGATTAATGGAAAAGTATGCCGCTCGTTCGAACGTCTGAACGTTAAGGGAGGAATTAAACGTTAGCTCTTGAGTGGCGAGACCGATGGACGTTCCTTGTTATTTCGTGTAATGAAAATACTCGTTTGAAACCGAGTGCTGGGAGAAAATACTTGCTGTATAAATAAAAGCATGGATAGAAAAAACAATTCAATTTTAGCGAAACGAATTTATTTTCAAAACGAAAGAAATTACAAATTAATTAGAAATCTCGTCAAAAATTTGTGATTTTTATTTGCTCGTCGAATCAATCCGCGAAACGTTGACACCTCGTTTCCTCGTTCGTAATCGCAATCACTCTGAAGGGTATCTTGCAGCCGAGGGGTTATCTCTGGCTCCCGGATTCGACGCTCATCGAGCCGGCGTCTAATCCATAAGCAGCGACGCGTAACGAAGTTGGGGCGCGATAATAACCGGCGACGTAGCAATTAAATTCCGTGGAATCGTTTAGTGGCCCATAAATCTAGCTTCCTTCTGGGATAGATAGGAAAGAAGACAAGGAAAACGAAAGCGACGCGTTTCAGAAGCACCGCCTTAAATCCGTTAATGGGTTTACAAACGTGTGAAGTCCACCGAACGACTGGTAAACCGTTGAAACATATTTTCTCCGGCGTCGAATGATTTGTGGCGGCGAAAATAAACGGGAATTGAAAAGCTGCTCCACCAAACTCTTCTTCTTCGCGCTCGTTCGAAGCCTTTGGCGATCATTTGTCTGACGAACAAATCCTAGGTAATCTGAAAACAATTCGAGAATGCCAAAGTATTGATAAATTAATCGAAAGGGTTAAATGTTTTCGAAGGATGCAAACTGAATGATGGAAGGATTTCTTCTTTCATTTTCAAGACGATAAATGTCAGCTGAAAGTTTCTTGCGTTTTAATAGAGAGCTCGGTTGACAGTTGTTACGAGTCAATACGTGTAAGTATATCTATTTTTATGAAGCACCGTAAATCGTGAGAGGTATAAGACGGCGCACGTCGCTATAAATAAGAGTCGTTACCAGAGGGTTCGTCACTCCTGGGCTAGCTTTCTGGGATACCATCATTAGAGTTGGTAGCTGTTGTTCGCCCGTCTTTCGAACAAGAACAAATCGATCACTGACAGGTTATACACACGTCAATTACTAAGGTAGACTTCGTCGACCGGGATAAGAAAGAAAGCGCTACCCTGCGATTGTCTGAAAATAAAAAGAAATAACAGTTGTCGCGTGAAACGAGACTTTATCCCCGTTTTACATCGGTGTTGACTCTATACGATCCGGTCAATTGGCATGGAAAAAGGTAAAGCCTACAATTTCGCAATTCCTCTGTTTTCTTTCGATTCTAAAGTCCATTAAAGAGCCCGGGAATAGGTTGTATCAGTGACCAATATCACGATCATTCTGTAACTAGGAGCAATAACAGTATAGAATCGATATATACGATAGGCAATTGCGTTTTCCACTCCGCCTTGTCGTTTCAAACTTTATTACACCGCCTACCATTAACCCAGTACGCACTCGCGAATTGCCTAGGATCACGATTAAAGCGTCGAACGATTGGAATAAAATTCTGAGTTAGCGATCCGTGATGATCGATAGAGCGAATGAAATAGCATTGGCAACCAGGTGGCGCGAACGAAACACAAGGTAGAAAGATCGTACCTTGGTTGCAATTCTCGCGAATCGTACAAAGTTACTGTGAATTCCTCGAAGAATTCTTGCCAGCTGGAATAGCAACAACGGGACTGATTCTTTCCTTTGCCTAACGCGTATACAATAGGAAATCCATCGGCGTTCCAGGGGAATCGCGGATCGCGCTAGTTATTTTATCGAGGCAAGGAGACGCGGGCGTCGTTGGATGGTTCGTGGTCGCGCGATCCTAAGGGACGAAAGTAGAGGAGGGAAGGCAGGAATGTTGCTGCCGGTGATTTCGATCCGGTCGCGCATTATCATCGGGTCCATGTACGGTATTGCCACCGGCGGGAATAATAGTTAAGGACAATGGAATCTCGTAGCGCGATAGCGCCGGCGACGATCGTTGACAGCTAGCTGATATAACGTATACGTTACTGCCGGTGACGGACAATGGCTGGTAATTAATTACCTACAAAGTACAGAGGGGGTTGCATTGTAGTCTGTATCTGGTATTTATCTTGAAACATCAACAATGCGCGGGACACTGGTGGCATCGGTAGAAGCGGGAAAGGGAAAGAGAGAGCAGACCCCAAAGAGAATCTGTCCGCGTGGCTTCAGAAGAAATTGCATCCTGATATCGCATTCTTTCTCCTCTCTTTATCGCCTCGTCCCACCCTACCTGCTCCATTTTATCGACCGTTCTTGATAAGTGTCGCGTTCGACCACTATTTTAACCGTAACCGCGGCCACGTTTCGCGGACGCGTATCGTTTACGGGAAAATAGGATAGAACCGTGTGGGCGGATGCAACTGGGTGCTTCTTGTTTTACTTTCTTCTTCTATTAGTTCATATTGATTAGTGTTATTTGAAAGGGATTGCAGTACTTGCTACGTCTACCGCAAATAACGTTCACTTGCATCCTCGCATGAATTTTCCTTCTCTCCACACCGTCTGAATCGTCGATGAAATTGCAAGCACCCAATTGCGGGACGGGCAATCGTTGTCCCATCGATAAGAAAAGAGCGGAAACATTATCGTGAAGGTATTCTAGAACGTCCCGGAAGCGTTCGGTAAGAGAAATATCTGTAACCATGGCTGAAGGTCGGAAATTCCTGGCGCATTACCGGCCAATCGTGTATGCTACATGGAAACTCGTCGTCTGTTCGGCTAATGTACGGCAGCTAACGTAATGCAGTCGTGTTTCGTGCAAGGCAAGTGCGGCTAGCACCCTTCGCGCACCCGCTACCTTTTCCGCCTCCTTCGTCCCTTACTGTCTCCTCTCGGCGGTCTTTGTCGCGACCGTTCTACCGTTACCGCAAGCTCGAAACACGAATGGTCAGATTGAAATCAGAGCGTGTACGAGCGACGAAACGCGGCGGATGGCGAGAATGCGCACTTCTCTTGCTGCACCATCGTCGGGAGAACACGTTTATTTGGCTGTTTGGTGGCCGCGCTAACGTGCAGCAATAAGTTTCTGCGGATTTCGGGGACGCGTAACGCTATCTCGAAACGTTTATTGCGCCAGGCTTCTGTTTGCCGCAGCTGCTAACAGAGTCGCAGATGCCCGAAGACTTCCTCGCGAGCGGTTGTTGTTTAATTTTGTAGCAATGAAACGAGCTCGAAGATTACCTGACACCGTGTCGTTTCTCGAAACTAACGATCGGACTGCGAACGTTTATGGAAACGCAAATTTCATTCAGAATTCATGATCACGAATGAAGCAAGATAGAGCATTTTCTAACGAAAGCAGGAGTCGCGTCGAATCGGCAAAGAGGTACGATGCTTATCGACAAGTTTTCAATTCGCTAATCGGTAGGCACGGCGATAAACCACGCGGATGGTGAAATAAATTTCGCAAGCAACGGGTAAAATATAAATAAACCACGCAACGGTGTTCAGAACTGTGTTCCTCCCGTTGGCGCGTTCGTGACTACGCGAGTCAGCTCCTACGGGAACGCTACGAACGCCGAGCAAAGAGGAGAGGAGCGTACGTTACCGGCAGGCCTGTTTTACATGGCCGATTGCATCTCCTTTCCATGCACCACGGCGACACGCGTTCCTTTCCGTTCCCCTGCTCGGCCGCCTCGTACGTGCACGTTCGTGAACACGAGAAGATTTTCTAGCGGCTTCGCTAGCGGTCTTGAAGGGTCGCCGATCGTAGTCCCGATCTCACGCGGCACAATTAGGATGCCCTTAAACGGAGATCCGCGGAAGAGTTGAGCCGCGTTATACCGGTTTCCGGCAGCGTGCAAGGATTGCCAATAGAACCCGCCTCGAACGCGAATCTGTTCGGCGACAGGCCACCGCGATCTGCTTCGATCCTCTTACCGAAAGATACGGGATGCATAATTGTATCTTGACGAGCCATTTCTTATTCTTCGAGGGAGACCAGTTAAATCACCTTAAATGGAATCCTCGTGGATTTCTATTTTCCTAACAGTTCGCCTCTTAAACACAGGTGTCCAACGTTAATTGGTGATAGCGTGATAGAGAGAAGAAATTACTTTCGGCCGAGGAAGCCAAGTATAGCCTAGAGTGACCCTAACGCGTAGGGCTGCTTTTAACGAGTTTAATCGAGTGTCGGAGAGTTCGGCAAAGTATAATTGAATCCATAGAACGGCCGCGGTTTAATTATACCCAGATTAATTAATAAATTACCAACTTTTCCTCGAAGATGCTAAACTTTTAAATGCTCCCGTCGCTACTTACCAGATAACTTGCCAGCCCGCCACAAGTTTCCACGTCGCGTTCGTCAAACGATCAGGAACACAATTACCGGGTCGTTTAATGCGATCATTTCGTACAGCACGAGGACGCGACAATTTCCAAATTGATTCGTCCCTTTCGAGTATTCCCGTCGAAGGCTGTGCTACGTTAAAGGGTATCGACCTCTCTCGTCGCGCGAACGAGTCCCGACGGAGATTCATTAACGCTTCGTCCGTGTGCCGCTTAAGTACTCCAATCGCGAAGCCACTCAGGAACGATTTCACGTACGAGGGGATGAGAGAGAGAGGAAGGACCACTCTTGGCGGGATCGAGTAGTCCAAGTCTGGCTGGAAACTCCACCTCTCGGGACCAGACTATCCCCGAACTATCTCGACGTGGACGAGAGCAGGCAAACTGTGCGGACGAAGAAGCGACATTTGACGGGGACGCGGGTCGAGAGTCCTGGTAATTGTGACACTTGCCTCCCGATGCGAACCGTCTGCGTCTTATTAAGTAGTCTTGCTCGACTGAACGCGAGCCGGCATTGATTTTGGGAGGTTCCAGTTGAAATATTTCATTTTGGACCTCCAGACTCCAATCGATAAATCCAAACTAGAATTTAAATTTCGACTCGGACCATCTTACCTTTCAAGAGGAAACCCATTGGGAATAGAAACGAGCTGCTTGTTAACTCGGACTACAAATCATTTCCTCGCGACATCCTCTCGCTCCCGCCCTCGACGTCTACATCGACGAGAATTCTGTACAAAGAAGCCAGCGACGCCTTATTCCCCATTCGTGTGCCACCATCAACCACCGGCAAGCGTTGACAGGGACGAAGAAAAAAGTAGCTTCCAGTGAAATGTTTTGCTCGTGAATCATAATTCCGCGGTACGTCCTGGCTTGCACCCCGACGCGATACAGGGGGAGTCCGCGTGACAGCTGGGGTGAGATCGGTTTCGAAGCTGCTCGCGTGGAAGCTCCGTCGACTCGATTACCAGCAATCGTTTCTCCGTCGAATAAACGTTTAACTTGGTTAAAGCACGGTGGATCGGGACAAGGAAGAATTGCTTCTTCGACAGTTTTCCGGGGTCGTCGAGCAATTCGAACGTCACCAAATATTTAGATTGGCTCGTTCTTCTTTGAATTAAACGGAGATTCCTGGGATTTTAACGAATTTTTCTTAAGGAAATGAATGCCAATTTGCGTGGCTGAATTATTCTCTCTATCTTGGTTTCGATGTTAGGTTGTGCGCTGATCCGACAGCATCCTTCCTCCGGCTACATGGGCGCACTACCTCCGGGGCGATGCGCGTTCCAAAGGGATCGCCTTGTTCTGGAAATAAGACCCGTTACTTCGCTTTATTCACGGAAAAGGGACTCGTTGACGTGCACGAACAGCTTTCATTCTTCGCCGTGAACCATAAATATATACGTATATACGTGTATGTATATTGCCGACGTCATGAAAACGGTGTAGTATCTCGTAAATTGAGCGTGCATCGTAGAGAGGAACAGGAACTATTATAGATCACGAAGCAGGGAGAGAAAGAGAGAAGGAAAGTAGGATAGAACCATGCTACGTTTCTATATTACATTTGCTTGGTTCTTCATCCCTGCTGCACCCTCCCCCATCACCCTCTTCCTTCTTCCAGCCAGTTCTCCGGCTCTCATTTTACAATCGGTACTCGCTGCAGGCCGATACTGCATTTTATTCCGGGAGGGTAGCCCAAGCCCGAGGGGTGAACAGGCAATTTTATTGGATGTGACACTAACGCCTCTTCCCTCCGTGTGAGCCCTCGATTCTTCGTTTGGTCACCTCTATCCCTCTCCGTTTCTCTCTTTCCGCCCGTCTCTCCTGATTTCCAGTCTGTCCCCCTTTCTCGTTTGCTCTCATTCGGACAGAAAAGGGGCTCCAAATGGCTGCAATATCCTCGTGTATTGACTCCTGGAATTGGGAAGACCTTCTCGTGTCCGGACCTGTCCCGTCTATCGGTAACCAAACGCTACCCTCTTTATTTCGTCGCTCCTCGAGCTCGTGCTTCGTTTTTTTTCTTCTTTCCCCTCCACTTTCTCTCATTCTTCCTTCGCTCTTTTCCACCCTCCTGGCAGCTTTCTTTCGCTCGGCTGCTCACCGATAGCTCGCGCGCCATTAGCTTGCGTTTAGCGCGAGGGATCCAAGGAACTTCCTCGTTCTTCCTGCTCGAGATTTCGCGCGAGCCAACTGTCAATCCGTCGAGGAGAAACGATATTCCTGTTCTCGCAATGGCTTTCCAAGCGGACACGATCGGAACGCGAAAAGAAATTACGATTCTCCCCTTGTTTGCCTTGCTCGAACGGCTTCCTCGTCGAAATAACGTCGTTCCCCTCTTGGATCATGTACCAGCTCGCTGGATGGATGTCGAAATACGCTTCTGGTGTTGCGGTCCGATCGCAAGACTCGAGTGGGAAGTAAGATTCTTAGGGTTTTGTTGATCAAACTGAAAGTACAACACGGTAGATCATTGTCTTTTACGTTTACGAACGTTTCTTCTGACAGTTTTACGATCGACACCTTCGAGAAAAGAGCGGTTTTCCGCGGGAATTTTGCGTGTTTGGACCGACGCCAGCTACCTAGCATCGCGCCTCGACGAGCGGAGGATAAATCAAATTGAAAATGCGTCGACGTCGGTACAGAAATAATTGGATGGATCCCTTCTCGACACGTTGGCCATCATAAATCACAAACTTTTCGCCCGTTCGACGATTTTCACGCGGGCGGAAAAAAATTTCCCTCCACGTGTAAAGTGTACGCGTTGAAGTGATCTGCTCGACGATCGTTGACATTTTCGTCGCTTTCGAACGCGTTGTTCTACTTCGTCATATTTCGCGATCCGGAGGAGATTCAAATTTAGAACGTTAGAATGTTATCCATTATGGATAGACGTTAACGTTAAAAGGCTTTTGATTCACGATGATCCACTTCCTTGTGTATTTCTGTCCAGGCATTGTCCATTATAAATTAGTATATTTAGGAAACCAGGAAATAGTTCTCTTCAAATATCTTATGTCACGTTTCATAATCCTCTATAATGAAACACTTCGTTCGAAACGTTTATTATCAGCTTCACAGTTTTAGCCCGTCTGACGCGATAGTTTTGTTTTTATAGAATTGATCCTGATAAAAATATCCCTCGATAGTTGATAAATTGCTAATAGAAATAAATATTTGACCCAGTGGTCGCAACGAGATTCGATTTCCTTTCCACGAGAATCTATAATAGACATCAGCGAGAAGCTTGAAAGCTCAGGTTGACTGGATCCCCGTGGATAGAGGCTGAATCGGTTAGCCGTGGTCCAATAAGCCGAGGCTCGCAAACTGGCAGGCAGATAAAAACGAGCCGTTCTTCCCACGAATTGGTCGTCGAACGAAATCAGATCGCGACTGCTCAGCCTTGTCACCGTAATGCTTCTCATGCATTGAAACGGGTCTGTTCGAAAGTACTCCCCCGGTCGGAGGTATAATGCGTGCCGGATTCGGTGGATGGCGAGCGACGTTAAGTCGAAGATCGAGACGAGACGAGACGAGATTGTCACGCAGCGTACGGAAGCGTAGGTCCGTGTCCCTTGATCGGTTATCAGGGCAGCGTGATTTACAGGCTTCGTTCTCGCGACCGGTCCCGACCAGCGAGAAAGTCAAAGGAGCACTTAACCGTCATTGGCAAACGATAAATCAAAGGAGGAGCGACGTTCGTTGCCTCCGACGACGCGCGTGCACACGCTCGCGAGACGGAATGGAATTACCGTTCCATGTATCCCGGCCAGGACACACACCGGATGGAACGTACACGGGGACGACACTCGTGGAAGGGGTCCCGGGGAATGTCTTCTTGACTGACTGCGCGGTGCTGTTGGCAAAAATACGAACAAGAACGAGACCTCGGCAGTCATCGTTTAAAGTATTGCCAGCGATTTATCATTGGCCGCATTAATGGCCCCGGAATTCCGTGTATTCCATTTGTATCTGTCCCCCGCCCATTTCGCCCTTTTGCCCGGCAAGGAGGAACTCTAACCTCGGTGCCAAAAGAAACGGACCTCTTCGATCACCGTGCTCGTGGCAAAAGCCTCGAGACGAGACACCGTCGGATAGTCAGCTATACAGGGAGGTTATTAATTCCAGGGAAGCGACAAGGCCGCTCGATGTCGCCTTTACTCCACTCCCTTATTCTCCCGAGATTCTCCTTCGTCGAATTTTGTTTTATATTCATCCGAACGACGGGGAAAGGAATCGTCGTGACGGGTGAATAAATGGTGTTACATCGATTAGTTTCATTTTTGACGTTGATGCACCATCGGACGGGGGTGTATAAAAATAGTATCTTCGATGAAAGTATTTCTTGAATAATTTTCCTTCCAAACAACGGAACGACTTCACGCTGGTTGGAACGCGAGGAAATTTCTTCGGGGTCCTGGCGATGCAACTTTTTCCCCGTGGAAATTGCATCTGGCACCGAACAGGAGCCACTGTCGGATCGAAGCGAACGTAAAGCAGCCTTCGGCCGAATTTTCCCTCGGCCTGGTTCGACGCCGTACACGGACACGAAGGAGAAACGAATGTGCGGGGAATATACAGAACGGGATTCTGATTCTGCTCGAGGTGGAATCGAGCAGCTTCCAGACCATCTGTCCATTTCCTTGGAGAGTGCTCCCGTTCGCCTCGGGGAGTCGGTCCAGTGTGCTGGTTGCTGCTCGGAATCGAAGCCAGGTCAAAGCTGTGCTAGCTCTCTCCGTTCCTTTTTTCATTTCTCTTTTTCTGGCTTCCCATCGCACCGAATCGTCCCGCCACCGTGGAGAAGAAGGATCGAGAGAAAAATTCGACGATCATTTCACCCTCGGACCACTTTGCTCCTCCCTATCCACTTTCCTATTTCTCCTGTTTTCCCACCAAAACCGGGTATACCCTTTTGTTTCCTTTCTTTCTCTTTTTACTTCGACTGGTTTGTATCTTCGGGTAGCGTTGTTTCTGCACCGTGATTTCGGTCGAGCCATTGTGTCATCCCGCGCAATCTCATCAGCGCTGTTGTTCCCAGCGAGTTGGAGCGTTAGCAGCGGAACGAATCGCATCGCGAAACGCTCAGGAACGCTCGGTTGGGCCGGGCCGTGAAACGAGAACCGAGCGTAATCGGCGTGTTCGAGACGAGATTATCGTAAGCTTTCGCCTCGATTCTGATCGGCCAGGGCCCCCTGTCTCTCATCTATGCTCATTTCACGCGATGAAAGCACCATTCACCTGAAGGCAATCCATCCGGGCTTGATCGGGCTTCAAAGAGAACCGTGCCCGCTCGAAATCGAACAAATTTAAGCGGTCAGACCGGCGCGATTCGAATAGGGAATCGAAATTGAGTCCTCTGAAAGAAAATTAACGATTCAGAGTCGCGCTCGTTAAACGGGACACGGATGTTCTGTACGTTTAAAAGTTCTTTTCCGAACACGATCCGTTCGATTCTTTAACTAATTCATCATAGTCAAGCGAATAGAGGAAAGTAGAGGAAATCTCTGTCTACTAAATAATGAACATTTTTACGACGTTAAAACTCAGGTGTTTCTGATGATCAAAGAAGGAATGAGGAAGCTACAAGGGAACACCGGATAGTCGCTATCGGCGAGAGAACCGAATAATTGCAAGGCACCGCAACGCATTTACGCAACGGTGTATCCCGATCTTTTAACGGTTAATCCGAATGGCCAATACACGAAACGACTTTTCGACCAATCGGATGCTTGGTCATTCTCGTTCCTGACCATCCCTCGTCTCCCTCGGTGCACGCTTAATCCCGCGACGTTCCAGCCGTCGCTGCTTTACGGCCAAATAAAGTAGAAAGCCGCAAAAGAATGGCGTTGGTCGGCTCTTTTACGGTATACCCAAGTTTCTGATTCAATCCTCGGTTATGCGATGCACTTACCCCTTTTCTCTCTCGACGTCTTATTCAAGTCGGAAGACATCGGATAGACAGCAATCTCTTTTTGCTACTAAATTTTCGATGCTACCGCGGGGTGGTATCTTGTTCATGAAATCCAAAGAGTTAATTATGAAATGCGTCGACAACTGAGGTTAAGACGTAGCAGGTACTCGCCAGCCACCGTTTCATCTTTGTTCCTAAATTGAAACACGTTTCGCCTTATCACGATCCCATTCGTTTCCCGCGTACGCTCGCGACCCGTAAAATTCTCTTCCGTACCAAGTGGCACGCGTTTAAGCTGGCCGTTCGAGAGAAGAAACGAGCGGTAAAAATGGAGCAGCAGGTTTGAAAACGAATAACCAGACGTCGTAGTAGCGAGGAATAAAGGCAGGCGCGAGTGGACGTTCGCTCGACTGAAAAGTCTTTTAAAAAATGACCCTTCTGGCCCGGGACCACCTAGGTGGCACGAGGAACGTACAAGAGATCGAGACTGGACGTTTCGCCCTCGTAATCGTAGCGACTCGATCGAAGGGAACGACCTGTTCGTCGGCAAGAAGTCGACAGGAGGCTGGGATTAATTAAAGAAATTCCCCTGCTTTGTCGACCCGTGCTTTCACCGATCGAAACTGTTTTCCACAACTCTACTCGTTGGTCGAGTAGAACAATCGCGATTTTCAAAGACAAATCGATGGTATTTGCATTTTTTAGATGACATAATTTGAAAGAAAAATCAAAGTATATATTTTATATATTTTTATTTCAAAAGTTGTAAGGGAATAATAAACTTTGACATCGTGTCGAACGGAAATTCTGTTTCGCTATTTCCCGGTCGCACGCGGTTAGTTGCCGGAAAGCGGAGGAGGAAGCGCCGCGCGACGCGGCCAATTATGTAAATTCACGATTACATAATTAAACAGTTACCGTCGCGACGGAGGGCTCAGAATTCTGTTTCTACCAATATCTTCCCCGCAGCCGAACCCCTTGTTCTCTCCCGCTCGATATTGTTCCTTCGGTATTCACCCCAAATGCTCTTTCTCTGCATTACATAAAATAGTAATAAGATCACGTCGCATTTTTACAATCAATTATTTATATGAACTTGAAACACCTTAACGATATGTGAATTTCGTGTCGCGAAAACGAGCTGCAAGTGTTGGCTCGTTCCATGGAAATTGACAAAATGACTATGCGAATTAGCATGCGTGAAACAATCCCGCCCGGCTCTGGTCCGTTCGTTATTTTTCTCTCGTCGAGACGGCGAGCGAGTACGCCGCAAAGTAAACGAAATTACGGACAATTTATAATTGCTGTTGCTGGTGGAAATGGCGAGGGAAAGTAGCGGGGGAAAAAGGGGTAGGGAGTCAGCCAGTGGCCGCCAGTTGTTTCCCAACGAGAACGAAATTACAAGTGTTACCCTCGCGGCGTGAACTCGACGGCCATCGAAATTATTCCTCGCTCGCACCCCTCGTCTCGTCCTTTTCATTAATTCTCATTGTTCCCTGATCCCCTCTATCGCCTCCCGCGCGATTCCACTAATTATTAAAAAAAAAGGAGAGGAAAAGAAGCGGCGAGAGTTGTTAAAATCGCGCCATAGAAAGGGTAACGGAATCGTTGCGTATTTCGAATACTTATTAGCCGTTGGATGGGAGTCAGTTTAGCGATAATAGCTGGACGATAAGAAGGATGAAGCGATAATCGTGGAAGTACTTCTGCTTGGAATCCGTTAACTCGAATCACCATTCGCGAGGCAAAGATTTGCAAGTTTCGCGAAGCAATAACTGCAGGCTAGAACACGAGGATCACCGGCCGTTTCTCGTGATCGGCCTGGAAATGGCCGACGGTCGGGCCGAAGGGGAGTTTAGAGAGAGCTCGGATCCCGTCAGATATTCGAGCAATAACGCGCCACCGCTATCGTATTCCAGCAGGATTCCAAAGAAATCGAGCTGGAATCTTTATCGATGGCCCGGAGTCGTGCTCTTCGGCTCCGTGTGTACCGCTTGGGTCCGGTCCTCTTCTGCCGTTCGTTTGAAAAGCAATACAAACGCCTCGGGCTGGCCAGGAGGACGCTGCACTCCTCCTTCTTTCGTTTGTTCGAACGGACCGTGGCGAAGGGGGGCCACGCGAAAAGGGAAAATCAAAAGGAACAGATGGAAGAAGAAGCAAGTGGATTGTGCTGCGACTGGCTCATAAAGTGGTGCAATTTCCGCCGGCTATTGCGACCCAGAGGATACGGACTCTCGTCGAGTCAACTCGGTCGACGCGTGTATTTTAAATCGTGACTCCTTGTCTCCTGGAACCGTTTCGACGCGTCGAACCGGAGGTCAATTTCGACACGGTTCTCTGTCGCGTACTCTGCAAGGCTAGACAGTCCTTCCTGTAAAGCAATTTTCTTCCGAAACCGTCCAGAAGACGGACTGAAAATGTTTGGAGACGTGGCGGCAAGAGCGGCGTGATGAATGAACAGGCTTCCTTTTGGTCACGTACTCTCGAGAGGCTACTCATCTTTGGATGTTTTTTGCCTTCCAAGACACTGCAGCCTTGGAATATAAAGCGAAGCTTTCAAGCCTGCTTTTCGTTAGAAGTTGCCTGGAATTTTGATCCTGGATGGTCAACGACAACCATCCTATTAACCTAATTGCATTTACATTTCTGCCTCGTGCAGCTGTTCGAACTTTTGCCTTCTTCTGAAAAAACAATAACTCCCTTCGAATCTTCGCCCTACGAGTTCCTCTGGACTGAGTGGACATAATGGACGGTAGCACCCCTTGTCCAGTCGCCATTTTCCTGCCCACCAATATCCCGGAGAGTAGGCAGAGGGTCTCCCTTTCACGGCCAGCCTTCTCCTTGTGCCGTTCGAAACGAGCCCAGGACTTAATGTCGTAATTAAAATGCACATGGTAAGCTGCCGCCACGCCGTTGTCCCGCGGCAACGACTAAACGAGACGCATCGAGCAAGCGAACAGGAGAGAAGAGAGGACGTGCGTGTTGGGTTCGAGGCAGAGCCAGAGGCGAGTAGACCCTCTTCGACCACCTAATGCTCCCTCCGTCGTGGCCACCCCTCGAGAAATATTATAATGCCCGGGATATTTGTCGTCCTCGACGAACCACGAGGCTCGCGAATGAAAGGGGGGATCAAACGGTCGCGCGAGACCGTTTTCGTACGAAACTTTCGAGGGGATCGCGAATTGAAACAGGGTAGATGGAAGGAACGTTCCTCTTACTGCGATAATTGCACGCATGGAGTGTAATTTTCGTCAAGGAATTTCAATTTGTTTAGCAGAAGATAGTTGTATTCATAGTGTATATGAATAGGTTTCATAAATTAGATTTTCATTTCTTCTGGAACAGGCCAAGTATATTCCAGCTCACAAACATCCTTTTACATTTTCCAAGGTAGAATAAAATGAGGACTTTAAGCAATTTATTTTTACCCATGAGATTTCCTAGTTGACTGGGAAACGTCGCGCGACAGTTTCCAGGTTAAACAATGCAGATTTCACGCGACCTATTTTCTCCAAACACAATAACACCTACGTAAGTCAAGATGGCAGTTTCAACTCCGTCTGTGCAAGGCTTAACAGTTTCGTGTTGTCGCAGAGAAGCACAAGTCCGAGGACTTGTGTCGCGTCACGTCGAAACGCAAGCTTACGTTTCTTGGCCGGGAACTATTAACGTGACGAGTCGGGCGCGTTTTTAATTTCGCGAAAATTCGTCGCTCGTCCGGCCACGATTCTCTGAAACGCCTCGGCTTTTCTGCACCGGCGAATTTCTTACAAAAAAAAAATGCTGCACCAACCTGAATTTTCCTGACGTCGAATTTCTTGCCCGAGGTTCGTTCGCGTGACACACTTTTCCTCCTCGCTTTGACGCGACTCGCGCTTCTGTAGATCGCCGTGCGGATACCAACACTCTCTTCCTCTCTTCAGCTTCGAACTTATTACGCGCACGAAACGCGAGGGTACAAAGGAAAATCGCGTTCCGAACGCGACTTTTGTCCTTGCTCGGTAATCTGTACATCACCGGATTAACGACGTTTTATACCGCGAGACCGTCAAACGAAACCACCAAGTGTTCCTCTGAATAGAGGAGGAAAATTGAATTTCCATTCTACCTTTAGCTCGCGATTTTCCGACTGCGTTACGAAATAGGATTTGCTATCGCTTTTCGAACGATTTTTTGATTCTGTGCTATAACAGCGTTGATCTATGCTTTAACGTTTAGGTAATTAATCATTGAGACTCGAATGACCATCGCCTACAAAATGTCATATCGTCAAAAAAGCTTATATTTTGTCATCATTTCGATGGTTCGAACGAAATCGCGTTAGCTCAGCCTGATGGAACATTCAACAACCCCCGGTGTTTCCCGTGCGTTGCAACGCGTACCGGCTGGCTAGCTGGTGAAAATTGATACTCAATTTAAACTCCTTATATAACAGGATGCACGTACTCGTAGCCAGACTACCCGGTAGGTACAAGTCACGTACGGATAGGAAGGTGAAAGGAGACCATGATAGACGAACAGGAAGAGGCCGAACAAAGACTGAGAGGGTACCGGACAGGTCAGATAGAGAAGAGGGACTACGTGTGGATGTTGACTCGGGAGGGAGAATGAAAACGCAATCGATCTCTCATCTATTGTATTACCCGATCACGTTTTACGCGCGCTCATCTCCATCGATCTTTTGTCTCTGTCCACCCTTTCTTTCTGTTCTACGTGGATAAGGATAGGTAGAGGGAGAGGAATAGGGATGACAAGAAGGGACGCACTTCGTGAGACAGCGTGGCGGTTCTAATGGTCTTTCGCTACGTGACTGGAAATCTTGTCCAATTTACGATTACATATTACGTGACAACAACGGCTACAAATCCGACCGCGCTGACTTCGACGAGTGATCGAGGGAATAAGGATGATTATAACGTCGCCGTTCATGACTGTAACACGATCAAGATCATCGAGCACAGTGAGCCTAAGTCTAAAATTTCGAAAGACCTTGGAAGATTGTTAAAGAAAATATTTTCTCCTTCGTCACGGGGAGGCGACGAGTGAGCATGTTTTCCAACCACCCTGCAATCGTCACCTCGTAGCTTTCGAATGCTCGTCGAAATCTCGCTCGATGCAAGAAGCAGAACAGATTCTAGCAGTCGTGCTGGATGCTTAGAATGGACTTCTGTTACGTGACTGGAAATCCTGGCCGGTTTACGATTACCCGTTACGCGGCCAGGACCACGGCGTGAAATGCACGTCCGCGGCTCGATTCGTGGCCGACCAAGACGAGCATCGCGACAGGAAACTCGTTGTGTCGCGAGACGAAAGGCTCCGGGACGAAGACGAACGCAGATGGAACTCCGAACAACGATTTCGATGCCGGAAGTTGCTTCGCGTAGCCTTTCGCGTGCACGAGCGAGCGCATCGCGTTGACTTTGAATGGCTGAATTTCAACTGAATTGTGGGAACACCGTGAGAAGCATTAAGCGACTGCCAGCATGTATTTATCCTGCCCACGACGACAGTTCCACGGAATTTGATAGTTGGACGGTTTTTGCTACGTTCCTCTGGGAATTCGCTTCATCTCCCACATCGACCGCGTTTAGTCCCTTTATCGTGCCGTTCCGCGCTTGCATCTTGCGAACCCGACGAGATGGCGAATCCGCGACTCGTTGCCCGTGAAATTGAATAAGCTACTCGGAAACGATGGTTCCTTCCCTGATACTTTTTGTTCCTTCTCGTTCGACACGAATATCTGTGGTTACTCGGACAATTTCAAACGAATACATTCGGCGATGCGGGTTGATCTTTGAAGAAATTATTATCGATACGCGTGTAAAGTGGCCAGCGCTATTTCTTTATTTTTCTTTTATCAACGATGTTTCGTGAATTATTTTTCTGATTCAACGCGGTTGATCAAATCCGGAAGCGAGGGATATCGTCCAGGCATGTAATTGACGATGTTACGCGTGAAGTGCAATAAAATTCGATAGGCTATGAAAAGGGGAGCAAATAAAAAGTCACACACTTTGACGAGGACGTCGAGTTACAGCAATTGTTCGGATATTTCGCAATTGTGCGCTTGATTTCGATACTGGCCTATAAATTTGCCGGTACAATCCAGTTCCATCTCTCTTCCGCTCTGCTTTTCTATCCTTTTTTCGTCGAAATTTCACAATCTGCCGGCGGCTGATGCCGTGCGCGCAATAATTTTTGAGCGAATCAGTCAAAAGGATCGACGCGCGAATCGCTTCTTCTGCAACCTGCGAATTGCAGGTCGATTTTTCTGCCACCCTCTCTGTCTCGCTTTTACCCGTGTACCAGCGAGGATACACTGCCGATCTGTACGGAAATTTCATCTATTTTAATGCGATCAGACTTGTATCGCGCTAGCGAATTGCGTGGATATTCTTCACGCGTCTAATACGAAGTTTATTGAGTTTCTGCTCGAGACACGAAGCTCGAGTACGAATCTATTTTTCTATTTCCTCCTGTCGCTGCTAAATCCTGGGGAAATTTCATTCGAGCTTCGTTGAAAAAACTCGTGGTTTCCTCGACTTGCTGAGTGAGTTAATCTCGGCTACATTTTTTATTCGTTAGCTGTATTCTCTATCTCTGATTAACCCAATTTATGGGGGATGAAGTTTTACGATCTTTTTTTTTATATATTTTTACATATTATAGTAAATTAACATCTTAAGAAATGGTTTATAGGCCCGAAGATCTTGCACCCTTCTGGTTAGTCAATCGAAGATGCAAATATTGCAGCATCCCCCACGATCACTATTGAAACCTAACGCGTCAACACGATTCCGGTTCATGACACTTTCGCACAAAGGGGAGAAAATATTTTCCTCTTCAGTCGAACAATCCGTGCCTTTCACAGGGGTTAGCGCGAATTACCCCAGGTGTCCGACCTTTCACCCGTACGCTGGCGGCTGTAACACGCGATCGCACGCAGCTATTAGACTCGTAGCAGTTTGTCGTCACGAGGAAACGTCCCCGGAAGGGGCTAATGCCTGAAAACGCGTTGGCAGATCTCGCAGCGGGAAGTTAAGCTGTCCCGAAGAGTAGCATGCGGTGGTTGTTGCGCGAGGCTGACTCGAAAAGTTAGGGTCTGTGCCGATACAAAAGGCTAGCGTTCGGATTAAAAGGAGGGTAGAAGAACGCTACCAGTCCCATAGGATCGAGGGAATCTACCTGCGCGTGTAGGCCCGGTGCATAGTGGAAAAATGCATTTTCTAACGGTTGGGAAATTTATGGATGTCGGACAATGCGACGACCGATGCGCTCGTTTCACGACAAAGCTTCGTGTTCCGCTCTTCTTCGCTTTCAATCCACCGCCGCGCCCCCTTACCGGCCTGTTTTCCCTCGTTTATTTTTCCACGCCACCCGTCGTTTCAATAATTTCTGCTCTCATACGGAGAACTACCCAAGTGTTACACTCACTTATTAATGAAACGTTGCCAGCCTGTAGAGCTCGTCACTATTACATAATAATAACTATTACATAAAAATTATCATAAAAAAAAAAATTTTGGGAACCCAGGATTTGAACCGTGGATTAATAAGTGAGTGTAACACTTAGGTAGTTCCACTTGTCAGTGTTTGCGTAAACGTGCCGCACAATGCACCGACCCGGACGTCTCAATTTTCGATCGACCTTTCGTTCAACGGGTCTCTGACCTAGTGACGCAATTATCGATAAATATTGATAGCATCGATACGATATTTTACGTATCTTTTCCTCGCGTACTGTTTCAGCTACCGTCCATCGACCAATAATCAAAATGATTCTCCTTTTTCCATCGTCCAGAGAGTATTTTCTCGCTTATTTGTGTCCGGTTAATAATCGATCGCCAGCAGAGAGGAGAAGTTAATCTGTTTTTAATTGTACCTTGTGGCAGCTGCGAGTTCCTATCGCTGATAAACGGTGGCTGATAACGAGAGCACTTCGTGCACGACTCCAATTCATCCGAAACGATTACTGTCACCAGGATCACTGGAATTTTGTTCGATAAGCGGCTACTTCCGAGTTCACGTGCTTCGGGTCTTGATTGCCCGATACATCCTGACTTTTTAATGCCAACTGTCCGTACAATGGCTCCGAATATCGGCCGGCTATTAATTGTTAAACGAGAACGAGAATAACTCTTGGAAATTGGATAGAAAAGTGAGTACGCCGAGCAGATTTTAAACACCGATACGGGAAACAGTTACGAAATCGCTGAACCGTTTCGCGATTCAATTAATTACTCCGTGATTAATAGCCACTCGCTTTACGATGAAGGTCTGATCGATTTCCAAGACCGTGGTATTTTGAAACCCCTAGAAAATAATTGATACCATGCATATTTAAATTGAATACAAATTCCCTGGTCAAAATCTTGCATCTCTCCATCGATGCTGACCGTCTATAGTTGAAACGTCCAAGTTCGCGAAAGCTTGTGGGTTCGTCCGATTTCGGTTGCCAAGTAACAATTAGAGTTTCGCAGTTGGCGGGCGCAGTTATTGTACTTAACGAGACGCCGTTACAACAGGGGGCCGCGAAACGATATCGTCGGCCCTTTCTTGCAGAAACACAGAACACCGAGATCTGGCGCGAACCGCGACGAAAGGGGCGGAGGGTCGGTCGTAAAGTTTCTCGTCGAAGAGCACCCTCGAGTAAATGGAACAAACACACCGCGCACTCGTCCGCGGTTGGTTAGGGATTATGACTCGGATCCAGCTGAGTAAATAGCGGTCATTATATTATCCGAGACCGAACACGGCTCTCCTGTATACGTGTGTACGTGTTGCGGCCGCGTGCACAGAGATACACCGATGGAATTAACACCGTCCAAGATACTCGACGAGAGTAATAAGAGTGGCATTTACTCGCGAAGTCGAATGCACATACGCGGGTGACACACTGCACTCGACGTTTTATCGATGAGATTATTTGGAACGAGGATCCAACTGGGAATAATTTGCATCCGATCGTGTATATCTGCTCGAATCTGACCTTTCTTTTTGGTACCGGAGAACGTACGGATTCTCGGTTGATCGGTTCACGAAATTGGAAGCTGGATCCTTCGTTTATAGAACGATCGATCGAGTTATTCGAATTAGCTTTCGGTTTGCTCGCTATTTATCAACTCTCAGAATGGAATTGAATTTCGATGCACCGTTTGCCGGCTGATTGATCCGACTTGATTGAGCTACCTGAATTCTTGAGGTATACCTACTTCTCGGTACAGGTATAGGATATGGGGCATGCAAATAGGAGTAGGTTGTCAGGGAGTGTTCAGACACATCTGCAGTTTTAATCAAAGTTGTACCAGTGACTACAGATACAAAAAGACTGGTCATGCCTTTGTTTTCGACAATAAAGTTGTCAATTATTGTGCATCCCTTTGTAGGGAATACAAGAATGCAAGGGATGCACTGTAACATTGTCGAAAACTCTGCAAACCGCTATTTGTCCTTTAAACAAAAAATCGCGACTTTATTGCTGGTAACAATGTTGCAAAACGAAACATTTCGTGGCCGTGGCATACGTGACATTGTTGCAAAACGAGAAGTCGATATTCCGCCGCCCCCGCGCGCGTCATCACCCAAATATCTCGTTTTCAACAATGTTGCGAACCACGAGTCTCGTTTTCTCGATTTTCTACGTTGTTAGGCGCTCGGCGCTCTCGGATTTTCTCGTTTGCAACAAAGTTACCAACCGCGAATCGCGTAAGGTAATTGACTTGTGAGAGAAAGAGGGTGAACAACGGAGAGGAAGAGTTAGAGAGATCGGGAGGATGGAAATGGACGAAAGAGTTACTCGCGAAGGCAATTTGTACCAAGCGAAACTCCCTTGACGTATTAACACGTTCACTGTCACGGGAATCACCGGTGTTATGAATGTAATTTAGTCAAATGATTGGAAAAAGAAGATGGAAGAAATTTCGTACACTGCTGAAATTGCAGTAGTAATTTGAAACGGTAAATCAAGGCGTTAGATTAATTCTAGTCAAAGACGAAAATCTTTCAATAACCCCCCTGTCATTAGTTTCCTCGTGTCTTCCACTCGAGCGACGAGTTAACTCGTCTCCTCCGGTTAACAAGTTAACGAGCAGCGGAGATCGGGCTATGCTGAAACGGAAGATGGTACCGAGATTGTATCGCGATCGAATGCCTGCCAATTAGAAGATCGCGAGAATCGTAACGGGATTAAAAAGCGGAGAGCGGCTGGCGAAAGACCGATTGAATTGCAACCGACGTAGGAAGAGGCTGATAACGCTTAATGAATAAGTTATTCATATTCCAGGCGCGACGAGAGGGGGAGGTCAGGGAACGAGGTTGATGCGCATGGAGGGACGGAGAGGCGGCATAAAATTATAATAAATTTCCCACTTTGTGCAAAATTTAATCTCGTCCGATCGCTGGTTGCATTATCGTTTTATGAATAGAGCCGGCCGGGCGTTGTATTTAGAAGGGCGCGGCGAGCGTTTGGGATACGCGGGTAACTATGAATAATCAGCGGTTTTAATCAACGGGATTACCGGCCTGCTTTTTTCCCCGGCTTTAATAAAAAGTTTCTCAATTTCGCATCGTTAAAACATTTCTAATGGAACGTGAGATCCTGAACAGAGAGAGCGAGAGAATTCGAGGTATGCGAGTAGGCAATGATTGTACTATTTACGTGTGCACGATTTATAAACGATACGAGAGAACAGGAAACGAAACGTAGGCTGATTGTGCGAAAAGTAAATCGTTAGTGTCATTGATTGTCAATCGCGAGGACAGATAGAGAATCGACTAAATTGCTGAATTCCAAGTGAGCAATAATCACCGTGAAGCAACGCGAGGATTGCTTCGTTACCGACGTCGTTAAGCGACGATCGAGATGGAAAAACGTAGTTAGAAATTGGAGCGACGATTAATTTCGACAACCTTTCGAGAACCTGCCGCTCATTTTCGTCAACGTCACCTGTGTCGTTTCTTGCGGCCACCATTAGTTCACGAGCCGCAAGATCCTCCTCGACGCGGAGGACACTTGTAATGGGTCACGGTGGACCATCGAAATCGCGTTAGTTCATCGACAAGTCCGGGACAAATGAAATTAATCAACGAGGCTGTCTGTTACGGTTAACCGTGTTCGACGTTTCATAGGGAGGTTTCTTGCTTCGTTTCACGATGCAAAGATCTTCGATCCTTATTTCTGTTTCCGGAATTCCGATGATTCGTCGTTAATTATTACTGGCAAGGAATTTAATTGAAACACGGACTGCCTAATCATTTCAAGTATCCGCAAATTAGCGAGAATTGCACAGCTGAAAGCGACGAGAAGATTTAAGAAATCCTCGCTGAGAGGTGACACAATCAGCGAGGAAATCGTAACGGAATCGCATGGAATGCCGCGAGGAACGCGACGTTACGCCACGGCGCGCCGTTTCTTGACCTTACCCACGGGTCGTTGCAGCGACAGACGGCCGTGATTACGGAAATGAACTTTTTATCGCGACGCATCTCCACGCGGACACGGCGACGTGCGTATTTTCCAAGGAGAGAGGAGATCGCATTGGACGCGTCACCTTTCTTGTCGAGACCGTTCCGTTCTCGTCTGCGTGGCTAACAAAGCGAGTATCCATATGCAACGACGAGCAACAGTGCAGCCAGTGTTGGAACGAGCCTGTGAAAGGAACTAAAGGACACCGATGAACGTTGAATTTATAACAGGAGGTGGAGTACACCTTCGAGCGGTTTGACAGCGGGGCGGGTAAAAGGATAACGTGACGTGCAAGCGCTTTAATCGAGCTAGCGGTTAAGAATTCGCGTTTCGAAGAAACTGCTGATCCCCAGGGTACAAAGGGTGTGCCATGCAACTGGACTGACTTGTATCTTTGAAATAGTGGAAGATGCATGGCCTGCTACGAAACTTGTTAATCAGAAAATAGATTCATTTCTGAAGGTGAAATTTAGCATAACAATGATGCAAATTTGGAACATCTTCTTTGGGTATCGATTGAATAGGATTCAGCTTCTTGAAGTACACAAGTTCTCTCTGAAAAATCAGGAATTAGTATTGAAACCACGTCGCGTTAAAATCGTCGACTCGACGAAAGCGAAGAGTAGGGGGATGCAGGCAAATAGGTAATGCAAACGAAAGGGTATACAAGACATATTAGCAGATTCTCTTCGGCCGTCAAATCTCAGCGTGTGTACAATGGCTCGTGACTGTGCGGTCGCTGCTTCGTGGCTGAGAACACAGCCTCCTCTGTCTTCGTTCAGCCCTGTTCCTTTTTTTTTCCTCCCTCTTTCTGAAGGCAGCAAGAGAGCGGCCCTTTGGCTCCGCTGGCTCGAGACTTGGTCGTCGAGAAACAAGAGCAGCCGCTCTCGAGAACAGCGATAGAAAGGGGTGAAAGATAAAAGAGGATCCTTTCGTGGTGCCGCGTTCCGCAAAACGCGCTCGCGCGACCTAACACCCCCGCGTCTACGTTCTTCTTCTTTTCCGAAGGGGTTGACGAGGCTTTGACGATCGGCCAGCGACAACGCCCCCTTTGACAATGCAGACCGCCCCTCTTCTCTTCTCTCTCGCTTTCTCTGTGTATGTTGTGTTTAGCTGGCACCGCTGCCTTTTGTCGGTTTTTAGACGCGATGCTTACATAATTTTCTGCCACATGGCGTGGCCAGAAGAGGGATCGGACGTGTGCGGTACTGATCAGGGGATAAATGAAGCGTTACAGCCGCGCCACATTGGAGAGGGTTATAAAAGAGTTATAAACGGACGTGGGGTAGGTCGACGAACCTCTTTCTCTTCTTGTATATTTATATTTTCCAGTACACTTTGGAAATCGCGTTTGAAAAGATAAACCAGCCTGTTGAACCGATAGTGTGTTCAGGAAGGAAGTTTGATTCTATTATCACCGAGATAAAAATATTACTTGGAAGAATTTATCTAAGGAGCGGAATTTCTCGTGAAAGATGTTGTCGACCTGGACGTAAACGAAACGTCGGCTAAGATCGCTAAAGATTCCATGGAGAAGGATAGGTCGTCGAACCCGGGGAAATTATCCTGCTTTGCATGGACTCTGTTAATCTCGAAGCAAATTCAGCGTGCGTGATGCAATTACAGGCTCGACTGACACCTGCTACCAAACCGATCATCGACCAATACACCTCTGAACTGATTCAACATCATGCTCCTTTGATACCATCATTTTGCTGAGAAATAAAAAAAACGCTGCACTGGATTCGATCAGGAGGAATCGACACGATTTGACTTGCCAACGAAAACAAGGTTCAGGTTGCGTGGAAAAGGGGAACAAGCCGAGGTGGATACAGGGTAGAATTTCCACGGAAAACGGAAGGAAATCCAATGGTCGACGTTGGCGGCGGTAGCGGCGCGAAATGTATGGGCGTAGCCCTCCGTAATATCGTGCGCGAACCGCACCGAGCGGACTCTCTCCCTGGCTATTTGTCATCGGCGTGTATATCATGGACGGCCCTTTCTATCTGCACCGACTAACTCCCTCAAACCCACCACCTCCACCCCCGTTCGACCTCCGCGAAGATTTGCATTACAAATATGCGCCGACCGGAATGCATGTACGTCAATATGACGGCTCTCTCTCTCTTTCTCTCCGTCTCGATCGTTCTTCGTTACCAGGAATAGCACCGATATACCGGAAACCCGGCAGACAATCGTCTGCAACCGCGAGAGGGTGTTGGGGTGCGCACCCTTTCGTGAAGAGCGCGGAGTCACAAGCAGAGAGATGTTAATAATTTTCCTTTCATATTTGTGCTTTTGTAGATGAAAGGTTTTCGAGGAACGTCTGTTTTATTCCAGGCATACGATGGGGTTGAATCTTCTTTTTCTTATCCTTTTCAAGATGAGTAAATCTTTCTAGAAGCAAAAATTTAAAAATTTAAAACCTTTAACTGATTTATTCTTTGTCGACGTTCGTTTACTTTTTAATGTAATCTTCTTGTATAAAGAACGGAATCAATACGACGGAATATTCATACGTGGGGTAAAAGTGTGCCTTCACCCTTTCCACGCCGGCTGATGTAATTTCAGTCGCATTTTCAATTACAGAATCCATTTCCGATATTACTTAAACAAGAGAATTTCTGCTGCGTTTATTGTCGAACGCATCAAAGAGTCATCCTCATCTACGAATAATTAAATTTCGCGACAGTTAATTGGATTCCTGTTTCACGCAATTACCTCTGCTCGAGGTATGCTCGAAAATATCGATTTCGTTTTTCCGTTAACGGCGACAACCCCGGCAGATTCGTTCGTTCCTGTACCTTTTTTTTTAACTACCAAGAGCTTAGCCGTTTATCGGTGCTCGCTGTTTTACGCCAGAACTACTACCGTTAATCTGTTACGCGATCGTTGCATTCGGACAGCCCTTCCGTTCTCGTTTTTACTGTTAATCGAGCGGAATCTGTTATCGGTTACGAGAAGGGCGACGAAGAATCTAGGATGGCAATAAATTCCTCTATCTCCTCGTTCATCTCGCTTTTCTTTTCGCTAAGAAGATTCGGGCGGGGGCGTTCTTCTTTCTCTCGTCTCCTGGATTCTTATCGAATTTGGAAACGTGCCACACGATCGCTGCGGATCGTTTCCGTAGCCGTGAAGAGTACACACCTTTGCAAATCGTTTCGTCGAGTACTTCGTCGACATCTGACTATCTGCTGGGTAAAATACGCCGATTCCTGAAGATTCTCTGGAAAACGTTTCCAAGATTCACACTTGGATCCTTAACCCCTTTAGACTTGAACAACGATATTCATCGAACGTGTCGAATTTACTCTAATTTGCCAACTATTCATCTTCGTAGTTTAATTATAAAAACTGAAAATCGACAATTTTAATATCTGTAGGAATAGAAATTTCAATCTCTCCCACCGAGCAACGCGATTAAAAAGCAATCAACCGTTAAACGTCGAATTGATTGCAGGCGTAGTCGACGTTTTCTCGCATCGAATGAAATGATCAGTTATTTATTTCGTGCCAAGGAGAATCGTTTATCGATCGATCTAAGCAAGCGGTATTCTCCTCTAACGGATTATCGCTGGTCCGTGAGGCGAGGGAAACGTAAAGGTAAAATAGGTACACGATCTGGTCCGTAGATCGGTATCCAGGGACATACAAACGTTACTGGTAACTTTCTCATCTGCCTGTCGATAAAGTCCGCCGCTCACGAGGAGGAGAAGACCGCAGGTCCCGCGCGGTAGTCGCAAGCGTACACGCGCGAGCAGAGGACAGAATGCATTCCATTACCGTTATCGAAGCATTCGAAGTTTGCTTCGTGATATTACCGAACCGCGTGTTCGCGAGCTTTTGAACCTTCTCGAACGTCGGCGCATCCTAACCGCACGAAAATATATTGCCTCTGCTTGTACGACACCGCGCGATAAGTTACTTTATTCGTGACTCGCGAACGACTCGTACAAACTGCTTTCTATTGGCACTGCTTCCACGTCGACGGATCAAAAACGACCCGCGATACTCGCGTCCCGATACGGCCGGATGAATTCGAAAGGTAGCGCCGCGACTCGCTGGACCGTCCGATTGTAATTGCGATTCTTCTCCGGACGTAACTTCCCGGTCTGATACGAGGAGGAGCTAGCAGGTCGTGTCCAAGGAAGTGAAGAAATTCCATTACGGATCAATGAACAGTGAATGGAAAAATTGTAGGGGGTAAAAATGAGTACAGTCGGTTGGATAAATAAATTATCAAATAATTTATTGCGAGTACAAGGTTTAATTGATCGTATCGCTTATCGCTGCTTAAATATTTATCATCTTCGATTCGTATAAAGCAAGTACTATCTTGAAGTCGCGTGTGGTCTGCTCTCGAGTGCATCTCTGTATACTGCACTCGGTCGTGTCTCGAGTGGCTCGTACGGCTTCCAAAACCTCTTAAACGCTTGTTTCTTTTCCCTTCTCGAAGATTTTCAGCGAAAACACGCGATGTTGAATCGATGGAGGCTGAAAACGAAACTGGAGTACTAACCGTCGAAACCATTCGCGTATCTAAGCCTTGGCCAGATAACCGTCCGAACGACAATTGCTCGCAGCGCGGCATTAATTGCTGTCCACGTAACAAGCTCTCGTACCCGTGGCAGCATCAATTCTTGTCACGAGTGCGCCGATAGTCGCCGCGGCGAACCGTTCTCGCAGGTATCCTCTTTCGTCCGACACGAAACACCCTCGACGAGCCCTGAAGAATCGAGGTACGCGAGGCAACGATTACGCAGGGGACGGGCGAGGGTCTTGTGACTATCGATCGAGTCTGGGAAATTAACGCGAGCGACGTTAATACGAAATTGAAACGAAAGCATCGTTGGGTTGCTTTGATCAGCAACGTAGGTAGGAAGTAGCTGCGCGTTCCCTTTATCAGGCCCGCAGTCGGGCATCGATCAAAGACAGAAACGGAACGTTTCCAGCGGACAGATCGAACGAACGAACGTGCATAGATAGGTCCACACAGACGACGATTCCGACGGTGTTCGCAACAACAAGGCGTAGTCGCAATATCCGGGAACGTAGGAAGGATCCCCGTGCTTACCCTTACCCGTTGAGGGTTGGTTATTATCGTGCACGCCGTGGAGACGTGCCAGCAACAACGCTATCCATGACAAGCCTCGAGACAAAAGGAACCTTTCATCGTCAAAAGAGAGGAGGCTTATACCTTCTTGGACCCTTCTGCTCACGACGAACCTCCACCTCTCGTGTAATCTGCCACCGATCTTGAAGGATGATCGTGTGTCCCCTCTGTTTCGATGCTGGGATCAAACGATTAGCGTGCTTGTCCTTGTACACTGCTTCTTCTAATAACTAGTCTGTTACGTTCTTCCTCCGGATATTAACCGCGAGAGGTATATAACAATGGAATGTGAACAAGCACGGAGAGGAAATAGAAATTCGTTCACAGCAGGCACCTGAGAATTTCCATTCTTCGTACGGTCAATTAAAATGCGCCGAATATTCGCGACGAACGTCTGTTCTGTTCTTGCCTGCGCGTTAAAGCGTCGCAAGCGGAATGAGCGGAGGCTCGTAACTCATCGCGATCCAAAGAAATGCAAGCGCGATCCGCGACAATGTCTCGGCGACGGACGGGAAGAAAAGGAGCAAGGAAGCGATTTCTCTCGGTGCATCGCGACGAAGCGGGGCGAGACGCGGTGGCCGCAAATTCGAGAAAAGAACAACCCTCGCCATACGCTCGGAATTCCGTGACGTTCGACGCGCGAGCCATTGCACTCTCCCTCTGTGGCTGGTCCCGGGTGTGTCCCTTAAATAGCGTCTATTCATAGGTGGGTCCGGCTGGCAGAATGAATGAACGCGCTAAAAACACGCCGTTTGCCACCTCGCCCCGCGAATTCCCTAGACGATGGCCGTGCGATCACGCGAAAGCTGCAGACACACGGCGTTTCACGCGACCGCGTATAAATACGTTCGAGCCACCTGTCTCTTTGGTCCTGCTCTTCCTGAATCGAGCGTTTCGAGCTGGCGCGTGCCGAGACGGGCCGAGACTAATGGGTGAAAAGTGCAACGGGACCACCACGAGTTCGGTTTCGCCCATAGAATAAGGTTGCTAGCTTTCGTTCCATGCCGGGACATGCCACTTCGCAAGAGTAATTACCCAGTCTGCCGCGTGATTCGAGACGGTCGAGGTATAATTTTATCTTAGTCAGACTGCTGAATGAAGGTACAAGAGCATTTCGTTGAACTTAGGTGTTTTGCAAAGTGCTATGAAATATATTTTTAGAACTTCCACTAAAACGACTTTGATTCTGAATAGGTTTATTTCAAGTAGTAAATTCGGAATAGTTGGTCTGACTATGCGTGGCTTTCTCTACTGTGGCAGTCAACGTATTAAAATAAAAACTTTGCAAATTCTAAATGGGTTATTTTGAAATCTTATTAAAAGATGAGCTGTTACTCTGGGTAAACTTATTTTCCATTACCTGCAGTAAAATCTTTTTTAAACGAATAACATATTAAATAAATTGAAAGCGTGGTTCCATTAAACAATTTATTTCGAAATCAAGCAAAAAGATTGAAGAAACATCTCTGTAATCAAATGACGCGCTATTCAAAGTTACTTCGAGTAATCATCTTAAGTGGTCTGCTCGGTACATTTGGGATGCACTCGCGCGGAGTTCGCTTCGCGGAACTGTAGAATCCACGCGACAAAAATTACTACCATAAATTGTTCCGTGCCACTTTACGATCTTAACAGTTAAGAATAATGGCTGAGCCGGTTGAAGCTCGAATTGCGTTTCACAATGTCTTTCACATGAGGAGGGAGACAAGGGGTAGCTTATCCCGCAAGAAGCATCCCTTTGAGCGTTTGGCCATGTCTCGCGCATCAATGCGGTCGGACGAAAATATATTTCTACCTTCAGGCATCCTGCTTTCTGGCTCGCTTCTATTCTCGATTCAGCCACGCGTTCCTCGCGCGTGTACACCGGCTTCGAGCTACCGGCGCGAAAAGTAGGCGGTCGTTCGGCTTGATTCCGCGTTTCAAAACTTTCCCGAACAAAGCCTATTGTACTGCGAAACGAGATAATACATCGCGTCGTTACGCCCTCCCTCGTTCCCCTTTTCAGATGCTAAATTATACCTTTCGCGGATCGGCCTGAACTCGCTCGGCGCGGACGCCACGAGCGTTCTCGCGAGTTCGGACGCGTGTCTCGCGCCGGGCCGCGGTAATTGGGACGCCTCTCGAAGGTGAAGTCGGCGCGGGTCCAAAAGAATGTTTAGCGCCTCCGCCACTCGACGCTCTTCCGTTCATTCACGAGGGGCAAAGTTAATTAAAGAGCTCGGGCTTGGCTATGCTCGGCGACGTGTAATTACTCCGATCGTCTCGAACTTCTTCACGTTCGCCTGCAGAAACCGAACGTACGAGCCGGCCAGAGATCGGCCTAATTGCACCGTGCTGCTCTCGAATCAGGGAATTAAGAGTAGCCACACGGTATGCAAGAAAAGTTGCATCTGCGCAGGTAATCGTACTTCCTGCCGAGTTAAGATAAAATCGAGAAGATTTCCGGGCGGGAAGGAAGAAGTTGCATTAATTAAAAATTTTTCAACTTTCTGGTTAATGTCGGGAATTTGTTTAGTCGACTGTCGAGATCCTCGTCCCGCTACATTAACTCTCGTTATCGATGCGTTACGTGCGACCGGGTCGAATCCGCGCATTGCCAGTAGAGTCCTCGCGCTGGTACACGCGTGCGTTTGTGTGCACGACGAGGCTGGCCTCCGTGGGATCGTCGTCGGTGTGCATCGATAAATCGAACGCCCGTAAATCTTTCGGTTTCCGTCGTCGTCGTGGTCCCGGCCGCGTACGATCGATCGCGACGAGTCACTCGACTGTACCCTCTATCGACAGACCTATCGTGGATTAAAGGCATGACGACAGCTACAACCGACGCTAGTTACCTTCTATTTAACGTGATTTAAGGCACTCCCGGTTTACGTGAGGCTACGTGTCCCGTGGATACACTGTGGACGCGGAACCGGCAACGCAAACCTTCACTCCTCCCCCATCGCGTTTCTAGCCTCCAGCGAAATTGTATCGTTCCGCGTTTATCGGACTTGTATCGACGTCGATCGAGCAGATTCCGTTGACATTAGACCCCGATTTTTCAATGGCTAATTGGTCTGAACGAACGTAAATCACGAGCTAGTTTCCCTAGAAGATGTCTTACCATCTAACCAGGAGTGTTAATCAAGAATTAAAGGATATTTCTAGAATTAAAGACTTTTCTCGTTAATTTCAATCGCAGCGAAGATTCCATAATTCATGCAATCGCGATGCAATCACACCTGGAAGAGATTATATCGTGATTACGGTTAAACGTCCCCAGGTGTACCGTTAAGCATCATACTTGACGCTGTATCCTCCTGATCCCTCCTTTAATTACTGTCTAATTAACGGATGACCATTTACGGGCTCCATTGGGTTCGCGAAGGGAAATCGGAAAGGCGAAACGAAGATGGGAGACGGATGGTTGATAAATACACGATCGACTGAATGATGATGGGAGAACCGGCCGCGGGGCACAGGGTGGAGGTCCGCAATCATCGTTTTAAAAGACGAGCCATTGACTCGGCACGGCATTGTTCGTTCGAACGTACACGCTTACGAGGATGCGTATCGTCCGGATGACGCACGCACGCGGTCACCTATGCACGCACACGCGTACACCCGGTACCCACACGTCTTACCGACACGCTGAAGATCGCTAATTAACGATGACTCTGCCCTGTTGCAGTATTGTCTCGATGCGTTCCCGCGACCCACCTGCCTGCGCTTGCAGACGCGTGCTGCAGCTGCTTGCCTATGCTCATTGCCCCTGCATTCGTGTACACAGGGTGTTTGTAAAATTTTCTTAATGATTTTGATGCAATTAACCTGTTCAATGTGTAAATTACAGTAGAGATACAGTTTCTATTAAAAATAATACTTTATGAATGGAAAATGGAAATCGTGTAATGTAGATTGTATCGTGCTTCGACAGTGGAATTTATGTTCGTAATTTAACGACACACTGTAGATTAGCATCGATCGTGCGTAGGTAATTATTCCATTGACTTCGAGGCTGATGCAAGTAATAATGCTAATGCCTAGAATGGGCATACAAATGATCCCAGAGGGACGAGATCATTTTCGAGTGATGACTTCTACGTCGTTTCACTCACTCTGTTAACCCAATAAAGCGTTGTCATTTCTTTATTGCACTCGTTAAAATTAATTGCATCAAAATCAGGGCGGTTTAATAATATAGTTAAACTACTTAAATATTCACTTCTACCGTTCTAACTGAAAATATCCTTTTTCTATTCCAGGTATGTACTCTGATTGGTATTCGCTGGATTCGAGAATGGATTCTTGGAAAATCGAAGCACTTGGTATTCCATTTTACCTCTGTTTCTTCGTTAACCAAATTACTCGCATTCGAAGTAACGGTGAGTTGAAGATATTATTAGATGAAATTAACCTATGACCTCGCTATTAATTTCGGAACCGTAGATGAATAAACTTCGCCGTGGAAAATCAAACAACGAATGTATTGGACGCACTCAAACACGTGTGCAGCTCGTATTCGAAGCGCGCCGTTAAAAGCGGACTGTTGCGAACGAGTTCTGATTAAAATTGGTTCGCTTCGGGTGGAAAACGTGGCCATCGTACGTTACGGTACGGACGATGGTAGAATATGACGGAAACGCTTCGTTCCGCGTACCTCGAAACGTGTTTCAGCTTTTCGCGTCCGAGCGTTTATTTACTCGCTTGCCGGACTTAATCCCGCGATTCTTCGCTCGTAAATCGCTGACACTCGGCGACATGCAGCAAATTTAGATCGTTCCAATTTCGTGTTTCCAAAGAGTAACAGGGCGTATTCAGTGCGGCGAATCCCACGGAAATTCGACGGTCATTCGACGCGGTTTCGTTGCGGGCTGGCGGGATGAATCGGCTCGATTTTAATGAGCCAGGTAATCGGTTCGGAAGAGAGAGATAATACGGTCGGAAATAACAGTGGAATGCCACACGTACGATCGCCGGGGCACCGCGATTCCCAGAATAATAAAGCATCTAGCCAGGCGCGGAGAATCCGACGCCACTCCCTCGAGAGCTCCCTGCTCATCTGCGGATTCAGGTATGCTAGCCGGACGAACCTTTCACCTGGCCGGAGAGATAGAGACGTGTCGGCGCGATCTTCGGAATTAAAGGTCTCCGCGCCGCCAACGATCGTTAAATCCTAGCGCGATTAAGCTCTGAACTGCACGGTTCTCGCGATAATGCTTAAGCTCTCTCCAACCCTTCCATCTATACGACGGTCTACTTCGTCTTTGTCGTCAATCCTCTTGGTATATTAACCACAGATTTAGACATTTTTCTACAACATCTGTAACGTTTACACTCGTATACACTACAGGCCAGAATTCGCGAGTTTTCCGTATAGTACTCGACGAGGGTTCACGGGTCAGAATGGAAGAGAATGTAGTTTGAAAACGTTTCATGGCTAGCGTGAAACGCAGGTGTCAGCTGAAATTGGAGCGTCTTGTACGTGTCTTATTTGGAAGCTAGCGGAACAACGAAACGTTCGGTCGGGGTTATACAAACGGTGCCTAGTATATCGCTGTCGAGAAAGCAGAACGATGTGGGCGTAGAACGAACGGGGGTGGGTATACGCGGCTAGGTAAGAAACAGTTGCAACAACAACGACGAACACAAGGCTGTTGTGCCGTTGCTTCATCCTATCCATAGTGTGTAGCCAATCAACGAATCCGGCTGAGCTCGCCTCTCGATGGCTGTCCGCCTGTCCGCCTGAAACGGAAGCCATCCGTTTCTACCCGCTTCATTCTGTTCCCGTGTGTTCCTCCTTATCCGAGCCACGGATGGTTAATGCCGTGATTTTGTCTTCGTAGCGGACGTTCAGTCCAAAGATTCATGGTTATTCCGACGTTCAGCCGGTGAGTGGGTTGTTTTGGTCCGGGCTCTCGTCAGCCCCCGAGGGGAAAATGGAACGATCACCCCTGTACGGGATAGATCGTTGTTTCTTTTTCGCGCGAACAACGGGATAGAACGGGTGCAATTCTCTAAGATGAATGCTCGACGAGATGACTGTTACGTAAGGGCGCTTTGCATCTCTCCACGATCCTGACCGCGACGAAACTGTTCCACGGTAAGCTGGATCATCCTTCAAGATTTGCGTTTGCTTGCTTTTTCCTGTGGAAAAAGATCTCGCCCCGAGAAAATACCGTTCCCTACATTTTTCTACCTTCTTATTAAGAACTATGAATTTTAAAATGATTCAGAATATCAGACGCTTGCAAAAGGGTATTCTTTAACACGTTGAATCCCGCTGGGAGAGCAGACATATGTAGTCCAGCATGTTATCATAATTATTCAGTATTCCAGAACTTTCATTTGCTAACTTACAAAATTAATATAATATCGAGGCTATTTGCAATTTTGTATAATTTATTTTCTTTCACTTATTTAAGTTCAAATATTGAGTTAGGTAATTTAATAGATACGCAAACTATTTCCGTTACCAGCGACGAAGTTAAATATATATCATTTTCCACACGGAAATATTTCCGCGTCTGACCATCGACGGACCAATCTACTCGGTTCCCTGTCCGCAGCCGCGTCGATCGATTTCCGAAGCAGCGACTGAAAACACAGGCTGGTGGATGCTCTTCTCGCGTTCCCAGCGTCGCTAATTATACCCCGGCACGAATACACGAGGAATGTTTCTAGTCGTGGAACGAACGGTGTCCAGGTATTCGATCGGCGGAAAAATCGTGATTCATTCGTTCGAAAACGCAGTGCCCGTTAGATAGGCGAGCGTAGGCCATTCGTTTTCGCGGCGCGCAGGTCGAATTCTTGGAGGAAGCTGCGGCAGGTTCAGTTGAATCCGAAAGAGAGTAAAAGAGATAGATAGAGAGAGAGAGAGAGAGAAAGGGAGGCATGCGGCGACAGCAGAAATGCCGAGGGAGGCAGGCAGGCGGCAAAAAGCTGCTTCTTCGAACGCTTCCGCGTTCGAACGATCCCAGTCGGAACATAACCTGGTAAGATCTTGCCGGCAGCATGGAAACGGCCGATTACACCTGCTACTTCTCCACTTAATCCCGAAGGATCGCGGCTCGTATTCCGAGGAATCGTCCAAGACTCTTTCCCGGAAATGTACGGGGCTGTCTGCTCCGTGCACGGATGCCGGTCACGCGCGACCCGCTCGAATTAGCACGATTCGATTCGTACAACACCGTGGCCGCCACTCGTCTCGCTGCTTTGCTGAATCTGCGCGATTCCACCGACTATTTGGCGAGTGTTTCTTCTAAATCTTCAGTTTACTTTTTGGAACGTTTCGATGCTGCTGACAATCGCTCTTCAAGGTACGCTCATTTGCGTTAAAGATTCGGTAGCAAAAATATTCACCTTACAGAATAAATTGAACAACCATCTTTCGATCTGCGCGAACAACGTCGGGAACGTGTAGCCAGAACTGCCTGAAGGTAAAACGAAATTCAAGCGTGCCGGTAGAAACATAGGTATCGTGCGATACAGGATGGAAAAATCGCTGTACGAAAAAGCCCGGACTGTTAACAGAATTCCCGGGAACGTAGGACGAGGGAATGGCGTTAGGTGGAAATACTATGGTGAATCGAACGGGACACCGGTGCGGTGGAAGCCGGCGGGCAGGCTGTTGGGGTACAAGAGTGCGGAGGTCGCAGACGTTGCAGGGGTTTCTCCCGGTGTCGCCGGGAAACGTCGTCTTTAATCGAATCCCATTAAGATTTAAGGGCAAGCCGTGCTATAAATTACGTTACCTCCCAGCGTGGAAGGCTATCGCCTCGATAGGCAAAGGACCATTCGAATGGCTTACGACGACGAGCGGGCAGGGCAGAATTATTCGAGCACCGCTCGATTACGGGATTGTCGTAGGTCGTTGTTACATCTCACGCGACTCGTGAGTCCTCGGAAAATGGAAATACCGGTAATCCTCGTGGAAAATCGATGCGAACGTGTGGCGATTGAACCGCATACTTTCGACGTCGCGTACGAACAACGATATTCCTGAGACCCCTGGATTCCATCGGGGTAATAATTTCAATTTAAACACGGATTTTCGAACAACCATTTAGTTTAACTCTCGCCGTACGATGCCCGACTTTATTCGAGTTTACTTTGCCTTTCTACTATTTTTCCATTGTTCGTATCAAGAGTTTTCAGTAGGCGTCTCCTTTCAAATGGAATCCCGTTGCGTTCAATTACGAACGGGAAAATATTCGCGCGATACCGTTTCTCCGTGTCCCATCGAGACACGTACCGACCAAGTGGAAGCTGAATCGTCGATCGAACGAAAGAGACAGAAGGATTTTTCGACGATCTCGTCACCGGTGAATCGTCGAACGCCTTATCCATCGAGGAGCTCTTCGAGTAAGGGCAGCCAAGGCCTCGGAATTGGTTATCGATGCAAGACGCGACGTCTCCGACGCCAAAGAGAAAAACCCGATTGATCGTGGCCGACGGTGTCGCGCGTGCACCGGAAATCCCGCACGATCCAGGTGACACGACGCCGTCATTCGCCAAAGGATCAGACAGCATATAAAAGACTTTGCTGGGACGCGCAATCGATCGAGCTACCTGCTCTTTATGGCTCTTTTCGCGTGTATCATTTAAGGAATCGATGTGATTTTTTATTTCAACGAATGCTCAATTTCAAGAGCTTGTATCGATAACGTTTTATAATCAGAGGCTTCTTTCAAATCCATTTACTCTGTGGATTCAGAAACTTGGATCGTCGAAGAAATAATCGTTAATCAAGGATAAAACCGATCGAGTGTTCACGAATCACAGAAGCTGTTCGTTAAACGCATCTCCAGTTCGATTACCGGTAGCTGAACGTTGTGGAACAAGCCTTGAGAAAAGAAGAGGAGTAAATCGAATTACGATCGCCATTATCGCGAGGCGAGCAGCGTCGAACTATCGGAAACTGAAATTTCGCAGTCGCCTCGCACCTGCCGTGTGCCCGCCACGCGAAATTATGCGCGTTGCAAATCGCAGCCTCGCGTGTGCATCGTCGAAGAGGCGAACCGCCTCGCCTCGATCGATAGTCGATCTCTCGCGATGTCCCGCGTTGCATACTAACGAGCCAGAAGAAAATGAGCCCCCTTCCATGTCTCTTTATTCCCCTTTGTGCGCCCCTCGTTCCTGCATCGTTCGCCGCCACCGAGACAAAGTTCTAACGACGCGTCGTTACACGGACCGGAAATCACCTTCCACTTAAACTCGCGTTCCCGGTTGACCGGCTAGTGTGGATCGGCGTAATTGATAGTTGATCGCCGGGACGCATCGGCGAACAGGGGAAATGGAAGGAACGACTGGGAATTATTGGAAAAACTGGCGATCGTAAAGCCGAATGGGAAGGGAATTTGCATGCAAAAGTTTGCGTCTCCTATGTCACTGGAACGGTACCAATATCGTAAATTCTTCTTAGCGATACTCTAAACTATGCTCTAATATATTGATTTTTTAATTATTCGACGAGCAAACGCGTTAACGCTGAACGATGGCGTCGTCGATACCGCCTGAAATCCTCTTAGAAAAGCATCCTTTACGCGAACAATGACGGACTTTAATACACTACCAATATTGAAAGAGCATCGATTATGGATTGCCATTCGTCCGTCGCATCGATCACACGGTCTTATAGAAGAAAGCATCGGCGGGGAACGATCGGCCATAACTTTTAACAAATTCAATAATGTCCTCGACGAAACTTCGACGCCGATAAAATAACCTTCCCGGCTATCATCGTAAAATACTCAGCACACATACCGCCGTCGTTCGACCTCCGCCTCGTAACCGCGTCGAAGATGAAAATTTACGCGTTCGCGAAGTTTCGCGTTTATCGAGCTGCATTTAATTCTCTATCGAAAATTCACGCAGCGATATTCGCTTTCGTCCGGTAATCCTCGCAGCCAGGATCTCTAAGGGCTGCTCGAACAGGAGCTTGATAAGCCGGGACAAATGTCGGGCGGTCGAAAGACGAGATTCCTGGGGTGCGATTTGCGGTCGACAGGAATCGTCCTGGCCTCTCGAAGGTGCATTCCGAGCAGGTCGTGCAACGACGGCCGGTGCAGCGACCCAGGTAATTGATAGTTGATCGGTGCAACGTGTCGGCAAACGGGGAAAAGGAAACAAGAACACAAGGTGGATGGAAAGGAAGAAAAGAAAGGGCAGGGGAGAAAAGAGGAAAGGAAGCGAAAGAAAAGAAGCGGTTCCACGGTCGTAGTTAGCAATAAGGCTGATCACGGTAGCGATATAAGCTACGTGGTTACTTGGTTGCTGTATCCAGCTAGTTTTCCCTCCTCGTCGTTCCTGCAGCCCTTTTTCTCGTGCAAGGGTACGCGAGATTGCCGCACGTGAATGATAGCGAACGAAGAGTGGCGCTTCGCGTTAAATATGCATCGTTCGGGAGATAAATTGCGCCTTAACCAAGAGCCAGTCGGCCGGGTATTATAATAACCTAATAAAAGTGATTAATACCGGACTGCCGCGATATATTACCCTGTGGCTTGGTGGCAAGGGAGAACCACATGGCGGAAAGCTCAGACGGTGGTGTCTTTGAGAGCCGTTCGCCAGGTTGTCGCTTCGACGAGGGGAGAACCGAGCGGTCTGCTGTCTGTAAAATTTAGGACGGCCATTTTGCAACTCTTTCCTCGATTCTTCGATTAGTCTTCTTTGTTCCTGTCCCGTTTACGACAAAACCGCGGGAGAAGAGTTGGGGCTTTATTTTTTATCTTCCATTCCCGTACAAAGTGAATCGACTTAAATTATTCAGTTGTTAATGGAGCGATTGAAATTTCTCGAAATTAGAAGGAAAGAGAATCGTTGGTGCACGATCCTGCGCTTCTCACGATTCGGGCATTCTGGCGAGACGGTCGCGCGTGCACAAGGCCAAATGGAATGAAGAAACAACTCGAATAGGAGTTTAAATATTCAACGATAGATTCGAGCTCGGTTCTCCGTGCTCGCGCAATAATCTCCCGCGCGATTCCTGCCTCTAAAATATGTATGCCTTCCGGCGGCCGCATTAAAATTCCCTTTAAACTTTGACATTGTTCCGCGACGCTCCCCCGCGGCCCGGCTCGTTCCGCGACTTAATGTTATTCATAGCTGTTCGAGGCGTCCGGTAACGCGTGTGCTCGGTCGGTCGCGCGCACGCGTGCACCTCGTTCCCGGAAGATGATGCAGCCCACGACCGGCAAGACCGGTGACCTCGTTTCCGGATTGCAGTCCGCAACGGGCCACGGCGAATCGACCCGACCGAGCGGCTCGAACCTTCGCTGCTGGACGGACGTAATTGAGCCGTTGATTGCAAAAGTGGCTTAGAGTGCGAAGGGGTGGCGTTTTACGACCGTCGTTTCGGCGCCTTTCGCGCCCGAGTAAACGCCTCTCGTCCTCCACCCCTCGGCCACTTCTCTTCGTCTCTTCGCGCTGCTGACCTCCCTCGTTCACCTTCTTTAGCAGCCTTTATTCTGAACGAACCAGGAGGAGGCCGTTTGCCAAACGAACGGTACACGAGGAAAAGTAATTCGCCGAAAAGGCGAATTCTTATTGCGCCTCGCCAGCGGATCGCCGTAATTTCGGTTAAACGGCCGGCTTTACGGCCTTCTTTCTTTCCTTTATCGCCGCGTAAATCCGTAATTTTTATAGTTACTTATGGATGGGATACAATTTTGATTGAACTATTCTAGGAAATTGAGTTAGCTATTGCCAGGGAGGTGGGGAAAAAAACATCATATAATTTCTAGGCATTTCAATGTCTACGTTTATTTTGTCTATCCCGTACAATAGGTATGGTAGCTATCGTGAAAAACCGCGAATTCGTAGCAGATGCATCGACCTTTCCCTCGTTATTTCAGTCTATTTCAAATATCGCTGGAACGCACGGTAGAACGAATCCATGAGTGCAACTCGCAAAGCTGCAGCCTCCGACGGAGGTGGTAGGCGGTTGTGTCGGCAGCGGGTAAAAGAAGGCACGAGGAGGCCCGCAATATCGCCGCTCGAGCGTAGACCTTCTGTGTTTCTTCGAGAAAAGTTCGGCGGAACACTTGTACACGTTGTAACGAAGCGGGCTGCCTCGTCTGCGAAAGCAATAACAATACCAGCTACTTGGCCCGCACGATGTGCTCCGGCAGCCGCGTATGTAAACTATGGCGGAACGTGAAGTAAAAGAACGATAAGAAGAGCTCGTGCAACCCTCTCCTCTTCCTCTGTACCCGGAGAGACGTTGGCTGCCGGAGAGCGAGAAAGAGTGCCGAGAGGGGAAGAGAGCGTGGAAAGGGGTGGAAGTTTCAGAGCAAGCACTCGAGAATATTTCTAGGTCGGCGTCGTCTACGTACGCGGATATTCGTATTCCACTTGTCTCCCATCCCCTTGTTCACCCCTCTTTTTATTCGCGCCGTGCTCGTCGTCGCTTTTTTCCCCTTTCCACCCTCCTCGCTCGTTTATCCGTCTCTCTGCCTTTGACCTTACTCCGGCCCGTTGCCACGCCGCGTAACCTCTGCGCCTGATTTATAGTTTTTAATTTGAGTCTCATTTCGACGCTAGCCCGGACCAACCCGTGACCCGTGCGCACGGAGGTCCGCGGAAAAATTCTGGCCAATCTTTTCGACCTTAAGTGGCGTCACCGTTTCCCTACCCCCTTCCGGCGAACGGGAAGAGGGATGAAATTCACTTTGGAAGAATCGAGCCATTTCCACGCTCGATTAAGCCCACCCGTCCCGTCTCTTTCGTCGGACCCTTCCTCGCGCGTTTTAATTCCTTCCGCCTGTGAATGGGATCTCCTTAAAGAGCCTTCGTGTCCTGCGGAGGCTCGGATGTAGATAGATTCGGTGAACGTAGCAGGGGTGCTTAGGGAATTAATGCGACTAGAGACAGCAGTGATTGATAACGGCGGTGCTGGCTTTTGGTAGCTGGGATGGGAAAGATGGTTGCTTCAGTACCCTTAGAAAACGTAACAGCCGGGAAGCGTTAAGAAAATATTATTCCGAAATTAAAGCTACGAGTATTTCGTTAGCTTCTGTGCGCTGTCATCGCGATAAATAAAAATTGCAAAAAAGAAATCCATGGGAAGTCGCATGGCAACCACGACAGCCGGATAAATTTTCACATTTCCGGCGGCGTCTGTCACGTTCACGTGACACACCAGTTTCCTAGAAAACGACGAGGAATCGAGCGTGTCCGCAATCGTCGTTCCTCGATGATTGCCACCATCATCCGTTCGAGGTTGGCACAGGTGTCGCAAGATTCGCACGTTCCAACCGGATATGGGTTGCCATTATCTCCGTAGGAGAGGAACGGCATCGGTATTGTTGCAACTGCGGTCTATGGCTGGTTTTTCCAGTCGTGCCAGCGAAGCTGACCGCGCAAAGATGCTGGGAAACCGTCCACGATAATTCGTGGCTGTTCCACGCCCGGCAAAAACGCTGTATTAGCGTCAGCTTCGCTCTCGTTTCGCGCGCGATTTTCAAGCGAAACAACGGAACGTTTTAATTAACTCCTGGCTAGGTGTGACTTACGCGGAAACAACGGGATTTTTGCGTTTGTTAATCCGGTTCCACCGAGTTCTTGCCAACGGAACAGGATTTTTAATGGCTGCGGTTTTTTTAGAGTGCTTTGTGTTTAGGTAGAACTCTTATAATTTTTAGTGGGTGTTGATTATTAGTCTGTTGGAATTTCTTTATTTCTTGCCAGTTCTTCTTGGTATTCATTGAAAGCAGATACTTTAGAATTTTTCATTTCTGCAATAATTAAATAGTCCCACGATAATGAACGTCTTTTTCTTATTTAAATGAAAGCAAATGAAATAGCGAAATCCGGAGGGAATGCACGATTGCAACAGTATTTCAATGTCGACGATTTGCCGCAAAGAGCAAAACGAATTCCAGGAAAAGAGAAATACTCGTTCCTCTGGCGACGGCAAGCAGAAGGGCGCTTTTAAACGTTATTCCCGAGTAAATTGGCCGATATCACGGGAAACGTTCGCCTCACCGATATTCCCTTATTCCCGAACAACGTCACCGACCCGGGGCATCGGGAAATCGTCTCGGGGATAATACTTTAAACGCTTCTCTCCGGTTCGAACGAACGTTCGGGATGTCAGAAACTTCCGACAGAGAATTAATCCTCCGTTTCCGCGGGATATTCCAGCAGTGATACTGGACAAAGTTTCGCTCTGGAGACTGATGTTCGTCGTATATATCTCTCGTTCTATCTTCACCAGCCACTCAGCCATTCTTCCTCCTTTCTTTCGTTTCGTTCGGGGACAACCGACGAACGTTTTTATCGATGGAAAAACCGCGTCGCGACCGACGCGTCTCTTCGAGCTCTTTTCGAACCACCAGCCGAAACTGCGCTTCCTATATCGCCGCCGAGGACGAAGAAGATTGATGCGGATTTTCTCCTCTTTGGAGATTCTTTTCAATTGCGGTTCAATTGCGCTTTTTACTTCAAAGTGTCTAATTTTAAAGAGGAAGACTTTTTATTTCCTCCTAATCGAACCCGAAATCGATGAATCGACGAGTCTGAGCTAAAGCACCTCTTTAAAATTCCTCGCTGATGTGGCGTCGATTTAAGAATTAGTCGCGGTGAACTTCGCCAGAGCGCATTTGTGATTCCATTCTCGCGCTCTTCCGGCAAAAAGAACATCCAGAAAAGAAATCGACCTTAGGTGCGATAGGGATAGACAAAGAGGATGACGCGAGTCAATGAAGAAAGTAGATCGAAGTGGATTCGGTCCTTACGAATTCCATCGACGAGTGTCTCTTTCACGGCTACTTAGAAGGGTGCTGTTGGTCCGGTCGAAGGGTGAGAGAAACGTCGACCTGCTGGCGATTGAGTCAGAGAATGAACGAAGGAGCTGTCAGAAGAAGAAAAAAAGAAGAAAAGGTGGAAAGGGCAGAGAAAGAGTGGAGGCAATCTTGGGTCTGAGCACGCGCGTAAAATATCGGCGTACGGGGAAATTACTCCCCGACGTGAGATTTTACCCCCTCGCCACCCTCTCGAGCGTGGAAATACGTTGCGGCGTGATTAGTGTATTAAAAGTAACGGGGTACGCGTTATAGCTCGGTCCATTCGGCTGGTAGATTTATCTCGTACGCGTAATATCGCGTGACACCGGCCAATGACCGTCTTTACGCGTTCAATTAAACGTTAATTGGTTCGTCGTTTGTAAACGCGAAGCAGCACGAACCTGAATGGTGGCGTGGTTGCAATCGAGGCGAGAAAAACGAGTAAATATCGCGAAAATATTTTCCCTCGACGACGTGAAGCGTGTAACGCGCCAGCACCGGTCTGCGTTCGCTCGACGAAACTGCTGCGAAGCACGAAGACAATTTCGCGAGATATCACGGGCCTTCCAGCGAGGCCGCACGCCGAGGCTCTTCGTCATCTCGAACCCCTGGCGCACGTGGAAACCGTCTTTTTCTTGAGGGAATACGGGAGTGTGCGGGTCCAGATAGTCGGCGAGAACCGAGTCGATTCGAACCGACGCACGTCCTACGTGAGATAATGCCGAGGAAAAATTTCGTTCGCGACGTACGCGGGGGAAAAAAATGAATGCAAAAACTGGCAATTTGTCGTGTAGCAGTTTCGCGATCGGGGTACCAAATTCCATGGAACCACCGTCATTTTTCCTGCGAGAGAATCAGTCCTCGACGCGAGTCGCTTTTGAACTTTCTGTATTCTAATCTTTGTGGTTTTATTCGAAAGAGGTAAATTTTGGAAGTTTACTCAATTTCGTCGTCTTTCTTGAAAACACCCTAGGAGACGGGATACAAAGTACCACATCTTGATACCAAACGAGAAAATGTTAATTGTCGATGATTTTCTCGGTCTTTTTTCCTTAATGGAGAATGTCCGTGTG
Organism: Osmia bicornis bicornis; assembly: GCF_907164935.1. Classification (NCBI taxonomy): domain Eukaryota; kingdom Metazoa; phylum Arthropoda; class Insecta; order Hymenoptera; family Megachilidae; genus Osmia; species Osmia bicornis. Next base: position 7,415,550 of record NC_060228.1, on the reverse strand, counting down.
GAGGAGCAAGGCCAGGTCCCGTTCGCGAGTGGCGAGGGCGCACGAGTATGAAGGCATAGAACGTAAATATCAGCTCGTTTGATCTCGGGGGCCCCATGAAAATGACTTGTAATGGCGGGGTCCCGCGCACTTTACAAGCCGCATTCGAAATAAATATTTCGACTTTACGGTCCCGCGAGCGGACGCCACGACGCTGGTGTTTCACGAGTGTACCGCTAGCAAACAGCAACGATGGACGTTGAACATTAAAACTGAGAAGCACGTGAAAGGAAACGATGTAATAAGCGTCCATCGTCATCCTCTCCTTCGGCCACGTACAATTAGACTAATTTTTTTAACGAAACGATTATTACTCGCCGCTTTGGGCATTCGCGAAACGTTCATTTCTGGCATACGATACTTAAAACTGCTCCCCCGCGAGCATACGGCTGAAGCTCAAGTATCCTCGATGGTTTTTTATTCTGATAATGTTGCCTGTTATTAAAGAAGATGGTTTATTGCTGGGCTCTTCGTATAAAATTCTGATATTCAACCAGAATTTGTCGAAACTTCAAGGAAATATAAAAGTCCAGTTTTTGCATTAAAGGGTTGAATCTCTTCCTTTAATTAATCTCTAAACCTATTATCCGAGTCTATCATTTGACAATCCACCACGTGGCTTCTTCCATTAGGTACCCTACGTCCCTGTTTCCCAATTCCGCCACCCCATATCAGTCAAAATCCAGCGGAAAAATCGCGACTGGGGGTGGCTTTGGAAAGCAGTCTCTCCCCGTTTGATCCCCGCGGACAGTCATCATAGCTGTCAGCGGCATGGTGCGAGGCTTATCGAGAAGTCGATTATATACGCGCCTCTCTGTCTCTTGTCGCCCTTTTCACGGGGTCCCAACCCCTTGTGTGGTGGATCGCCGAGAAAGGGGGTTCTCTCTGCCTCGTAAGACCCTTATCGGCTCGGTCCATGCCGTCGACTGGCGGTGTTAATAATAATCTTTTTCGACAGTCGCTTACCCCCGCGCGTGCCTCGCAGCTTAAGATGCATATAAATATTTCTGAGAGCGAGCAGCGACCTGAAACGCTTGGGATTACCAGCGAACGCAAAGGGGGATAAAAGAACGGGCATCGGTCTTGCCCGCTTATAAGGCACCTTTGTCGAGTCGTTTATTCCACGGGCCCTTGAGTGCAGGACACCGTGGCTTATAACGTGAAAGTAATAAGGTGAGAACTGGTGGCCCCATGGTTCATGAGAACTCGCAGGATTTTATTGCGCGTCGCGAAATTTTTCATCATTTTTACTCAATGTAAAAAATACTTATGATTTGTGGCAGAAATTTTTCATAAATTACCACCCCAATTACAATCGTTGCCTTCGTACTTTATACGGTGTGGTACGAGCTCTTAAACAGCGCTATTACCATAGGGATCATCGGTTTAAAAAGGCAAACGAGGCCGTATTCAAGTATGTTGGCTCTCAGCCACATCCTTGATCCGATATTACCAATAAATAATTGGATTCCGTCGGGACGATGTAACGATTAGCATTCAAAGCTGTTAGCTTTCGAGATGGCAGCGTTAAGAGAGAGTTGAAAAAGCACGAGCAACGAGATGCTTTCGCGATTCGACGAACAACAACGACCGGACAAGAGAAAGAAAATGCTCGGTGCACGGTCGCGTTCGCCCTTTGTCAACTCGTTTATTCCGCAATGCGCCGCTGCATCGTGTTACTTATGCGCATGCACCTTATTGTGTGTAAGTAACAAGGTGAGAACGAGCACAACGGAGGCTGAGATCGCTCGAGTGGCATCACGCGAACATTTATTATCGACTAAGTATCGTAACCGTGCGGCAGCCCGTGTTCGCGCGGATAAATCTCAACTTTATTCCATTTGTACGTAACTTTCCCGTTTGCAAATCGCGTTGCACGTATCGTTAGCTCGTGCTTCGTCATTTGTAACGCGTCTCCCGTCCCGCCTGATCCTGGAAAATTTATGAAACTTTCCCATAGAGAATTATAATAAACAGCTGTAGTTATTTTTTCTTATGTTGCTTCTCTTTACGTTTCAAAATCAGCTGTTTAACAATGTTTAAATTCGACGCGGTTTCGTATATTTATATTTTTCTCCTCGTCCATTTTATCCATGCCGCATTCCACATTAATTATTCCCCTCCGCGACACGTCGCGCCGGTGGCGTTGTTTTCGGTACGTATAAGTGCACATTTTTACGAGGACATTAAATATGATTATGTCAGTTTTTCTTCCTGCCCACAAACACATTCCGGTATCTACTTTTTTTTTTTCCCTCCGTCCCCTTTTAATCCAACGGTTATTGCCGTAAGATATTTTCTAGCTGGGAGATGCCTCGTGATACACCGGTAGGAGATACAAAAATTAAATGAACCGATGGTAGGACGCATTTATACGGCTTGGAGTTTCACTTTCGAGCGTCAAATAAATCTTGCGTATCATAGTTCTAGCCATCGGTGAACCGCGTCAGAAGCAACGATCGTTTCACCTGTCCAGTTTCTCTTTGAGGTCCGTCGATCGGGGACGCACTTTTACGAGCGACGAGTGTATTCCTATCGAACATCGTCCACCTCCCCGTTCGTCTCTTTTCCCTTCGTTGTTCCCCTGGTTCGTCCGGATTCCTCGGCGGAGAGCTTCTGGGGCCGAAGGGACGGTTTACTTAAGGCCCTCCCTATCGAGACGAGTGTTTCTCGGATTAACGTGGACTTTTGTCGTCTTAATTAGCTTACGGGACACGCGGCGGATACTGGTGGCGCTCATACTGGTCGCTGCTCTAAAAGAGCACCACGACACCGCCGTCTCGAGGTCATCTTCTCGGTAATCTGCGTGCACTCCTAATGAGCCCGGCTATAGGAAAACAGCGCTTATGTTAAACTCGGCTCTGGCACGCCGCATACTCTCCCTTTTCGTCGTCTTCTTCTTCTTCTTCTTGGCCGTCTCGTTCCTCTTTTTCTTCTGGGCCTGCTGTTGCTGGCACAGCAAGCATCTGCTTCTCTTCTACGACTCCGATCGCTGTCTCTCTTTCACCGTTTCTTCGCTGTGTTGCACCGATGCTGCTCGTTTCTTTTTCTCGGCCGCGTCCGCGCGGCACAGGTAATCGATTTAAATCGAAGAAACGCGGTTATATATAAAGATCGCCAGTTAATTCATGCGGTGGCATTTTACGGTACGCGATAAATCGACCGGTGCACCGTGGGACATACGGATAGCCTTGGCTCCGAGGCGGGAGAAAGCGTTATCCATCGGCACGAAACTTAAATGGGAAAGATAATCGTGGCTCGTTTAATTAATATCACCGCGTTCTGGAATCCGACGTGGATGGAAAAGAGAGTATCGGCACCTTTTGATGTGCGTTACCTTTGAATATTTTGAATAACAGTATTCATTTCTGTTAAATGTCTTAACAAACGACGATATTTATGGAATGGTCTAATATATCCAACTGCGGTAAACCCAAACAGTGGTAGCAACCTTTTATTCCAAGTTGTCGTTGCTAGCAATAATAGTATAACATCGGCACGGCCGGATCTCATTTCGCGCGTCGCCTTTTCACCCTGTCTGTGTGTTCCGGTGAAACCGAAGTTAGACTCTGAACAGGCGAAAGTAAGAGGGTGGCGAAGGAAGCCAGAGGAGGGCCGGTTGCTGGAGAGAAAGCGCGTCTTTAGGACGGCGTGTGCAACCGACGGAGGCGACGAGGAGAGGCTATATCGTCGGTCGTAAATAACGAAAGTAGCAACGGCAGCCCTCTGCGTTCCTCCCTCTCTCGTTGCCTCTCCACGCCAACTGCTTTCCACCCCCGACTCGCCATCTCCGCCAGCAGCGGTGCCGTGGAAACGGGTGAAAAACGGCCATAGGCCGGCGGGGTTGGTGGCCGTTTGCCGGAAATGCGCGCGAACGAAACATCGTATCCTCGCCAGCCTCTCCACCGGTGCCAGCACCGGCGTTACTTCCGGTTCCACCGTTCGCGTGACCGATTTCCTTCGTTTCTTTCACCCCTCGGTGACTGGATCACCGTGACCCGGAAACTTTAGGCCGGTTACACGAAGTACGCAGGGTTGTAATAATTGATCGCCCGATTTGACCCCCGAATCGCCCGGAATCCGATCTTATCTCGTACGACTCGTAAGAATGTTCGCGGTAAACGAACGCAGTCGGGTGTCTCGACTTCCTCCGGAATATCCACCCTTAGCTCATTCCAGCCTTCTTTCTCCAGGCTTTCCAACTTAAGCGTAATTAATTATAAGCACCCGAAACGAAGGGCTGGAAATATAAATTACGCAATTTAAAGCGGCGCAGTTGGCTGATTTACCGAGCACTGCTCTTTCCGCCCTTTCGTTAGATCTTTGGAATTTTCGCCGGAAATCTACAACCCTTTGTCCGCTTATTCTCGCGCTCCTTCACGTTCTACATAGGTAGTCGAACAGTTTCTCGAGATAAAATTCTACGTTTAAAATGGTATTCAAATAAGATCCTCACGCTTTACCGCTCTCCGTCCCGTCCCAATCGAGCGTCCATTCATCGCGAATATTTCTTCGGTCCGCTAAATCGCGGCATTAATTTCCTCGTTACGGACGATCGAACGAAATCGAATTTCACAATTAGCCCCTTTGCGAGCCGAAGCGGGCAATCTGCTCGGCGTAGCCCGAGGAACGGTAGAATTTCTAGAGCGCGACTAACGTTGGGATGAAAGTTAATTAGCTACGGAAGGGAGAAGCGGGACTATCGTTGGACAGCAGGGGACGCATACCGATCGCACCTTCTTACGAGCGAATTTATTCGTCGTGTCTGCTTGTTTCCGCGTACAACGGACCGTCCTCTTCCTTCCTTTCTTTCTTTCTTTCTTTCACTCTTTTTTTCTGCCCGCTTCCCTTCGTCGAAGGTTCTCCGTGTAAAAAGCTCCGACCGATCGTATAGCAGGTTAATTTCACGTGGACCCTTCCTGCGTGACGTTTCACGCTAATGGATTTTCACCTCTTCACCCCTGCCGCTAAGCGCGGTCCGACTCGTCCGGCGTTAATTACACGGAGAATGGCTACGAAACGCTCGGAATGCTCGGATACGCGCTAGAATTTATGACGCCTATAGCGGAGCCGATACGACTCCGAGCCTCTTCGAGAGGACCTGATCTTTCCTGCCACACGCTTGACGTCCGGCTGATTTCTGAAAAGTCGACGCAATTAAACGCCGGTTCTCCAACGATCAGCGACCACCGATCCACCTTGAATTACTTTTATTCTGCATACTCGTTGGGTAAATTCGCGCTTCTTACGAGCCTTCTGATCAGTCGGTTTCGTACTTTAATAACGTTGTCGCTGTCGCGTATAATACTTGAAACGCGTACCCATTGAAAAGCAGGGGAACACAGAGTTGTCAGGAACTGAAGATCTTCGCGAATAAGAAAACGAGTTATTTCATGGTATTCGACTCATCGGTACCACAATTAGGTTGATAATTAAATCCGAAGGAAGTTGCACATATGCAGAGAAGCAATTAACGTATACGTGTAAGCAATTAACACCTTCGCGAAGAAAAGCGTTGATCACTTTTACCGCGCAAATACTGATTCATCGTCGATACGAAACTAGTTGCACGCTAGAGTCACGCTTTGAAGAAGGTATAACAGCGAAAATGTGCGCGGAACCGCGACGAGAGAGAAAGCGAAAGGGAAAAAGGGAAAGTGGGATAGAAAGGGGTAGACGCGAATATACGGGTTGCCCTTCGCTCCGCTGCGTTATAAATCGCGGATTTCTACGTAGGTGACTGCTGGCCACACGTATACCCTACTCGGACGTCGGATGATCCATTTAATGCCGCTCGCCGCCATGTGGCATAAATCACGCGCACGTTATACCGACATGTAATATAACCGACATGGTGTGCTTTCTGCGGACGATGCGACGATATCGCGTACACACTCGTTTCAACGAACGTGGCCAGTTATTTCTGAAATGTGAAAATACTTTGAGTTTAATCATTGAATTAATGTTGAAACGGTGAACGCCAGTCGAGAACCACTAAACGTGTGCAACAACATTTTAATTAAAATTAAATGAGAAATAATGGGAAATATAATTTCAAGATTTTTAATATGTCTGACTATATGTGTCCATTATCTACTGGGGAAAGTCGCAGTGATATTAGTCAATAATAATTCTCACAGACAATGTCCATTGTTACTTCCATACAATAACCCTTTGAAATTCTTTTCATTTTTTTCTTTTATTGTGAAGATATTAATATACATGTAACCAGTAAGTCGTCTCGATTACATGATTCACAAGCGTTTTCTGGAAACCTAATATCGACAGGCCGTTAGGTTCGTCGCTGAGTGAAATTCTAACCCTCCTACAGACGACTGAATATAATCGTCTATGAAACTTCTAACCGTGGCTTTGCTCGGTACCGTGACACTGCACCAGGTCTGTCGCTCTTACAGGAAACCTGTTCCACGCGTTTCAAGTTTTCTCTGAGCTGTAACAGTACGCGTGTTTGAGGGTTAAGGTCGTCCTCGGTGCAACCGGTCCGCTATCCGCAATATCGTGCAGCTTTCACGCGAATCTACCATCCCTTCGTGACGCTCAATCACGCTCGATCGCGTTCAACTGAGCCAAGTGCGCGTACTTCAAAGCTAATGTTCATTTTGAATCGAGTTCTATTTCGCTATCCGCGGAGAAATTGACACTTTGAGGAACTGCAATCGGTCGAGGTGTACCATAGAAATACAACAGTTTCTGAAATTTCTACTCCAAAGTGGTACGAATAATACTATAATTATTCTTAATACTTTGATCAAAGTCATGATACCCGTATTACCAAGATCCAGACAGCCTATCTTCGAAAAACACGCATTGCCGGCTAATTAAACGGCCGCGTGGAGGCTCTTAGGCCGAGCAAATTCAATTAAACCCCAGTCAATTTTAACTATACATTCCTGCGATGCGGCTACGGTCGATACAGATTACTTAGAGCGTTCCAGCCAGCTCGGCGAGGCATCGAGAAGGACGCGTGCACGCCAAGCACGAGCGGGTATCGCAGGGCAGCCAGTTGACGCGGAGCGATTTAAAGCCAAGTGCAAGGTCCGATCGCTAAAAGTCCCGCGGATCTCGGCGAGCAGAGTCCCTGGATGACTCTAAGTGCCATGTCTCGGAGGTAGAGTAAGAGAGGTTCCAGTGGAAGCTGGGTTACAGAGAGAGGAGAGAACCGGTTCCTTGGGTAAGAAGGCTCAGTTTCTCCTCTTGCTCTGCCTCTTCCTGCCGCTTCGTCCTTCCAGCATCTCCTTTTCTCCCGTCTCGAACCGCAGTCGATCCGACTATCCTCGACCAGTGAGGTTACTACAGGCCATCGCCTAAACCAAAGCGAACACTCTCCTCGTCTCTCCACCGATCCTCCTCCTCCCTTTCTTCATCCTCTCTTACCCGCTTTCGAACGCACCCTGAGCTATGTGTAACTGCAGCCACGATCTCTCTTCTTCCTCTCGTCTCTCACGGATCATCATCCTTCCTTCCGTTCTGCGGATTATTCCCTTGTTATTAATCTCGCGCGTACTTCCTATCCTCTTTGTCTATCGCTACAGACGCGAATTACGCGCGCATTCCTATCGTTCTTTTTAGCGGACGCAATTTCCTGCGTGGTCGAGCGGCGCGTAAAATTGCGGGACGATCGATCGATCGATCAATCGCCCGTCAACCTATCTCTTCCATCGAGCGTCCAGGAACGATCAGAAGTGGATGACTGGTTACGTTTCAACGTACAGACGGGCAGGGATTTTCATAGCTCGAGGAGCTTCTGAATTCGCGCGCTGATCATCGATCCTCTTGCGGTCGCGTGACTATTTCCGATTCTTCTGACGATAGTTCTTCGAATTATTCAAGCTATCGTACGGAAGTTTGGGCATTGAAATAGGAAGATTAGAGGACGATAGGAGAAAAAGAATTCATACTAAAAATATCATAAATTTTTTCTTTATTTAACCATGTATATTCGATCATTTTGGTGGTTGCCCGACCGTCGTGTCGGCGACCGCAAATTTCGTCCGAAAATCGAGGGCCACGAGCACGCCATACTTTTCTGCGAAGTGGGGCTCTATCGTTGCCGAAGATATAGCGAACGAGGCCGCGTTCCAATACGTCTAAGGAAGCGGTAAATCGTCGTCGGCGGTCCTTGTTCAGGTGGTCGTAGACCCTTTACTCCGTCACCCTTCTCCTCCAGTTTTTCTTCTTCGCCGCTCACGGTCTTTCTTCTCCTCCTAAAAAGGCCGAAGCTACGAAACGAGCCAGCCTCTTTCCTTCTCTTCTCTCTCCTTTCAACCACGTCGTTTCTTCTCTCCCAGTGGGGTGTTTCTCACCCCCTTTCGTTGGCGGAACAAGCCAGCGCCCAGCCCTTGGAAAGCTGGAAGAAAAACGGATCGGGGCGAAAGTACTCGAGAATCTCGACGGAATCTTAAGCGGCCCGTAAAATTCATCTTGAATCGCTTAATTCTCTTTCGACGGTCCCGCCGTCGAACTTTTCCCCATCTTCACGGCGGGGCTTTCGTCGGGTCACAATTAACGCCGTATCGTTCCGTTCTCAGGCTCGAGGTGCTCCCGTTCCGGCGGGGAATTTTTCTCCTTTTCTCCTGCTGGAATCGCAGAACCCCTGTTAAGAGGTGGCGGGTTACAAAAGCTCTCGACCAAGTCGTATTGTTTCCCGGTACGTACGTCGCGTCGCCTTCTCTCTTCCACCCTCACCGTTCCCTCTTCGTCTCTCGCGATCGAGTAAGATGCCAGTACACGCTCTAAGCGCCCCTTTACGCGAGGATATAAATCGTCGGATCCTTAACCGGTTCGAGGAGGGACCGAGCCGTAAGAAACGTCGAAATCCTTCGCTTTCTTCTATTCGTTCTTTCGCCCCCCGGGTTATGCGCCCGAGAAGAAGCACCGGAAGAAGAACGGCCGTTTGTCCGGTGTGTCGCGTGACTTTGGCTCGAGCGGACTGCAAATCGTTCGAATGTTTCTCCGTATCGACCGCCGATACTCTTTCAATTATTAATTGCTTTCTGTGGTTCTTTCGTGGACGACTGTTGACCCGTTCCGTGTCCAATTACTTGCACAGTTTCGAATATGCATCGTGCATAAACTGGTGGTTAGCTTTCGATTGTACGATCGGTTTTTCTTTCTTTTATCGTCGAAAAGAAACGTATATGACCTGTTGCAAGCACGATTTACTTTATCGCCCGTAGTCCGCTACAAATACTTATTAATAGCATTCGCGATTACAGGAGCGACGTTGCTAGCAGAATATAAATGATCGAACGGTCAAAGCATAAAACACTTCAACCAATTTATCCGACATTTACCTGCTCCCTACACCTACGTAGCCTGTAACGATTTCGGGCCGAAAAATAATTAACAGGATCAGTCGATGCTTCAGAAAGTAATTAATTACCTAAAGGAGGGACGGGGGCGTGCGGTAGCTACTCCGCGTCAAGCTCGCAGTCCACTAACAGCATGTTCCCTTGGACGAACGATAAATTACCGAAGATTCGTCTATCCCCGCGTGATTTCCCTGTCGCTAAACCACTCATTTCTCTCGTAAACAGCCTACCCTTCCATCGTGCCGCCTGTTCGCGCAAAGAATTTCCACCCTGGATTCGATCCGCTCGTAAATTGGCGACGATAACGTCGTCCTCGAATTTTTACCGTTCGAGAATTTCTCGGATAGACTGCAAATTACCATGAGAATCTTTTCCAGCCGGTGAAAAGCGATAGGGCACAGCGGGGAACCGGTGCAGCTACGTGTCAGTACGTAATATCGATCATCGAAGACGATTCCTTTATCCTCGGCTATTCTACCAGCCTGGTCGCACGTGTGCTCGCAAAATCGAGCTTCTTTTTCACGAAAATCCTGACGATCGGTTAACAGCCTTCGAAAACGGGCCTCTCCCTGGTCGCATGGTAAGGGTAACAGCTTCGCGAAGGACAACGACGCCTTGGTAACTCATCCACTCTGGAACGGTCGACCATTCAATATTTTCAAAAACCAATTTCGCGTTAGACTGTTTGCCCTGGCGTGTCGTTGCCGGAACGAGGGAAGGGTGAACGAGAGAACAGGGAGGACCCAGGATATCGCGAGCACGTGTGCTTAACCACGTAGAACATATACGAGCGTGTACGCGGGGTGAGTCTGAGTAAACGTGGCGACGCTGTGACCCGCGATATCGATGCCAGACGCGATGATTTTTTTGGGGATATCGATAAGGTTATGGGAGAAACGCACCTTTCGACGAGGGTGCCTCGTCGAGGGACCGATAGCCGGCTTTGTTGCGAGTTTTCTGAAACGTTGAATCTTTGATGAGGGAGGATTTATGGGATTTATGGAAGGGCTTGATGCTTTGTTTGCCGGGGAAAAATGTGAAATGCTTTTGCATTATTTTCTATACTCGATGTACGGTCCATTTTTCTGAAATACATCTGAATCTCTTGGCAATCTGTTATCTGACATTTATAGAAGGCTTATCAATATTACTCCGACTGATTATTAAAACACATTACTCAAAGTACCATAATAGAATTCATCGTCTAATTTTAGAAGCAACCCTTTCGCAACAGAGTGGCCGAAAGTGAAATCGTTAATATTTCACTGGAAAGTAGAGACTCGGTCCGCTAATAACTCTAACATAACATTAATCCAGCCGTAATCCGGTAATTAAGCTTGGTACCCTCTACAAGTCTGCGCGTAAACCGTTCGAAACCACCCTACCGTTCTCTTCGACCCTCTCTCAAAGGAGGGAAATAACAGAGAGGTACACGGACGGGCGAAGTGCGGCAATAAACGATAATCTAGCGGCGTGATGACTCGTTATTTTTCCCTAGCTCGTACGGGAACGATCGGTAGCAACCGGCGGCCATTTAAAGCAGAACCCGGTGCAAATACGGACACGCGTACACCGGTTCGTTGTTCATCGTAAGGGTCTTCGGTGGCGTTTGCGTGCCTAGGGACCGTTGTGGGTGCTCCTCTTCCCTTGCTCCACCCCCGTCGAATATTCAATCGGATGCATTACCCAGACTACGGGGGTGGGTCCCGATGTAATCCTCCGGCGCCAGCGGGTTTCGCCTCTGTGCGTGCCGGAGATGCAGCAGCACCAACAGCATCGTGGGTGTGCTCGATTGCTCGATTGTATAGGTCTCTCTCTCTCTCTCTCTCTCTGGGCTCTGCTGCAAACTGAATAGACAGCGGTATCGGTGCATTCATCGAACGGCTGCTTTTAGAGCGACACCGACCTCTTTACACCGACAGTCAGCTCCTCGAACACTTACGTAATTATTGTCGACGGTTATATTGCGCGAAGAAGCTCGCGAGGACGAGGCAGATGTAATTTCCCGGAAGCAGGCATGTTGCTTGATCGATCCTCTGCACCGCGTGTGATTTTAATGGGCGTCGATGAGCGGAAAATGGGGAACATTCTCGACCTGCTTTCTTTCATTTCTGATGCATCTGCTGCCCTAAAAACGTTTTCTTTGAGTTTTTTTTTTTTAAACTTTTCTTCGTCTTATATTAACGATCTTGATAATCTTTCTTTTGCATCTTTAGAAATCATGGTTCAAAACAGTCATTAATATTATATCGCTTCAAAGAATTCCAAGGGATTCAACGATAGCAATTTTTCCACGGAACAGGTGATTTTGTCAAATAATCGAGTTCTACGGTTATAATTTCAGGGCGCACACTATGTAGTCGCCCAGCCGCTTTATTGAACAATTAGAATACCTATAATATGGCAACGCTGACATAATTCCGCGTAGCAGGTTCCTGCATGGTACTTAGGGGTGCTTCCGAAGTGCATTTTGTAGACTATATACGAGAACGAGAGTGCATCCTGCATCCATCGAACAGCTGCTTTTAGTACGGCGTGCAACTAAACCGCCCGCCTGTGAATAGTTACGATATTATTGCTGGTAATTACGATAAGAAGCGCGTACGCCATCTTTCCATAATAATTTTCCAGACATTGACAAGGATACGATAAAGTTTCTCGCGTTCGAACAATCGCCCCTCGCTGCACCGGAGCTTCCGCTAAAATGAATCCGAGAATATTTTAAACAAAGATTGTCGTCGAGATAGACAACAGAAGTTTGTCTTTCGAGCTCGCCCCGAAAATTTCTCGGGCTTTGTACGAAACTTTCACCTCTCCCTGGAGGATACAGGGACTTAAGGACGTCAGTCCGATGCCGGTAAACTCGAAATAAGTGCAACCACGGTGCACAGTGCATTTCCAACGGAGAAAGATCTCGTAGCCGTCATAATTCTTGCTGGCAACAGGGAATCCAGTCGCGCCAGTAAAAGGAAAGAAAAGGAAAAAAGAATCCTAAACCGTATCACTTACCGCCTGGACGGAGGACGCAGTTGCGGGGATTAGGAAACGTTTTTCTTTCGGTGGCCGTCGAGCACTCAGAGCTTTTCGTTCGTTTTCCACGCTGGTGTTTTATGCTTCGGCTAGGTGCACGAGGAGGCGGAACGAAACATCCAGGGCTCTTGTATACGTGCACCTTAACATCTCGGAAAGAAAGAAAGAATGAAAGGGGAACCATGGGTCGGGAAAATGAACATGAGCCTTTGAGATACGTGTGCTTCGGGTATTTGAAAGCATTAGCCGCTTCCTAAATAGCCGTTCGCACGCGTGGCTTTTGCACTTGCTTTAAAATTGCAGCAAACACCCCTACACGGATGTATTAAAGAATTCAGATAGTGATAATCAGACACTGGTTACTCGAAACGAACGTGTTCGCAAAATGCACATAGATAAACAGATGTGTAGCATTCCATTCATTTATGCAAATGCAATTTAATGCATTTCGTTGTAATTACCATTATCATCATAAATTATTTATTATATTGTGATATTTATATCTGTTTCAGCTGTAAATGCTGTTTGAATAATTTACTGTATCTGTGTATCTATTTTATGCATTCGCATACGTGAGTTGATTCTGATTAAAACGAAATTATTATGCAGCTATTTACTTAAGGACAACCGTAAATAGATCTCGGTTATGAGAAGTGCATTTTCTGCTTAGAGGAGATTAGAGAACATGTTCGATTTCCTTGGCAGGTTGTCGAGCGCATGCTTGTCTGACTTCTATCAGAGCAAATAACACACCGTTTCTGTAAGTGCAATCTCCTGACGTGGTAAGACCAGTTTGACGGAGTGTCTGGTTTCTCATTACGATACCTCAAACGTCCACGAGATTAGTATCAATAACACGTAGGAGGCTTGGGTCATTTCTAAATAAAAAGGAACACGTAATATCGTAAAAATTAATTTATTCAAACGTGAAACAAGTTTTACATTATAAAAGGATTGACAATGTCAAGAGCACCTAAATCAAATCCGATATCATATACGCTTTTTCACATAACAACTGTACCGTTAGTCTATCCTAAAACTAAATTTGCATGGAAAGACAGAAACTTCACGAATGGGAAGACAGTTTGAGGTAGAATGAAGAGAAGAGGTAGAGAGAGGAAAGTGGTGGCGGTTCAGCTCGGTGGTGGAGGAATGCGAGGAGGCCATCTTGGTAAAGGGGGCATCCTCCTTGCAAAAGGGCCCCGAGGAGTTTCTCGGATCCACGGGGCCTCCTTCTTTCTCTCTCCTTCAGGCCCCTACCTTCTGCTCGCTTCCCGTGGCTTCCTGTCCGTCGATCTGTCGGCCTCGTCCGTCCATCCGTCCGCGTGCAAACCTCGTACACACCTGTGTTGATTGGTCTTACGCACGCGAGCGCCACTGTCACAATAATTATTAAAATATAAATCTTCGGCAGACACCAAACACTATGGTAAATTGTAATTCTTCGTGTTTTATTTTCCAACGATTTTCCTCTTACAAGGGAAACTACCCAAGTGTTACACTCACTTATTAAACCACGGTTCAAATCCTTGGTTCCCAACATTTTTTTTTTTGAATGATAATTTGTCTCTTTTTGAATAACTATTACATAAAAATTATCATTAAAAAAAAAAATGTTGGGAACCAAGGATTTGAACCGCGGATTAATAAGTGAGTGTAACACTTGGATAGTTCTCCGTATTAGAGGGATGTGAATCATTCTTTGAGAATTTCTTGTATCGTAAAGGGATTAAAATAATATTCAGAATTTTTTTAATCCCACGGTTCAACGTTGAATACCAATCATCTCGCGTTCATTATATGCTTTCTAATCTTCTCATTTCCGTGGTTGTTTAGAACAGAAGTTTTACCTATTCCTATACCGGATGAGTTACATCACCTTTATTACGCTGTCTAGACGTTCATAAAGTAATGAACCGAGTAAAGAATAAATTATAAAGTAGCTCGGTAAAAGCAAGGCGTAAGACTGTCGTTACTCGTGTTTTTCTGCGATCAGGTTAACGGATTTTAATTACCACTCGTAAATGAGATTCTATAGGGGTAGTGATCGCTGTAATAATCGAATCACTTGCTTTATCCGACTAATACCGTCTGAGAGTTCGAGGAGGCTGTTTCCGATTGCTCGGATAATCGTCGCTGTGGAGGCCCAAGGCAGCGACAGTTAACCGTGCGGAATACCGTATCGTACGATCCTGTCTCAAGTCGATCGAAAGAGAATGCAAGCATGATCGGATGCTTCTAACGAGATCTCTGTCCGTAACCTTTCACGTGCCTCCCATTCGATGGGTACAATAATTGAATCTCGCTAGAGGATCCAGTTTCGAAAAAAATCACATCGTTCTCGTCTATATCCGCGGTACGCGCGGATCCGAGGTGCGCTTCGCCGATTCGAACGTCGGCTTCCCCAGCCGGCCTGAAATTATCGGTTATCCGTGCACGGCATCGCCGATTACATCTCGCGTCGATCATCGAACTTTCCACGCGGAAGTGAAGCGAACGAAGCCGCGTAGCTAGAAGAGATTCTCTAATAAAAATGTACGTTAACGTCGGGAACGCGAGTCTGCTTCTCGGTTACCTGCGGCTAGCCACAGGCGATTTAATACCCGGACACTCAACACTGGCGTAGCTGTGAAACGATCTTCGTTTCTATTGTAACTCATGCGCGGTATCCGAGTGGCGTGGCTGGCCTCTTAATTAGCGAGCAGCGTATACCCGCGCCGTGGGCCGATTCATCCCCACGACTTACTTACGTGAAAGCTTGGAAAAACAACGCTGCCGTGAGAAGAAGGTTTATCGTTCTGTCAGAGATCCGTGTGGCGAACGGTGGTGCGTGGTGGCAACGCGTACACCTATAACTCCTCTATTATCTGCCTTTACATCGCGGACGTCGTCTTGGGGTAAATTGAGATGCCTGCCGCGTCGAACGATCCGTTCGTGAGCGCCACGCTTCGTCCTGCCCGATTTTAATGCGTCCGCTATCTAAATGATATAAGAAATAATAACGTTAGCATAAATATTAATATAATATCGCCGAGATCATAGCCGACAGGGAAACGGTCGTCCTTTCTCTCCCGTTTTGGAGAAACAATAACGTAGAAGATCTTTACCAAGCGGGTAGATTTATTAAAGGCAACCTTTTGGAATGCCGTCACGTGGCTCCTGTAAACATTGGCACCTGTACGAACCGTCAGCTTATGAATTCATTTAACGGATCGTGCCGTTATTCAGATGAATTCGAACGATAAGGGAGATGCAAGCGGCGAGATAAGAGGATGGGGTTTCGAACGGTCCGGGAGGACAGTATTTCTTTGAGCGTGGAATTCGAAATTTGAGAGTGCATTAAAGCAATTAGTAATTAAACAACTTCATTTGAATGCACGTGGTCGATAACCTTTTTTAATGGAATCGCGGTAATCGGCGAGGCGAAATTAACCCTCGAAATTTATCGGACGTTTCCCTCCGACGGTGAAGTTCAATTACGGTGGCAGCGCGTGGAATTTAGGTCATCGTTGGATTTTTCTAGAACGTGGAATAGAGAGAGAAAGGAGAAACTTTTATCCCGTGTGATTGGTCTTAACCGATCGTCGACGTGAAAGAAGGAGGCGAAGCCGGCTTTCGTGTCAGCTGCACCAAATCCGTGGCTTCTGAAAACTTCGCCTCCTCGCTGGCCCGATAAAAACTTCGCTCCATAAAGTGGCGTCGATGGAACGCAGTAAAATTTTCTATAAAATTTGATTCCTCCCGGCCTGTCTCGGCTATTACCGCAAATTCACCGAACGAAAGGAGCAGGTATCTCTTCCACGTGTACCTATTACTTTTAACGACTCCGTTGCCTTCTCGCAACACCGCCACGTATGCCATACACATCCGGGGTCATAAATGGCTAATATTACAGCTTTTATTACTGTCAAAGTAAATTACATTGAGCCGTTGCATGGACGGAACGTGAATCCGCGGGAATTCGGATCGCATCGAATACGCGTACTTCAGTCCTTCCACCATTTTCCACGATTCTTTCTCCTCTTTTTTCCATCAATTTGTTTCAGGATAATTGAACATTACTGTGTAATGCGAGATGATAGACCTAGCTGTTCTATTATATGTAATTTCAGCTCCTCGTTTTCTCGATCATCGGTCTCGTTTACAATTTTTTCATTTTGTTCTTCTTGACTTCCCAAGTTGCTAATTTTCAAATTGTGATGAAAATAGAGTAGAAGATATCAAAGTCGCGAATAGGACTTGAAATTGCAGTTTTTATTGCAAACATATTCCTAGTTGATGCCTAGATAAATGAAGATACTTTTCTCCTCCATTAACATTCAGAATCATCAGGCAGCAATGGTATCTCCCGGAGATCACGATGCGTTTCACGCGTTCTCGCGTGCAACCATCCTCAGGATGGCTGCCGTTTCACGTTCGCGCGTTTCGCCTCCTTTGTACACCGTGGACGGAGGCGCTAATGGCGATCGTCTCGCGTTCTTGCCGGTTGGCCGGTTTCTGCCGAGCGACATCCTCTTCTCTTTCCTTCCTTTTCTCCTCTTCCCTCTTACGCTCGTTCGCTCCCTTTCCCTCGAGAGTATTCTTTCTCGCTGCCATTCCGCTCGCCGTCGAACCGAAAGCGAGAAGGGTGTTCCTCTCGAAGTACTCTCCGGTCGTTATCTCGAGGAAAACTCCCTTTTTCTCGCCGAGACCGGAGAAATTCTAGCTTGTAGCTCGATTGCCGGGGCAAAAGGAAGCGGGAGCGTGAGGAGGACGGGAGAAACGCGGACAAGAGAGTTCCAGCAACGTGGCTGGAAGAGAAATTGCTTCGTTTCCGAATCCGCTGTGTGTGTTCTGGCTTGATTGGCCTCCACCGCTACCCCTCCCTCGAGCTACATCAGCCACCCCTTTACTGTGAACGCCGCCCCGCGTTAACCCGTCGTGCTCACCTTCGAACCCGGCTGTTTTTTTCGGCGAACGAAGGGAAAAAAGTAATACGAGCTCATTTTCAGAAACGTGTCGTCTCCTTTCCGATTAGTCGACCTCGTGCGTGGGGTCGTACCACCGACACCGGAAGTAGCAGCAAGGGGAACGGGTAAGGGGATTGAATCAAGAGGGTGAAAACGAAGGCAACGATAGTTCCGGTGTATTTCGATCCGTTCCCTTACTGTGCGACTGTACAGCGACACGGTTCGGTAACGAGACTTCGGAACGAGAATTCTTACAACGTTCTTCCTTATGGAATTGCAAATTTTCATTCGCGAAAATTGAAAGAGGCGTGGAACAGTTGGTTTCCGTTTCCTCGCGAGATTCGTTCGTTGTTCTCCACGGATTATAGATTCTCTCGGGTGCTTTCTTTCCTTCGTCGTTATCACGGCCAGGTGTAATTACACGGGCAATCTCGGACGACGATAAACGCAGCAACATCAATTACGAAACTTTATCTACGCAATTACCATTCGGACGATGAAGCGTTTCCGCGCACGCTCGCTTTCTCTCTCTCTCTCTCTACGGTGTTAATTGCATCGGTTAAACGGCGACGATTCTTTGAATTCTCGCGACTACGTTCCGCGGAGTTACACTTTCCATCGGCGTGGACAAACGAAACGTGCGGCGATTGTTTGGACAGAGGCAATTAGATCGATCGATTCTATCTATTTTTAGATACGTTCGTTCCCTATCTAATAACAACGCCATGGCTTTCGATCCTGTCCCGACGAATCCTTTGATCACCGATATACTCGCGGAATAATTAGAGATAAACCGAATTTATTCGTTGGCACCTAATTACCCGCGGCTCGTTTAATTAATGGCCAGCCGCGAGTCATGATCGCTATTGTTACGCGTCACCTAACAACCTGGATCCGTAAATATCCGTTACGCTGTTATTGATACCCTTCTGATTCGTTGGGCCGGACTCTTAACCGTGACTGGGTGCATCGTTCCCGTCAAATCTCATTTGCGATTGTGCCCGTCGTGTGATTCAACGTTCGACGAGAATCGAATGTGGAAATTGTATGGAAAAATTGATGGAAATTGTAAAATAAATAAGGAATCGAAATTGAAGGGAGAAACTGGGGCAAATGCATCAAAGTGAAAAATTCCATGAATCCTAACGCGCATTGTTAGATGTCGTATAACAAATCATATCTAGGAACGGCTGACACTAGCGACTGCAATTACTGATATCGTGTCACGACTAGATGGAGCCGCTTTGAACCGTCACGTCGCCTGTTCCGGAAGCAATCAATTTGTCACTATAAGGCTTGATCGTTGATCCGCCATCGACAACTGAATAATGCATGATCCGGTTGAAAAACGTCCCGCGTATTCTCATAGGGTACCACCGAGAATACACGTTTCCACATTGCTGTTCCCCTAGCTTGAGGAATGTTTCCTGATCCGACGTGATTTTCACAAAAGTGTCAGGCTATGAACGCCTTTTCCGATTCAGAAAAGAAAAGGAGGAGGCTATTTAATAATAACTGACGATATGTTATAAATGAGAGGTTTCATGGAAACGATTGGCTACCTCCTTAATTGCCTGAATTTCACGAAAGGTGGTTCAATAAAATAAAGGGTCTTCGATCGAGGAAGCTCGACAGACGGTCAACGATCGTGAATGTTTCAGCTGCCGAAGAAAAAACAAATTCCCACTCCACCATCTCCTTCGTCATTCTCTCCCTCGACTCGTGTTCCACCTGTGATACCGCAGGGACTATTATCGTTTACGCAGCCGACCTTTTCTCCCTTTAGGTGATTAGTCCGGCCGCGTGCCAGTTTTCTGACGAATCGAGGGCAAAAGGGAGCCTTTGATCGGCCTACAGCTTCCGAGAGGCGTCGAAGGGAGACGTTAATGTCGTTGCGTTTCATCCAACCCTCGATCTCGTCCGGAACCCGTGATTTGCTAGGACATGCGTACTTCCGGAGAAGAATTATCGCTTCGTCGAAGGAAAGCTATTTTATCCCAAAATTTTCGCAAGTGTTAGGAACGAGTTGATGTTCAAATTGTAGACGTAGAAACGCTGTTAAAGCGACCGACGCGACGTAAAGGAATAGGGGGTTGAGGATGAATGTACAGCAGGAAACGAAGAGAAGACACTCGATGCTCTTCGACTACACGCGAACCCCTGGTCCAACAACCAGGGGCCTGTTGTAATGCTTTATGGGGGCGAGGCCTCGTGTCCGTGCGGGAACATCGATATATCAATCCGATGGCCCATGGATTGTGAATCTCCGGTCTCGCCGCTCCTCCCTTTCGTTTGGGAAATCGAGTACCATCATAAACTACCTTCGGACCGGTTCGAGGTCAACGTAGCTCGTATTTCGGCGACTCCGTGCGAAAATCGTCTTTGCCGAGAAAAACATTTCCTCACATCAAATTAATTAAAACATGAGACGAGGTACTGAAGGAACTGTTATTATTGACTAATATCACTGCCACAGTAGATAATGAACATGTCTAGTCAGACATACCAAAGCTACAGTTTAATTATTAAATTAAAGCAGTAATAATAGTATCTAGATTCTTAGAGCATGAATAATTTATGACTTTTTTTTTTATCAATCGCCATCACGGTGTTTTTCACCCACGATTGCACGTAATAAAACTCTGTTTCCGTACTATTATACATCGTCGCGAGGCTCCGCGTAATTTATAGCGACGCGAGCCGATGTATTCTAGGCATTTTACACGAGTGCACTCGGCCAAGCCCGTTCGATAGCTCGATCGAAACAGCCCGCCGCTGTTTATTTACCGTCGACACCGACCAGCGAGAGGTTATTAATTATCGTTCGACGCGAGTCAGCGGGAGAGAAAAGGCCGCGCGAGCGCGCCAGCAATTAGTCGATCGCGCGATGCGTGCTGCTGAACGAGTTCACAAAAGGTATCGGCTCTCGTGGAACGCGGTTTTCGTTGTTGACCCTGGATCAACTAGTTCGTCGAATTACACCGTAACGTGTACCGGTTTCGTGTCTCCGTGCGTGACAGAAAATAGAGCTGGTAATTAAGCTTTAAACTTGACAAAAAATGTTCACCGTGTTAATGAAAAAAGGGATGAAAAGCCCTGTTATGTTGAAAATTCGCGATCTCAACAAGGAAATTTCGTGAAAAATTCTAAAAGCTGGGAAATTTATAGGAAAGATCACGTGGGAAGGTACTTTCCGCGATTAAGCGTGACGGAAATTCGATTTCTCCTTTGACTGGCATCTCGCTGCTCGATCGTAACTTCGCGTTTCTCGATGAGATCAATACTTTCTTCTCTTTCTTTTTTTAACCATCTCTACACATTTTGAAAGTTATTTTTCACGATGATCAATCTTTGGAATCTTGAATAGTTCAAAAGGGTTAATAATTTTTTCTGCAACCGTGATACAACGTAGCTTCTTCAAAGCAGAGGGTACTTATGGGTCAAGAAAGAAACTAGCAGCCCCTGTTTCTAAGCAATTAAGCTTACCCTGATGTTGGACTGCTTTTCGTCACTCGTTCGACGAACACTCGAGTAGCTCCTTTCGCTCGAGTCCTTCCACTCGAGAAGGCGGCTGGTCCTCCGGCAGGAAGGGCCCGACCACCGTGTCCCTCTTACAGCGAAAGATGATTTTAACCAGAGATCCTTTGTGCGCGACACGATTCGTGCTCGATCGCTTAATAGACAAAAGGAACTCGATTTTCCAACAGGTAAAGACGCCTTCGAATCGCGTCGAAGAGTACAGAGAGAGAAATAAAAAGGAGAAAAAGGTGAGCAGAGAATGGCGAGGGAGAAGGAGAAGGGAGGAGAAAGGCGGAAGGTTTAAATCAATAAATTTCAAAAGCCAAAGTCGCCGCCTTACCGTTATAACTCTCGAAGCGGGTACTTTTGCCTCGCGTATATGCCATCAGAGGAGACAAAGAGACTTGCACTCGAGCAGTCAATGCTACAGGGAGCAGGGCGCAAAAGCGAGGAGGAAAGGGTCCCGAGGTGCACGGGACGCCACAAAAGAGATTGATGTTATTCGATTTTCGGATTCGAGATAAGTTAAGAAAGACTCATGGTGTCTTGTCTCGTGTACACCGTGAAACCGTTTACATCCTCCCGACGTTGTCCTCTTTTTCATTCTCAGTTTTTCACTTTTCTTCCTGGAAATTCTTCAGCAGAATAATTCATTTTTCTTTACATCCGTTACTCAGTCTTAGCCGCTCAGTTAGCACATCCGTGGAATTTCAACACGATTTTGTTGCAGGAACGAAGTGATCCGTACATCCTCTGTAAATTTCATTAAACACCAGTGTACCTCGCAGCTACATAATACTTTCGGTATGTTCGAGATAGCCACTCTTCTTCGAGGTCGTGCACGCAACACGAACCGTATGATTCGAAGTGCAACATCGTACGTTCACGATATAAATTCGAAATTATTAGTTTGCCGAAGGGTAGACGAAGGGAATCTCGGTGTTCTTTTTCCCTCTTGTCCTCGACGGAGAGAGGAGGCCGTTGGTGGCCGCGTATTTCACTGGTACCGAGCTATTCGTAATTAGAAACCCATTCAGAACTACGCGCATCCACTCTACGCTGATGGATACCGACCATATCTCACCGAGCCGATGCTGCTGCTGCCTTTCATCTCTCCAAGTGCGTTCGGAGAGCGTTAAAAGTGAAGCCCCTGGCCTTGTTGATTTTTCATTGTGACCACGGCAGCCGAGCCTAGAAAAGATCCGTCCGGTTTGATTAACCTATCGGCGACCGGGAAATATACAGGGAGCAATTTTCGAGCCGACGGAAGCACTCGTGATTCGAATTTCGACGAGGTATCTCCTCGGCGAACAATTTTTCTTGCACCCCCCTGTACGCGGAAGAGGGTCAGATCGGATCGATCGCATGGCGCGACAACGGGAAACGATTCGATCGTGTACGCCGCTCACGGAAATTCATAATTACGGTTAGACAATAAAAGGGGGAGCGAGAGGGGAATGGTGGAATGCGTTTAATAAACGTTGATCGCAGAAAATTGGCGCGAGGGGGGCCCAATGTCGAAACGGCCCCACGACCGGCAACAGCAGCACGCTACGTGAGTCACTTTCACGCCTCGAGGGAATTGCCGCTCCCAATTAATTCGCTATTCGAAGGAATGTTTCATTAAGGCGTTTATTAATCCTGTCTTATTTCTATTAACACCGTTGACCTTCGCCACCGAGGAACTGTCTTGGATCCCCTGAGAAAACGACTGATGAAGCGAGCGTTCCGTGAACCGCTGAAAAATTACGAAACCCGGCGGGGCCGGTTTAATCGCCTTAAATTGCTATAATATGGCGCGCCAAATTACACCCGTATTGCTACAAATAATCGGCGATATTGAAAACCCTGATACTTCCGTTGCCCGCTTAAGCTCTGCCTTTCTTTTCTTACCAGAATCATTATTCTGCAGTTCCTCTTTCATTTTTTAATTATTTTGAAAGATGTCAAATTTAGCATTTATTTTTATTCCAACCAAATTCGATTGCCAAAGAAAGAATGCCTTCGGAGAAGGCGTGAAAGAAATAGAAATGCGAGAGTAAGGTGACGTCGTGACTTTCTCGTGTACACCCCAACTTCGTTATTCATGCTCGTACCCACCCCCCATTCTTCCATTCGCGGATCATATATTTTTCATCTGGCGTTTGCCTCGCTTTTGCAACGCCCTCAGATATCGTCGTTAAATAATCAAGGGAACGATCTACGCGCTCCTCGTTTGCCGTCGTCTTCTTATCCATTGCTCGCCTCTCCTCCTTTAACCTCTTCTTGCTCTTCTTCTACGTCTGCTTATACGATTTATCTTTCCTCCACTCTTCTACCTTCTTACATCTGTCTTCTTCGTATTCCGAACTTCAACTTCCCTTTGCTTCCTCCATTTTTCATCCCCATCGATCTACGATCTTTTTCTCGCTCCCCGTCAATCATTCTATCCTCCGTTTCCTTTCTTGACCCGTATCATCTTTCTTTCTATCGAATTCGCTATCTCATTGCGAACTTCGTCTTTTTATTCTTCTTCCTGATATCCCGTGCGAATCGACAACGAACACCGAAGAACTAACTTCTCTACAAAGTACCTTTTACAAATTGGATCCAAAATTTTCGCCCCTTTAACTCACGGTAGAAGCAGCGGGAAGGGTTAATCTTCCACCAACGATGGAACGTCGATTTTCATCGAATTCGGTAGCCACGGGTGTTCACGGTGTACGGTAGAACGGCGAGCAGTTAAATTTCGTTAATGATGAACGATGATGCTGGCCGTGATAGAATGCGGCGAAAATTTTCCGCGGATTCTCGTCGAAGCGCGGTAAATATCCGCGAGCGGGTTGGTTAAAAGGCAACCGTGTCTTGCGTAATTAATATCAACCGATGCAAATAAACGCCGTTCCGTTAATTGATCCCGCTGTACACTTTCAAAAGGGAACAATATTTATCGTGCAATCAATTAACGTTGTTCCGCAAGAGGATCCGTTCGGACGGGCAGAAACTCGGCCGATCGTACGAGAGGATTGTTCGAACGGTTTTTCCCCGGGTTTGCCTAATTTCGAATCGCGATACCTACCATGGTCGATCGTTTACGTTTACGTTCGTTACACATCATTATCCGCGGGAGTATTTCTACCTAATGCATTAATCATTATCGGAATGGACAGTGCTGGCCGACAGCTATCGGTCGCGCTTCTCTTTGATAGCGGCAGGAATATTTGGGGCGTGCAAATGTTGGTTATGCACGCAACATTGCTCACAATTTGATCACATCGGTCGATCAACAGGCACGACGTCTTCCGTCTACCAATCCAATACGTGTTAGTTGTACAGAAACCGTGCTCAGAGATGCGAGAATGATCTCAGGACATCCAGATTCTTTTTGCATAAAACGCCCAATTATATTCTCCACAATTTTCTATTACATATATACCCTCTGAATTTGATTGTCGTATCTTCAAAATTGACAGGAGCTTAACAATCATCCCCCTGAATATCGCGCGAATCATCGAACGATGTCCTTTGATCGAGCTCGTACAAAGGGTAGGTCCCTTTTCAATAACGCGACAATTCCATTGTTCATTATTGTTTACCGCCGATCTAACCATAATTCCCCGATTGCATTATCACCGGTGCATCGCGATAATCTCACGGCTGATCGGTTCTAGTATTTCGCGATTTCCATCTCTGCAGGTTGGAACGTTTATCCGCGACGAAAGCGTATGTCGCAGGGAAAACAACAAGCCCGATTACGCTGTTCCAGAGCGAATTACGCGACGACCGATTAGATGCTTCCGTCAATTCCGTGCGTCGACAATCCGAACGCTGTTTATCGGTCACCCTGTATACACAGACCTAGCGGCCAATAGTTGCACCGGTATGCACTTAGGCTACAATGCGCCTGGGTACATTGTGGCATCGGAGGGTGGCTAGAGAGGCAGGGTACGTTGAACAGCGCCACAAAGAGGAGAGATCTAGGGTGAGACGGAGAAGACGGGACGAGGAGAGCGGAGGATCGGAGAGACAGAAGGACCAAGGAGCATGCCGGATCCAAAGAGAAGGCGATAGAGGGATGGAAGCGTAATCTGAGCTAGATGCATCTCCCCTTGCAACGGATCGCGACATTGCGGACGTTTGTGTTGGCCTCGTTAGACATGTCGTGGGAATTAGTGTCACGATAGCGAGAATAGAAAATTCGAATGAAATTCTAACGCCCAGGGGGATGGAAAAACGAAGCAGAGAACAACGCGAAGATACCGTGAAGGTGTAAGTCGTCCTTGAAAAGTAGATATGCATCGAAACATCAGAGAGCGGCAACTTTGTCTGAATTTACTCCGAGCAAGTAACAAGATGGGCGTAACAAGTACACGCGGGCGTGTTGGCGTTCGACGAGGGGGTGGATCCGTTTGATTTCGAACATCTCGCGAGTCGGTCCGCTTACAAGCTTCACGCTGGCATCCACTCGCTTCGCTACCGGTGTCTCGAGTATCAGGCTCGTCCGCTCGCTTCTGCGAAGCGACAAGCAAGCAAGCAAACAAGCAGTCTGCATTAGCCGTGGCTCGGCGTGCCCTGGCGTTTTCGAAGCGGCTGTTGGCGGGCGGACACATTTGCGTCAGCTTTCGTCAGCTTCTCTTCTGAAGTATCCGAAGCTTGGCACGAGATACAGAAAGTCGGGGAATAAAAATCGACGTGTCTGGTGCGCGCGAGCGACGGGCAAGAGGATGGTGTTGGATACGTTGAAGAGGGTTGAAGGGGCGCCGCTGTAGAGAAACGAGAAGGGGAATGGGTGCTTCGGATTTGCGGCAGAGAGCTTCGACGAGGCTCTTTCTATCCATTACGATCAGGTGCGGGGGAGGGAAAGGCCGTCGGTGAAAAGTGTTTTAAAGGGAAACGTCGATGCGCCGCTGGATCGCGCCCGCTTCACGTATGCTTTTTATGTCCATAAGATTTTTATGGTTTTAATGACGCTCTCTCGCACCCGGCAGGATTTAAACTGCTTTTAAATTCCGTCCGCCAGCGGCTTAAACGGGAAATCTTCCTCATCCTCCTTCGCCTCGTTCTTCTTTTCCCTTTTTTTCTCTTTTTTCTTTCGTTAACAAAGGTAACGGTAACCATGCGGCTGGAAACCCTATGAAATTGTTTATGACTTTTAATAGAATTTTCTTCTTTATAAACATATCGGAGGTGCGACTGTGAGGATTTCAATTTCACACTACTGAAGGGGATTACTTTGTTCAAAAAGGATTCGGAAGGGTGTTAGAAGGTTCAGAATAGAGCATGAAACTTTGATATACATAGGAAACAACGTTGATATTTATTCATACTATCTGTACATTGGTTTTATTACATGTCGGCTGATCTCGCGAAATAAGGGTGTGTGTTGTTAAGAAAACATCGATTAGGGGTGAAGGGTCGATCGGATGGGATGTAGCTGCCGTCAGTGCGAGGTTCGAAGGACCAGGTATTCAATTATGCAGCGAACATCATCCTCGTTCTGTGGTTCGCCGCGCTCCATTTCACTTTCGAAGGGGCTGAGACACTCCCTCGCTGGATACAAGGGTGGAATCACGCACAGATGCCACCCGCCTCTGTTACCCTGAATCTTGTAGCTCAGGTTACACGCGTCTACTGTCTTACCGAAGTTTATGCGATTTCCTTTGCGTTCCTATGAATATTCATAAGGAATAAAGCGCGGAACGAACAGCGCTGATTGTAATTCTAAAAATAGTAAACCACTTACCTGCTGTGAATTTTGCACGCATCTGCGAACATTTTATCGATGATAAAAAGAAAAATGAACGACGATCGTTACACTACCCTACATATCATAGCTTTTCGGTTGTATACAATATTTAGATTTCCCTTTCGCTCTATTTTCGTTCCAAAAAACACAAGGACCCAAGCGTTACGAGTCTCCACCGAATGTTTACCTTCGCCTCTATCCATAATGCATTCAGTGTATAAGAATGTTTCACGTGTTCCTCTCGACTAACAGGATTTAGAGCGGTGGCAAAGAGATGAGGACACACGGATAGCGAAAAGAGGACGAGACAAGCGATATATATCGAACGGCAAATTATTCATGCCGGCACACGAATCACCGTGGGCCTATTTCTTTCGAGCAAAAAGAGGATCAAAGATATCCCGGCTTCATGCGAATTCGATTAACCCTATTTCGCGAGCGACTCGTCGAAACCATCAGCCACGATCCTATCACGTCGAACGTCTGTCCGTTCAGCCTACCCAAAATCGGTGCTGTCGGTTTTCCTGCTCATTTGTTCGCGTTTTCAAGCTGTTCGACAGCGATCAAAGCCATCGTTCTTCAACGAGACGACCCACCCTCGTTTCGTTATCGGAAAATGTCGCATTTCGTTGAAGAATTTGCGACACGCTTGACGTCGCATCGATATCGCCGGGAAATAAACTGTTGTGCCGATATTCATTTTTGTAGGCTCCAATGTTGTTTCCTGTTGTTTTTCTACTCTTCCTGTGAACGATCAATCTTCTTTCAACCTTAATACATTGTTTCTGGGTGAACAACAAGCACCCTATCGCTCTACATCTGAACTGTTTATTTTTTATCGAAATACGTTTATACTGACATGCTTGCATGTTTTATCAATTAATTGTATTGAATATTGTATTGAATACGATCGATATGTTCGAATCTTCAGGAAAGGGCTGGCTTTCAGGCTTGATTAAACAAGCTTGAATAGAAATTCGAGATTCCTTTCGAAGGGATCGCGTCGAGATTTAAGGGTTTCGCTGTAGGGCTGGTGGTAGCAGGAGCGTCGAGAAGTGGCCAGAGACCGGGTGCCACGGGTGGTCTTTAACCCAAAAACGTCCGGCGCATTAGAGGACGATAATCGAAAATCAATAAGGACGATAAAAAGCGCGAGGAAAGCGGAGCTAGCGCACGAGACTTCTTGCATAATAAATCTTTTTCCCATCCTCTGCTCTCTGACCTCGATAGATCGCGTAAGTAGACATCGACCCCGATACGTACGAAAGTCGCGCGTGGAAACGAATTCGTTCGATCGCGAGGCTATCGATTGTTCGGGAGCAGAATCTAAAGCACGTCTCCGAGCGATAACGAGACTCCTGTCACGACAGAACTGCAAAGCTATCTTAACAAACGGAAATCCCGTTGATCTGCTTCTGTTATACTAACCATTGTTCAACATGAATCTCTATAATCTTGAACGGTATTATCAGTGCTTCGAAATAATAATTAATATCAAAAATATGAACGCAATTGAAGGGATTTTCAAAAATAGCAAAAAGGGCCAACTGAAATTATTTACAACTTAAACATTAATCATCCTATCCAAGAAAGGTACATCTCGAAGATGAACAAACACCCAGTTCCGAAACATCTGACGATCTGTTTGTCCGTCAGTGATGCGCTAGCGGATGATAGAATTGTTGTATCCTATCATCCGGTTGCTCAAGGCATCCTCAGTCCCCGCGGTTATTCCAAGCGAAATGTAGCGTAATAATCTAAGATGGACCAAGTTCCAGACGTGCTTCCCGTCTGTGTCTGAATATGAGCGGAATCGAATCAGCCCGAGATATCCCGTCCGTAACGCATCCATCCAAATGAAGCCATAGTTAATTAACGCTAAGATCCAAAGGAGACAAGATCTAGCTACCTGTTAAGTCCCTTCGAAGCAACTATCGTAAGGAGCTAGCTAATTGTTAATCCTCTAGCTGATTAGCTGTGTCGACTGATCGAACGTCTTGTACGCGATCGAAGGTTATCGAAATCGATTCGGGAACGGTTGTTAGCCTTCTCATCCGCGAATCACGCGATACGCCTTTGAGGATCGGATCCTCGGAGAGTCAGGTCCTCGAGGGTAACTCCTCTAAACGCACGTGCGCGGTATGTCGCTAAACACCCATACACAGGTACATAGGCGCAGTGTGTCGGTTGCATATGCATGTCTCGGCGGCGTGTCGAAGGCCTTCGGCATGAATATGTCGCTATCCCGGCGCCGGTGGACAGGCATACCCGACCATGGTACACGAACGTGGTCGAGCAATAATCCGTTTCATCTTGCGGTCAAACGATCGGTCGCCGCGGTATAATACGAAAGCTGCACGATCCTCCTATGGCGGTGCACGTAGCCATAACCTTCTCTCTTTCCTCGTGCACGTAGATTTCGTTTGGCATACCTTCCGCGAGCACGATGCTCCATCGATGTATTCAGACCAGGATCGATCTCACCGTTTTTCCAACTGGCGGGAACGTTCCACCGCGAACTTTGCGATCGTGATTCGATGGATTTCGGTCCCGTTTCCTTGCAAGAAGCGGGATGCTTTTGCAAAATAGACATTGGCGACACTAGTTTCTCCAATAGAAACGCGATTGGAACGAGAAAAGGAACGATATTATCTCGGTATTGATAATTAAAGCAAGAAAGCTGCTATTGTGGCTGGATTATAGTTATATAAAAGATACTAGGTTATCGTTAATAACGCCGACGGAATATATCCATTTATGGCAGACAACGATAAGTGCTCATTCAATGAATCACTCGGTTCAATCACGAGTCGACTCGATGTTCGTTCATTATCTAAAAGTCACCGCGCTATTTATAATGAAGTATAAAAGAGCGCGTCCTTATTAGAGACAGAGACTCTGGCACACTATTTATAACGCAACGCGCGAACCCAGTGTTCCTCGATATTCTATAAGGCAATCAATTTTTCTTCCCCGGCGTCGATGCAAAGGGGGAAACGCTTCGTGCGGGAGAGAAAGAGAGATAGGGAGAAATAAAAAGAACACGGTCGCCGGTATCGAGCCACGAGATAATGAAAAGAATACAGAGTTCGGCGGCCGTGACTTAATGTAGCCGAGGAAATAAACGGGGCGGTGGTATATATCAAAAGCGCGGACAGCCGGGTTGGGTGTAAATGATATAAATAAAATCAACCTGGGAATACCGTGGCTATTTATCATCCAAGCTAAAATACTTTAGCCTTCTTGCCCTCACTTGGCCCCATTAATAACACTGGGAAAACTCATTTTCGTTCGGTTGTGAACGCTGCGTGCTCGGCTTACACCTTCCGCCGCAAACCTCTATCGTTTTCGTGGGAACATCCAAATAGAGAGGAATCTTACAATTCCGTACGATTTCACCAGCTGTCTATATTGATTTATAGCCGATACCTCGAGAGAGGGTAATCATTCCGACTGTATCGAATGGAAAGTGGATAATTGATGAGATTGGCAAGTAATAAAACGGAGTTTTACCGACGTTTTCACTTATTTCTGCATACTATTTCTGTCACTTCTGAGCGACTAGACGATTGATTTTCTCCTAAGAGCAACCGAAAGCCGTCACTTCGAGCTTGGTATCAAACGAACACATTGTAATCCCAGCGTTTAATATTCGGTACCAGTTAAAGGGTACAAATCTAGTTTTGAAGTGACTACTGAATAACTCATGAAACGATCAATCCTATCTTCTGTTCACGGGTCGAGCCGCAAACCGCATCAATAATGGACAACGGATAAACAGACCCCGCCAACTGGTGGATAAACGAAAGAAAAATCCCGCGGTCTTCCTTTTACACGTTGCGTAAACATACACGGTCGAAAATTCGTGGCATCGGTCGCGGGCTGCCCGGGGGACGAAGCGTTTAAACAAATATTTTCCCTGGGAAACGTTCCGACCGCCCCAAGACCTTACGATCTTCTTTAAATATTTCTGTCGGATAAATATATCCATTGGTGGAACGCAGAGGGACGACCGTGAATCATTCTTTTTCGCCTATCGATCTTTGTCGATCTACGCTGATGAGGCTTGAGAACCACTGGGCGCATCTCGTACGCTTCGCGCTATCGAGACGAAAGATCCAAGCGTGATTGAAGACCGATGGCTCGGTCATAGGTGCTGGTTCAAGAGGCAGAAGGATCTGGACGAGGCGAATGCATAGTTCTCGAGGATCTTGGCTGACACTCTGGGAACCATTCGGATCTGATTTAACATATTTGAATATTGTATCAGGCATTTCGCGTGAGGGAATAAATTTCGAAACGCGGAGGCGACGCGGTTAACGCTCCACCGTGTGTATTTCGATGATTTCCCGGGAAACGTAGAGTAAGGGTGTATTTTTATGAATGTCGAGCCAATTTTGTTGCCAATTAATAAGTCAAACGGATCATAATAATTCCCCCTGTTCATGGATATTTATTTATATCCAAAGAGTGATCTTTCGCAAACATTGCTTCATGAATGAATGCAATTTGTTTCGGCCGGCTAACGCGCATTTTCCGTGCGAAAACATCTTGTTAATCATCATTTACCAGGCTGTTATTATTGCCTGGCAAATACGTCGACAGATTTTTATCGCGAAACGCGCGAAATTCGATTCACCAACGGGGGCGTTGGTTCGACGTTCCCATGGAACATCCTCCCGTGCGATCTTTATTAAAATTCATACCAGCGCCGTGTACCGCGCGTGTAATTAATTACTTTGCCGCGTTTAAATCAGCCTTCCCATTGCCCCCGTTAATAAATAACCGGGCAACAACAGCGAGCGCATCGCGCTGCAAGAAGTCGGTTCTCACCGTTGGACGGTAGGGTCTATTTATCACCGGAACATCCGAAATACCGGAAACAAGCCCGTAGCTGCGTTTCTCACCTATCCCTCTGTACAATTACCCGTAATCCCCGTGGATTACGACAGGTAATACCTGGACGGTGATTGACCGAGAGTCGCGAGAGAAACGTTTAAACAGCCGTACGGTTTATTATTAGCCAGGATCGTGATCGGTCGAGAAAGAGAAAGAAAAAGGAAAGAGTTACATGTGGGTCTCGTACGCTTATGCTCGCGCTATCGAGACGAAAGATCCGAGCGTGATTGAAGACCGATGGCCCGGCCATAGGTGTTCGAGAGAAGAGTGGAAAGTGGATGCAAGAGGACGAAGAGGAAGAAAAGGTGGAGGGCAGAAGGAAGGAGAATGCGACCGATAAATCCTATCGTGATACAGCGAATCCTTGCCACGGAACGTGGGCGACTCCGCTTCATTTGCCTGGCTCCGTGTGCGTTTAGGATTCGAACACGCGTGACACCCGACTTTCGGAGTCGCGTGAAAGAAAATCTCGTCTTCCTTTCGTTTCGCCCCGGCAATTCGAACGTTTTAGCAAATGAGGCTTTCGCGTTTTGCAAGAGCGCCGGAGATGGTCGAACGATGATAGGGAGCATGGACGAAAGGAGAGGATTAGCGAAAGTCGCGGAGATTCTTGAAGGCCTGAAACCTCTTATTAGCGATATCGTAAAGGATGATAATACGAACGACGAGAAGGGACTTACACCGTTCGGTACAAGTACCCGGGACCCTTCAATTATTGATAGTTTCGAGCAGCTAATTTCTGCAAAGTTTCAGCTGCCTGGCTCTGAGGACCATTTAGGATATTACTCGGGGCATAGTCGTCGAGCCGAGGAAAATGTATCTAAGATACTTAACGGAGAATCTGATGAGATAAGTCGTAGATGCAAGGAAAGATAGAATTCTGGGATTAATGAAAACAGAGGAAGCGCGGACCAGGTGTAGTTGTAATTTAATGAATCGCAAGGCGGGAGACTAGGAAAGCATCCTCGTGTTATCTGGCTAAATATTTTGATGGCCAAGTAAAATACGTTTGCCCCGTGTAAACTCGACCCGATTTTTCCGTTACAACCCCTTTTTCTCCGACCGGTTGGCTTGCGTACACGACACCCGAAACACGACGCAACACGCGGTGGAAATTTGTTTTCTTTGATATGAACGTTCGATACGAGGTTGGTTTATTTGGACGTCGTGCACGGTTTGTCGGCTCGGTTGTATGTTTGAAGAGGACTCGGGAACCGAGAGCGATGAAAAGTGGAAGTTAGTTTTCCCTGTTATTTATATTCCGTCGTTTATATATTTTATTTCTGACCGGAGTTTCTGCTACTAGCTACATATATCTTCGGTTGTTTAAACTTTTACTCGACTGCCGTGTAATTGAACGAGTTACCGAGATTTGTTACGTTCATTGTCAGCAATATTTCTTGCATTTCTTAGAAAATCTCAGCAGCTCTGTAATCCTTTCCTAAAGCAATTATTCACGCTAAGACTTTGATAAAGTACCCCTTGATTACCGAATCTGTTTAAAAAATTCTATTAACCGATACTATTTTTCTGTTTACAGGTAAGTTACCTCGACCTATTGCGAGAAACACGCAGATCAGAGGAACACCTGGTAGGGTAATGTAATCATTTCTGCACGAACACCGGAAACGATTTAGATACTCCAATTTGCGTACACGTAAAGGGATTGTTAAAATAAGATCTAATGGTGGTTGAAAATTTAATTTTTCCACGTCGGTGTCGAATGGCTTTTCACGACATTAACGGGTAAGTTTTGTTTGACAAAGATATACACTACGATATACTAAGATATTCATGATTGAATTCGATTTTTCCCTATAACACGAAGCCGTGGTTCGAAGAGAACCGAGACGATTCTTATTTTTTGTCGCACAACGTAAAACACGAAACTACGCGGTCGCGGCGTGCCGTGGAAATTTCGTTCGCCCGTTGTTTCATATCGGTCGACTCGGGTGATTTATACTTTTAGTTTCTGTTTTACGGTCGTCCAAGTTTGTTGCTCGTGAAAAATAAAATCCGTGATATATTGCTTAATATGGCCACCAGAGCTGGAGCAACGCCATCGACGACGACTGTTGCTAGATTTCTTTTTAAATGATTCGATATTGCTCGTAGATCTGATTCAGTAATTATTGATTTTATTTATTTCTTAAAATAATAGCGTTTAAACCTTCACTGCACAGTAAGGGTGTATGACACACCGATGAAAATTTAGGTTCAATAGTTTAGTTTTGTTTTAAATTCAAGTATAACTTATAATTTTACGAAAAATGCTTTTAATGCTTATTTCAGTACGTCTAAAGAATATTCAGTAATTTTTGAAACTCTAAATAATATGATTTTTATTTATTAAAGATTATACAATATAATACATAACTGGAAAGTACGAAAAAATGCAAATTATAAATGCATATTAATTCAAAATATCCCGCGTACGCGTTTCTAAGCAAGTGGCGCGGTGGGGGGAACAGAGACGGAGCCTGTTCCCCTACTCCGTCAGTCTTCACGGGACCGCCATCGGGAGTGCGCGACGACGCCATTTTGATCGCGAGTGTACTTACAAGTAAAGGTTAAGTTTCTAAAACAACCTCAAAGTGTTTTGTCGTCAAGTATTCCAAGAAAATCAACGTGATATCGAGAGTGTTGCTGTTGCAAGCTCATCTAGATTTATTCGTCTCTCCTTCTCCATCCCTATTTCTCACGTACAGGAGAAGCACGAAATTACGTGTTATCGAGCAGCTATACCGTCTAATGTACGTATCAGGTTCTTCATTCGCCGTGCATCAACCTTGTACCGGACGAAGGAACGGTCACGTAGATCGTTTCGCGTTTCTCGTCGCGATTTACCTTGTTATGCTTCGTACCGGTTGCGTTCTCGGAGAGGGCTTATCGTTGTTACGAAATTGTTGCTCGGGATGACAAACATTAATACACAGCGTTGATAAGCCGACCAAACGACACCATTAATCAGAAAGTTTTTTTTTGCTGCTCGAATCATGGATCATTCATCGCGATACGTTTGTTTCTGCGAGCCTGCTATAAATCAGATCTATGGTAACCAACCAGCGAATGAAATACACGAATGAACTAGACTGGGACATCATAGCTGTTACATGCTGGCACAGTGAGTAAAATTCCTTGATATAAAAACGAAATACAGTCGAAAATAGATAGTCGTTATAAGTTAGAGAAAGCTACAAATAGAAATCTAAGTTGTAAGGCGTGGAATCCACCGATTCAGAAGATATGCGTGTGTAAAATTGAGCGTTTTTTGGGTATCTGACAGGTTATTTCCACGCCATATTGTCGCTCAAAATGGCGTCGAAGTGGCTTGTCAAATACGCCAAAAACGCGGTGTTTTACACTGAAGAAAGGTTCAGCTAATCTTATGTATATCATCTTTAAAATATTTCGTTATATTTTTATCCACAATTTCAAGTACCTAATATAAGTATTTCCAATTAAGTAAGTCAAAGAATTCCTAATAATATGTATATGGGTGACGTGGCGCTCATAGTGTTAAAAAGACAAAGTCTAGAATCTCCTTATAAAATTTAAAGTAAAAATTGCTACGTTTTCAATTAAACGGTCTTAATTGCCGTTGTTCCACACGAGGATTGCATTGTCAGCATATCGAGCGAGAAGAAATTGAAAATTACTCGCAAACGGGCTCATTAGTCTGGCAACGGAATAAATCTCATCTCCGCTTTGATCGAGCACGATTAGCTCGTAACATCGGTAATTACGGATCGACCGTGAACTGGCCGCTTATTGTCCGGCATTATCGCGACGGTTACGGTTCATTACAGCCCCGTTTCTCCGTGTTACAGTCTCGACAAATTTAGCAGAGCGTTTCGTATAAACCCCCGCGAGCCCTCGCTACCGTTCAGGGGTGAGAGCATAGTTACCACTATAATGCCCGACGATAGCCTGGGAAATAGTAGCGGCATAATAGTGGACGCGGTGCCAGATTGCCGGGAAAATTAATTACGCGGCGCGCGTTTAGTCGCTGCAACGAGAGCAACATCGTGGCCGTAATTGCATATTGCAGCGACCCGTACACGTGCCTAAGAAGTTATTTAATTCATTAGTTCGATGAAATGTGTCGGACGAATTAGAAAATTGCTGACCTTCTCTACCATTTTATAAATGATTGATGTTTCACGCGAACGCTAAGTAATTACATATCAGTGGCACATTTCGAGAGATCAAATGTTATTTCAAAAACTTTAAACTTTTCTCATTTTAGGTTAATGTGCTTGTATATAGTTTGTAAGTTTTTGTCATCATCGATCCAGACTCTGCTCTTCGAGGATTAACAGCTACACTTGTTTCGGCTGTAATTATTAATTAACTTTAACAAAGCGTATTAGAATATATTATGAAATAATTCTACTTCTCCAAATGGAATCGTAAACTAACGAAATGATTCATAAAACAACGGGGCCAATTACTACGTTTGCATCAAATATTAGCAGGACGAAACGAAAGCGGAGCAAGTTGAATAATGCGGCGGTAAATCATTAACGCGGGACGTGCATTAAACGAGTCGATCGAATAATTCTCGAGTAATTTATCCGGTCACGATTATTTCGCGGCACGTACAGACTAATTTCGTCGTGTCGCGAGTGCCGCAGTAATATCCTTCGAGGTTTTTTCTTTCACCTCCGTCGTGGAAAACTAATATTTCCGCTGCGTCGCGACAATCGTGCGGCTCCTCGGCCCCGTTTCTCGCGCGCGAACGCGACGCTGCTTAAAGCTTCGCGCCTTAAGTGGCCGATAAAGCACGAAAACCTACAGTCCCGAGTGGCTCGGTGTGTACACAACTCTGTCGCGACACCCACATACAGTCTCGCGAGGAAGCCGGGCGTACGCGATTCTGAAAACCCACCCTTTCTCGAGGGGTTGCTAGCAGCCGGCTGCTTCTTCTGCTTTAACACAATTCCGGGGCTCTTTTTACTCGCTCTTGAATCGCCGGCTGGACGCTGTATACAAACAACGCTCGAACAAATAGCGCGGAGAGACACGTAAATAAGAGAAAACGGTGAAATGAGGGAGGAGCGATAAAAAAAGAAGGGGGTGTGGGTGGAAAGTAAGTAAGTAAAGAAAAGATGCGAGAATGAATGGACAGCTTCCAAAGGGGAAACGTAATTATTCGTGTGCTCGATGGAAAGGGGATAGAAAGAAAGGGGGGGAAAAATGGTGGAAGAAAGTAAGAAAGAAGGGAAACGGAGGTAACATTAGGGGAATAAAACAGGATGGCGCGAGTCGAGGGTTTTGCGGATGAATGAATGGACCCGGGGCGTAGAGTTTAGCGAACGCGCGAGGATATGGAGAGAAAACGTCGAGCTGGGAGAGATCAGCGCGGATGAAGAGAAGAAAATGATGGCCCTGGTAAAAAGAAAAAGAGGAGGATAGGACCACGCGGGACTCGTATCCGCGGAAGAGACACGACCACTCGGAGAACGGTCTCTCGGTCTTTTCGTGAGAAATTTACGGAGTTAAACGACCATCCAGCCGTCGCGGCGACACCGGCGTCGCGACGTCCCGTATTTCGTTCCATGATTTTCAAATGCGTTCTCCGAGGAACCGTGATGGCACCAATTTTAACCGGCACCGTCTCAGACGGTTACCATTTTCAACGATGCCCCAATGAACATAACAATTTCAGTAATGATTAAATGATCGTTGCAGGGGTCACATCGAACCCGTATTATTGCTAATGCCTTTATTAAACAGCGTCCAAGATTCATGGTATTATTATCGTTAATTGTAGTCATTGTACACGCGACTTCGTTTATCCGGTATTAATTAGCGACGTCATTATCATTCGGCTACCATATTCGTCTGACATTCAGCAGGATTTTTATTGGCTCGTTTCTCACGCAGGGCATAAACACGAAGAACGAAAGCGGCCGCTTGGCGAACGGAGCCAAGCGAGAACTTAACGGGCAAGCTCTTAAACCTCCCATTTACGGTGACGCCAAGCTGTAAATTGCCGATCGATAGGATTATACGAACGTGTAATTAAGGGCCACGTTTACGGGCGTGTGTGGCGGCTGTGCGTCGCGAATTAGTTTGGCAAGTACCAGCGGGGACCCTGGCTCTTTCTCTCGCCTCGAAAAGCAAATAGAATCGCGATAAAACGAACGAGATATGGAACTAGTTTTTCACCGAGATGCCGCGCGAACACCTCGCCGCGTTTACCTTTTTCTTCCTCGTCGCGTTTCAACGGCCGCGTAATTTGTTCGGGGGAAAAGGTGTTACCAAAAAGAAGTTAAACTCGTTAACCGTCTGCGGGAAAGGGGCGACGATAATAAAAGGATGCGTCGCGCCTTTGTTAAGGACCCTGTATACGCTTGCGATAAAGTATCCAGTCAATTTTGTTGCCCCGACGTTCAGCTGTAGCAAATAAGCTACACGCCTCGATTATCAATTCAGAATATTTTTCGATGATTTTACTTCTTGACGCTTTTCACCCTTTCATTAATACAGAAAAAGTAGAAGCAAAAGAGACAGAAAAGCTTGCTTGAAACAAAAAGATACATCGCTTTTATCCGCGGGGATATTTATAGATCTAAATGTATTATTTTTCGCTTCAACTTTTCACCCTCCAACATTCAACAAACGTCCCGAAAACTTTTCCAACCGACGAACAGTGCGGGCTTCCTGCTTTTTCCGAAAACAAACATAACGAAAACAAAAACGGGGGAGGGAAGAAAAAAATGGAATAAAATAATTCTCTCGAGCCCCAGGAAACAAACAATGCGAACAATTCCACGGGAAACTACGGGGGCTAAGATCAAATCCAGCGGGGCGGCGTAACGCGGCATGCCGTCCGTAAATTAGCGGCGAACACGAAAATTGCATTATTTCTGCAAACTGCACGGCGCGAAAGGTCGCGACGTCGAGCAACGCCGGTGGTTTGTCGAGGGGGTTGAGGATCGTGGCTGCGATCGGGGGTGTAGGAAATAAATCGTGCGCTGTTTCGACGCGTGCCGTGTCGTTTCGCACGCGTGTAAGTAAATATTTGAAATTCGTCCCGCGTACCACGGTTGGAACGCGTGCGTCGATCGCTGATCGTTTCTCTGCGTGTCCTGTTTGCATCTACGATTTTCGTTGATCGACGTTTTCGAACCTGAACGAGATAAATTATTTTCTTTACAAACAAATGAATTTTTATTCCAGTAGTTATAGTCCATTGGTTGCTCTCTAAAACCATTTAGCGAATGTTGGAATACAATTGCACTAAAAGGATAGCATGAAACATTGAGTAAGCAGTCGTCCCAAGAAATAAATATAAAACCAACCGATGAAATATTAACGCTTATTAAAGTTGCAAATCCGCTAGAGAACTACGGCGGATTCGAACGAAATGAACGGAAAGTCGGAGGCATTATAACGCCCTTTCGAATCCGCCACGCTCGTTGTTAATAAACCAACGAAACCGCTAAAGTCCCTCTCGCAAACGGGCTAAAATCGGGAGAAATTGTAGAGAAAAGGACGACAACAAGCAGCCAGTAATTTGCACGCATTGCGACGTTTCGACCAAGAGGCAGGTCTTCTCTTCTTTCCTTTTTCCTTCTTTTCCCGCCATACTTTCGCTGCGATCCCGGATGTACCTTCTGCTTCTGGCCGCCGGAATTCCGTGGAAACTGCGTCGCTCGAGATAAATTTTATTTAACTCTGTTAGCTAAATGATGGTCTCGTTGAAAAAAAAGAAATCGTGCATCGACCATAGATATTTACCTCTATTCCTTCGTCTTATCATTGAAGATGATATAAATTGCAGGAAAAAGAAAGTACTATCCTCGAAGGGCACCGTTCTTTCTCTGTTCATTTGCTGAATTAAAGTCTCGGTGTCCTGATTCTCTTTCAAAGTTTCTTTTCACATCGGGTGCCGGGTATCAGGTTCGAGGGTGGCAATTCGCGATATGCTTTTCACGGATCTCGAGAGGCTAGAAAATTCCCAGAAGCGGTATACAGGACATTTTCTCGCAACGAATGAAATTTCTTCAGCGCGTATATAACGTTGTACGGTTCGTTTGTTCATTCTCTTAGGTAATTTGCCGAAGGGTACAATCGGTGTCTTCCTAAGCGGCAGATGTTATTAACGAAGCCTGCTCGATTCCATTATGCCCCGAGGTGAAAATTTATGATTTTCATAGTACACCTGCGGCAACCGGAACCTCCTCGTTCGCCAACTCTACTGGAATATTAATTGCGCGACACGGAACAGGGAGAATGAGCTTCGCCTTGTCGATCGTTTTGACCTATTTGAAATAAATTCACGACCTTGCTTCGAAGCTGCTCGAATTCTATAGCAAGAGATCATGAAATTATCAGAAATTATTTTTTAAATATTAACCCTTGAACAACAATCGTGAACAGCGCGAAATTGAATTAAAATTGAGACTTTCTCCATGGTTCGCAATTCGAGAATTAAATTCAGTAAGTGGAAAATGTTTTAAAAATTTAATATTTTCTTGCTCATTCATATACTGAAATACGAATTTCGTTACGTTGAATAGTAAAAATTAACGAGCAGATTCTGAACTAAAATGCGATAATCCCGTTTCTACCAACCCACCGAGCAATTACGAGCGGTATTTCGCGTTAAGATCATCTGAAAAAGGCAGTACATGTACCGATATACCGGAGGCACTAGGTTTTCTTCTCAAAAGCTGTATTACTATGTTAACGGCTCTCAACTTTCATGCTTTCAGCGAGTTTACTTTTACTCGCATAAAACTGTAACTTTATATCCATAAACCAGATTTGAAAAGAACAGGATTAGAAAAACTGCCTTAAAAATGTGACAAAGGTTCGTGCTATAAACGTTCCATACGTGTGACTTTCTTACACGTTGCCAAAGGTGCTCGCAAGAACGCGTCGCGATATTTGTAATAGTCACCGGCGGTGACTACGCGGCCGATTTGGAATATAATTCGCCCGTAAATAGTCCCATGGTGTTCCAACCCTCCGATGGTCGACTCCATAAACAAAGCGTCGTTTCGTTTCTTTTATCATCGGGCTCGCACGCGCATCGGGGGCAGGCGATATTTGCAAGCTAAAGCAGTACTCGCTCCAAAACGGGCCAGTAAGTGAATGGACGCCCCTTAATATCTACGCGCTCCTCTATCTCTTCGTGTACGCCTGGCTGGTTGAGCGGAAGGTGCAACGATGCCTCCTAAGCGCGATCCCGAGGACGATAATCGGCTCCAGAGATATGCATAAACGTTTTCCGCTCTGTTTCTCTCGCGTTCCTTCGCCCTTCTCCTCTTCTCTTGTCTCGAGAATTTGTTTCCTCTTCAAATATTTTCTTTATATTTTTTGGTAAAAGCGTACGAAGTCAAAAGCTTACCTCGTGATATTCATTGAACATGTAATAAGTGATTAGTATCAATTATTCAGCCAATGAAAAAACGTGAAAATCAAACGTAATGTAATTTATTCCTCGTTTGACTAGCTTCTCTTTGGAAGCTATTTCGTAAATATTGGATATCAAACCGTACATTCATGTAATTCTATTTATTGATTTACCAACTAAACACGGAGGCTGCTCTCACCCTCCGCAAAATGTACTCTGACGTATATAATTTCGCATGAACTACGTTCAAAGACACTCAGCAAATCAGTTTAACTTTTTAATTTCCATTCACTCTGTAGGGAAATCCTGTTATTGAAATGTGTTTCATTGTTACAGCATGAATATACAAAGATCAAATTAATCTCGAAAAATCAGAGCGGAAATATTAAATACTTTATCGTTTATCGATCCCGGCGAACGAAGTTGCGAATAGATTTTTGCACAGCCAAGCTTCATTTTTATTATCTCACGAAATTCCCGAGTCGACCGATTCGCTCTCTCATTCTTTTTTTTCTTTATTTGTTCGATTCGAACCTAATTCCCGAAATAATTCCATATTTCACGATCGATGCGCCGGTACAGGGGTCACGCGTTTCCCGCTCAATGTTTG
Organism: Osmia bicornis bicornis; assembly: GCF_907164935.1. Lineage (NCBI taxonomy): Eukaryota > Metazoa > Arthropoda > Insecta > Hymenoptera > Megachilidae > Osmia > Osmia bicornis. Next base: position 7,374,077 of record NC_060228.1, on the reverse strand, counting down.
GAAATTAAATTAACCGTGGTTATTAAATTATTAGGGACGTATCGATCGCCTCCGCCAGCGGCGCTCGTTAATCATCCGTCCGTCCAATTAGCGGCACCGTTCGTCACGAAATCTTTGCTTGTTGAACGGGCCAGGGAACGCGTTCGATTCACGAGCAATCGAATAAAAAGGATATCTATCCTATTCGATCTCGAATACTCGAGTACGATAAATGATCGGGGTCACGAACGCCCTCCAGATCACCGGTCCGCCCTACAAAACTGTTACCAGCGAACGTAACCTAAATTTAATCCCTTTTCGCGTCGATGCTTCGGCGAAAACAAGAAGATTCAACGTCGAGTCTGTCGACCGCGAAAACAGATAGCAGAAATTCAAGCTCGCTAGCAAGCTTTGCTCGTGTAATACTCGAGGTTACAAGCTTGAAGTCCAGGAGGATCCATAGCCTCGTAAGCGAGAGGAAGAGAATACCGTTTCCTCTGGAGGATGAGGTTATTCGCTGTGTTAAATGCTCGACTAAAATTGAGTGGCTCTTACTGGTATACCAACGAAGATAGAGAAAGCTGAAGAAAGAGGTGAACTCCAGAGGAGGTATAGGTAGCGAAACGAAGGATCATCTTAGAGGGTGGAAGAGGGTGGATCATAAGAGGGAGCTTTAAAACGTGGTCATTTCTTAAACTGTACTCATCGCGAGGAAACTTTTGGTCGGGCTATCTTCCATCATAGTTTTCTTCTTCGTTTTCTTTGTTCTCCTTTCTTCTTTGTCTTTTCGCTGTGACGTCCGGTGGTACGAAGGGAGAAGAACGGAGACGAGACAACGATGTACCTGAGGGGGCGAACAGTTAACTCGGGACTATAAAACTTGGTAGACGTTGTTAATGTTTCATTTACATAAATGACAGGGCTGAATCGCGACTTAACGTGATTTTCGCGCGTTCACGCAAACACATAGCTCGAGGAAAGAAAGTTTGCGCCTCGAGTGCCGTGCAAGCTGAAGGGAGTGTCCTCGTTTTATCGCGACGTCGCTAATCTCGTCTGCATCGATTCGATGAACCGCCTCGCGAACGTAGCGCCTTCGTACAATTAATTATCGGGAATCGTTCGCTGTAATACCGCCCTTAACGATCGCGATCGCGTAAATTATAATCGAATTGCCGCGCAGCTTCGCCGATCGGTGAAAATAAAAGGGGGAGGAGGACGACGACGAGGAGGAGGACTAACGTATTTTCGTGTTCGTTCGTTTTTGCCCGCTTCTTCGAATCGTTCGACTTAAATTTAATCCGGCGGCCTTTAATCGGTCGATCTTAATTTATGAATATCCCCGATAAGAAGCACCGAGTGAATGTGATAAAAAGAGAGAGAAAGAGATTCGCGCGTGATTTACGATCGAATTCGTACGATGATTTGCAAGAAATCGATAATATATGGAAGACACAGAAGGAGAAGTCATCGATTCTTATGGTGGGAGCGGAGCGAGACCGAGCATATTCCGCTTGATTCGCCACGCCGCGTCCTTACCAAAGGATCAGAGACCCGAACCTGTCTCGAACACCGGCGGCCACCTGCCACCTGCATGTCCTTGCCTCGCCGTTTTCGGCCCTTGCCGCTTGTGAAAATACTTTCAAACTTTCTCAGGGTAACCCTTCCTCGAGTTCTCATTAATTCCTCCGTACAAGGACCTTTCGAACAACGAAACCTTTTAGACTAGAAAATTCGGCTGATAGACCTTCAGGTTCAGGAAATTCCAACGTAATTGCAGTCGAGCTTTCTCCATTTACCTTACGGAATATCCAGAATCGGAATATTTCAAGTATAAAATATAAGAGATTGTAGAACACCGCTCAGCATGTGCTTGAAATTCCAAGAATGCATGCATGATTAAAACGATCCGAGTTCCAAGGATGGCTTAATTAATTAGCCAACGAAAAAATTCGTGTGTACACGTTCATTCATCAGCGACTGTCTCTACTTATTACCGATTCCTTTCGAAGTTATTCGAAAGCCACGATCCACCTGCGCAATTTATTATCCTCTAAACTCTGACCCATCTACTCGGTTTCCTGTTCGAACAGCTTCGCGATTCACGATCCGATCCTGGCCCCGATAAGTATGAAAAATGCCCGTCCCTTAACATATTCGTCCAACCGATTAGGTGTGCCCCACACCGCTGTCACGGGCATTCTTTGGATACCGGATATTCGCTGGGAACGATTATTCATCGTCGCCGCGATTTCCAGTTGCCGGGCACAGGTATTACGCGTTCCCCGCTTGCGTTTACCGTCGGGACGCAGGTTAAATATCGTCGGGAAGCACCGGAAAGCCTGGCCGGTATTTCGGTTCGAGATAATAACTCGTCCGGCGAGATGACTAGGCGCCAGCCGGTATCCAAGAATGCCGTTGCACGTCTTAGCCAGGTTGCTTCTTGTCGATGCTGGTAAGCGAGAGATAAACGAGATCATTGCTACGGAAAAGAGGTGAACGATCCTGATTCGAAAGCTACAGTGGCTCGTTATCCTAGTGGACGATTGCCAATCTGCCAATCTGGCTATCGAAGTGCCATTTTCGAAGATGTTCTCCAGAGTGTGTTTCTCAGGAGAAAATCTGGGTTCGTCCATTCTTTTTTAACCCCTTTGCTACCGTATTATGTCGTTCGTGGTAAAAGACTTCCGAACACCCTGTAGAAGTCGGTGAAAATAAAACAATCAAGAGATCACGAAACGATCTCAGTTTGCCCGACAATTATAAGGCGATCGTCCTCGACTACGACTCGAAAGCTGTTGGGAACCCTTCTCTTCTCCTCTCTCCTTTCTCAGTCTGTCTCTCTTACTCTCTCTCTATGTCCTCTCGAGGCCATGGAGTCAGAGCCGCGAGGTCTATATTGCAGTTAATCTATGTTCCGATTGTATCTGTTCATTGGGTTACGAAGTACCCAGGCACGGGCCCTCGGACATTAACTGCCGTTGTTACTGGCTGCAACGATCGCAGATACCAGCAGTTTCACCGCATTCGCCCCCGTGTCGTGTGTGTTTGCATGGGAGCTGGCTGCGGAGTAGCCTGATCGATAGAACGGAATAGAATACCGGGAGAAGATCACGACGACAGTGTAAGAAGACGAAAGAATAAGGGGTTGCTTCGATAACGATGAATTTAACGCGACGCGCTATCCCCCGCGCCCTTTTATCAGCCAACTTGTACCGACTGCTTTACCCTTTTTTTCCCTTGTTCCACGTTTTTTTTTATTTTATTTATTTTTTTGCATCGTGAGCGTAGATTAGCGGTATTCCTTCGTTAATTAAAACTGCATCGATATGCAAACCGGCAATCCGTGTACCGTATTCGATGAGAGCGAAGTTGGAAAATTAAATCCTTTTCATGGAATAATCGCGATGGAAAAAAAAATAAAACTCGACGAAATTTTTGCTCGTTTACCCGTAATTTTTCAGTTATTTCCCCAAAGAATATATTAATAATTTGACGAACCGGAGAACAATTTAAATTTGTAATATAATGTTTCTGTTTGCTGTTTTCAAATTTTATTAATGCGATCTCATTGGTATTCGAAATTGGTCCCACTGTTTTCGTTTCTAAAATATTTGCCTAGATGAAATTCATTGGACGGCGAATGCATGAAATATTTCTACCATGTCGGTAGGATTAATCGTCGGTCGGATATTAAGTAATCGAGTTAGAATCAAAGACGGGGGCCACCGGAGAGGCGGACGCCTTTCGAAATCCGGGATCGCGTCCTCGAATCGTAATTCCTCGGACGTCTGGGATTCCCCTTGAACTCGAGCATGTCAGCTACGAGCAAGACGTACGATTAATTAGTGCGAAGCTTGTCCAGATGCGGTGGCGGTAACGTTAATAGAAGCGGGGATCGGGTCAGCTACGACTCGCGTATACTAGTTCCAAAACTTTCAACTACTCGCCAGTTCCTCTGAAACGTTGTTCCACGTAGTAGACGCAACCTAGTGGGTATCATCGAGCGTACGTGTACCGACTCGAGATCAGATACGCGTTATCAGTTTTACGGAATTAACCGTTCCCACCGGTCGAACGAGCACGCTGCTGCAAATTTCTTCGCTGTTTCGCGGACAACCTCGCGTATTAGCCTGGGAACCGAAAGTGTTTCCCTCGACTTGGCTACCGATGCTAACTCACGAGTTCTAGCCGGAAAATTGAAAAACTATTGAAACTAGGTCTTATACATGTGCCAAGTTTTTCCTTCGGTTATTGAAAAACAGGATTTATGCAATATCGGAGTATTGACTAATATTTGGGGTCAAAGAGTTGAACGATCTCACCGAAATTTTAATGAAAGAGACAAAGGTGATAGGGACCAACAGTTTTTAAGATGTTTATTTATTGGTACGCAAAGTGGTGCTTTCATAGGGGAGCCCATGTACGGCCGAGTAAGGAGCCGAATGGTTAATTAGAAATTCTCGGTGGTAATCGGCGGTTCTCGGGGTGGACCATCGATCGATGCTGGTCACTGGGCTCATTGTCGCCTCTGCACCCTCCTCTTCTCTATTCCGTTGCGATGGTACGTGTTGCCCGCACACAATCGGGTACGCCATCGTCCTGGACTTTCTTTCGACTCCCGTGTTCACTTTATCAGAAACTGACCTATTTCCTGACTCTCTGTTGTTCGTACCCCTTCCCCGTTCGCCGGCGTCTTTTTTCGTTTCCTCGATTAATGAGAACGCCCGATAAAGCGACAGACAGCGCAGCTATTACGGCCATTTCCGTGGAGATTGGAGGACACGCGAGAAGCTCGCGAGAAGAACATCGAGACTGAAAACGGTGTCAGCGCAGCCAAGTAGAAAAGGGACGGGGGTAAAAAAGAAAAAGAAGTATAACTGGGTTGGAGGTCCTTTTGTGCCCGGAGGAAAACGACATCGAGTATCAGAGGGCCACTGTCTCTGAATCGTGTTCCATTCGCCGTTGCTGACACATTTTTCCACGGATAAAGTGGTAACTCTGTGAACTTTGTCCGGAGTAGGGTCACTGACAGTTGTCCTTTGTAATTGCAAGGTAACGTGAGGGAAGGATTTAAAAAAAAGAAAAGGAAAGAAATTAGTCGATGAAGTTCGAAGCAACGATGCAAGTAATTGCAATATCGTTAATTAAGTATAGAAAGAGCAACGAAGGTAGACTTCAACATCTTTTTATCAAACCTCTCATGGATAGCCAATCCGGTAGGAGTCGTACGCGAGCAGCAGGACCCTCTACCGTTTTCCTTTCTTCTTTTCTCTTTTTTCCTACTCTCCTCTTTCCCCTCTGCGAACAGCCGGATGACCACCTTATCTCTACCAAAGATTTCTCCGCTTTAATTGCGCTAGTCAGAGAGTCCTTTAGTTCCATCGATGGTGGAGGAGTCGACGGTGTGTCGTCGCTGGCCTTTCACCTATCTCCTATCGTCCCTCTTGTCCCCTTTTTCATCCGACCAAACTCCTGGTCTTCGTTTTAATGGTGTATTTAGATGTTTGACCGGGTCCGTGTTGTCGTCGGTGTTTCACAAACGGGAATTTCAATGGTCGCTCGGGCGACGCTGACCCCCCTCCGACTTATCGGAGAAATGAAAAACGAGTTAATGAAAGATAAATGAGAACTTTCAATGCGAATCGAGCAATTTTATCGCGATTCACCGAGTGGTCTGGAACGTTCAAATGAAGGCAGAAAAACTCGATAACCTCTCTGTATAATTTCGACCTATTGAACAATACTACTCGCTGCCAGTTGAGACCCCGCGTTTATGCTAATTGAGGAACAAAAGGGAAGCACATTTTATGCGAGTCGCGTGTTATGACTCGCACGGCCAGCTTTCCCTCAATTTCCTCTTTTTTTTCCGACCCTCCCTCTCAGAGTCGCATTCTCTCTTGTTTCTCCCACGCTTTTGTGTTAGCCTGTTTATACACCGGACACGCTTTTCCACGAAATGGAAGTGCTTATGAATTACACGCATGCTGGGAATACGAATGGAACGAAATTTCTGATGGAAGTTGAAAAACAGCGGCAACGGGACGCGTGTCGCGTGAATCGCGCGTATATCCTGAATTTATATGAATTTTATAAAACTTGCTCGCCACCCGTCACTCACTCTATAGACAGACGGTGTTTTTGTCTCGTTCCAGTCGACCGGCAATTTCATGTCCCTTCCGAGGGCGACGACGAAAAATCCTTCTAAAACTCGCGAACCGGTGCCCTGTGTCCGTCGTCGACGTCGAGGTGTAAATTGACCTATACTCGGGTAAATTAATCGCGTCCAAGACGGACGGGGATTTATCAAGCGGAGCGGTTCATTAGGTTCTTGAATCATTGAATTTCAGAACGGACGGTAATAGATATTGTCCACACGAGAGATAGGTCTCGCGACAAATGAACGAAAAAGTATCGTGCATAATTCAGCGGGCGAGTCCTTCTTCGTGGCGCGTTCAATCGTCCCTCTCACGAAGGATTCGCAGACGCTTCGCTTTTTTCTGTCCCCGTGTGTGCCGAACGAAAGGGAAAGGGACCAGCTACGAGAAGATGTTAGCAGCGTACATGGGAGAGACGAGGAACCAGGATCGGCAACCGTCCGAGCTTAATCCACGCTAATTAAATCGCGGACGTAAACGAGAGACGGTTCGCCTTGGCGCGTTCGTGACTCGCGAAAATAAAAACAGCTACGTCGAAGCAGAGAAAAGGGAGAGTCGCGGCGAGACCGTCCGAAAGAGGACGGTGCGCATGCATAAATTATTCCCGAAACTGCACGACGATCGAGCGAGGAACGTGCCTCGATATGAATCGCGTTAATCGTGCTAATGGAAATTGATTTGTCGTCCTGGATGCGCGAATCTTCTGGATGAATGCATCCATCTTCGGTCCGTTCCACCAGCGTCGCTTCAACCGAACGAATGATTAGATCAGGTTAAGAAACGACTTAGATTTCTAACTTAACTTGCAGTCATAGATTAAACGGAATTGTCGTTGCCGACCGCAGTAATTAGCCGACTTTGTTTCCACGCAATTCCACGATAATTAATCGCGACCCTATGCAAATCAACCGTGTTCTCGTTGCGAAACTGTTCCGCTCCGGACGCGTTAATCAGTCCGTAGAAGAAGTCGAAAGATTAACCGTACTTTTAGGTGGCTGCGAGCTTAATTTCATTCCCCGCAAGCGAACGTGCGTTTTGAAATATCCACGGACCGTAGAACGCGATTAAAACTGGCGCGAATGAAAAATTCTGTTTTAGAAAGGAGCGTCGTGATTCAATTACCGATGACTCGAATCATTTCCCTGCATGGTGTAAGAAAATTAGAATTTCCTCGTTGGTTCTTGTTTTATGCATCGCAAGCACGATCTTCCCAGTTCGATTGTTCGATCTAATCGATCAAGAGGTAGATATTTTTGCCGGAATCGATTTGCAGTATCGACACGACGCGCAGAGACGCGACAGGGTCCTTGGTCCGTGCACCGAGACATAGGGTCGACGACGACCCTACCGTGATTTTCCGAATCATCAAAAGGGTGTGAAGCATACATAATGCATCAGAAGGCATTATGCGAAGGCGTGTACGAGTCTCGCAGGCGGGTCTGCCATTACAGATGTAGCTACGTATGCAAATGAAAAAGGGCGTCCTCCTCGCGAGACTCTCGAGAGTGACCCAAATATGGAATTTTCACCGTTTCGGCTCGTAACGATTTCTTCGACCTTTTGATTTTATCCCCTTTTTGTTATCGCTCTCGATATCGGATCGCTTTCACCTTCTCGTGATGCAACATGCTGGTAAACGTGACGAATTTTGCATGCTCATGGCGCGAAGAAACTACTCGTCAAAAGTTGAGAAATAATTTTCGTATTATGAAGCAGTAGGCTTCTTAACTTTTTTTTTCCTCTCACCTTCTTTCTGCTGTTTCTCGAAACAAATTGAAGTTGCGCAACAGCTAAAGTGGCGTAACGAAACGTGTAGTAAATTTGATATCTGAAAGAGCAAAAACGATAATTTCATAATTCCGTCATTTATTAACCTTCTCTTTAGGCTTTTATACTTCAATGAAATAAATAAATTTATCTCCGTTAAATATCAACTCTCCATGGTTCTCTGCAACTCTGTCGCCGATCGACCGGCCTCGGAATATTTATTTTCATTTATTTAACAATCTTGTCGGCAAATAACTGGCCAGGGATTGCCGCAATATTGGCGATAGCTGCTCTTACCGGCTCCAAATGTCCAAATAACTGTCGAACACATTTGGATGTGGCGCGTCTGGCGTGGGGTATCGTTGAATTTTTAACGGGACAGTCATTTCCATCGATCCGCTTGCTGTTTCCGCGGCTAGCGTTTTCGAGGACGTCGAGCCTCGCGTCGATCCGATCGGTCGATCAGCGGAACGGAAATACGATTGCGCCCGAATTCCGAAATAATCTATGACGATGATGGAATTGCAGCCGTCTCGGGGCTGAATGGAAAATCGGACCGGCGAAATTCCGCGCAAACACGAAAAACTGCCTGGTTCCGGTAGAAACGTCCCGTCGCATCGCGGTCAATACCATATAAAATGAATTGTGCGTGTTATTTCGAAACTAACGCGGTCACGATATTCTTCGATCAAATTCCACGTCCGCTATGAATACCAGGCAATTTTATTATTATTTTCAGCACGAATCTATTGATTATTTTAAAATTCTCTCTGGGAATAAATCGTTTCCTGTCCTCAGGAATTTCTCCATTTACCCTCAGTATCAGGCGCAGGATTGTTCGGACCGAAATAGAATGAATTGAAATTAAATCCTATCAAAATATAATTCAATTTGTTGCCCCTCGAACATTACTGGGTCACCGACGTTCTCCCCTTTCTTTCCCCGAAACCATTGTCTCCCACGCTGGGACTCTCGAGCGGGACACTTCCGGTATTGTTGGCGAGGAAACCTAACCGTGGAGGTGTTTCGATTTCGCAAGGATAATGTCGCCTTACGTAAGTCAGACGGAATGCGCGTGTAGGTGCTCGTCGCGCGTTGTACAAGGCGAAAGAAAGTCCGAGGGAGCGTGCACACGATTCCACGGGAGCTGCATTCGTTGCAACAGCCTCTCGATCGGCAGACGACGAAATGCAACGAAGGCGGAGCTGCTCGCTTGCGGTTTATATACGCGAGGTACAAGCGACCAGGCAACCGACACGGAAGGCCTTGTCCGCCGGGACTACCTAACTGCATCGTGCCCACGCGTTCACCAGGACAGGGAAAAAAGGAGCAGGGAAAAAGTCGTGCCAAGGTCTCTGCTGCAGGAATACACGGTGAAACGTGTCTCGTGGTGACCAATTCTTTCCAATGTCCTCGGGCGACGACCGGAAATATTCCAAATTCCTTCTTGATTCACAAATTGAATCATCTCATAGCTGATGATACATGCATCACGCTAAAATCCTTACGAGCTTCGCGATGATTATATTTAATTATCCACCTGTGACGTTAAGCCGATACGTAAATTACTGATGAAATTATCGGTAATTTGAGAAGCGGTCGATTATTAACCCATCTGGAGGTTTCAATGGACTCGAGCAATTCTTATTACCCGCAATGACTGCTCAGAATAACGGTGTGTTTCATCAGCAGGCAATGGCTATTGGTACACACCGTGTACCGTATTTTGACGCAACATAAATCGTGGAACGGTGAAAGATCAAAGCAAAGAATCGACGGTTTCCTTTGATCGAGAATACCTGACCAGTCTGTCGGAGGTTTCTCACGACGTGCACGACTGTGCTAAGTGTATCCTGCCAACGCAACCTGAAAACGAAGTAGCCGTGTCAAGGTCCCGGCGACGAGACTCGCAAAGTGCATCGCAAACAAACAAGCCGTGTCCTCTTGAACGGTGTATACCTCCGTCGGGCTTACCTCGGCCTTCTTTCACTGAGAATTTTTCACCGGACGAAAATCTCGACCCGACACCGTAGGCATCTTCGTTGCCTCGCGCTCTATTGCGAAGAGAATTAAATCGTTGCGACGATGGTACGTGCCTTTTTCAAACCCTCCTTTTTCACGTTCTCCGCCGTTTTCCTCGTCGACAACTTAAACATTGCCGCTCCTTCAACTTCACACGCTTCCGACTTTCTGTCTTGAAATTACAGCCGAAAGTGGGTTCGCTGTAAGATCAAGCATTTTCTGGAGCGACGGTTTTACTTTGCCAGATTCGCGAGCTACGGTAACTTGTTTGAATACAAGGATAGGGGTAAGATAATTTAAGGCAAACGAAAAAAATTATGACTCGTTTTATCATCATACTACGTTAATGATATAAAATATGCTCGGCGTTAAATTCATTCTGTCATTGTAAGAGGCAGCTACCGTGGAGGGGTTGTCGCCCGGTTAGCGGCGAGGGGTGGAATTGCATAAACGTGTCTAATTATTAGTTCGTGCGAAGGCGCGGCGCCAGATCGAATCAGCGTGCATGCACAACAGCCATAATGTCTTCGATGTGCTTTCTCTACCCCGACCCACACACAATACGCACACCTATGCTTATTCTCATTTTTCCAGTCTAATCATAGACCACCTCGTCTACTAATTTCTCTCGGCGTAACGTACGGTCGTTGAAAAAAAGAGTAAAGTAGCATTAAGAGAATTTCTCCTCCCCTTTCTTCGATTACCCTCGTGTCTTGATCAAAGAAATATAGTCCCTTTCTTTTTTCCTCCAATCTTTTACCCTTTCGTATATTTCCTCGGGAAGGGAAACGCTTTAATGGCAAGGATTTTTACGGCCTTTTCTCGCGTGTCGTTTACTACGAAAGCATCGACCGAAGCCGTATACGTGTTCGTTGGCTTCTATCGGAAATTCGAGATTGTCGTCAAACACGTTGGAGGGCACTTGATAGTTTCCGACCTGAAGTTTTACGATTCTTTTCAAGGCTACACGCGACTTTAGACCCGCTCGACAATTTTTCGTAAGCGCACGGTACTCGATTATGAAAGCGTACGAAACTTTCAAGTGTAAACTACTTACCCGCGTCCACAGATTTCCGTGTTTACTTTGGAAAATACTTGCGGTTCAAAGGGGGTCGAGTACCTCGAACCGGCACCCACGTATTTAACCTAAGAAAATTTTCAACAGATCCGCAACATTTGCAGACTGATTCTTGAAATTAATGACCTACGATGGGATCACGTTAGTCGCGATTCAAGAGTAATCATTCTCAAATTATGTTTACCATCCGCAAACACCGCGAACGTCTGAAGAAGCCTATTATTCTTTAGCCTCCTCCTTTCTCGTTCGAATCGTGTCCCTCTTCTCGTACCGTCTAACGAGGTATTCAAATTCCATCATTAAATTCGCATCCAACGATAATCGCGTGTGACGCAACCGCAGATACTTGCGAGCTTATCGATTCTCGGGGCTCACGGAGTATCCAGTCGAAAAGGTTAATTACGTCCCGCGGTAATCGTCGTTCTATTATCGCAACCGTGCATCCTCGGTTGACGACCACGTCATCGAGTAGTTTTGAGCATCGGTGTCATCGCGATCCACGTTGACCCGTGAAAGAGCACGAACGAGATGCATCGTCGTTGCGCAAGAAATCATTGACAGACACGCGTAGTTCATCGTCATCGCGAATTAGTATTGCTTCCACGTGGCGACACGTTGTTCTCCTTTTCAGGAGGACGCTATTGTTCGATGTATATTTGAATCTCATTTAAATTACACTCGGGTGCAACATAGAGTTTTTTAACCGAGGATAAAAGTGGAGGGAGGAGCCTTTCGCTCTTTGAAAGAACCGAGGAGAAACTCAACCTCTAGAGAAGAAATAAGAAAATTTATATTCTGAAATTTTTATCTACCTCTTCGATACCTCCTCGATTATCTAATATGCTCGTTAGTTCAAGGCGATATGCTAAAAAGCGTCTCCTCTTATTCCAACGCGGCCCTCCCACGTTGCGGAGCCAATAAACCGTGAGAGGAGCGCGGTCCGCAAAAGTGTTCCATTAACCGACACACTGGCTAATTTATCACAGGGCCACGCAATTTCATTGCAACCAGGCAATAATTAGACACCTTTATGCACTTCCACCCCCTTTTTCGTGTAAACCGAGCGGGCCCCCAGGGCGAAGATTAATGTCGATCCGCTTCTTTTTGCACAAGCCGTTCCATTATCTAGCACGGCAGCTGCCCGAACGTCTGAGCAGCGCAATTTTGCACCGACACATCTCGACGTTTTTTATGCAACCCGTAAACCTGTCCCTTACCTGGTACCACATCGCCGGTTGCATCGGCGTACCCCTGTTCTATGACCGATTAAGCGGTCCCCTGTATCGAGCCGATCAAATTATACAGCTATAACCTAACGTAATGGCGTTTCATTACAAGCACTAATTTCAGCCGTGCCGTGCAATTCTGTCGAACGAATTCGTTGCTTTCGGGATAACTTGCCTCGCTGCCCTTGTAATTCGCAACATTGACTTGATTGAAGTAACTAAAGTGTTGCCGGCGTTTATTATCGAAGAAAAAACGGCAATTTGCGATCGAGGTACATACTGGCAAGTTACGTCGGATATATTATCAAAAATTCCAGGAAAATGATTGCGTTGTACCAGAGTATCTCGAAGAAAGGGGGAGATATGACACAATAGGACAATGATTCGATTACAGACTCATTCTTCTTTCGTCGATTTCTATTCACCGATCTACCTGCAACAATCTTGCTAATTCGAAATCAATATCCGGCAATACCGTTGGCGGGCTACGATTGTCGCGTTAATAAAAGCCCTGCTGATGGAGTTCGCCAGGTAAATTGGCCCAGAACCATTGTCGGGAATAGGAGGGAAGGAAGCCGAGCAAACAGAGAGGAAAAATAGTTTTCCTCTATGATTGACTGGGCCAGGACGCGATTTCTACGAACGAAATTTGAAGCAGAGCAAAGAGAAGAGTAACGATGTCCGCGATCGAATAGTTATCGAATGAAAAATTCATTCGACGAGAGATTCCCGCGAATCGTTCAATTCGCAGACACAATTGAAAAGCGAAAATTGCTACCGTTCTTTTATTTTCTCCTTTTTTTAATGCTATCAATATTCATACCCATCAATAGGCATTTCGATATCGTGTAATATCTTGATAGATCGATGTTCCGATTTCCTTTTATTCCCAAAATTCTCGTTTGTGTCAAAGATATTTTCGCGTTTCCCGTTGCGGAAACTCGTCGCTTTTCATGGATGACGTGTACGGGCGTCGTACAAGAGGCTTGATCCTGCTTCTGAGGAGAAGAGAGACTGTGTACAGTTCTCATCGGGAATCTGTTTGATAGTTGAAACGAGGTTAAACGATCCATTGCTAACCAACAGACGGGTGTTTGACGGCAATGGTGGCCAGTTACTTGCTTGATTATCGCGGCACGTTCGTTAATCAGCAGACGCGGTTGTTTAATCGCAACCGCAGAGCTTTCCTCGTTTTAGCAAGGAATCAGTTCGCCGGGCGTAACGCGTCGGCGGCATCGAATTCGAGCCGGAAACACGTTATTTGCGATCTTCCGTTTGTAGCACAACTTTTCCGACAGTTTCCCCTTTTTAACAACCGTTGATAAAACGCGAAACGAGAACGGAACGAACTGGAGGGAAAAAAGAAAGTGGAAAGCCAACAACAACTGGTGCATTTATTACCAGAGTACCGGGTAAAATTGCATCGCCCTTATTTCCCGCGAGTAACTGTGTTACAATATCCTCGATTCTTGCTTCTATCGAGCACTTTATCGCTGCGTTAAGAACTCCCTACCAAGAAACTTTATCTCGTTAAGTAGCAGCGTTGCGTTCAAATCACATTACCGTGGCTATTTCTTGCGATCGTTCCCCTAGCAACGGTTTGTTCTTCCAGTTCCCTTGGGAACGAATAAAAATTAACCGAGAAGCATTCGTAACGATGGAAAATAATCCAGTTTTGAAATATAAAAATTTCCTCCCGCGAAATACGAAACGACGTAGCAGATATTAGAAACGGTTCTCGCGAATCGCCAAGTTTCGAGCGTGGCTGTTGGGTGCGCGACACGGGAAACGAGCGGCCATGCTTCACGGCGCATTGTTCCGAGCGGTGAAGGATCACGCAAGGGCCCCCCTTTGTATTCCGACGAGGCACCCCGAGCATAACTTTTCTCGGCAAGACTTCGCGCTTGTAATGTCGGCTCCGCGACGAAACACCGTGTCCCGAGCAACTTTCCGCCGGTTGCGAGTCCTCCCAAAGCGGTACGCGACCGAAACAATGCAGCTCGCAAGGTTTTGTCTCCCAGACGTAACATCTGTTAGAAGAGATTCCGGTCCCGCGGACGCGTTTCCGTGATTAATCGTCGCGGGTAGGATCGATCGAGCGTGTAACAGGATCGAGTCGCGCAAGCTATCCAACCGGCAGTAGTATTACGCTAATTAGTATGCATTTATTAAATCAATCGGATGCTCGTTATTTATTAACGATCCCCCTTTACGCCGGAGATTCGTGGTGTTGCACGCTCGCAGCGGATTTATCGATAAGCCGTAACGAGGACGCAACCAGGAAGCGTGCGCCGTGAAAAAAGAAGAAGAAGTCCGTTCGGTATACAAATTACGGGAATATCGATAGCATCGTTCGTTAGCACGGACCAATTGTAGCGTAACTAGCTACGAGGACGCGATTCCTTATGCGTTTATCAAATTTCCTCGCGAATATCGAATTCCCGCCTGGTCTTTCAATCGTTCCATTTGAAAACCTATAAATCAACTTTGCTCCGAATAATTATTCCACCGCGACACCTTTATCCACTGGCGTGTTCTATTTGAAATTCTAATCGAGTCGCGCGAAGAACGTATGAAACATCGAATGTTCTTCGATGACACAGCCAGTGTATCCGTTGTTAAAAGTCGCCCTATGGAAAACACGTCGTTCGAAGCAGTTAAGAAGGTGGTTCGACGCGGAAGGATGAAGAAGAGAACGGGAAAGGAGACGGAGAAAGGTGCGGAGGCGTGTCCGCGTGTAAAGTCCAGCGGGAGAAGACTTCTGGCGTGGGCTAGGCGAACGAGCAGCCTTTGCCGCATAATGGATGACTTCCTAACGACACTTTAAGATAGTTCTCACTCCTCGACGACCAGTGTTTTTCCTTCCCTAGTAAAATGCCTGCCCTCTCGTTATGTTGCACCAGCGTGGATTCAACTGCGCGATGTTGAAAGACCAAGACACCGAAGAATAATAGATTTTTTGCCAATTCCTTCGTTTGCTTTACCAACACCGGTAATTACTTAAACGCGAGACGCTGTTAAGGGCTAGGACCTTTCGTTATCTTTTTCTTTGGGACACTGATTACTGCCGCTTATTGATTAACGCGTCTAGAAAATGGTAATCTTCAGATCCGTATCTTTGGCAATAGCAATTACGAGAAACTTATCGTTTCAATTTCGCCAAGTTTTCGAGCGCTTCAGTTCCGGTGGAATGGAAGAATCCATCGGGATGATGAATCGCTTCGTCGTTCACGGATTAACGGTGCAAAGAGCACTCTGGAGGATAGCGAAATTTATAGGAGCGACCGCGATGAAGCGCAAAAGCACAACAGTTTTCTCTGAAATTTCTTGCCGAGGTATTTTATGTACTTTCCGCCTCGCGTTCCCTACGGCTAGTTGACAAGTAGGGGAAGAATTGAAGGAATCGCGCGAAAGGGCAACAAGCTTGGTTAACGCGAGCACGAGACTCCTTCGGGACATTAAAAACTTTCTTTCCAATTTCATGATTCTTTTTTTTAAGACCAACCGAGGCGTCGAGCAACATCGTTTAATACCGATGCTCGTTACTCGCTTTCCCATTGTTTAACGCAACCGTGGGTTACAAATATTTAAATTTCAAAAGAAATTTTTATTCCTTCGTATTCGCAACGATGATGTCGTTAAAAGAGCGACGACGCTCAAAGACGGCGCGACCGGAAGCTTTGTGTCCTTTTCGGGTATTCAGATCCGCGACATCTTCAGAGCACTTTGTTGCAATTTTGCTGGGAATTTGATACGATCCATTGGATTGCAAAGTGCAGTGGATGCGAGCGTGTCTTTGTGGGGGATGTAATTGAAAGGACGTTATATATAATCGTCTTGCAATAAGAGCATTTAAACTACCCCCTTTTGTCATGAGCTCTTGTAACGTCTACGCGTTTTCGATGTAACGCGACTACACTCATCTACAGCGTTCGAAGACATTTTATAAAGTGTTAACCCAAGTCTAAATTACAAGGTGTTACAAGCAAACAGTATGTCACTTCTGGATCATAAACGGTGATTAAGCCGCGATATTCTATTACACCATCGTGTACAGTGGAAAATGTGGCATAGGAGGCTATGAATTTAACACAGTAATTACTACGTTACCTCAAAATTGCACGGGTGTGTAATTCTAATTAAAATTACATGGGAATGAATAATTCAGTACTCGTGCCACTTACTATTCCCGGGGGTGATGAAACGAGCAGATCTGACGTTACGATCATCTCTGTGTCACGTCCTGAAAAACATTCATGAAAATTGAAAATACCGAATGTAGGATGTAGCGATTAACGGCAGATGGAAACAGAGAGGAATGAAAGAGGGGTGCAATCCGGTGGGTCCACCCCGTGTCCGGTACGCGATCAATTTTCCACTACCCCGAAATTTCTCGATACCTTTTTCCGCGGGCCGCCAAAAAGAAGGGGGGAAAAAAAATAGCGGGGCACGTCGTGACGCATATCCCGCGAAGGCATACCGTCGAAGCTTTAAATTCTCTGGTAATCCATCCAGGACACGAAACGCCAGGACATTGATACCGATAGCGCAAGCGCACCGCACTACGTCAACGAGATACACGCCCTGCACGAGGGCACAGGTACACGCACACGGCCACGGCACTCTCTGTACAGACGTGGCTGAAAGTGGCTCGTTGGCGCGATCCTCGCCGCGAGAAGCATTGTCCTGACGGTAGAAATAACGTGCGGCGTGCGGCTATCGCGATTTGATTCCGATTCGGGGGGGAACATGGCCGGCGATATCGAGGGATATCGATGAAAAATAATCGCTGTGATTTGTGACACGGCGTAGAAAGCTCGCGATAAAGATACGCGACGATGAGGAGACGATAAAAAAAAAAAGGAAGGGGCGTTGGGAAGGAAAAATTTATCGCGTTCTCGCCCTCGACCGCTCGCGAGTCCGTTTTTCCTCCGGACACCAAGTCGGAAACAAAGCATCGTCGATGGCTCGTATTTCGTGATTCTTGACAACGAGCCCGACGGGGGAAGAGGAAATATCTCGTTGCGTGAATAAATTTCATACGCAAAGAAACACCGCGCGGTTGCATAACTTGGTGCACCTTGAAAAGTTTCGCGTCCTCTCGTTCTTCTCCTGTCTCGCATACCATCGCCACGGTAGCGATACCTTTCACGCGTTTTCCAACCATCCTAGCTCGCGTTTAAATCATTCGATGAACGATTGCCACCGGACAAGCTGCTTGTCAGAGGCTCTTGCAAGGTTCTCACGACGGCTCACATCGCGAGGATTCTTTGGGACATAGTCATGCGAGAAAATAGAATGACCGATCGTTTGATGATGATCCTGACTGAGAATCATGACATAGAACCGACATGGAACTTGAGACGTTTGTCTAATTTTATATCACAAAGAGAAAGCATATGGGAAAATCACTGGGTTAATTAGTAATTAAGAAAGTAACATAAAATCTAGCGGTGGAGTGCAAGAAACATGACCGATCGATTCCAGCATTTACACGTTTACCTCTACATTCCTCTCACCGCGTTCACAGTCTCGCAGTTATTACAAAGCACACGCTATTCGTGTTTATACGAAATTCTAAGTCTCTTTGAAGAGCCTATTACTTGGTTTCTCGACTCCGTCAGTGAAATGATTAGAAAGCAATCGAGAAAATTACGTGGTAATTTCCCTTGGAATCCATTTCATCCCTCGCATCCTTTAATTAATTAAAATTATCGGCAAGTAAATGGCCGCATCGTATCAATGAACAAGGAACGAACGAGCAAAAGGAGAATAAGAAGGAAAAAGAAGATAAGAACAACGATGGAACGTCGATTATACGAGGGTTCAAGGTGCTTTCCACCTATTTCTACCTTCCCCTCGCTTCTCCGCCCTTTTTGTTCGGTTCGCCTTCTCTGTGCCGGCCGATTCGTGGATTACAGCCGGGACTATTGGCAAGCTTAGCTCGTGGTCGATTGCCTTTACGAGTTACCGAGCATTTGCGTATTTCACGTCGGACCGTTATGACTGCGACCACAGGAAGAGTACGGACGCTTATCCGGCAAAGGATCGACCGATTCGGGATTCGCGACTCCTCTTTGCCCAAGCCTGACAGGATTAACGCGATACGCGTATTCTCGCCCGGCCACATACGCCTCTGTTATAATCCTTTCGATTATCTTTCTCTCCTGGTGAACTCGAGGCAGTCGGATTTACGACGGAAACGATTTTTGATGATCAGCGCCACGTTCATTCTATTTCTGCGAATTGAACAATGGTACCTATAACCAGTTATTTATATATTTTATTTATTTCATTCAATATTTGAAATCGAATTGAGTGGTCGAGTAATTAGCGAGTACATCTACTTTAGTATTCTGTTTGACGCGTTAAATGCTGCGTTGGATATTAATAATTATTACGAATTTAGTATAATTAAATGATTAAAAGAAAATACAATTAGAGAAAATTTTAAATGGTATTAATAAATGTAAAGTTCAATTGAAAAATGGAATTAGGGTATTCTGAATAATTGTAATTACAGTGTGACTGAAAGGATTAATTAACAAGTGCTGTAATTTATTTTGATCATATACTAATACACATCATTCTTTTTATGTTTCAGGTGAGTTTTCCATGACTACATCTGAAGGACTACAAAATCTTCAAAATTATGGTATGTAGGTACAAATACAGAATTTCATTAAAATATGATGTCTGTAGGATTCTTAATACTTTGAAGATTAGGGTCACGTGCGTTAAAGTGACTCCCTCGAGGGTTTCTTTTAGTATGCTCCGTTGTTTTTCGCATTTTCACCCGCGCCAACAAAAATCCATTGGTCCTGACGTTATCGGTGACAACTGTATCCACGGAAACAGCTTACCCACCGATTCGAGAAAACACGGGATCCCAGGCATTCCGGTTTTTTTCGAATGCCCGGCGCACTTTCGTTCAGGCAGCGTCCCTTGTCCAGCGGGTGCAGGACGAGTGGCATCGGTGCATGACCAGAATCGATTATGTTTTTCTCGACGGACGTGAATTAATGAGAGTCAACGGCTCACGTGAATTCCAACTCTGTGGACGCAGACGTAGCTGTCGATCGAACGGAAGGGACTGAGGGAACATCGAGTCGCGTGTTATCGGAACGACGCGTCTAAATGCTTCAAGTATAAGCCTAATGCCAGGCCCCGAGGCCTAATCGTCGTATGCAAATCACAGGGCGGCTCTTGCCACATTCGTATAATCAATGGTTTAACGCTGGCGATCGATACCGACACGGCGGACGCTCACGTATTTTCCAAACGTACTCTAATTCGACGTTCCCTAATTTCCCCGACAATTTTCGTACGTGCTTTTTCGTACCAGACGACGCCGGTACGGAGGGTGCTGACGAACGAGCCTCTTTTTTTCGAGAGGGTGGTCCCTTCGCATCGTCACGCTTACCACGAACGTTTCTTCCTCTCCAAGGGGAGGAAAATTGGTGACCAACGTCGATTTTCTTGAAATTTTCTAAGTGGATTGAGGATCGAAAAATACCAATCGACCTACCCTCCCTTGTCGGTCGATTCTAGGTGTAAATAATTCGTGCCACTTTCATTTGCACTTTCAATGAATCTTGATGTTCGAGAGATTTTAATTCCACTTTCAATGAAGATCGTTGAAAGAAGAACTCGTTTCACCGTCATAATACTTTAAGAAGATTAAATTGATCAGTGGAATTACTGTTAAAGGTATCAGGCTAATGTACATTCTTCGCTTGATAAACAGACATTTGTATTTCCATCTTTGTAAAGGAGACTCATTAATTTGCATACGTTTAAAATCGGCGATTCTCAAGCCGCTTGACATTCGCGTCACTCGTCGTTCTTCAAGGTCTCATTTATACCCGGATCAAAGTCTGAACGCCTCCACGGATGTCCAGCCAATATTCGTGAACGTGGTACAATGAAAAAGTGACAAAACGTCTGGTAGAACAGACCGAGATACCATCGGGAAACAAGAATTTCTACGTCGTCAACACGCTGCTCGACAACTTTTTAACTATGCCACTTCACATTTCGCAGACACCGTATCGATCTTCCATGTTATTCTTTTTTTATTTTTCTGTTCCTTCCTTCCCTCCCTCCGGCTCTGGCCAACGTATCACGGCCGGACAGTACGGCCGTCTGTTATTTCAAGCAACGACCGATTAGCATAATCACACGGTTCTCTCGTCGCGAAACTGTTCTCCAACGTAATCTAACGCTGTAAGCTCTCGGAACGACGGGGCCAAGGCGACACGTGCTGCATATATCGAGCCTTCTGTACCTACAAGCATACCTTTTGATCTTAAAATTCCACCTGAAGAGGAGCCAGCAGATGGAACGAAACCCTGTCGAGAATCCGTTCGATCCAAAGTATACATCGCTCACAATTGTTAAAACATAGTAGCTGAAGTGGACGGGTAGAAATTCTAGGTGGGTCGTTTTTCGACCAGAAATGAGAAGGAATTCGAGGAGAGGGTATCTCGGGAAAACCGAGTTACAGGGAGGAGGAAATTTCTGACGAGCCCAGAGGGTTAAGATAAATCGGCGAGAGGGTATCGATCAGCCGGAGGAAAGGAAAAGAAGCTGCGAGCATTCGGGCTACGAGAGGCATCCAGATTCGGGAGACTTTACGGTCCATCGCTCCTCTTACAAAGCGTAGATTCCAGCTTCTTTCAACGGGCTAACGAGCCGAAAGGCGGAGGGTAAAAAAAAAAAGGAGCAATTACGGGCTCGCCTCCCAGGGAAATGGCACGCTTAAGCGCCGCGGGACAATGGGACCCCAGCGCGAAGATGATTTTATTTTCGTGTGTACGATAATTGTGCCTCCAGCGGTCGCTTACTTCCAGTAATTTCGCATTTTCTGCTACGTTTGTTTGCCTCTTATTTTATCAACCTTACTGCGCTAAACTATCCGACTGCCTTCGACTGGTACAACAATCATAAGGTTCTTTATGCAACGTTGCACTTAGCGATTCACGGATAGAAACACAATGCTTCGCTTAATTATTACGTTTCGATTAAGCGTGGAATCTTGAATGTTCGCGGCGCTCGTGCGTGTACACGTGAGATCACGATGGGAACAAAGGACAAAAGAAATAACCCGGAGTCGAAGGGCCGAGGGCAGCGTTCTCCAGCGTGGAATTTCGACTTCGCGATTGCATTGTACGCGTAGATCGTTCGATTCGATTAACGCGAGAATCGTGCGTGAGCAACACGCGGAAGACATTTCTACAAATTTTTGCCGCGCATCGTAATCCTTGGATCGTCCCAGGCAAAAGTATGCGGCTCTTTCTTTTCCTCCGTGGATTCTAAACGCATCGCATTGTATTCTCAAGGATAAGATTTATTTTTTTAAAGAAGGTAAAGGAGAGTAATAGCATAGAAAAGTGACACCTATCAATTTGTGATCTTGAGCGAAGAATTTTAATTAAAACCCACGGTTATCAGGTTTGTGTTACCAAACAGATGCTGGAACCGTTGAAAGAACATCGAAAGATACCACGGAATGACGAACGAACGACGCTCCAACGAATCCCATCCTTTTTCACCCTTCTCCTTTGCTTTAGGGAGATCGTCACGCGTATTATTTATTCACGTCATGGTCGATGGGGATTGAAGAATGCCCGAACGTCCTCGTTGGTAGCTGAAAGGTGCACGGAAGGGAGCGGCAACTGTGAAGGGGGTGGCAAGAGGGGGAGGGGAACAGGACAACGAGGATGCGAGGAGTAATAAGTCGAGATAACGAGCTTTTCGATGCCCCTCCTTCCTCTTCCAGCATCGAAACGGAAAATTAATTAAGTGACTCCCAAGGTTCGCCGGGTATTCTTAACCTTCGAAGACACAATGAACGAGAAATTGTGCGAGGGAGAAACGGAGAAAGAAATAGCCCGATTTCATCGGTTCAGAGGGAGACGGGCAGAGGAGGAAGATAGCTGGCTATCAGGGTCATTAGTTACGGATGTCCCGTCCGAACCGGGACCACTCTCGTCTCGATAAACAGGAGGCCCTTCGGCTGAGACAGTCAGAGAGAAAAGAAGGCGGCCCAGCGGGGGGAGGTTTCGAAGATAGGGGGGTAAAAAGCGAAGAAAGAGGCCAAAAGGGAAAGGTAGAGAGGGGAAGGGGAGCCTGACCGAGGGCTGGAATAATAATTATAGGGCCGGTAATATAACGGTCAGCGTGCCCGTTATCTGGCACTCTTAAAGTGCACTACGTTGTTTGGAAGATAGGAACCATCCGCGTCGCTTTCCGTTTCTCGTCACCGTCGCTCATCTTCTCGCCTTTATCAGGTTCGTCGCGTCTTTTCTCATTCCATTCGTCTCGTCTCCTCGAAATTCGTCGGACCAGATCTTGTCCAGGAAGTTCGATACCATGTATCGACGTCCCCGGAAGTTCCTCCTCGTCCGAGCAGAGATTATGCACCCTGCTTAAGAAGCTTATTACATTTTTTCGGGTGGTAAAGTGTAACAATAACAATTTATTATTAACAAATGATTTGAATGAAATTACAAAGTAACACGAGCAGAGAATTTTGAGCAGATTCTTAAAAAAAAAAGAAATGTTGAAATTTCCTCGTCACGTATCTTCAGGTGAATATATACCGATTCTCGATGCATTCAGCGTGACGAATCACGATCGTCGGACAGAAACGCAGGACACGCGTGAAAAGAGCGGCGAGTCAATGTCTCTGGCCAGCTTTCAAGGAAGATACCGAGAGATTTTCAACGACTTATGGGAGCTGCCCGTGAAGCCGTGGAACAGTGGCAGGGGGGAGAAGGTAAGACGGTCCGGGTGGACCTTGCAGAGGTTGGTAAGACCCGTTGAAGTAGATTGCACGGGTGTCACGGTTAATCGGATAACTTAGAATCGAAAGCCGGACTTTGACTCTTTCGTGCGCCGAATCTCGCTCCTTCTCGGCGTGTTATATATAATCGACCGGGTCTCGAGAAATACCGGTGTACCGTGGCGGAAAATTAATCGAGACGATAATCTTGGGGGGGCGATCATTCAGAGAAATATTTCTTTCTTTACGCTGATAAATGGCTGGACGATAAAACTGTAACGTCGATAGATGTTGTACAAGGACAGACTTTCGGCTGTGGCTTGATTAAGATATTGAAACAAGCTCCTCCAAGTATAATTAACAAAGGTACATAATACGATCACGATGAACCAGCATGTTGAATACATTAGGTTTAGCTTGATTAACAATGATATCTGCATCAAGTGTTTGCTAACGGGCCTGTTTCCTCTTCGCTTAATTAGTCTTTTATAAATGACAGTAGAGCAAACATGTTAGTCGACAAGTATCATTTATGCTTTCTGTATTCTTTAACAGTTTGAAGGATGGAATAATGGAGGCAATGCAAAACAAAATTAACATAGTATGTTATAATAATAATAAGAAAGGGTTGTATAAAAAGAATGCAGCCTCTCTACTTGTCAGCTCTTTTATGTACTTCATGTACAGAAACGCGTGCGTGTCCGCGCGATCCACTCGAGCAGATGGCCACTTTGTGCGTGCGAGAGCGTGAAAATCGCTGCGGCGAGAAAGGGTCGGCCGGTAATCCGAGGCAATGACGGACTTCAGCGTCGAGTATTCGCGATGAAAATGATCGAGATCGGGCCAAAAATGCGGTTAACAAAACGGAACGCTTGTTTCCGGGCGAACGTGCTTCCCGTCCGCTCGAATCTAGGCCGTATGAATAAAACAATGTAGTCGTCTACTATCATTGTTACATGCTCATAAATATTTCTATCTCCGTGCTTTCATTGCATTCCACGTATTTCACTGGATAATAAATTAAATCGTTTTTTTCATTATTGCCAGTCTAAGGTTAATTGAAGATCACGGTGAAATTTCTTTTGCTCAATTTCAACATTCCACCCGAGTAGCTCAACCCTAACGCGACGCTAATTTCATTAACCTTCCCCCTGGGGGGAAGGGACAAAGATTTGCGTGATTTTCCGGCTGGACGAACCCCGCAGAAGAAAACCTCGGTTTATTTTCTCTCGAGTACATTTCTACTGGTTCCACCCCCGCAGCCCTTGCGTTTCGGTCGCACAGGCTTTCTCAGTGCTCGAATCTCACCCTCGTTTCCCCTTGCTAGGACACAGAAGTGCTTCCTTGTCGCAGCTAGTCACAAAAGCGGCCACGATTTCGTTCCCCTTCTCGTCAGATCGAATGGACATGCAAGCGAGCAGAATAAAGCTGACCGCTTCAGCAACAAGTGCACAGACTTCCCTGTTTGTCCCTCGACGAACCGAACAAACTCCAATGATATTTCCCTGAGATCTTATCTAAAAGAATGCTCGTATCTCGCGCGTTTAATGCTGTTATTTCGAGACGAAACCGCGCCATGATACGCCGGGAAATTGCATTGCCTCGAAGTTGAATCAGAAGAAGAGAAGCCTGCCAAAATGGAATCAGGAAACTGCCAGTCAGCTCGTTTTGGCGAGTCATCCGTGGAACTGTGGCCAAGACGATCGTTTGCTGCCAGCTCCTCGACCGGCAACTTTTTCCAATAAAAGGACAATCCAAATGGCTTGTGACGTTGGTTTTCTCGAGGGTCATTCTCGATGATTAGAAAGTTTCGAGCAGGAGATTCGGTTTTAACGCGATGCTGTTTAAATCAATTAACCGTTCGCGTCCCATCGCTGGCTCGGTCAAAGCTCCGATGGAAATATCGAGTTTCCGGCGAAGTCATTTGACGCGTTGCGCAAACGAAACAAAATTTCACCACGCGAAAGCCGAATAATATCGGGCTTGTTTCCGTAAAGTTTGCGGCTTGTCGGAGTACGCTCGCAGCGTGTTTGACAAAGTTGAACTTGTCTTTCCATGGACTTTGAACGATCTGTTGCGAAAGCTTTCGGAATGGAAAGCTTATATATTAATTCACACAGAATGGATCGGCACCGTTAACAAAAGCAAAGATAGGAGACTAATTAGTTGGCTAATTTTCCCATTTAAACTAGAACTTTGAGAATGGAGGATAATGGAAAATCTATCCAGTAGAAAAGAAAAGTGGCTGGACAAAAATAATACCGAGCGGGTAATTCGGAGCAGGGTGGTGTCGGTGGATTTTCAAGGGTTGCTCGCGGCTTGTATGGTACTCTTCGTCTCTGTCCAAAGTCGCCTGCAACCCCTTGGCCACTTCACGGCGGATGGCTCGGAATGGGTGTAACACGGTCTGCCACGAAGCTAGCTAAAGGGTGGCGGGCAATATTTTAAAACGGTCGCGGGTCTGTTGCGAGCAGAGGCACTCGGCGAGTGCACACGATGCTTGAAGGGCTAGCAGACTCGTAGAAAGAGGTGGAACGCGCGAAGACGAGAAACGGAGGAACGAGGAGAGTAAAGGGAGGGCGTGCCTGCTGTTATCTTGCTTGTTCTCTCGATGAAATATCGACTAGCAGTTTCAGGCCTTCTTCTCCGACGCTCTCGGTTCACCTTCTTACTCCGCTCCTTCTTCCTGTTCTTCCTCGTGCTTCAACTACAATCACGCGGATGTTCTTGAAGTCTCCGGTACCAACTTTGTAAGTTGGAACGTTCGTTCGTGTCCGTCAGGGTTCCGGGACCAGATCGGTCTACTTTCTACTTCTTCGAATGGATAACACATCCCATTCGGGTGACGTATCATTACCATACATTGCCAACCGGCTCATCGATCACCGTTCAACCATTATTGGATGAAAGACTTCTTGAAACCACCGTCTTGGAAAAGGTGGAAGCGTAGGAGGAAAAAGAAACACAAAGGGGGTAGAATGAAAAGAGCCAGGAAAATGGAGAACAAATTTTCAATTACTTCTAATAAGATATTTGCTATTATATTTTTAGTATTCTGCAAGCTCATTCTATTCCGTAATGCGTTTCATGCGAACATTAAAACAACGCTGTCCAAAAAGAGATTCGGAAAAGCTTATTATCTCGCGGCGGCAGGGAATTAAAGCAGGAGGGGAGGAGAGAGATTAGAGCGGCGCTTGGTAATTTTTAATTAGAAAAAACCGTGGGTTTCTTCGGCATCGTTTACGTGCAGCGAATTAATCGTGGCCAGGATTTTAATTAGGCCACGCAACCACGCGCCCACGCCTGATCCCGGTAATTTGCGATATTTATTTTATAGACTGACAACGATTAATCAGCCCGACGTTGTCCCGCTGCTCTATTTATTTACACGTTGCGCAATATTGGCTCCCCGATAACGTAAACGTTACAATGAGATCGCGGACAACGACTCTGTCGCGCGATATAAATTTAAACGATCCCGTGAAATTTCGATTCGGCCGGAAGCCACGGATTTGTCGGACAAATTGAAACGTGCAAGCGTGACGCGAAATATCAACGTTGGAGCAGACGGAAGCTGATGCTCAGTATAATACGCAAGTCGAAGCGTCTGCCGGATTAAATCGTAATCGCTGGGTGAACTGTCTCGCGAGAATGCAATTTCTCAGCCGGATCGATCGGATCCGGTGACCTTGTCGGGAAATGTCGGGAAACAACAAAGGGGCAGGGTGTGAAACGGTGAGAAACGTGAAACGTATTCAATTAAAATCGAATGAACGAGTCTGGTGACGAGAAACTTGCGCTAATGCGAGGAAAAGGAGCGATTTATTGCTTTGTTGCTAGCAGACATTAGATTCGTCGCCCTTAGGCGGATGCCTTAATCGATTGGCATTTCAAATTGATTTTTCAACCCTTGTGTACTCAGGCGATTTCTTTCCAAATTTAACCGCAATTTCGTATTAAATAGAATCCTAATTATAGAATAATCATAAGCTTCAGTTGCTTATCAAAGAATAAATTTGATAGACATAAACGATAGAACAGATTAGAATGATTGTTCAACAAAAGATCGTACGTCCCGCGTTAATTCTGAATCCAATCTCAACTGATTTCATTCATCGTTGGTTCCTTTCTTCTCGGTAAAACAAACATCGGTACATTCTCCCCTAGTTTCCTAATACGAACCCGCTGATCCTGTCAACTGTACAGCCATAGGAGAACGAGCCGAGATCTCGAGCGTACAGAACCGCGATGCCGTTTATCCGCGCCAGGAGGCCTGGCAGAAATAAAAGGCATCGATCCGCGAAATATCCTATACCGTAACGCGTACCATTGTGCTAGGTTGGATTTAATGTCGGCGCCGCGCGCGAATGTCACCGGGGTTCGAGGAAATACGAGGGTTGCAACGGCCCGGCGACAGGGGCGGGGGGAAGCGGAGACAGCCGAGAAGAAGAAGAAGCAAAGGAAGAGAAGGGAAAAGAAAGGAAGGTGGTGACAATGCGATCTCGGCTCCGATACGGAATTGTCGGCGGCTCTGGGTACCCTTTCTCTCTGACTCGTGAAATGAGCATAAGATTCTTCGGTTATTTCACCGGCGAGCAAACCGAACGAACAGAAAAGGCTAAGATATCTTCACGGCTTCCTATGCCTCGAATTGTACGCCAGAAACGTTCCAAATATCTCTGTCGGTCCTTCCTCTCCGCCTCGGTCACCGATGCACCTTTTGACCCTCGTCCAGCTCTCTCCTCGTATTTCTCACATTACTTTTCAGGCCCAGTCTTTCGCGGCGCGCCTCCCTTTTTCCTCGGGCCCCGTTCCTCGCGCTCCTCGACCTTGCAGTCGCGTAAGTTATTTGGATTTTGCTTGTTCCTCGTACGGCGCGGACCATTCGACGATTTATCGAGCGAGATATTCGGCGATCCCGTCTTAGCACCGCGGATGTTTCTTCATTTGGAAAAGAATTAACTGTGTTGGACTGAGGAACATTTCTTTAAAAAAATATCGGGTTATTTGATCTGACAATTTCATTACTAAAAATATTATTCTTAATAAAAAAAAAACCATGACATCGAACGGCAATAACTCGACAAAGGATAGGCAATACCATGGTTTGTATTCGCGAATCAATAGCAATACCAATTACGTGGAACAATATGAAGAGGGACAGGGGATGAATCGAGCTCGGTATTAACGGGGCTACGAGATTTTTCCTGGGATGGAAAAAATACTAGGCTTTTCTGGTAGGATCACGCGTAGCTCATCTCGGTTGGATATTTTCATGTCCACCGCGACCAGCGAGATCGTTTTATCCGGCTGAAAACTGTCGCGTTGCATTGTTTTCGGGATATCGGCCGAGAGATCGTGATAATCGAACCGAGAATGGCAATCGGGCTGTGCGTGAAGCGAACGAAATCACACGGTAATGCGGCTCGCGGGTTGAAGGGAACTTTTAGAGAACGTGGGAAACGCAACCTCTGCCCTCGAATCGCCATTGTTCACACTTTCAGACCGTAGCTTTGATCATTTTCCTTGTCGAGGAAATTTAGGAAAACGCGTACTTGGGAATCGATTTATTCGCGTTTAATTAATATTAATGAGAAATGCTGAAAAATCATCTCATTTTGTGGTTTCTCATCGTAAATGCAAATTGACCTAGATAATACAAGGTTTTAACTAGAATACTGTTTCAATAGCCCTATTTAGCATCCCCTTTTCTTTCATTGACTCTTTTTATCCGCTCTTATTCATCACAAATGCTTTCAATTGAAAAGCCCTGAAAACACCAATGCCTATCGTCTTCGAAAACCATCATCCACCTAGGGATCGTCGAATAACGAGAGCATCCTCGTAAATCGTTCTTACCTCCGGCTCATCGACGAGAAACAGCCCCCTAAAAAGGTCCATTCAATAATTACCAATATCTCTTCCTCCATCGTCGTTTATTCATCCTCGAATGGTTTTACAAGCTAACGCCATTATACCGGTCGTTCTATTTATCGTTAACGAAAGGAGCCATTCCGAAGCATATCGAACCCATTTCGGAAACTATTTCAACCGGTTAGCGCATAGACACGTTGGAATCGGACGGAAGAGAAATTCCTGATTCAAGTGGAACGCTCGATTTCCGTGAATACGACCGAGTATCCTAATTTCATGGCTGTGAAGGATTGTTTGCGTTGCGTTGCGAAGCTGGCGAACCATTTCGTTGCTATAGTTAATTCCAATTCCTTTGGTTAGCGCCTTCCATGCTCTGGTTGGATCGTTGTTGCATGCTCCGACAAGGGTGAAGCATTGAATGTTTAAGGGAACTCGTCCCTGGTGCATCTCGATCCCAGTGCATCCCCCGAGTGGTTGTAACTGACACTTAGGAAAAGGATTCAATCCTGTTCCACGGACGAAGTGCAACACTTGGAATATTCCCTTCTTCGTTTCTCCTCATCATGAATAGTGGGATCGTTTTGGTCTTTCTTCAAAATAATTGCACCCACTAATGAAGCACTGATAACCGCGCCATCCTCCCTTCTTCAGATTCTGTGCGTTTAAACTCGGCTGTCGTAATTGAAAACAAAGTGGAGAAAAATAAAAAGTAAGACACAGAAGGACGGGGCGTAGACGACGAAGGACGTAGCTCGGCTAATCCGATTATAAATAAAATTGAATTTTTAATCGCGTCGTCCCCGAGCGTAGGAGCGAGTTAGGGGAATCGCGAAGGGGTAAGAATTAAAATCGAACGAGTACTTTCGTGCGAAAGGCAGAACTGTTAGCCGTATTAAATTAGCCAGCGCCGACGAGTGAAAACATCGCGGTAACCTCGTTAACAGCCGTTCAATAATGAATCAAAGAAGACGGCGAGTTGTCTGGCAGGCGGGGTGGAAAACGCGTTTCCACGCTGCTCGACGATTTACAATGCCGCGATCAACTGAGAAGAAAAACCTTTAAACCGAACGTGTAATTAAATCTCTCACGCGACTCTCCCTCATTGCCCTGTCCACGGTCTTCCTTTTCTTCGCCGCGTTTCTTCCGGCTGGTTTTCCTTTTATTTCGTGGCCGCTCGCCATTCAGCCGCCTTCTTCTCTCGCCTCGCCCGGCACAGCGTGGAACCGGCTTCTTGAAATAATGTAAAGCACCTCTTTCAAGCCTGCCACCCTCGTCTACACCGTTCACAGCCCTTGTCCCTTTTCCAGAGCCTCCCCTTGGGCCGCGTTCGCACACCTCTGAAGATTCGAATCTCTTTTCTTGCCCCTATCGCGGTGGTTGCGGCTGCTGCTCCTAGCGCCAGCCGGGAAATTTCTTCCGGCCTGTTTGTTGCTCCCTAACGATCGCACCACCGACACTTTGGTGCTCGCCGGAACGCGATATCTCTTGCGAGATTAGGCCACGTCCTTCGAAGGCCCGGCACAGGCTTCTTCGCTCCTCGGAGAATCTCAGATAAGACTGCATGGAAATTAAATTGTAAGATCCGTGATAACGTGGACAACGAGCCCGAAGTTTAAGATTCTTTTCGAAACAGCTGAGTGGTTTTCGAGGGGACGAAGCTTGATGTTCTTCGTGAACAGAAAAAATATAGCGAAACTCTTGTAGACACTGTTGATTTAGCTATGTGGACACTTCGTGGTAGAGTTTTTAGAATCAAAATTTCAGACACGTTTATCCTTGAGCGGTAGGAACGCGTTTAACACGTTTCTCCTTAAGGTGATCTGCTACCGTCTCGCTGACCATGCAGACGGATTCGGCGTCCCTAGCCTAATTACAGGGCCGAACGACCCTGAGCACCTGCGACTTCTCCCGTTTCGTTTTCGTGCCTTCGCAGAACACCCATGATTCTCTGCCCTGGATACGAAGCTGCATAACGCGCTCTCATCATTTTTGCATTGTACAAACGACTTTAATTTTTTTCCACCTTGCTCTTGAATCGTCTCGGTTAAAAAATCATGTCCTTCACTTTCTTCACTCCCTTCTTTATTTTAAATTAGATTTCTATAAAGACTGCTTAATATTCCTGGCGGATAGTTCAATATTCCAATCCAATTCACTTAACGTTGGGTAATAAAATCAAACAACTTGTCTTTCTTTTTCAAGTTAAACTCTTAGCCACTTTCTGAAATCCTCTCTGAAAGGGTAGTTAAAAATCATTGCACTCCTCGCCCCGAACTATACTCTAATTTAAAAGTTTTCGGCCCAAATGAAACGCCTTCGTTTCCAACAAACTTTTCACTCGGCCTCGTCAGTTTGACGCTCGCTGTTGATCTTCCGCGAGCATTTCGCTGCTCGCTAACGCTCCTCCTCTTCGTGTACCTCGCTAACCTGAAGTACACGTTTGCGTTTACATTCGACCCACCCCAGAACAGTTTATCATTTATGCAACTATGTTAAACGCGGTCACTGGTCGTCATCGATTGGCCAGTTTGATTTTGGTCAACTTTGCACGGTTGACTGTGCAGTTTCATTAAAGTCTTGTTATGAAGCATACTTTTTGTTTTCATTAAATAATCGTAACTGTTTGACCTGTCGGTGAAGTAGATTTTAATTATCTATGAAACGTAAACGATGTGGCGAAGTTTGAAAGGTCAGTGTGACTTTTCAACCCTTTGGTTAATTTATTCTCTTCATCAGCGACTGGGATGATGCATTTTTCCGAAATTTGTTGAATCGCACCTCGCGTCTGAAAGCGAAATGACCATTTTATTCGAGCCGCGAAATGACCCTCCTTTCGGCCGAGAGCCAACAAGTTCATTAGTCTTCTTTCAGCGATTCCTAACGCAGCTTTCTCGCTCGTCGAGCAGAATCGTGCGACTTATTAAGTCGCTCTTGAAATCTTGTAAAGTGCCACCGTCCACTCTATTCTAACCCTTTCGTTATATGGGATTAAAAAAAAATTTTCCCCTTTGAAATAAATAATAATTAATTGCAATTATGGTTGCAGCTATCGTATTGAGGTTCACTGAAATCAGAACCGTTTATTGAATTTAAAGGCTCTTCTTGAAATCTGAAGGCTTCGTTAAAATCAGTGATATAAAAACCAAGGAACGAACACATAGTTTCTTTAATCATCTCACGTAGCAAGTATCAATACCTAGCTGCGTTTACGAGTTCCCTCGTCGGGGACACGTGTTACGTTTATTAGCCCCCGTCGATGGTCTTTGACCCGCGGAGGCGGTATTCTCCAACATCCCCCACACGAAATACGCCACGTACACACCAAGAACGCCGTTCTATCGTCGTTTCTTGTCGTACGCTGACGTGGAGAACGATATACGTCGATCCTCCTGGAAACTCGATACGAGTAGTATCTCAGGAAGACGTACGACCGATCGGAACTGGCCTTGGAGACCGGTCCCTCAGGCTCCGTCCTCTGCCTACAATTATCTGCCCTTCCTTCATCTCACCCTTCATCGTCGTCCGCTTTGCGCGGTCTTTCCTGCCGTAAGAAGTGCCGAATCGGTGATTATGTCGAGGAACAAGTAATTTTTCTTCCGTAACGTTTATGAATTGAAATATCGTACTTGGAAACGTTGTATTAGGACATTTATTAATTCATTTTTCTAAGAGATTGTTTATCGGTGGTACTTGTCTGTGCATATACCCGTGGACAATCAATACGCTTCCCTCGTTTACGTATCAAAGCGGAGGGAAAAAAGAATATCCATGTCAAGAGACTCTTCCGACAGACGCGACCGACAAGAAGACGGTGGACTAATTAAACAAGAATTCTTCCTCCTCACCGGAACCATTCGAGGGTAATGAAAGTAACGAAGAATTTTGTAATTAACCAACTAGACCGTGCGTTCCTCGAACAAAAGTTTGAAGGATTCTCGTGCAACGAATATCAGAAATGTTAACATGCGGATTCGCGCAAGGTGCATCTTCTTTCTCCCATGGCCTCTTGAAAACGTCGAGGTAACCCCCCGAGTGCAACAGCCACGGGACAAATTTTCGTAACGTTCTCCGTGTAAGGGTCCGCGAAACTTCTCTGCAGCTCGGTAATATCATCAACCCTCCTCTCGTCGCGGTTGAAATTCTCCGTCTGTGCCGGGTTGCCTCTGCACGAAGAAGAATATCCGATAAATCCGTTCTCCGGTGTACTTGCCGACGTCTCCGATGTCAAAGCTTTCGAGTGGAGTGTGCTCCTCGTCGCAGAGAGGGTTAAGCTCGGGCGTGTGTGCGACCGAGGTGTACGTGAGCCCCGGCGGTGTGCGGATAAAAAGCGCGGGGGATGGGCAGATAAAGCGAGATAAAAAGGTAGAAAGAAGGGGTGGCATGGGAGAGACAGAACGATGGAGAAAAAGGATACCGAGAAGAGGTGGTGTTTCTGGATGTACCCATGGAAATGTATACGTGTACGAACACCATGACGTAGCGAGAGACGAGGATCAACGTAACGAGACGCGCCACATACGCCCACCGACTCAGACGATCTCATTTAATGAAGTATACCTCGCAATTATGTCGTTCGTGATAGCCGTAGATGTGCATTAGACGTCTCTTTCTTCCTGCCTACACCACGTCGCTCATCGTCCGACCAGCAACGGGAACCGCGTTTTCGCGACCCTCTTCGACTGTCTGCAACTTCCTGCGATCCCCTCGCGAGTGTAGCCAGCGCCCGTGTAGTATCTGAATTAATCAAGACTATACATATACTGGGTGTCCTATTTTAATTTATCCAAGCAATTATCTATCAAATTAATTATTTTCCAAGAAATTTTTCAAGCAGACCTTCGTCATATCTTATTTTTGATACATATTTTTCAATGGATTTTTTGAAAAATAAAAATTGCAGGAGATAATTGAGCGGATAAGATCGAAACGAGACATCCTGTATGTATTATACGCACGGTGGGATAATTTTTTCCTGCCGCGTTTGGCGTACAATCGTCCTTTTGTTCCACCCTAGCCTGGGAAATTTATAAGAGCCATCCTCCTTTTTCCACCCCATTCCCGCGCACCCTCTTTTTTGTCTCTGGAAATTAATCCGTAATGCCACTAGCCAGCGTGAAAACGCTGACTGCTCTGATACGCGAACGTCGAAGAATTTTAATAACCTTTAACGGAAAAGATGCTGCCTCAGTAGCTTTGAATACTCGGATCTTTTTTATACTAAGGAATTGAACTTGTTCAAAATTGATACGATTTTAACGGAGTTCAATTAAAGATCACACTTCTTTCGATTGAAAATATTAACATTCGCTATCATGTCAAATCTGACAGGATAGGCTGCATCAAGGTTTCGATAAAAATAGGATCATTTCTCTGAAACCAGGAAACTCGTAGACCGAATACAAACGCTTTGCATGCGAAGCGTATTTCGCGTTGGACAGCATCGATAACCGTCCATTACAGGATTCCTGTCACAGGCGACCAATTACACTTTTAAAACAATGACGAAAACCGTCAGCGTTTTGTGTTTCGAAACTGTTAGCGACTCTGTTTCCTTGATTAAATTAAAAATAAAATGTTCGAAAACCAAAAAAAACTAACGCGTTAAAATATAGATCAGTCAAAGGGATGCCTGATAAAAATTGCAGTAATTTCAAAGGAAGTGGCAAAAACAATCAGAGAAGAGGAAACAAGTGAAACAGAGAAGGGGTGTAGAGAAATGGGGAAAAAAGGTCGGTGTACAGAGAGGGAAAGGGTAAAAAGAGAAAGGGATAGAGAGTGTAGAAGGGAGAAAGGTGGTGACGACAACGGCATTCCGCGAAATGTCATTTCCATCGCGTCGGTCATCGATCAAGTGACGTGCAGCGAGTACGGTAACTGATATCGACAGGGTTGGACGACGCTGCCGACGTCCGCGATGAGTGACGTCTCGCGACCGGTGTCCATCCTCTGTGCCGAAAAATTTTTTTTCTCTCCTTTCGCCGGGCAACGACAGTAACGATTTTTCGTTTCTCTTCGGCACCTCGTTCCTCGTCCACCTTCCGACCGTTCTCTTCGCCACCCGACCCGTTTACACGCGACCGCTCGTGTTACCTGTCATGTAACACGAATCGAGTTCGATGCCGTGAAATACGGGCCACGCTGATTATTAGCGAAGTGGGAGTCGTGTAAGGGATGTATCCTTTAGTACGTCGCTGCTCCTTTCTTCCCTCTTCCCTGTA
Source organism: Osmia bicornis bicornis (assembly GCF_907164935.1). Taxonomy (NCBI): domain Eukaryota; kingdom Metazoa; phylum Arthropoda; class Insecta; order Hymenoptera; family Megachilidae; genus Osmia; species Osmia bicornis. Next base: position 7,338,972 of record NC_060228.1, on the reverse strand, counting down.
ACGACGGCTTCCTTTGGTAATTCGAGTTCCGTACTAAGTCTGATTGAAAATATTATTAAAATACTATAAGAAAGTGTGATGTTCAGGGTGTCTGGAGATCATCGTTTATCTCGAAGTAAACTTCGCGATAAAGAAACGCGAGGAGAGAGAAGTTCTTTTGAATCTTCATCAATGGAGTCCCTAAGATATCTAATTTCCTGTATGTGTGATAACCTCGAGTGGTGAATGAGCAACGTATTAGAAACTCTTCATCTTCGTCATTCATGTTTCGTCGCCGTTCATTTGCATATCGGCCGATAATTTCTGTTCGTGTAACTGGATCAGCGTTCTCATACACGGACAACACAATGAAAATATTATGAATGGGAGATGTATGAAACGTGATCGCTAAATAAGCCAGATAAGAATTGTCTCGGATTACCCTACTCGTTATCTTAGGTGACGTCATCGTGAACCGTGAAAACTATGCGATGGGATGTTTAATATGGTTTCTTATTTCCGTCTGATGCATCTGCATTCGAGTTGGGAGGAAAAACAATACTCGCTGGAAGACAGTAGGATTTAACATGATAGTCTGGACACTTGCTAGCTCGATCGGCCGATTCAACGAACGTTCGGCTCTTACCCGCCGTCTCGCGAGTTGTAAATTATGCCCACGTGCTTTCGAAAGCGCGAAATTACGTCTGGATTGCGTTATCCATTAAGCCAAATGGAGAGGAGGGGTGATGCGTAGCGAATTAACGAAGTCTTCATAAATACCGTTCCATTACTCACGGAATGTAATTACGAGTCGTATTTAATCGTGTATCTTCGTAGCTGGCGCACCGGCCACGTGGTCGATCGAATTTTTGAAATATTCCCCGTCAGTTCCGGCTAATTAAGGCTGACCATCGGCGTGTCGATACCACTGACGGAAACGGATATCCATTTTAAGCGACGAAACGCACCGCGTTCCGATCAAAATCACGAACAATGAATTTGATACCGGCTATATTCTCTGTCTTTCATTAAACGCATTCTATGAAAAATGGAACAACCTTTGATTGCATTAATAATGTATCTCCGGTTCGATGAAATTCAAAACTGAATTCGACGGGAAATTTGGCCGGTTCGACGGGTGATAATCGATTGGAGGGGCAGAGAAGCGGCAGATAATTGCTGACACCGGCCTTCAAAGCCGGTCGACGCTCTTTTCTATCTGCTCCTTATAATTTATTCGACCGCCATAAATCAGTCGACCGCGACGAGACTGCGACATGCAACAGGACCGTCCATGTAAATGCCGATGCACCCAGCGTATCCGCGTATGTGCACACGCACACATGGGTACAGGTCGCGTCGACCAGCAGGTCCTTCCACCGTGAATTGATAATGTAATTAGAACGGCGAAAAAGGATTAGCTTGAATTAGAAATCTCGACGACACGCTCTCGACTCTGTCCGAACGACGGAGGAGGTTGACTCGTGGGAGAGACATGGGTGAGATGAGGACGAGAGAAGGAGATAGATGAAGGAGCGAGAGGGACAGGAAGCGAACGAAGAACGTAACCGAGGCAAGTCTCCACGGAGGACTTTGATTTATGCGTCCCGGGAGCGCTTCACGGAGAGTGTAGCAACCGTGTGCAGCTCGCCAAGCCTAAAGATGCATGGCCAACCGGACGAACGGTGCACCGAAGCCGAACTCGCGTCTCTATAACGATCGATAGCTGCGAAACCGAACCTTGGCTACCTTCTTTTTAATCTGTACGCATTGCGTGTCTCGGTAGATACGCGTCAGAGACACGCAAGGGATGTTATCCAATTGACACAGCCTGATTTCGGTAGAATTTTGATAGTTATATCCAAACAGGATGGGGACGAAAGACGTTTCTTACCAGAAAAAGCACTTTTCTTGCTTGTATCGTAAATTCCAACCCTTATTTACTCCTCATCTTTCACTTACCCGGCTCATCTGTGAACATTTAAAGCAACAGACGACGCTGCATGTATGTTTACCCCTACGTTATTTCTGTGCATCTGGGCTAACGTGTGAAGAATCCGTTTCTTTGTACACCATTACCTCCCCTTCGAACAGTTCTTCTTCGGCGCAGCATGTGTGCACGAAACGTTCACTAAATTCGTGTCTTCTGAGTCAGTGGGTTCTTCCTAAGTACCCGTGAGTTATTTGAAATTATCCAATTAGATTGGAATTCTACTTGTAATATGCTTAGCTCCCATCGCTAATTACAGCAGTATTCACTTGGCCCGTCTTTCGGTTCCAGTGAAATCGTTTGTGTTCGGGGTGGAGAGGGTGCCGCGACCAGCGTATCCGTGCGGGGAATTGTGTGCATGGGTAACAATGGCCGTACAGTGTTTCAACGAGGCATCACCCACAGCGAGCTTATATACCGTAGTAAAGGTTTCGAGGCCTAAGACCGCATCGGGCTGACGACATCCCGCTGTTAGGTCGGCCCTTTCAAGTTGGCCGCCGCGGCAGCGGGAGGCACGGCTTGCCGGACCTCCGATATATTATTACCCGAAGTCATTAATGGTAAACTGCAATTCTCCTCTTTTCCTTCCACGCGCCGTCCACGGAATGCCCGGCGAGAGAAGGAGTAAGCTTCTCTCTCTTCCGTGGACGACGACGTCTCGTGTCTCGCAGCCAGCTGGACGGATCTGGAATTAATCGAGAAATATCGAATGGTTTATTGGCGATACGTTCGGCCAGTGATGGAGTAGAGCGGATAATTAATTATCCTCCTGCAAAGGACGCTAATACAGGGGTATCTTGGAATTTCTCCTTCATCGTCCGCGTGTCCTCCTCCCCTTCTCTGTTCCTTACGGCGTACGGGGTTCAAAAGTTCGTTTTACCTCGAGAGAACGATGCGATCTTTAATTGTGCAGATTCGTTCCCGCGCCAGGTGTGCCCAGGCCGGTTCTCGCTTTAGCCGATTGGCCACGTTTGACCTATTCTTCATTCCTGTTCATTATTTATCGTTGACGCTCGTTTCATGCTCGCCCGGCCGCGAATCGCCGCGTATAGATTCGAGATAAATCTCGAATTGATGAAAACACACCGCAAACTCCGACAAGTGAACTGCATAATACGATGCCTTTCATTCCGACTCGGGGCCAGGGATCTCGGGATTCCTTCGTCTGCACCTAATCTCGTCTCGAAAAGTCTAACTTTAGCTAGGGGTTTTGCTCACGGTCGAAGATTCGAGCTCTGATTTCGAGAGGTTCACTTGGTCCCAGGACGGAATCAAAGTCGAGAAGTTGCGTCTCGAGAGCCAAGCCCGAGTAGCGGCGTTAGATTTCTACGGACGTCCGGTTCGTCCTTACTTTCGCAGCTTCTCTTCGCTCGAATTCACCGCGGTACGTAAATCCTGAGGGCGATCGAACGACTCGAAACACAGATACTCGAAGGAGCTCCCTTGAAACTTTGCCCCAGGAGGAAGGTTCTATCGGCATTCAAGCGCTTCCACCCCCATGGTTCGCAGGTACGCGAGCACACCGGGTTGAACCGATACACGTGGCCACCTCTTTACAGGGACGTATACACAGACGGCTTTCCAACCAACCGTGGCAAGTTTCGAGCTCATTGTGTCTCAGAATCCGTACTCGGAATCCCTGGACATAGTTCGGGCTGTACATTGACCGCACGAAATCCTGCGGCATTCTCACCTTCCCTCGCGAAGGGAATGGTGTCGCGAAACAGCGACGACAATGAACGGGGTAACTTCAAAGAACTTCAATGGGATCGTGATGGAAATTCACGTCTCCGCTGCAATCTCGAGATTCTCACCTGATTAGATCCTCTTCTCGAACGTTAAGACGATAGAGACAGCGTTAATTGGCGCAAAAGAGGACAGTTCCAAGGTTTCTCTAATTAATTTCTATTCTTTTAACAATTTAAGAAAGGAAATTGACAGCTGATTTTCATCAGATATTTACGCGATTTTGCACTCGGATAAATATAGAATCCTTCCTTCTAACAACGTACTCTAAAAGTAGGAAGGTACTTAAGGTAACACGGATAGTCAATTTGTCGCTGCTTCAGCTTGCGCGTAGAACGAAGCTATTTTTGCAGGAGAAGATAAATACGAAGTATTTTCTGAGAATATTCGTAGGTAAAGAGTAGTAACTTTAACTCTTAACCATCGTAGCTTAGAATAGGCAGGACAAGGTAGAATCAAAATTAACTTCACGCTTTTTCAATTTAAAAAAAATTTATTCTTTCATTCAATATAAGTACATATTTATCTTTGCTTAACCCAGTTCTCTGACTCAGGAAACACCAACAATATCGAAGAAGTCTTGAAAAGAATCGCATTCGATGCATCCTTAGTATCGTCCTTTGCTCGCGATTATTTCAATCCGTATCCAAGCGGAAGAAAAACGGTAACAGGATTCAGCAATTTCCCTGGAATATTTTTCTCCGAACGATCGTGTCGTTACACCTCCAGGTCTCGTCGTCGTCGTCGTCGTCGTCGGCGGCGTCATTTTCGCCAGACGCAGCCGAGCATTGCAGAGCCGGAGAGTGCGCTCGTTAAAAACTTTTCGCGGCATTCATTCGAATGCACTCCGTCAAAATGCAATGCTAGGGTCAGACGAGAGAAATGCTCTAAAAAGATGGCAGATTTCCCTGTCGTACCGCGTCGTGACGACAACGACGACCCAAGTTATCGTGCGTTCTATACGTGTCCGTCATTATCCTTGCTGTTCCCGCGTTTCCACGAGGAAATATCTTTCTATCCTCTGTTTCATTTTTATTTTATCTTCCCTCTCGCTTTTTTTTGCAAGACAGTCAGCGTAACGAAATCGAAAAATGCAGAGAAACGCCTGGTCACATAGGCTTTGCCGACGTGTAGCACTTCAATTTTGCTTTTTGGTTCGAATCACGATAGTCTTCTACCCTCTTTCGTCTGCTCTGCCCTTTCACTTTGCATCGCCGGGGAGGAGAGCGACCGTGATTAACAGTCGCGTTTACAATGGCCACAGAAATCGTGTGTACCTGGTGTGGAATGAAAAGTCGCAATTAATTAGCGCAATTGCCTTGATCTTCCGAGCAATGCTATTCAAAATCGTGGCCCATTGTTCTGGTCGCATGGTTCTCTACAATATTATATACACGACAGAATGACTTACCTCGGGCACAGATGTTTTCTCGTGTCATGACTTTAACCAAAATTGTTAGCGAAACCGTGGCTAAGCGTTATAATTCAAAAGTCGTCGAATTCGTCCTCTTGCATCGCGACGGGGTGGAAGTTTACACCTATCCTTCATACGTGGTTTCTTCGTCCTCGCGTATTCGTGTCTCATTTTCCACGCTTTCTTATCGCGTCTCGCGTCTTCCACCCAGGATACCACATTATTACGTTTTTTGCCCAGCCCGGGGATGTTCGACAAGACAAAGGAGCCCTGACAGACCCTCGTAATATCTCGTCCGCATTAAAATCGGAAGGCCAGAACCTCGAACCTGTCCGTGCGGCGCGAACCGAGCGAAAAAACTTAGGGCTAACACGAAGAAAAGGTCGAAAGTGACCGGTCTGCGGCGATAAAAGAAAGTGGAATGCCAGGACGGGGGGGAGGACCGAACGAGGAAGCTGCTGCGAAGCGTGTTCCCTTACGTCAGCTTGAACGCGGCCTTTTTTTCATCGCACTCGCGTTAGAGGTGCACCGAGAGAATGCACCGGTTGCAGGGGAGCAGCTGCGAGTGACGCGTGAACGAGTAAGCGAGTAACCGAGCAAGCAAGCGACACGATGCACGCGGTTAGGACACGCTCGTTTCACGGAAGCAATGCACATTCGAGCTCTGTTTGCAGTAACAGTTAACAGTAGACTTTTTATACTACTATTTACTCGCACACAGACGCTGATCGAGCCTCGTACGTATATCGATTAACTGCCGTTTACGGTGTTATCAAGACACGGTTAATTAACGTTGAACAAACGGCAGCGAATAGTATCCGAGGGCTGGCTCGTTCGTAGCCTGTTAATCGGTACCGCGGACTTCGAGAAATTACCTGGATCCTATAAAATCTACTCTGTTTCTTCGCTTACCTTCCTCGACTCGAGGAATCCATTCTGGCGTGACCGGCGATTTTGCTCTCGTTTAAGAGGAATACTTTTCGATCCTTTACGGCAATGGAAAGCTTCGGAGCCCCGTAAAATCGGCATTTCTTCCTGCCATTCGAAGCACCTCACGTTTTTACGGGGGGATACTTCCTCGACGAATCGATAGAGGCTTTCCTTGACGACGAATTCACCTCATTATCGCGTGCACTCGTATAATCTTTTATTTGTTCGTTGGTTCGTGACCTCGTCAAATTAGTGCGCCGAGTGTCCTAGATTTTTTTGGGCGCGGTGGAACTGCCTTGCGGCTGGTACGTCGTAACAAAATTTTTGTCTTTCCTCACAAGGATATTTCCACGCGTTTCCAATTCCCATTACATTCGGATTGATCGTAATGCCTTTTCTTATGCCTCATCGAGAATGCACGCGTTTGAATGGTTGAAATCTCCCGGCGTGATATTTCACGGCAACAAGAAGTCGTCGAAGGCGGTTGTTCGTGGAAAGTCCTAACAGCGCTCTAAAATGGCATTGTGGCGCGTCGGTATGGAACTAATGAACTCACGACGGGGCTTTCACGGACAGAGTTATTACTACCCCTCTCTCCTGTAACAGAGTTCCTCCTCACCTCCTTGCCTCTGTGCTAGTCCTAGTTCGTTCCCCGAGGTACTTCTCACCTTCCTTCTTCGAGGCATCGAAACCTCCTTCTTCGTCACCGACCTGGACACTATGGTCGACCGGTATTATGGCACATCTATCGTTCTTTCGTCTTCAATAAGCCTGGGGACCTAGTTTTACGATCCTTTCTTCTGGCTGTTATTCTTCTTTTCAACCCTTCTTATCTTGCTAGCTAACCTTCCGCGTCTCTGTGTGATTCTTTGTTGCCGATAAATGAGGATCGCGACCGGTGTCTTCCAAAGTATCAACCCTGGTATAGCTTCAACATCTAAGATAAACTGAAAATAAAATTATTTTTCGCAATTACACGATTTCTCCTACCGTTGCTCGCGTTTTGAACTGCAACGAAAGCATTCAGCGGTCTGAATGTCGCAAGAGGGATACAATATCACCGGGACACTCATCTTCGCGGCCATTAAACCGAGCCACGGGCTGTGTCCGTGAAGAAAAGCTCGTCTCTGGAAGAACGCGTCGCTCTGGCAGCGGTGGCGTGTCGCGAGGAGGAAGGAGGAGCTGGAGAAGTCTTGCCGCGACTTTTCTTCGAGGAAAGTCGCGCCCGTAAATTCGCTAATTTGCTTTGAAAAGAAACCTCCCGCCGGCAGATTTTCCGCGGGATAAATCCCTCGAGCAGATGAGGGAGGATCGACAAAGAGCCGAGTCGTAGCCGGGCTATCTCGGCCTCCTTTCAGTCGATCCCACGAACCGTACGCCAACAGTCGAGCCTCTCCCGACGGTTTCTCATTGTTTGCATCCCCTGTATATACGCGTCTATACAGCGGTGTTCTTTATCTTAATTCCATTGCACTTCGCAACGCGACACAGCCTATCAACTGTGTCCCTGTAACCTACCCCCTTGTACCTTGGCCTGGCAACAGCCACCTTCACCCTCCAGCTAGTCACGGTAATTTTGTTGCGAGCTACTTTGACGTGTCCTTGACTCGCGCCGCTTGCAAAGCTAGACCCCTTCTTTTCCTGGGACCCCTCGTTCATTCGGGGTAATTCAAGCCTATCGCGAATGGTAACGGGGGGATGTGGTACCGTGTTGTTTTCTTACAACGAAATCGTGACTCTGCTATTTTATTCGTTTTTCCATTGTCCCATAATTGCGACAACTAATTAAACTCTCGTTAAGTATGATGGCTATTGAGAGCGAAATGAGATATGGTTGAATAATACCGGTTACATGGTTATTTTTTTTTATAACTATGTAGCTTTGGCAGTATATTTCTCGCTACAGTAGATAAGGATTATGACAGTAGATTAACAAGATCCATTTTTTCTGTTACAGAGAGGTACGACACCGCGTACGCCTGCGAGGGCAAAACACTGAGGCTCGAGTGCGGCGAGGGAAAGCTGATCCACCTGATCAGAGCGAACTACGGCAGGTTCTCGATAACGATATGCAACGAGCACGGGAATACCGAATGGAGCGTCAACTGTATGTCGCCAAAGTCTTTCCGGGTGTTGAACAGCGAGTAAGTATACCGATCATCGACCTCCTTGCATCCCGCGTACACAATTGATCCTAAAACAATCAACCTCTACCTTGATCCTAACAAAATCGCATCGAGGAAACCATGATGGTACAGCATCGAATCAGATTTCTTGTTAAAAGTAGAACTCTCGTAGGTATAGAATGAAATAAAAAAATGAAAACGTTTCGTTCTGCCGTTTTCTATCCTTAATGAGTCTACCAGCACCAATTAAAGGAGACGTTCCGATCCGATCGAAGTTAGATCGCGCTTGTCACTTGGTCCCCGGGTTATCGAGCGATCCGACTTTCCGCGTGGATCGGTATCTACACGGCGAAGCTTTTACGAGCGTTCCGTGCGAGATATCCAGCATGACACCTGGGAAGCCTAGGGTACTTTACCTCGCGGTAACGAGAAACGCTTCCTGTATATCGCCAACATTCTCGCGCGCGTATTTCTCTCTGTATATCGATCATAGTCTCCCGATGACCTTGCTACGATCTATACGATCTATCCGCGGCGAATCTCGATCCGATCGCGAGGATCTGCCTCGACAGGCAGAGTTACGCGCGCGATTGCACGGCTCGATCGACGCGATCGGGAATGAAAAATTATTAACCGTCGGGTATGCGGAAATTCGATGAGTTTTGCGTGGAATAAAGTTGTGCCTCGGAAAGCTGAACTTTCTCCACCTTTCAATTCAAATTTTTCTTTCGTATATAAATTCTATGATCTCTATACGTTCGCTATCGTTCATTAAAAATGATTCAGACCATCAGTTTCCTCGAGGTTGTATTTTCCTTTTTCCTCTGTCCAAGAAAATGGAGCAAAGAGCATGGAGTCGAGATCGCAAGGAAATAAACGTAGGGGTTAAAATGGGGGAGAAAATAATATATCCAGGGAAGAAAGAAAATGAGGAAGGAGTGGACGACTTCATATGGTCCGGCGAACTGGCCAATTGCTTGACCATTGAAGAGCGTATTTCGCGGTGGATCAGTGCGATAGGAAGAATCGCAAACTCAGCGGTCGCTTCTCTATCCCGGTCCTCGTGAACATCCACTCTGTTCCCTTCGATCTTTGTGTCTTCGTCCCTCGAGAACTTACACAGACGCACGCACACGTACACATGCACGCGAGAGGGCACACGAAACGTACGCGTAACACGCGCGTATTTCCGCGAGTCTCACGATCCACATTCCACGAGATCCCTTCTTCCAGCTCACTCGATCTAACGAAATATCCTGCGGATTCCTATCTCTCTTCTTTTATCTTATATATTTTTTTTAATACTCCTTTTTTTTCTTCTTTAACTTTTATCGTTGAATCGCGACGATACCGAGATCATATCGCGTCGATCGGTCCAGATACTCGATTCCAGAGGAGCACCATGATCGCCAACGGGCGATGAGAAGAAAAAGAGAATAAGGGGAGACGAAATATTGCTGATCAGCCAGGATACGCGTTTCGTCATTGTGATTAATAGTTGCCGGGCGGAAATTAGTTTCGCGGCGCGAGGAAAACGACGTGCTACCACGACGACGTTGATAAGACGATCATAGTGGCGGCGATGTGAATAATTGGGAAAGATAATCGCGATGACAAATCGAAATCTTGTTCGTTTAACCCACGATGGAACGAAGTCTCGATCGTCCGGGCGTTCAGACAAAGATGACCACGCGAGAAGAACGGGAGGGGGCGTAAAAGTGCAGAGTAATCGTGTAAGAACCGCGAACAAGGTTAAAATTGAGTTGCGCCCCCTCCGGTGGCTGAAGTACGTTTTCAGAAAAACGCATTTAAAGTTCGAGCCACCGTCTCGACGAGAGAACTCGCTCTAAGGACCTCTGGCTGAGGAGTAATGACTTTCGGATTAACTTTAAGTGGAGAAGTTCCACGGTGTCGTTCGCACAGCCAAGTCATACACGTACACGTCCTGTCGTCGGTTTTACACGCGTGTGCATCGACCTCTCTTTATGCGTTTCGCAAGACCATCCAAGAGAGTTCGACGTCAATTTAACTCGTTCCGTGGAATCGATCGAGAGATCGCCAGCCTGCTGATCGTAATCATCGTCTCTCCCTTGATGTACAGTGCCGAGCATGAAAGGCTTCTCTTAAGAAAATGGTAAACGTAAGGAAAGATTCTACCACTCGCTTGGGAAAGTTTTATACAATATTCAATAATTTAAAATCATATTATTTTTTATTTTCAATCAATCTGGACCGCGACGAATATTTTCTCCTCTCCTTTGCCGTGTCTCAAAAGTATGCTTCGCGAAATTCAGTAATTTCGTGCAACATAGTTAATTATATTCGTAAATATACGATGGTGTATCATAAAGAACACGGTACCAGTCTAGACGATTCCTTTTAGAAAGAAAGATTTTATTTATATTTTGAACGAGATTTAATTTTAATTGCCTTTGTTGATATATTATTAATTTTCAGAATAATTTATTGTTGCGAATGCACGTTTAATCCTCGGGAACTTTGTCAGAATCGTCCGACCTGGTACACGTGGTTCACGAGTTTGTTTTTTCCTCTCATCAAATCGAGAATCAACGGTGCAAGTTTCACCCACGCGCGAGTATCAACAATAGCTTCAAGTTTTCTGTTCGCGTATTTCCGCATACTTCGAGCCCCGGTTTGTTCTTTCGTTGAATTTTTTTCTTCTTCTCTTTCCTCCTCCATCTCCACTGCAATAATCGATCCGTTGTTACGTTTAACGTGTTCTTTCCTTTAACAGAGGGTGTGGTTCGTGCAAGGTGCATCGACTCCCATAAGAATTCACACGCATGTACTCGTAATCTCGCTTGAAATACTTACCGCTGGGTGTCCTGGGACTTCCTTTTTTACTGTGTTTCGCCCCATAAGATCCTTTGTTCAATCTGGTGTCTCTGGTTAACGCGTCGACCGTCGATCACGAATCAGAGCATTATCTTTTATTAATGCCACGTATGTATTTTATTCTCACGACAAGCATTCAAATTCGAAGTTTATAAATTGATCGAGTTCAAAGAGATTCTCGAAGGACGGTCGACGGGTTGCTCTAAACTCTCCTTCTTAACATCGCACCCCAGGGAAATCCCTTTTCAGAGGTAAGCAAAATGGAGCAAGGGTATTCTGAATCAAGGGACAAGTAGTTGAGGATAATTCCGACCGAGGGTGTGACATTCTCCCTGTTCATCTTTTCTAGCAAGCTACGTCTCCTCTTAACTCATCCACTGTGATCTCAAACATTGTAGATACCATCTAAGCTCACCCTGTCTCTCTTTCTCTCTTGCTGCATTGGGTGGCTTATTTTCCGGGTTTATCTTCCCCCGATTGTGCCAAGATCTGTTAAACTTTCTCGCCTAAACGCCTCGAGCCATCGCCATTCAACGGGAGACCTCGAAAGACCGACGAACATCCGCTTTGCCCGTGCCGGCCAAAGGAAAGCTTTCCGCGCCGGGAAACCGAGCGTTTCGTTCGGGAATTCCGTTTAATCGACGCGTACCACGCGCTAGTTGTGGATTAATCGTTGGACCAGCGGAGAAAGCCAACGGTGGTACCGACGTCGAAACGACGGATTGACGCTTGTACAAGCGTGTTTGAGGCAGATTTATCGGGCTGGGCCGAGCACGTACGAGATTACGATTTAAGTGAAACCAGGACGGGGTCGAGAGACGGCTTTGCCGGGGAACGATTAATGAAATTGAACGGGCCGGGTCCGTTGCGAAACCTCCGTTTCACCGAATTAATGACAACCCCTCTCTAGCCCGGCCGCGCGCCCGTAACCGTGGAAATGTTCATTACGCCCGTTGAGAAATGACGCGGATGGTTACTGGATTTTCCACTCTTAATCTGCCACGCTGGTAGCCGGCGAGCAATTAGATCGAAAAAGAATGACCAATCCGCGAGACCTGTGTTTCAACGTGGAAATTAGTTCTACTTTATGTGTCGCGTTAACCCCCCACTCGGTAGGGTGCGGTTCAAATCACCGTGTGCTATTCCTTCCGAGTGTTGCGTTCGCGTTACCGTGCCTGTTGAATTAATCATTCCTCCCTGTGATTTGTGGAACCAGCTAATTTGCTGTATTTTTATCAAATCAATGCAATTTGCTCGGATTTCTTGTTGCATTTATAATAACGAGTATTTCAATACGTTCATTTAAAGAAATCGACAGTTTATATAACTTTGATTGACGTTATGTCTGATTTTATCTTTTATATTGTTTAATCAAGGCACACGGTTATAGTAATGATTGTGAATTATTTAGACAACTTGACTTAGCAGTGATGATTCTTTAAATATCGATAAAAAAATATGTCAATCTTTTAAATAAATGTTTCAAAATTCTTTGCGTGACATAATTAACTATTCAAGATAAATGAATATTCAGCTAGGCACACGGTAACAGAGATGGGAGGCTATATCATCCCGTACCTTCTGGGAACGAATTCTTTCCATGATGTTGCGTAATCGCGGTGTAATTACATTGCGCTAATAGCCACTCGATGATTCGACTCTCGTCGTTAACTCGAACCGACCAAGAAACCAGCCCGAAAACTTCGGACCTTCTTTCCTATCGACTCGCGTACATATTTTTTTTTTTCAATTCAACAAATCATTGACTCGAGAAACACGGTTCGCCTTTCTCAACCGATCTTTCGACGTTATAAAAATCAACATCTTCAAAGTTTCTTTACCATGAATATTCACGATTACGAGGAATAACAAACGATAATGTTTGCTGAATAAATATTTGAGCTCGATCGCCTCGGTTCGATGGAGCAACAATAAAAAACTTCCCATCCAGTCGTTTTGCATATTTGCGTTCATAATATTTATATTTTCGCGACATTTTTATTTGACCACGCGGGCGTCGATTTTCTCGTTACGTTCTAAAAATTAAATTCAACGTTTTCTGATCCCCCGACTGCTTGTTAGTGCGCCAATTAATAACGAACGATCAACGCGGGGGGAAAAAAAAGGGCGGACCACGGAGAGAAACAACAAGACGAAGGCAGAAAACAGAGAAAAGAGATTGCTTCACGGTACACGGGGATGTGTTACGGCGTAATCGATCCGACGTAGATATATTAAACAATTTTACGATTCGTCATCGTGCTCGATGAGGATAATTAACCGTGGTGAGGAAACGCAAGAACGTAATTTCGTATCTGTAATCAAGCAGACCTAACCCCGGCTAGGATCGTAAACAATTACAGAGACGTCTGCCTCGAAACGTTATCCTGTCGGATATTTATCAAAACACGCCCATCCTTGCTGATCGAGTAGAAAGGAAAAGAAAAAAGAAAGAAAGAAACTTTCGTCCCTCCTATCTCGATCGATAAACAACTTTCTTTGTCTCTCTGTTATCGGGACGAGAATGGCCACTAACGAAATGATCGTGGCACACGTCGTTTTCGCATCGCCGGGAAGGGCCGTTCGTGTTTATCCTTCATTTTTCTAAGGGAGTCTTTCGTCGCGACGGGTTCCTCGCGTGTCTCGTTACCGGAGAACACGGGTTTAGACGAAAATGGAAAATGTACCGGTAATTTTCCGTTGAAACTCGACCGCGCAGCTTGATTCCCGGGGAGCAAATTTAATGTCCTGCGTGCGATAACAACATTTGTTTAGAAAGGTAATTATATAGATTCGCGGTACGAAATATTAAAGCATTCGTGCGAATTTTTCTTTTTTATTTAAAATGTACCTGAAGGTGTGTTCGTTCAATCCTAAGTTTTTTCTCGAGGCCGATCGAGAGGCTCGCTTTCTCCTCCGGGATTTTCATTAGTACCTTTAAATTGACGGTCGAGGTGGACTGTAATTGACGATAAATTATTAAATCATTGCGGTTCTCAACGCGAGACCATCGTGAGAACGCGTTTCGGCTTCGCTGTCGATCGAGCCAATGAGCGTAATTTTTTACACCGTACGAAATAACCGCTGGATTATCTGCTCAAATTACTCTATCTCTTTATAAAAGGGTACACTACCGTTACTTCCTTCAATATTTAATAACTCATTCTTCAGGATTACGTCGTACGAGAGCGCAATTTGATAATAATTTGGGATAATTCGTGAACCATAATAGCGGTGCTTAATCCTTTACAAATTCGTGAAATAATTCTTTGCGTGTAGGGAACGTATAAAATATTTGCCAGTCTGCTACGACCCCCTAATCCGTAGAAGGGTTAACACGAAGTGCTCGGGTAACCGTGTTACGAGTTCATTTCAACCCGGAGAATAAATTCCGACTAAATAAGTATATAATATCCGCACGTATTCGGGACGCGGTTCTATCTCCACACGTGTTCCACCTATCCTCAAGTTCTCTCGACAGAACTCGTTTAATCCTCCGGCAGATTAAGAGCAAGAGACTTCTCAGCGAAATGAGAGACAGAGAAAGAGAGAGAGAGAGCGGGAGAGTTAGAGAGCTCCCAGTTTGGTACTTAAAAGTATTCCAATCACGAGAATGCGGAGAAAGTCCGACGAATATTTCTCGTTACCTTCGTGGAACAGGGTTGCTGGCTGCCAGACAGGCGGATGCAGGGTGGAAACGGCTAGAACCAGTACAGTTACAGCGGTAAACAGAGTGAAAACGTGATACGGGCGAGAAGCAACGAGAGATAGGTAGAAAATCATAGGCCGAGAATGAATTTTGTAGATACGCAATGTACATATCGCACATTCCGTGATATCCTTGCTCCATCTTGACACACAAAGAGACCAATTGCATGCTTCTGTTTATTGTGTAACGCACTTGCTGAAAGCAAACCAGCTGGATGTTTGTGCAACTCGTTACAGTTACGATCGTGTTTGTTCTATCGATCATTGCAACGCTTCGCGTTGGCCAGTTAGCGGATTCGTTGCAATGATCAATTAAATGATATCGTTGATCGACAATTTGTAATCGATTCGATTAATTTTTTCTCAAATAATGTTCCTGAAATTCACGATCGTGACAGTAATCAGAGTATTTGTGGAAGGAGATCTTAAACTGTAATGTTTAATTAAAAAGACTAATTGGTTTTGAATTTTTTATTTTTATTTGAATTGATTTTTTTACATTTTGAAATCATGTTTCAAGTTAAGATCTTTTTCTGCAGACGCTACCTGTTCCAGGTTTAATGTTTAATTAAAAACAATATATATATATATATATATACATATATATAAAGCAAAGCCACGTGTGCTACCATGGATCTTTCCCTTTACTCTTGTCACCGTCCGGAATGCCACGAAGAGATGCTCCTGTGTTGTGTTCTCTTGTTTCTCCATTCTGACATCACCATCGTGCATACACGCGTCCTTATGGTGTCTGCGTGGGAAATTATTCTTGGGGAAAATTCTATCTTGGAAAAGAGGCTTTTTCGTTGACATATTCGTTACACCCTTTCGTTTCACGATCATCACAGTTTCGATCAATTTCCTTGAAAAGTTCTGCACAAAATCTTTGCTATTCATTAACTGTTTCGCTGCACAATTACTCTATGAATCTTTGTCTCGAAAGAAAATTCAATTTCGGAAAAGAATAACGCGTTGACACACTTGCTGTAAATTAAGGGCTGTGAGAATTTTCTAGGTGAATGGAATAAATAAAAGTAGTTATTAATTTTAATTAAACGTATCTTGGTCGTGGATGCGAAACGTCCGTCGCGAGCGTGTTAAAGCGTCAACGTTCGAATCGATTACTCTCACGGGGAATTAACGAAGAAACAGCGGAGAAAACGATTTCGTTCAACGCGAACGCGTAAAATGGTTATTTAGGAATCTCGCGTATGCTAAAAACGAGCATCGAAGTATGAAATTACAGGGCGACTCGTTCAGCCATGGATAAACGAATCCGCGGTGTTCCGTTTTGCAAAACAAGCGGATCGAACTGGCCTCTCGTGACGAGCTACATACATCCGCGGACAATGTAGAATCGATTAATTGCTTGTTCTAGCCGAAGGAAATCGTCGATCGTTTTTGCATCGAACTCATTTCCGTTTTCTTCCTTACACGTAGTAGATTACATTCCGTTCGTTCATTTTATTTGCTTACTCGTTCACAGATGAAACAAGATCGAGTCAATCGTTACACGATCTTAGATATTCACAGTTAATTG
The DNA here is from genome assembly GCF_907164935.1 of Osmia bicornis bicornis. NCBI lineage: Eukaryota > Metazoa > Arthropoda > Insecta > Hymenoptera > Megachilidae > Osmia > Osmia bicornis. Next base: position 7,322,683 of record NC_060228.1, on the reverse strand, counting down.
AGTTGTAATTAGAAATGATTTATGATGTTGCGCCGAGTACGTTGGATAAAAGGAATCCAAGACAAGGAGGGTAATTTGTTAGATTACGCACGCTGGAAATATTCTGAAGTCATTCGAACTTTAATAAATTGAATGCCTTGAAAGTCATCGACGTTTTCCAATTAAATAAATGCGTAAAGTATGATAATAGAGTTTGGCTTAATCATTTTATGTAAAACCACGGATAGTAAAAACGTGATAATCGCAGAGAAAACTCCATTCCGACAGTAATGATCTTACACCGATTCAACGAGCGTTCGTGTTTCTCAAAGCGATGAATTTTTTTCACCCGTTCTCGTTCGTTTAATTCGCGCATGAGCGCACATTGTACTTTTCGCGAGTGTCAAAGCTCGCGATTTTCGGTGACCCGTGCCTCGAGTCTTTTCAACGCTCCGCAAACTATCCGACGTGTTCGTTTGCACAAAGAAATTCCTTCGTCGATTAAAAAGTCACGCGACCCTTGATACGCCGCGATTTCTACCGCCTTCTCGTTCTCTTTCTCTTCTTCGATTCGAGGTTGTTTACAACGATGAAACCGTAGGCGTGACTGAACCTCGCGATTACGTGCAGATACCTCCACGTGAACCGGCTACGAAACGATTTTTCATAATCTTCAAGGTTCGATTAATTGATTTTTCGTTGATATATACGTATATACAAGCAAGAGGACTTCCTTGTTGCACGATTAATTTCGCGTTCGATCGGTCGAGTCGCACATCGTGTTATGTTTTCGTCGCGATCCGCCGACGTTTCCGGCTAAAACTAAATCCGTGTAGTTGCATCAACCTCGCGGATCCTCATTTCGCGTTCCCATTTCCCGTGCGAATGGGGCTTTCGTGTCGTCTGATCGACACATCAGTCGATCGATGGAAAGATAGTTCGATAAATGATTTTGGCTATCGATGTCACTTGAAATTATAAAGCAATTTTGATAAAAATTAAAATTAAACATTGTAGACGTACTAATTTTTATATTTAATAGTTTGTGCAGTAAGTGAAAAGAGGAGAATAAAATTTTGAGTTGTGTAAGATGGATCTCCCACTTGCTACTTCGGTTAAGATGGATTGCTTTTATGAAAGCTGTCTCGAAATAATAATGTATAGTATAAAGTAACATGGTTTTCATAAAACACACGACTATCAATGTATAAAGAAAGGTTATTTAACAGATAAAAGAAACTTATTGCAAAAAGAAGAGCGTTAGAAATTTCAAAGTAAAATTCGTAAAGTTTCGGGCTGCCTTAAAAGAAATTCAAGTAGTACAACTTTCACGCGTCTCCCAAGAATGTAATAAGTTTGCAAGCTCCAATATACAGCAATATGAACTGGGAAACTGACCGTCAAACGTTAATGAAAGTGTTCATGAATAAATTTCCGACTTTTCTAACGTGCTGAATTTGCGAAAAACGGTTCGTGCAAAAGTTTCTTTTTCCCCGGTGAAACGTGCTGCGCAGCCCGCAGGTGTCGCGTGACAGTCAAGCCTCATGGTAGTTCCCTTTGGCGTTATTAAACGCTAGGTGCATAAATAAGGATATCGTAAATCATCGAGCAGAATTTCAGATAGGAGAAAAACGCCGGGTTTCGAGCTATCATTTGAATAAACTTTTGCGGAAGACTTTAGGTTCCGAGCTTTATTTAGAAGTTAGATCAGAATCGGTGATTTTTAATGGTCCTCCTGTACAACGCCGAGGAAGTTAATTTTCAAATCGTTTCCTTTTCTTTCCGATTAAAGAAAAAAAAAAAAGAAGGAATTCTGTTCGATATCGTTCGCAGTTTCGCTTATAAAATACAGTTTCCATCCGTGCGAACAACGCATTATTTCTCGGAGGAGGTTTCATTAATTTTTCTTCACTAAAATCTGATATTTGATCTAGGGGTCGCGGGCGCGCGTTAACCATTTTGGTGGACGTTTGAAATATTAGAGGCGGCTTGAATATATGTACAATGATAACGATAAATTTTGCATATCGTGGTATGTAAATACGACCGTGTTTGAAGGTGTTAAATCGCGAAGATGAACGACGATTCGCGAAATTCGTGCCTAAGCATTCGCAGTAGAACAAGTCAGTGAATAGTCAGACCGATTTCAGATTCATTCAAATACCCCTGTACCTTTCAGAAATGAAGTATCTTTACGGATCAGAAAATCTAGAATAACATTTGCAAAATAGAAAAGAGAAATAGAGGTTCAAAATTGAAATTTTAATGCAATTACAGCAACGAGTTACAAGTTCTTTGTGAAGCGTATCAAAAGTTTCATGCATAGATTACACACGTTTCTTTTTTACACGAATCGTTTCACTGTAACGATCAAATATGCGTTTCCAAGATTTTTCAGTCGCATGAAGTTCTTCGTTCGTGTAGCGGAAAGGTCGACTCGCCGGAAAAATAACAGTGATCGCGCGGATAAATGACGAGGCGAGCCGTGAACCGGTCGAAACATATTAAATCCGGGCCAGCCCACGCGAGACATCGCGCAAACGCAAGCATCGGATGGAAAAGGAACGGACGAGGGTGAGTGAGGGCGAAGGAAAAGGAAACCGAAGGCCTTAATAACGAGCGGCCCAACATCCGCGAAATGGCGATTTTTCGTGTTCACTCGTAGTTTATCCGTCTGAAATTACATTTACCCTCGGTTCTGTTCACTGGCGAGCGTGCAGGGAGGACGATCCCCGACGAAGGGTGGCCGACGTCATCGCGACACGAATCAGAACCATGATCAAAATTTAAATTATAGATTCAATCCGTCAATTCTAGACAAGATACTAAAATTCATATTTCTCGTTTTTTTATTAATTCTCATGAAATTGCCCAAGCGTATTCGATGAACATTAAAGGGCACGATCGCCCCCTCGGTTAAAGGGGTGGCGCGCGATTCGGGGTTGGGAATAGAGAATCAGAGCCGGATTGTCGATAACAGGTACGCGTTCGATGCTGCTTTCTTCCTCTGTAACATAGTAATCTAGGGAGCAGGGCCAATTACGCGTAGTAACCAGAAGTTCCCGTTGGCCTGTCGATACACGCCACTCGAATCACGACAAATTGACGCGGCGGCCCTTGCAAAGTCAACGGGAATTCCGCCCTTTTGCCTGGCCGATCGATTGTCCTGCCGTCCCCGGCGCGAATTAATCCTTCCCGCTCGAAGGAACGTTTCTATTTTTCGCTTTTGTTCTTGCCGTGGCTCGATTGGTTGTCCGTGTCGTGTCGGAACATGTTCACGCGGCCGGAAAAATCCTGTACGATAGGGAAAGGAAAAGAGAAATGATTGGAAGAAGGTGGTTGGTCGTTCGGTCCGTAACATTTTCACGCGTAAAATCAGCGAGCCACGAGACCGCTTAATCCCACGAAATAGTGGCTACCATTCGGACAGATAACGGGTCGTGTGTGGGCTTTACACCTGCAACACTCGCCTCGCTGTCTGGCCAACAATGGGCCCCTGCACTCGTTTTAATGGCTCGCCCCTGATCGAGATTAAACCTCACGCGCACACCTTACCGAAACGGCCTTCACCTGCGTTATGTTATTCAGAGCGGAAACGAAGCGCCAGCCTCGAAGCAACGAGTTTCGAAACGCGTTAAATTGATAAATGACGATCGGTCTCGGTTTCCGTGTCGACGTGTCAACGAGATTTTTCTAATAGCATTAAAAGAAACGCTCGACGTTCTTGTAGCTCGTCCGAGAGGGTCGTATTTAATTCATTTGATTTATCTTTAATAGAACGATTTTGTCTTCAGGGACGGAAAGCTTCTTTCGCCGATAAGGCGATTATAGTTCGCTTTAAATCAAACGACCGACGATACGCGCGGACAACGACGCAACTTCGTCGGATTAGAAGCGAGCGAAAACATCTTTTGAAGTGATTGGAGCTTCGAAAACAAGTAGAAAAGCCTGAGCCGCGAGAAGCGGAGAATCTCACGCACCCCCGATCGAATACGAAACGCGGTGCCATTGTACTTTGTAAGAGGCGAAGCTCTAAGAGTTCTCTTCCGCGAATCCAACGATAGGGTGCTTTTTAACGAACAAGGGTCTCCTGAAGCGTTGTTCAGTAAAAGGGTGACCGTAACGTAGAATTCCTCTCGAAAATCGACTATTTCCTCGCGTCGATATCCTCGTCGAGTACGCTCGAAATAAAAAGGCTACGAATTCTGCAGCGCGCGTGCAATATATTTTTCGACGCCGGTGTATATTAATTTTCCAGCCAGGGTTTGAGAAACGTGTAAAACGTGCGGGCTAGAAGAATGTCGTTCAGGGAGCTCTAACGTGCTTGAACCGAGGGTACACAAAGTTTTCTGCATGATACTCGTTTCTGTACATACACACCGCGGTACCATTAACACGAAATAATGGACGTCGCGCGAGTACCAGTTTATCCGTCCTACCTCGAACGCATACTGCGCTTCTAGAACTGTTGCAAAACCCTGTTTCTACTAACGCCATTGTCCTCTTGTCACCTGCTAACACTCGTATCTCGCGAACATTCAGCGTGTACCCAGTTACTAACATTTTCCTCGTCGCAAGTTGATCAATTCAAAGCTGTGCTGAAAATGATGAGATTCGCTTGGAAACGGCGAACGTCTATGGACTCTGTTAGTCATCGGCACGTCCTAATGAAATTTCCATCGTCGTACTTTGACTTTCATTCTTCATCGATACACCGTTGATTCTCACGCCATCGAATCTTCACGAATCATCGATTGTCCCTGATCGAGGTGACAGACTGTTGCTCAAGTGACGATTCCAGGTGCAATTATCGTAATTCCTGTTCGGTGGACGTGCGAAGCGAGATTTTCGAGGAGGACCCGTGTCCCGGAACCGGAAAATACATCGAGGCGCAGTACTTTTGCCTAGGTTGGTGCAAACTTTTCTTTCCGATCGACGAATACAATATCTTCGTCGGGCATACACTCGTCATCTCGGATTCACGTTCTTTCCAAGATTAATGATATATTATATTCAGGATAAAAAATGAAATTTTGGGTAAACTGCTTGGAAAGAGCGCGAATGTTTGAGATGCGAGCAACGAAAAGGTACGAATATTCAACGAAAAAGTCTCTCGAATCGCGCACCCCCTTCCCCTGAATTATACACGACGGTAAGAGAAAAGGGACAGGATCCATGGTTCGGTACACTTTGGTAAGGGTGTACGCGTATATCATTTTAACTGTCCGTTCGGAACCCAGGTGCAACGACCAGCAGAACTGCAGCATCGTTGCGTCCACGTTGCAATTCGGCGATCCTTGTCCCAACACGCACAAATACCTCGAGGCGCACTATCGTTGCGTGTCCGGTAAGTAAGACTCTTCCATTTTTGTACGCGATCTTCCCTTTGTAATATTTCTGTACCCTGTATCGTTTATTCTACCAGAGATCGTAGATACCGGCAGACGATCCCATAGGCGTCGGCTTTATTGTCATTTTCATATTTTTACATTTTAACTCATCTCACTTTTTATTATAGAAATTCCATCGGATATTACTTTGTAGTAAATTACAGCAGAATCAATTTTTTAATAAAACCTAGTAGCCTTCCTGGATATTCTATCGGTCGAATCATGCTCTGTATCTTTTTGTCAAAATTGATGTTCGTTTTTACTCGCTGCCCTGCGATTCAACTACACATTAGCTTTTTATCGACGCATTCCAACGAGGGGTTTCTCTACGCTTTAAGATTCTGGTTTTCCCATCGCGAAATCATCGGATACTCGGTTTTTCATCGCGGTGGCAGCGGGTAAAAAGCTCGTCAAGTCGATCGCGAGAATCGATTAGAATTTTCCGAAGCCGGCGCTTATGACTCGCGTTGGCCAAGTAACTGCGAGCCTGTGTCCCGATAAAGATCTTTCAGCGGCTTGCATCGGCTATGCGCTCTCCGGACAGATGGTGCGGGGAGAGAAGAGAGAGAGAGGAGTTCGCGAAGACATGATCTCTGCAATCGTGAAATCGATCGCAGGGATCGGTAACGCGATGAACCAACGTCGAACTTTTCTGACGTGTTTCGTATCGTAATGAAATCCTTTCGTGATCTAATGAGGGCAAATAAGAGAGACTGTGGGATCAATTAATTGTCCGAATTCTTAATTGAAATTCTTTTAGAATTGTAATACCATTTCTCTCCAAGGAAAATAGTAATTCCAAGTATTTTACCTTGTTCGCCTAAGCACTTAACTCCCTTCAAACAGACTTAACCAACACTCAAGGAATTCCAGTTCCCTGAAGCTACTCGACGTTAACACTTACCTTTACAACCTCCCGAAACCGTCAGGCGACACAATCACTTATTGGACCATAAACCGTCAAACCCTTAGTCTCTCTGTTTGCCTTTTACGGCTTCCAACGCTCAGCCAGCTCGTGATCGATATCTAGGGGGCTCGATAGATCGGTCTCGGGGCACCGACGTATATTCAAGGGGAGTTGGATCTGTTGGTAGCCCCGATACCATGGGCGAGAGAGTATCTCTCTTTCTCTTTCTCTCTTCCCTCGATACAACAGTGCATACAACCGTCTTCCTCCTGCATAGCCGACTATCGTAACGGACATCGGCGACGTCCGGTATTTTACCTTATCGCCAACCCCTTCGGCCAATAAAGATGACCCCTATAGAGATAGTACCGCGAAATACGCGGACCATCTCGCTCAGGGATTAACTGCCGTCGCCATCTTGGGTTAAAGATCGTTTTCTCCTCTCTTAGGCCAGATATAGTCGCGATATCGAACGCGAAAGGTAGGCTAATCTCGTTCTTTCACGTTCGTTTTTGGAAGTATGTATTTCCGTTGCAATTGATGGCGCCGTCACGATCGTCCGCCATTGAAACATTAAGAGTAAAAGACTTCTGTCTACTGATACGGGACTGGACGGAAGTGGTGAACTTTAAGGATACGTTTGCGAAAGAATCGATCGCGATATCGTTTCTTGATATTTGTGACGACGGCTGATATCGATGGCTCAATTTATGAAGGAGGAGGCATAATAGAGCGAATTATTCTTTGTTCAAAATCAATTGGTTGCTCGAGAATATACCTTCCGATTGTGGATGACGTCAGAAGTGACCCGTTTTCGGATATATCTGGGACAGAGAGCATGCGTGTCCACGAACATGCACCGTTATTAAGACACAAGAGAACAATGGAATGATTAAAACAGTGTGATAAAATTTTAGAAAGATCAGAAATTGCAGAGGACCGAAATAGTGAAAGGACGATGAACCATCGATATTTATATTAGAATTCTGTTGAATGAACTCTGGTAGATTATAAATAATTTAGAGAAGACAAAGGTTTGCTATTTTTCAGCCATAAGAGAGAGAGAAAACGTTTCGACGAGAATTGTTGAGAGATTGATCCCTCTCCTTCTTTAAGGAGGTTTAAAATATCTTCGTCGCTCGAGTCGGATGAGGAGCTCCGTTGGGATAGAGCTCCTCAAATCACTTTCCTTCTTAATTATACTCGTCGTTCGAATCCGATAAGCTCGTAGACGAGCTCTTAGGATCCTCGAGCGACCCTCCGAAATCTGGCGTCTCTCCTTTTCGCGCGTTCGCGTTCGCCAGCTTCGTTTCAACCGTCGTCTAGAGCGTTCTCGACGAGTTAAAACGAGCCCGACGATACACTTGCAGCAGCAACAACCACGACAACATCCCGTCCGAGTCCGCCGTGGTTCATGACTTCTCAGCCGAGCGTTTGGAGCACAGCTAAGCCGACTGTCAGGCCTCCCTCTAGGATTACGACACCCCCGGCTCAGCAGCCACCCCAGCCGCCGGCACCGTCCACCCCGGCGCTTCCAATAACCACCACAGCAAGGTCAGTACATCTTTTCTTTCCATTTCAATGAAATTTCACGGAACTTGTATTATTTAATTAGCGTCCGTATGTTTAAAACATATCGATCAGGTACATCTCAGTTTTATCGACATTTTCCAATAGTGGTCACGTACCATTTTCAAGATCAGAAGGATATTCTCTGACTTGGTAGAAAAACAAGGTTATCGAAACATTCCATTAAAGGGAATTGTATTACGCTTCGCGAAGGAGAAATATTTTCGTTACGACGTTACTTCACGATCCATCGTGAAGTTCGACGCGGGGGACCGTCATTGAAACTGACAAGCCTCTCTTCCATTTTGCAGCTCCACATCGACGAGGTCCCCGGTCGATATGGAGGTCCTCGAGGTGGACCAAGACTTAATACCTCCTGCGAACGTTCCGTCTGCGAACGGACCTGCGGTACCTCCGGTCGTTCCTGAGACCACTCAGGCCACAACCACGTCGACCTTTGCTCCTTGGAGAACAAGTCGAAGGACCACTGGTAAGTTACTCGAGTGTTTGAACAAACTTCCTCGAGTTGGCTGCGGTTTTCGTGTTGTTTTGATAAAGAGTATGGTTTATTTTGTTATCGTGGTCAAGATCTAGATGAAGCTAACGAAGAATTTTCAATTTATTGTTGATTGATTAATGAAAATTTCGTGGAATAATTGAATTAACGATCAATTCAATTGGAAGAAAATTTATCGAATAAATGCGCATGCCTGATTTGAAGCATCGCCCGTCGATTATAGCCGACGCGTTGGTCCGAGCGAGGGCTTGTCGCCTGTCAGTTACACTCGACGATCATGCCGAAAGGGTTAATGTTTAAAGGGCAGCTGTCAGAACTTCCGAACTCCAACGGACCCGATAGCCAAAGGAGTTTCGGAAGGATATCGAAACCGAATCCATCCGATCCCCAATTATTAACACTTTCGTTGCGTATAGTATCGATCCACGTTGGCTATTATTAAAGTTATCATTATTTCTCTTTGTTCCATTCATCCGTCTATAGAGTGGTTCGATACGATTGCAAATGCGCATTAACGCGTTAACAAGGGATGTATACCAGTTGGTTGCATATAAATCGTACGGGAAAGGCAGTCTTCGACTTGGGTGGGTGGCTCGCGAACTCGTAACAATCACTGCAAAAGATTAAGGCACCCTTGGGTATCCAAAATTCCATTTCGCAGACCCGATACGATGTTGCGCGTTAAGCTTCATCCCCGCTGGGGACCGAACACTAGAATCACATTAAACCCCGCGCCATTAACTAAAGCCAACTAACAGGCCAACTAACGTTCGTAACTAACTGAAATATTCCAGTGCCGAGCACGCTGTACCCGGAGTCCAGCTCGAATGGCCAATGGTACGACTACGGTAGACAAGTGTGTCCCCCGGTGATAGCCAGGAACCTGTCGTGGAACACGACCAGAGCCGGCGACGTGGCGGTTCAGAGTTGTCCGGGTGGCGCGAACGGTTTGGCACGATGGAGATGCCTGGCTAGAGGGGATTCAGCCTTCTGGCACCGAGACAGTCCAGATTTAAGCGAGTGTCGCTCGGTCTGGCTGACCACCCTCGAGAACAGGGTGACCGAGGGCGACGTCATCCTTGGTATCAGCCGGGAACTGTCGCAGGTGACGAACAACAGCCGAGGATTGTACGGAGGCGACATGATGATCACCACGAAGATTATCAAGAACATGGCGGAGAAAATGGCACAAGACATACGAACGTACCAGGACGCGAATCAGAGGGAGGTCAGCGTGACTGAATTGCTTCAAGGTGTTGTGAGAACCGGCAGTAACTTGTTGGACAAGGCGCAAATGGCGTCCTGGAAGGATCTTAGCCATCAGGAGCAGATGAGAGTCGCGACCTCTTTATTGATCGGGCTCGAGGAGAACGCGTTTTTGCTAGCCGACACGCTGATGCACGAGAAGACGATCACTCATGAAGGAAGGAACATACGTGAGTATCGCTATTTGCGTTTATTGGACAATGCAGCTATTGTTGTAGGTCGTAGAACGTAACTGAGAAATATACAGGGCGACATTTTTCTAGAGCATTCTTCCTCTCTATATTTTCTCATCCTTAGAAGTAGCACGATAGTATGTTACTACGATTTAACCACCTGTCACCCTGTATATGGCTACGGTTGAGAACGTTTAACATTCCTCGAATGAACTAGAATCGAACGACGCGATACTGTTGAAGGTAAAAAATTAGTTTCCAAGCAATTTAGATGACCCGATAGACGTGAGAAGGTAGTAGAAGGGAACCGTGATGAGTAGAAAGGAGTGGCAGGCTAACAAATTAACGGCGAGCGTCTAGTACAATGGACATGCGAATATCGCGGGGCCGACTTTAAGCATCGGGTCGCATAAATCTAGATCCCTTATCTGGAGAATGCGACGCTAGTAATATCCGGCGTAGATAAAACAAAGATCCAAACCCATCGTAATTCTCTGCTGCCGTCGCTGGATAATGTTGTAACCCGAGCTTTACCTATCCCTTCCCGGCATTATCACAACAAAACCCCCGGGAAAATTACGAGCAATTTGATTTACTTCCTGGAAGTAGCGTTGCCGCGCCATGATTGAGCCTGGAAGCGAGTTATACGAACGCAGTCGAATGAAGTAGCAGCAACATTAGATCCGCACGTGATAAATAGCATAACAGTAAAAGGCAAAAAGAAGAGGAGTTTGATGAGCGACAGCCGGCCGGATGCCATGTAACGTAATATTCCCTGGCTCCTTCTTCCGCGCGAACAGAAAACTCGCTTCCATCGACAGGCATGGGTCGAATTTTTCTCCTCGACCCGAGGTCATCACGTTTACGATTGATCGAATGAAATATATGATGAAAGGAATGACAGGGAAAAAAAAGAACGATACACGTGTGCGCGTTTAACTTTATTGTTCATTCGAGAAGATGAATCGACATAGCGGCTCGCAAAACTTTACGATCGCTAGATTCGATTAACGTTATCCTCTGAAGAATGTCATTTTTCTCCAGATAAGATGAAAATATTGCATAAAGAAGATTTATGTTTCAGTTATAAAGCATAGTAATGGCCTTCTTGCGAGATGGAGGGTAAGTTAAAAAAAGAAAACGTTACTATTTCATTTCTTCTATAACAGTGATGGAGGTACGCGTGTTGGACGCCCGGAATATCGGCGACGATCTCGAAGTGTTCCCGACCGAAGCTGCTCAACAGAGATGGACAGCCTCAAACGATCGCGTCGAGCTGACCAGGGGTGCTTTGCTGGAGAACAGCGAGGGTGGCATTGTCCGTCTGGTTTTCATGGCCTTTGACAGACTGGAGGAGATCCTGCAGCCGCAAGCCGAGGTATCGTCGTTGGTGATGAACGACGAGCCACAACCGCTGCCGAAGAGGAATACGACCAGGCTGCTGAACAGCAAAGTGATCTCCGCGTCTTTGGGCAAAGGAAGGCACATACAGCTCAGCGAACCTGTCCGAGTCTACTTCAAGCATCTGTCCATTGAGAATGTCACCAATCCGACCTGCGTCTTCTGGGACTACATTCTGAGGTAACTTTGACGATACCAATCTCCTTTACAGGGTATCGGAATCAATCGAGGATTGGTTATAATTCTATTAACCTTGAATTTCATTTTTCAGCGCATGGTCGGAAGAGGGTTGCGAGATACGAAAAACCAACGAGACCCACACGGTATGCGAGTGCAACCATCTAACGAATTTCGCCGTTCTAATGGACGTTCACGCTGTCAGACTGGACATCGCTCATCAAGTGGCGTTGCAAATCATCACCTATATCGGTTGCATCATTTCCGTGGTCTGCCTCGTTCTAGCGATTCTGACGTTTCAATTATTTCGCGGACTAAAGGTAATCCCTCGATTTCCGCGCGGTTCGTAACACGGCTGATATGAAATCGATCGAATGCCAACTGATGAACGGTTCATCGTTTCATTTCCAGTCGGATCGTACAACCATCCACAAGAATCTCTGCGTGTGCCTGCTGATCGCGGAAATTTTATTCGTTTGCGGGATCGGACAAACGAACCAGAGAATTGTCTGCGGTATAGTCGCCGGATTGCTGCACTTCTTCTTCCTCTGCGCGTTCGCCTGGATGTTCCTCGAAGGTATTTCTCCCGAAGGTTTTAACTGTAATCATTCGACCAACTGTACACAGCTCGGATACCATGATTTATCGAATGATTTCGCGATAGAAAGAAGGAAAAGGGTGTAATTCCTTTCCAATTTTCTCCATACAGGATTCCAATTATACGTGATGCTAATCGAGGTGTTCGAAGCGGAAAAATCAAGGCTCCGCTGGTATTATTTAGTCGCTTACGGTGCTCCGTTGCTGGTCGTAGCTATCTCCTGCATAATCGATCCCCTTAGTTACGGTACCGATCGATATTGCTGGCTTAGAGCGGACAACTACTTCATCTTCAGCTTCGTTGGACCTGTGATACTCGTTATACTGGTAAGATCGCTCGATAATCACAAAGGTCAATCAATCTTGCTTTTATAACACGACATAGGTCTAAGTAACCCATCTTCTTTTTTTGTCAGGCAAATTTAGTATTCTTGTCGATGGCGATTTACATGATGTGCCGGCACGCAAACACCACCATAGCGATGAAGAGTAAGGAGCACTCGCGATTGGCCAGTGCAAGGTAAGCTTAGAAAATCCGCGTTTCTCCTGAACATACATGGAGCGTAATAATGAATCTGTATATACATATACATTATGTATATTTCTATATTGAAGTAATTCGATCGAGTCCATCCGTTAAATGAACACAGTTCGAGATACGATCCTATCGTCGAGTAGAATCGAAATGTTTGTTTTGGTGCTTTCGATTCACGTTCGCAAGCTTTTACTTGCTTAAAGAGATCTCCCGAAAGAGAGTCTTTTATTGTTCACGCATCTTTTTGCCGGCCATGCTGAGTACCTTTCGTTTCATTATTTCCGTTTTATTCAGTTATTGTGTTATGGAATGATCGCAGATTTCCGTTTGTTCGACACACCACTTGTACTGCTAATATACATATATATATTTCTATATATCAATATTTATATATATATATACATGTATTTATGATTTGGTAACGCTCGTTAACGCGCATACACGTGATTACGGAACCCCGGTCACGCTCGAGTCACACTTGAACGAGAGATTTCGGACGTAGCGACAATCGAACGGGCACAGTAATAATTAACATGTGCTTTTTCTCATTTTAACGAAACGAGTTCGAAATACAGACACGTCGAACGAAGAGAATAACGACACGGCATTAACTTGATAAATCTCGGTGCGAAAATATTGGTGATGGTAGTTAAATTCTTTTGCAAACTCGACTCGAATTATTATCGAGACTGCTTTATCGTGATAATCGTCGTCCTGTATCTCTGTTTTTATTTTTATCTCCTTTTTTTGGGTATTGCATTTTTTATTCACCTTTTTTTTGGCCCATGTTTAATAGTACGAGAGTAATTAAATGTTGTTGAACGTTGTTTGTGTACTAATGCAATGATATGATCGGATAGTAATACGAATCGAGTGTTGCAACAGCGAAAACTATGAAGTATTGTTTATTTTTTATTATTTTTTTAATAATCAATTAATTTTTAAATGGTGCCGGAACAATCACCTAACTTTGCTGTCTTGTTTCATTTTTTGTATTAAATCTTCTACCCACTTCTGTCTACACTGTTCTACATTCTTCTGCATGGCGTGGTTGGTTGGTAGTGGAAAGGAAGAGAATGCTCTTCCCAACAAATTGCAAGCGCACTTGTAAGATATTTACCAATTTTTATTATTATTATTATTATTATCATTCATCTCTCAATCATTCGTCATTAACAATCATGTTACTAATATCCGTTCCCGTGTCTTTTTCTTTTAACCATCTCACATTTCTGTTTCTTCTGTTTCCATTCAAAGCTATCGATCATTTATATCTGTTCGTTTCTGCGAATGTAGAATGTAGAATGTAGTGGTGATTCTGTCTCGCGAAACACGCTGATCGTTAATAATTTTCTTACGGTACTGGATAAATGAATTTAGATGAATTATTAAAATAAAATTTTGTGAAAGGAAGTTTACTTTGCTCGATTACTGTACTTATATTCAAGGAAAATTCATTTATCCGGTACTGTGTATCACTGGATCGTGCGACTCATTGGAACCGCAATCATCATTATTATTTTTTGTTCAAAAAGAGAAAATAAGCCTGAATAATTTGCAATTGTCAAGCTGCTTACGTAGCGTGGTGTCATTAAGGGGTGAAACGCTTGACAAGAAAGCACACGTGGCCCGTGGATCGATGCTCTCTGAACTCCTTTAGTTACATACGTCACGCTGTTTGCATTTCCTCTGAGTACACACGACAATTCAAACCGCATGCCGTATTTATCCTTTAGTTTCGGGTGTTACGCCTGATTTGAGAGTAGCTTAGACAGTACGCGAGATAGTAATAAACACCTGCCTCCACCTTGTGTAATTCGTGTCCCTGTGTATCCTAGAATCTCCTGTAGCCTGTAGTCGAGATACTTTTGAATAGAATTAAAGAAAAAAAAAAAAAAAAATTAGAGGAAAAAATGGTGAAGAAGAGGAATAAGAAAACGAGAAACGTATAGCGTGTGTGCGATGCTTATAGGACCTGTAACCGCTTTCGAGTCTCGCGAGAACATTAACGTTGCTAATGCTTTGTTCGAGCGTGTTCGCATCACGTGCACACATTTAGAAACGAGCAGCATTAGTACACGTTAGCGTCGCGTAGCTCGAAATGTTGCGTGCACTTCGGTGCATAACACCGTCCCCTTGATAATCTTACGTGTTCTCGCCGCTCCATTTCGATAAGAACGTGACAAATGTAGCATTGGAATTATTAGAATTAAAGTCACACCATCATCGATCATTTAGCACGTTACCCCTTAATTCTTTCGATGGCACGAGACTAAGAGATCATTTCCTTTTTGACCCTCTGTTTTTATTTTATTCGATCCTTTGTCTCTCTATTTTACTATCACTTTATCCACCCTCGTACGAGCTGCTCGGAAAACAAACTGAATAATAATTTATGTATTTCGAAAAATATTTCCCATAATTTTTCATAATTTATTATTTTAAAGTAGGTTTGTCTTCTGAATGAGTTCGTGTAACGTTACATCACTCGTTCACGTTCCTTTAAGCATCGCCACGATTATCTCGTTGAATACTTTGCTTTCGGTATAATTTATTAACCATTGTGTTTTTTTTTTTCTTAAATCAGGGCATGGCTGAGAGGTGCAATCGTCCTGGTATTTCTGCTGGGGCTCACCTGGACATTCGGGCTCCTCTACTTGAACCAAGAATCCGTCGTGATGGCGTACATCTTCACCATATTGAATAGTCTCCAGGGGCTGTTTATCTTTGTGTTCCATTGCGTTCAGAACGAGAAGGTAAGGGAATACGTCGGGGTCCAAACGTCTACCTTACTTTAGATTCTCTGCGACCTGTTGTTACCCGGGTTTTTAGATAACTCCGAGAAAATCATAGTCATCCGTTCATTCTGTCATCCTTCTCGATACCATTTTTCATCGAAAATCGTATTCATGAGAAACAAACAATGCGAAGAACTTGAGACAACGTAATGGTGAACGATGTTAAGCTCTCCATTGTATGTAAATTACAGTTTTGATTTTGTAGCGGTGGCTGAAAAGTAAGCGAAAGAAACGATTCGAGGAGTTATATCAAAAAGTGACGTGTTTCGAATCGAAAATAATGCAATTTTATATACATTATATAAATATATATATAAAAATTGTAAAACTGTTTCTATCGAGTAAGTTTATAGCAACATTTATTAATCACGAGTCAAGCATCTTGTAACATAAGAATTCGATGCACTCTGTACGGAAAAGCGGATTCTTCGTATTTATAAATAAGTAGCAAATAACTACCTAGGCAAGATGATTTGAGAGTAATCATGTTATATAACGCGACAAGCTGGTACACAAACGTACACGATGACAACCAATGATGTCTCAAATAAAGTGCTGTGGCAATCGAAATCACCCACGTTTATTTGCTGTATCACCGGGGATCCTGTAATATGTTTTGCAGCTCGTTATATTTCGTTTCTATGATTTATTATAAACATAATTTATACTTTGGTTGCCACTGCAGGATGCACCGCTGTTTTCTTGATTTCTCTGTAAATTCAGCACCAAAACGCTTCGTATAATCGCAAACATGTTCACCTAGTTTCTCGACATACATACATAATGAATCGTGATCAATATTTTCTGTTCCATCATTTTTTGTTATATTTTTCATAGAAAAAAAAAAACGAAACGCGCGCTCGCACTTGCCTTGGTTCTTTGTGCACCGTTAAAAACCTTTCGTTCGGGGGGTGGGTTTGCTTTGCCATTGCAGGTGAGGAAGGAATACAGAAAGTTCGTGCGCCGTCATTCCTGGCTACCGAAGTGCCTGAGGTGCTCGAAGACGATGACCGGAAGCTCCGGCGGTTCATCCGGTACCAGCGGCGGCGCTGGCGGTGCAAACGGCGGCAAGGACTTCGCCTCGCACAACACCTCGTCGAATCCATCGGCGCCGACGACGGACAGTTCCGGATTGTCGCCTCATGCCGCCTCCAATGTGGGTACAACACCGACCACCTCACCGCCGAACAATCACAACAACCTGACAGCCGCCTGTAACAATACGAATCTTTCGATAAACGTGAACCTGAACAATTTGTCGCTGAGGTCGCCGGTCGGGGCACACCAGATGCACATGATGGCACCTAGCAACCACAATAGGCATCCCGCTCAGCAAGGTATCCGATAGCCGCTTTTACACCAAACCGAGAAACGAATTTCTTTTGACAGTTATCAACGACCGATCTGACAGCTGTGTCTGTCGCGAGGGATATAAAATATACGTACGATTTAAAGAGGGAATATATTTTCTTTTTGTTTTTTGAAAATCACGAAGATGAACAAAAATAGGTCTCTCTCTCCATCTCTCTCTCTCTCACTCTATTATTCCTGCCTCTGTATGGCTCTAGCTGTGTATTGTACTCTGCTCGCTCTCTATTACTCCACTATTTTTTTTTCTCCCCCTCTATCGCTTGTTTCTGCCAGTAACGCAAGTATGATTAATGGTACTGGAATTAATAACGCACACTCCCTTCACCGCCGTTCTGTCACTCGTTCCACGAACGTCACCCTAGTTGATACCGCGGAGGTACTTGTACTTTTATCGTAGACGAATTCCTTCGTCCGCAGATCGACTGCGATTCCAACGTGAACTCGTGTTTCCTAGCTCGTTGCACGATCATCCAGCTGATTAGGAACAGTGGTTTCCGTTGCAGTTGCCACGTGAACCTTTTCGATTTAACCCCACACTGTCAGGGTTGTTCAAGACTTCTTATAATATCATTCCCTGCACTCTGTTCTTCAGTTTTTTTCTTGCGACGGTTTCTTCCAAGATCTCATAGAATTTCGCAGGCAACAAATTTTCCCCAGTTTAGCATCTAAAAGGAATATCAGAGAAAATCGAGGGATTCAAATGCCCTATCTGCCTAGTTAAGCGTCTTAACCACTGTCACCGCCACCCTTGGCTCTCTGTTCGCTCGTGTATGCTAATTCGACCGAGTCTCCCTGTCATCTTCGAAGCTACGCCCTTCTTTCTCCTTTCTTCTCTCTTTCTTCTTCTTTTTTTAATGTGTTACCCCAAGTCTGTTGCAGGATAAATTGTGAAGTGGGTGTCCTCGACCCTCCTAGTCGCGCGGTTCCGCTCGAAAGCGACGCGTGCCAGAAACACTTTTTTTAACGTCGCCGAGAATCGCTTCGCCGCCTCGAAAAGCTAGCTCTGGAACGAGACGGGCTAAAAAAGGCATTTAACGAACCGTTCTACTCTTTCGACCCTATCGCGTTCGTTGTGAAGAGAATTTAGAGAGAACAGAGAGAGAGAGAGAGAGAGAGAGAGAAAATTAGGGGATTAAGATTAGGGGTTGAATAAGAGTGAGAGAATACGACGTACAAGGGTGGTTGGTTTGAATGAACAGAAATAAAAAAAAAGGCGAAAGAGAGAGGGGAAAAGAGAGAAATTATTGAACGTGGTCGTGCCGCAAATTCGTATGATAAAACAACGATACTCGCTGGTAGATAAAACGATAACTCCACCCCCTAGCTAATCGCGTGCCATTGTGTTTTCTGCAAAAAATTTATTGCCAATTGTTCAGCGAATTTATCGGATTTAGTAGAGATTACTTGCGGCTCGAGCTGTGTTCTCCAGCTGGAAATGACGAATGACGTTACAGGACGATTACGTAATTGCATTGCACCCCTTTTTGAAAAAATTCAAAGTACCACATAACTGTAGAAAAATTCATGTTTCAAGCACAAGAATCAATTATTTCCCTCTCTCTTTCAAAGGGGAGATCTCTGTTTACCGTCAAAGAAAAGAGCAACGAAATGATAAAGTGTTTGTCACTACGAAAGCAAAGGGGGAAAAAATACAAGCACGCTCTCTCGCTCGATTTTGCACACCTGTAAACACGCGAAAGTACTATTTGCAAGACCTCCTACTAACAATGGTGATTTTCGTGCTTCTTATCTGGCTCTGGGTTTGGTGTAACGCGGTTGCTGGCTACTTTGTACCCTCTTCCCTTCCCACATTCCCCTCTCGACGAATGAACCGCGATATTCGTCGCAGCGAGCCTCGCTTGTGCTCGCCATTTATTTCAGATGTTCCGGATCGTTAATGAAACGCTAATGGCACGCGCACGAGACACGTAACGAATCTGTAACATCGATGATTTACAATCGGCTTCGCAGTTGCGCCTCCGATGGCTGACCTCCGCTCGAGAAACACTTTCCAACCTGTGTCCTCATTTTCTCTCCACTAGCTGGCTGTTTGATATCTGTAATTAATTTATCATATTCAATTTAATAATATCGTTAATTGTAAATAATCGTGTCCAATTGTTTAACACATTAATCGCTAGAGAGACGATAGGAATAATCAACGCTAAGAATTAATATTCTTAATTATGAAATATTAATATTATTTTGATTCTATTAAGCATGGCTATTTTTATTATGGACGGTCAATGTGTTAAGCATTAAAATCGGGCACTCAGTACATAACTTACTAAAATGTCAGCAATTTCTATCGCAAAGCTTTAGAAAGGCCAGCTCCTACATTCCAACCGGTAGCATCTGTTCTAGCAAGTTATCTGTGGCTTGTTCGCAAACCTGTTTGTCGCTTATCGACTCGTTTTTATTGTCGAGGCACTGATGCGCGAGCCGACCGGTAACTCGCAATCACTAGTTGAAGAAGTTCCAAGAAAATTTGTCTGGATCACGAAGAAAGTATTCCGAAAGATTCGTAATGTACGAGCGAATGTTGAACGCGTGGGCAGAATACGTACGATATAGATCCTTAAAATAAATGAAACAATTCTTCGCATATCACTAAGAGACAAGCTTCGAATTCTGCCCACGTAACTTTAAAATATCTTTAAGTCGCTTGTTGTCGAGCAATCGTTCAATCGGAGAGCGTACAAGTTTTCTACTTTCAATAATTTCATTTTTTCCAACTGAGTTTCAAATTTTTCTACGCTCTCCGATTGATTTACTTGATTCGGTTCACAGCCTGACAAACGCACGTCTTCAACACGCGTTCGGGGTGTTTTTTAACACGACGACCGGTCACTCGACCACGAAGACAGGGGAAAAAATCACAGAGACGAGAGAGATCCGCGATCAAGCGATCCCTCTTGTCTCTCTCACACCTCCTCCGCAGCATACACACGCTCGTTCACCACCTTCGCTTTCCACACACCTACACCTTCACATGGACGTATTTTTTTTTCCTATTTTTTTTTTCTCTCTCCTCATTCCGTGCGTCTCGCTAATTAACACCGGGTGCACACTCGACAAGAGGTGAGATAGGGTAATACGGATCATCGGAGTTTCTAACGAGTCCAGCTCGCGTTTGAACTTCGAAACGCATCTCGTTGTTCAATCACGAGCGTAAAAATTATAATTAGATATGGAACTAACAGGAAAGATTATCCTGTTGCGATCGGTATTACGCTGTTTTTTTTTTCTGAAACAAATGACCCAGTCTCGGCACGGTTGCGTGTCAGCTACACAAAACCTTATTGAAGACAGTACGAATACGAGGAAGATTCGTTCCTCTCGTGTCACGATCTCTGATGCATCTTACCTTGCTCCACTGCAGCCTGATTATTTTGAATAGAAAGTAAAGATTTAATGTTCTTGAAGTGGACAAACTGTGGGAGATTTGCGAAATCAGGGTAAAGGGTAGAAAAACTAGTAGTACAAGTCAATCATTTTTCGTACCAATTTTATTAGAGTCCAATATTAATTTCATATCAAGTTTACAATTAAATTTTTCAACAATCTGTATTTGCATGAAAAAAGAATCTTAACTAGATGGCTCTTGGACAGATCATAAAGCAGTCAAAAATAATTATCGCGCTAGAAAATTCCCTGCGGAAGTACGTAACTTTCTTCACCGTTCCAAGCGTAGGAAAACGGTTGGAAAAATCTTGGCTACGTATCGACCGGAAGTGGGGTTCGCGTGACCCGTCCACGTACGCCCGGAAAAGCGGTGCAATCGCGTATCGTTCGTCCAGGACAAACACACACGGCCGAGGTGTGCGTGCTGACACCGCGTATCTCAGCCCGTTACATCGTAGATTCGCTCGTGTACGAGTTAAATCCGCCACGCTTCCGGCGAGCATCACAGCTACGCGCGATATCATCGGATTTCCCTTCCTCCCTATCTTTCGTGTTCGTGTCATTTCCCAAAAGGTTACGGGGCCGGAGGTCCTCTTTTAAACTGTCTAACGCCGCATCAAAGTAATCTTCCATTCGCGACGAGAACCAGGGCTCTTTGTGTCGGTGGAATAATCAACGACGAAGACGATTATGTTAAAAGAACAGGCTTCGGTGATGAGATAACTGCGAAACGTTTGATAATGTACACTGGAATGAGATTGAGTAGAGATGGAGATGTGGAGCAAGGTGATTTGTCCAGGGCTTCGTGAGACTCGGGTAACCCTTTGTTTACTGGTAACTCGATAAGCCTATGAGCTTGGTATTGTATCTAATAGAACTTTCCCCTGAACAGAAGATAATGATAATTTAGAACTCGTTAGTTTCAAAGGGCGGGTGTTCGGAATTATTCATCCTCTCAGAGACGAGAAATTAGTGAGACGACATTGTCGCGAATTTTCATCTCTGCACACAACATCTAACGACTAAATCATTTCTTATTTCGCTACGAAATCAGTAAACGGAGGGTTGAGAGGAAACGACGAATGGTTCGATTTTTACAGTACCTGGCGTCCGGTCGAAGCTGGGCGATAGTCGACAGGCAGCCGGCAGTAGCAGTGCCAAGTGAATCCTCTCCAACAGAGGCTCACATCGTGGCCACGCTGCCGTACGCCCGTCACGCCTTCTTACCCTCAGCTCCTAATATCCCCAAATCTGCCACCGCCACTTGGGGCCACCTTAACAAAAACCTCATGTGGAAGGTAACTAACTCACCTGCAGCTAAGACTCTCACTCGGTAGCTCGCTCGTGTCGTGTCCTGTCGTGTATTGTCTCGAACGAACTGTCTAATTTTTTTTTCTCTTTACTGCGATTGTTTCTCTATTCACTGCATGGTGTGCCATGATTATTCTTCTTATTTTTTGTTTTTCATTTTACTAAACAAGCACCTAGAGACACATTATGCACACTTAGAAAACACCTCGTGATTTTTTGACAGGACCAACGTTTCGATTCAGCATGGAGGTGTGGGGAAAATGTTCCCGATTACTAATATCCGTCCTATCGAGAGCTTGGGTCTTCCCTTATTCCTTCTTTTCAATTCCTACGTGATCGTTTGTTTTATTTCGAAGCCACGATTTTTTTTTGAAGTCCTCTGGTCAAAAATTTTGAAATTGCTCCGATTTTCATGATAAATTGTAGAGTATATACACTGAAGAAACACGAGATCGAGTTCAGTTCGTTAATGGTAGACGTCTTTCGTTTCGTATGAAACGCGTAGCTCGCTCTGTGTGTTTTAAGTTTTCGATTAGTAGTTAAAGAATGAAACCATGAATGTGTCGATGATCATAGTCCTTGTACATATCATACACAGCACGTACGGAATCTTCTCACTCGTCTCATCGACCATGCATGCGAGCTCGTGGATTTTGTGAAACATTTTCGAGCTCACCATAACGATCCTCGTTGAGACTCGATATATCCCATCTTTTGATTCGTAGGAGCCGCGCGAACGAAGACGTAGCATTTCCAAAATTCAGATATCATTTCGCATTAACTATAATTTATCCTATTTGAAGCAAAGCATCGCAAAAATCTTCGTTCGCGTAATCACAGATCATCCAACCCCCCCACGTATCAAACCGTACACACATTTTATGTTCCCCCCGAAACGAATCCATCGAAAAATCGCTGAACGAATCTGTCTTTCCGCAGAACATTTCTTTTAAATCGTACTCCCGCGACTCCGGACACGGCGGCTCCGAGCAAGAGGAGTCGCCCAGGACGCACAACACTCTGACCCTGGGCCATTCCGGGCGGAACCGTGGGGCAAGGGTGATGAACGAGAGCAACGAGATCATCGGTAACAGAACCATCGGCAGCAGTAGCGGTAGGAGGATCCCGAAGCACAAGTACACGGAGATCCTCGACGGTCGTGCGAACGGACCTGGACATCATCAGATGCACGCTCATCACGGTCAACACGTGCATATTCCGCGGGAGCTGACGAACGAGGACGAGCCAGTTTACGAGGAGATAGAACGAGGTGGCGTCGGTGGTGGTGGGGAGATCCAGGTGTCGGACATGTCCGACGAAGACGGCAGAAGGCAAAGCGACATGAGCAGACAGTCGTCCAGGAGTTACGGCGATCACAGGCCATTGATACCGTATTCGCCAGCCACCGACAGGAACCTGGTGCATTACGGGCAGACGCTGACGGAGCGTGGCGGTGGCGGTAACATTCATTGTGACGCGAACGAGTACAGTCCCGCGGTGGAAAGGACCCTGAACACTTGCTGGGAGAAGCTGCGGAAGCAGCAGCAAGCCTGGTACGAGCGCGGTGAGTTGCCCCGTCTGCCCGCCACCTACGGGATACCCCCTCAACAGGATCACACGAGGACGGTCGCGGTTCTCGACGGGCACACGGTCGTCTGTCACCTGCAGCCTCAGACGGACATGTACACCGGCCGTGGTATGCCACCACCTTCCTACAGCGAGTGTTAGGACGTCTCGTTTCATCTTGTCGTCCTCTTCGTCTTCCTGCACGAGGACGACCGATGCGCTCTTGCTCGCTGTCGAATCGTCGCGTTGTGCTGGTCGACGCGTCGAAGAAACGCGTCGTTCGCGGATCAAGGAGTCGTGTCACGGATCGAGAGGATCGATCGCGGTCCCTTGTACCGACCACGGTGGTTCGTTCCTGAAGAGAGCCACGATTCCGGAGCACCGATGCGTCTCAGACTCGCTCTGTTCATCCGGACGGTCCGGGTGAACAGGACCGACGCGTTCTTAGCTCAAACGAAACAGCGGCTACTCGACGACCCGTTCGAGGAACCCGCGTTTCTCTTAGCCATAACGATAAACCGGGCCCGGCCATGGAAGGGCCTTCTTCTTTCTTTCTTTCCGTTTCTTCGGTGATCGCGTGCACGAGGCTGCGAGTGCGGCGAATGTCCACCGCCAAAGGACGTGTCTGTCGTCTCGAGTTGGATCCGTGCGACTGTCTGTGTGCGTCGGTGCGTGTATGTATGATTAAACGCGGAGGATCGAGTTCTGTACGATATAGAATCAATTAAGCGGACCTCCTGTTAAAGTAATCAGTCGTCGTTGTACCGTCGAAAGCCATGCGCGCGCCTCTGGGATTGGCTCATCGAATGGCGGATATGATGTTGTGCGAGGAACGATAAAACGTGACGAGTCCTCTTAGGTTACTAAGATCCGCTAGGAGAACATCGGATGCGATAGGTTTCAAGGAGTATTTCATGTACATCGGGAAACAGGCAAACGTAAGGATCGTAATTTTTCAGACAAACTATTTCCTTGCGTTCTCGAATACGATCTTCTCGTTTGTCCTCGACTTTCCTCGAAACTTGTCCTCGCGAGCGTCGAAGTCGAGGAAGGATATTCCTCGACGATCTCGTCGATCCAATCTTTTCTCGTTAACGAGCCACGATACTGAGCGAAGTGGACGAAGTGAAATTAGAAAACATATCGAGATCGACGTTGGGGATTTTGTTGAGGAAATCGTTCGCTCGTTAACGATCGACGAGAATTCGATTTTGATTCCCGAACGGAATCTGTGACGACTCGATAAAGGAATCTGGAGCTGGTGTTTACCTGTCAAAGGTCTTGCATTTCATCGAACGGTGGACAGCGTTCAGTGACATATCGCGTATCGCTGATCGATATTAAATCTCGCTCCAAAGCGTAGGGAAGAAAGTAAAGTTACTTAATCGCTTACTTCGATTAACGAGTATCGTGTTTATATTAGCGATCGCATCATAGAAATAATCGCTTCTAAAATCTACGTTTCTCGAATGGCAACAATTTCGTGGGGTAAATTCTAAAAAATGAATAGAGGAACGTGTGTCCATTTCGTGCGTTTCGATGATTAAAAAATTCCTTCCGAAGGAAGGCAACAAAATTCACGGCTGAAAGTATCTTTATCGGTCGTCCTAGCCAGCTCCTCATTGTACATTGCTTTGGAACGTTACGTTTTAGTCCCAGAATGTTATTTTTATAAATAAAAAAAATTATATATATATAAATGTATATGTATGTATACAGTAACGATATTATATATATATATATACATAAAGAAAACCCGAGAAGAACGAATGGGCGAAAGAGTTGTACGAAACAAGTATATATATAAATATATAGTGATACAAAGCGATTTTCCGAGCGACGTGGAAAAAGCAAAAAAAACTTAGTCACTGTTTTTTACTATTTTTTAAAGAACAAAAAAGGTATATGTCGTAACCGCGTAATCTAATGTGTAACTAAGGAAACCCGCGCGCTATTTATTTTTTATCATCCGTGAGTGTTATCTAATGTGTAATTAGCGGACGTATCGAGGTCGACGATCGATGATGCGCGATCGTACGAGCGACAGGTTCGATCAAACGGATCCATTAGATCGCCACCATCGGATCGTCGCGAGTCTGGTGACGAAATTTTATGCTTGCAAGATGATCCTTGACAGACGGGTATCGACTACACCAGACGCCATTGTAGCTCGATATTCTTCTCGAATCGATGTAACTGGAGAAAGTTATGTTGGATCAATTAACTACGGTAAGACTAAATCATTTTCTTTTTAATCATGTTACTCCTATGGAAACTGTGGTTCCATACGAGACAAAA
Source organism: Osmia bicornis bicornis (assembly GCF_907164935.1). NCBI lineage: Eukaryota > Metazoa > Arthropoda > Insecta > Hymenoptera > Megachilidae > Osmia > Osmia bicornis. The sequence continues at coordinate 7,297,423 of NC_060228.1, read as the reverse complement.
TGCCTGCCAAATTTTTCTTCTTTCGACAAGATCGTTGTGTGTTCACGTTCCCAGAGATCATGCGAACGCAGTGAATTCATTCAACATAATCTTTTTCACGATGTGACAACAACTTTCTACATCGTTTCTCCGTTTAATTTATTTCTCTGCTCAGCCGGGCCGGCCGTGATCCTTCTCTCCGGCAAACCGTTGTACGTTAAGGCGACTAAATCTATAGGCGAATTATAAATAGCGATAATCAGCGTTAAGGGTACCAGCTATTGATAAGCGTGCGAACGTTTCCTCGGACTTGTAAAAGAAACGTTATTGCTCAGTCTGGCATCGCGCTAACCCGTTCGCGGTTATCCTGGTTTCTTTAGACCCTTCGCACAAGCGTTAGATATGGAGAACAAACACATCTGGAAACCGATTCTGTCCAGGATGCTAAAGGTAGAAGGAAAACGTGTATGTACAGTCTCGTGCAATTTAGGCTTAGTTTAATTAACAGGAAATAATCATAATTTTTATTTAGAAAGACAGCAATGGTTAGTTTTTTCAAATTTAAAATTTTCAAAATTATCTTTCAATTAATTATTTTTACATTATTCAAATTTTCAATAATGATTCTCAAGGATTATATCAATCAATGGGATCTCCTTTCGCTATTTTCCTTAGAGAAGCCTGTTATGCTCGCTACTGTACATACGATTTTTCAAGCCATGAAAGTCTACCGTCTCGTTTTTTTATCCGTAGATCGAATCTACCAGGTAACTCTTGCACGATCGTTGCGTAACGTCACCAATAAAAAATCGTCAAATCGTATAACTTCCTATTACTTTTATACACACCGTTATGGTAATTTTCGTTTATTTACATTCCTTCGTCGCGATAACACGCGATGTATCTTTCGGGTCAATTAGAGGAACGCATACAAGAGACGTCAGTTGGTATCGAGCCTGCAAAGAGTATACATCAAATAGTCTTTAAGTAGTTCTACCTTATTCTACTTTAAATAGTAGATTGAAAAATTTTAACACTTTTTCAAATCGCACTGCTCGATACCCGCGACTCTCGTTGCGGATCGCTCAATACACGTAAGTAACCATGAACAAACACGTTACGATACGCGACGACGTGATTTTTAACTGGTTAAGGTTTCCATTGTTCGACGCGCGTTCCCGTGAACTCGTATTTCAATTTTTCGAACGGTTTTGTTTCAGAAACGTGCCGCCGCGTTTCGAACGTCCGCGAGGCGACGGGGATAGTTGAATATAATTTGTGAACCAGCGCAACATCTTGCCCACCAATTGCCAGAATATTAATCGTAAACGCAGCCACATTCCATCCCTTAAATAAGGTGCACGAGCCAAGTAGATCAGGGACGACTTCCTAAGCACACCTCTGTGAGTAGGCAATCGATTTACGATTTCGCGTATTCTTTCTTCTTTATTTTTTTTTTTTCCACCCCCTTCCTTCACCTTCCTTATTGCTCCTTCAGTTTAGTTTCTTTGCATCGATAACGGCGTAACCGGCGGGCCATCGAAGATAAGAGGACACTGTCGTCATTGTCACGTCACTTTGAAAGGGTTGATGCGTGTGAAAGAGGAGGAGAGAGCGTTATCGTCGGGAAACTCTCGAAGCGAGGTGTACATAATGTAAATAGGGCTTTGTACATGTTGAACACGTTGTAATGTAAATGGAAAATGAAAAAGACGTGTGAACAGAGAGAAAGAGAGCATCGTGTGTGCATGATGAGAGAGAGAGGGAGGCGACCGAGAGGATCGATGTGAGAAAACAGAAAAGAATACACTAGGTAAGACAAGTTACTAGTAAGTAGTGGATATTACAGTGACTATTATCGTGATGGCGAATGCGTGAGGCGGTTTAACTTAAGTCCCAAGCGTAATTAGTTAATGTGTAAATAAATTAAGCGAGGAAGTAAAAGAAACAAAAAAAAAACCTATTAAATGAGAGAGCCCAAGTAATCATTGGATATTTATAAATGAACTCCACTAATGATGGACATGAACGATATAGATTCGGACGAGAGTAACGAGGGAATGTAAATACATGGAATCGAGTACTTGTGAATTTAGGCTATCATTATGAGAGGAATGTTAGGAGAGAGGAGAGGAATATCGAAAGGTAACGACAGAAATTCGAGAACCGAATAGAGAAAAGCGTATGATGGTAATGTGCGACGTTAATTGAACGAACAAATATTCACAGTGCATGTTTTATCCTTAGCCGTTTTATAAAATATGAATATCCTTCTTCCTCTCCTACCTCCTTACACCTTATCTTCTCCTCTTTCACGCGACGAAACAGCCGCAAAAGTTGATCTTCTCTCTGATCGAGTACACCTGTCTCTTTACTTTTTTCCACCCTTTTCTCTGTTTCATTCAGCTAAATGCATCTTCGAACCAATCACAATCGTCCTTCGAGATACTTAGCGAATAAATTCGTTCATTTTGCTTGCAATGAAAAAAAAAAAAAAGATCGGTACAGATTAACGAGCCAGATAAGGAATAACGTTGAATCGATCGCAGAGAATCAATAATTTCATGTAAACAGCAACAGCATCATCTCAAGTCTCCTACCATCTCTCCTATCCATCCATTTCACCCGTTGAAAGTATCGGAATATTTTTCGAATCGGCTTTTTTTCTAAACCGTAATCACCCAAAGAGACACGAAGAAGCAGGGAAAATTATCGCAAAGGTACCGTCGCGTCGCGCGATTCACACATATAGAATTCGTGAATATTTCTGTGATCTTACCGTTTATGTTCTCTGTTTGTAAGTGATATATACGAAAGGTAATCACCGCGGACAACACGTTTTAGCACGTAAAAAGCGCATAAGTCTCCCGTGAATCATCGCCTGCCTACCTGCCTTGCCTGCCTGCGCACGCTTAACAAGTTGAAACTGAAGTGGAAGACCGAAGAACGAACAAAACAGAAGACAAGACGTGAAGATGAAGAGGAAGAACACAAACGAACAAGAAGAATTGTAATATCTAGGTATCTCCGATCTACTAAGAGCCTCCGTTTCTTCATTTTTGTATGCTTCTTTAAGACTGTCTGATACAGGAACAAAGGATAAATAAATGTGTACCAATCTCTGAATAAAAAACATGGCTCGTCTTTATTATTCTGAATATTTCCAATACAATTAATTATAAGATCATTTAAGTTACAGCTCCATGTTGCATTAAACATTCGATAGCGTCTAATTGATTGCTCCTTCGAGCCGCAATTAAAGGTGTTACATTAAACAATGCCTCCGCGTATTTATCGATTAAATCATTTTCTAAAATATATCTAACAATTTCCGTATTTCCAGTCAATGCAGCCACGTGTAAAATAGTTTGGCCAACGTTATCCGTAGCTTTTACATCGGCTCCTAATTTTATAAGTTTCTTTACTACAGTTGGATGACTTCCTTTGGTCGCTTCATGAAGAGGAGTAGATCCTGACGAATCTCGCGCGCTTAATAAATTTGCATTTAGCTTCACCAGTCGGTCAATTAAACGCTCGTGACCATGGAACGCTAGAAAATCAATAGAACTTAAGTATTAGAACCATAGAGCTTAATTAATAATTTAAAACATAAAAATATATTACCAGCAATGTGCAGAGCGCTGCGTCCATTATTGCTTCGATCATTGATACACTTAATAGATTCATTCACCAATAAATCGAATGCAGTTTCATCTCCAGAACGACAAACCATGTGCAACGACGTCCAGCCGTCTTTATTTTTCAAAAATTGATTAGCTTTTGCGTTTAAAAGCGCAGCGATGCATTCGTGCGCCTCCCTTCCAGTTTTCGTGCAGGCCAACATGAGAGGAGTCCAATCGGCCCGCTTTAAGGAATCTACAGTTGCACCCTTATTAATTAAATATTTTAAAACTTCGCCGTTGGAAAATTGAGCCGCTTCGTGCAGTGGTCTTTTCATATCTTTGTTGGCAACATCGATTCTGAAATTAGGTTTCTCGAAAGCTTCGCATAGGTATCGAACAATGTTCAAATGACCCTCCCGCGCAGCGACGTGCAATGCAGTATCACCGGAAGCCGAATGCCGGAAGATGGTCCAATCTTGCAGTTGGTGCTTTGACACAAGTGCCTGCACTTTCGGTAAGTCTCCATTTTGACATATGTACAAGAAGTTGCGAGATAGGTTAGGATCTGTCATAGTTAGATTTTATTGAATAAAATAGTTGAATATACATCGAAATGATAGCAACAGGGTGAATTATTTTACAAAGATATAAATGAATTAATAGAAATGATTTAAAAATAAAATATTTTGGCACATTTCACGAAAATATACTACATCCCTTGTATCTTTGTATCCCTGCACCCATTACATTACATTATACTGCTGCGTCGCCGGTATAGCGGGGTCCCAGATACCCCAGCATGAAATAAAGTCGGTCCGCAGCAGCGCAACGGGGTTCCAGATACCCCACGCACAGAGTACCATTAGTATTTCGGGGTCCCTGACATCCCAGGATCGATATGCAGAGAGAACTAACAGAGCAAAGGGGTCCCTAACACCCCGTATACAAACTCATGTAAGTATCATAATATATTTTCTATTTTTTCAAGTATATCCAGATCACAGGGAAGTAGAAATGAGTTGGGATATGTTCTTATATTTCCTATTTTCAACGTTTTATACTCTTTCTAGGTCTAATCTCTCACTTGCTATTGCTATTTCGCGATTTGTTTGCTTTCTACGTTTAAAATTTCCCTATTTCCGGTCAAATCCATCACTATCTTGCATTCACTAATTCGAAATTCGTTTGTTTATGTAGATCTTATATTTCGCTAGATTCGGTTGTACCCATCACTATCCCGAACAAGTGAGTTTCACGATTTGTTCGTTTGCCGTTCTTATATTTCGCTAGTTGCTTCGGGGTCCTTGAAACCCCAGGTAACATCATATCGGTGTCACCGGTATCTCGGGGTCTCAGACACCCCAAATGCAGTATATTCGGTAAGCAAAGAGTGTCATCGGTGCTTCGGGGTCCCTGGCACCCCGGATGGTATAATATTGGTATGCAGAGATGCTCACCGGTGTTTCGGGGTCCTTAATACCCCAATATGATATCGGGTCGGTACGTAGAGATAGTGACTGGTGCTTCGGGGTCCTTGGCACCCCGGATGGTATAATATTGGTATGCAGAGATGCTCACCGGTGTTTCGGGGTCCTTAATACCCCAATATGATATCAGGTCGGTACATAGAGATAGTGACTGGTGCTTCGGGGTTCTTGTCACCCCGGATGGTCTAATATTGGTATGCCCAGATATTCATCGGTATTTCGGGGTCCCTAATACCCCTATATGATATCAGGTCGGTACGCAGAGATAGTCACAGGTGCTTCGGGGTCCCTGACACCCCAGGATGATATGTCGATATGCAGACAGAATCTACCGCGCAATTTACATCCCTGAATTCTTTGTATCCCTGTATCTCTTACATACCTATCTTCTTTTTATCCATACATTTCTTACATCTCTTCATCCCTTACATCTCTGCATCCCTTACATCTCTGCATTCCTTACATCTATGCTTCCCTTACATCTCTACATCACTTACATCTCTGTAGCCCTTACATCACTTCATCCCTTACATCCCTGCAACGTTTTTATCTCTCCATTCTTTTCATCCCTACATTCTTTTCATCCCTACATCCCTTACATCCCTGCAACGTTTTTATCCCTAGATTCTTTTCATCCCTACATTCATTTCATACCTATATTCATTTCATCCCTACATTCTTTTCATCCCTACATTCTTTCCATCCCTACATTCATTTCATCCCTACATTCTTTCCATCCCTACATCCCTTTCATCCCAGCATCCCTTGTATCCATGCAAACCTTATAATAAATATATTACAAAGACTGCTTCGAGTAAAGGTAAGTGAAGGTAAGTAGTTTTTCGCCAGAAATTTTGCAAAATTTAGTTCCTTTTTTCGCCACCAGGGGGCGCTGATTCGACCTCGAAATTTTAGTTCAAATTTTTGCCGCTAGAGGGCCAAAAATTGAGCATGATTTAGTTCCTTTTTCCAAAACCAGATGGCGCTATTTCGAGGTCGAATCAGCGCCATCTGGTTTTGGAAAAAGGAACTAAATCATGCTCAATTTTTGGCCCTCTAGCGGCAAAAATTTGAACTAAAATTTCGAGGTCGAATCAGCGCCATCTGGTTTTGGAAAAAGGAACTAAATCATGCTCAATTTTTGGCCCTCTAGCGGCAAAAATTTGAACTAAAATTTCGAGGTCGAACCAGCGCCCTCTGGTGGCGAAAAAGAGAACTAAATTTTGCACGATTTTGCATAAAAATGTTGCAAATGTGTCAAGAATGCAGGAATGTAAGGGATACAGAGATATAAGGAATGGAGAAATGTAGGGAATGTAGTGATGAAACGAATGTAGGGATGAAAAGAATGGGATGAAAGGAATGTAGGGATGAAACGAATGTAGGGATGAAAAGAATGGGATGAAAGGAATGTAGGGATGAAACGAATGTAGGGATGAAAAGAATGTAGGGATGAAACGAATGTAGGGATGAAACGAATGTAGGGATGAAATGAATGTAGGGATGAAACGAATGTAGGGATGAAATGAATGTAATGATGGAAGGAATGTAGGGATGAAAAGAATGTAGGGATGAAAAGAATGGGATGAAAGGAATGTAGGGATGAAAAGAATGGGATGAAAGGAATGTAGGGATGAAACGAATGTAGGGATGAAAAGAATGTAGGGATGAAACGAATTTAGGGATGAAACGAATGTAGGGATGAAATGAATGTAATGATGGAAGGAATGTAGGGATGAAAAGAATGTAGGGATGAAAAGAATATAGGGATGAAACGAATGTAGTGATGTAAGGGATGAACAGATGAAAAGAATGTGGGGATGAAATGAATGTAAGGATGAAAAGAATGTAGGGATGAAATGAATGTAGTGATGAAAAGAATGTAGGAATGAAAGGAATGTAGGGAGGAAAAGAATGTAGGGATGAAAAGAATGCAGGGATGTAAGGGGTGCAGAGATGTAAAGGATGGAGAGTTATAAAGAAAGCGGGGATGTAAGCAAATTAAATAAACCCAGAAAATAAAATCAGGGTATATATAAGTTTAGCAGGTTGATCTGCACCCCTCAGCGGTTGCTGTAAGACTGATGGTGTTTCACTTCGCTCTATGTCGAATGATGGTGGTGCTGCAGCTAGCTACCTGTAGTTGAATTAGTGGCTGTAAATATTTTTTTTTTTTTTTTTTTAACACGGGGAAATCTTGCATAAGACCCCCCACCGTCCTCTGGGGAAGGACAGCGGGGGAGTGTCAGATTCTTACTGACTAAAACCCCGCGGCGACCTGTAATGGCGCTAAAGGAGAGCTCTGAGACATAATGTGTATTGCTCCAGAGCTCTCCACGCCTGGCAGACAAGTGTCCACCTAGGGAAAGGTCCAAACTGAGACCTCTCCTTACTGTCTACCCTGCTGCCGACACTGGGGGTCGCACCCAGTGTTGGCCTCTCCTTGGGCCGCATGCAAGAGCGCCTGGAGCCCCAACTCCAGACGCCTGCGGCCCTAATGACCCCACCGATTTTGGCGGTGGAGCCTTTGTATCTAATGTTGAAGGAAGAGTAGGATCACCATCCCCGATAACATATTCACGGACCACAGTGACTATAAATCCAACCAGAGTGAACATGCCTTTGTTACTGATAATGAAATATAACAATGCTGAGCTCGTCACACTAACAATAAGTGATAGAGTACAGTGGATGGTATCGAAGCACTCTGCTTACCGTGAACGTGCGTTAGACTGTTGCAGTGCAAAGTGTTTTGCATTTTTTGTACGTGAATAGAGCAGATGGCGCTCGTTCTCAAGGCACAAATTCAAAATCCCTCGAAAACAAAGGCATGTCCACTCTTATTCGATAAGTGGTCACTGCTATAATTACGATTTTTCTAGGGAGTACTCGATTCATACCTACTTACATCAATAGTCAAAAGTACAGGATAAAAATATGAAATTTATATTATAAAATATTTTTAATAAAATATAAGTGAAAAGGTATGAAAGGTAGGTATGAAAATTTTTATATTATAGAATATAAATAAACAAATATAATAAGTAGCTGTGATAATTTTGTAGTAACCCTTTATCTAAAATTAGTACTTGTACAATTTTACGGATTATGGCACAACAGGTGTATACGCAAAGAATAAATTATTTATCGACAGGTATTGCGTACGCTGTTGGATTTGATTGTTTTCAGCGATTATAATGATTTATAGTGGCAATCGTGAATACACGGCGTAGTTTTGGCTAAATATTTTTACTTGGAAAAGTAATTTCATTTTTACCGTGAAATTTCCATAACCGTTATGCCGAAGCGAGATAACAATGCCAACAATTAACCACCAATAAAGCGTTTCCGGGCTGGTTGTGCAATCGAGTATGTGAACGCGAGGAGCGTTGAGAAAATCGCTTCATAAGAACGTTCAAGGTTCGATTAAAAGCATCCACCTTTCGCTTCGATATAATTGCTGGACTGAAGACGCCTTCGCTGATTTTTCTTATTTATCTTGTCCATCGTGGTTGCATCTGCTTTTGCGTGATGCAAGTGTCTACGATCTTTTGATATTACGAATTGTCTTAATCGATTTTCATTAGATACTGTAATTATATCCTGGAATGATTTCAAAAGAAACCTCGGTGGTTTGTGAAATAAATTTTATCGGATGCAGAAATAAAAGTATTAATTATAATTCTGCATATTGTGCTCATCTCAAAGAAACCTTCTGAATTTACCCCTGTAATAAATAATATTGTTTATATCTTAATCTGAATATAAATTTAATTTTAAAGGAATGTATTTCTATTATTACCCTGTCAAAGATTGATGGCAATACGAGGTTATATATTTGAATATAAATTGAATAGAACAATCAACACGCGTCAGAAATAGTTGTAAGCTACGACATTCTGGATCATTTCATTATTCTGCTGACTCGTAAAGTAGTTGTATGCCGGCAATATCAGGCGAGCCTTTGTCAGCCATAACATCGACCAACATGAGCATAATTCACCCCGCGGTCCCGACAATCGATCGTCAATTTGCATACGATGAATCTCCTTTCAACCTGCATCGCATTCGATCGCGATGTAAAGCTAATTTATGCGATGCGCGAAGACCGATGTTCCGATGCCATTCTATCGATGCTTTTCCCTTTTAACAACATGTTTCAAGCCTGTTTGTTCATCTATTTCTGCATCGCAGTGGTCAATAATGATGTCACTTCATTCCTGACAGAATTAACAGTGGACGTTCAACAAAGATGTAATTGTTATTTCAAGTTGAATCTTTCGAAAGGAAGAGTTGCGATGTGTTTAAAATAATCGTAGCTATTATTTAAAATTAACCCTAGGACCATTATTCTGTTCAAGTGCCATTTTTTGGAACTGCTAAATGTGAACCAAGTTGTATTTGTTCATAACACGTATTACAAGTGGAAAAGAAATTTGAAACAATGATACTTTGTAACAAACCCTCGTCCCTCGAAAGAAGTTATCAGGGACCGAAACGTACACCGGCAGACCTGTAATAACACGTCATTTTCCCCAGACTCGATAACTATAATTTGATGCGAAATTGAATCTTTAATTGCACGGATTCTATACGACGACGATCAGCTGGCGCCAGTCGGGAAATAGGAATAAAGCAACCATGCTCGCGGATTTCATCGAAGCCGTTCATTTCCTGCGTTTTCCATTACACGGGGAAACGCTCGCTTCCTATTTGAAAATAACACTTCTCCCGAGGTTGCTGTTGATTGTTGAGAAGAAATCTTGTATATAAAATACGCACGAAAGGATAAAAATAAATCCTTGAATCCTTGAGAATTTTTCTGAGAAAACCTTGCGCCTTTCCACGCCTCTTTTCTCTTAGCGATTGCAAATATTATCTGTGCCTTCTAATGAGTTTTAATTAAATCGTCTAAAACGATCAATGTAACCTTGTCGAAATCCTTGGATTTTTTCTTTTTTAAATTTACCTGCAATCGAACAGTGCATTCACGAAATAAAAACACGTGTTCTCGAACGGTTCTTTAAGGAGTTGCCTCGAACAATACTTTGTAATTATATTCTTAACGTTACATCATTGCCGATTTATTATCGAACATGCAAACGTGGGAATGAAGATTTCAGGATGTTACACGAGCCTACGGGCAAAACTGTCGCTTGTAACAGGACGTCTAAACTTGCAAGTTTATAGCAGTGGTTGACTTGTTAATCGAGTTTCCTGTTGGTCATAAATTTTAGTTCGCGAACGGGCCCGATCGATGCTTACTTGGCTGATTGTTTGATCGATCTGTTTTGACATTGACCTTAACACGTTGAATACCTGGCGAATTTTACACGTGCTCTAAATTGCGCACAGTAATATTTAATAATCGAATGTGAAACTACACGTTAACGCATTGATTGTCACAGTGAAAATGACCATATGCGATGAAACACCCGACTGCTGTAATGGAAATGCCTTCATCAAAGCTTATCAGTTATTAACAATAATGCCAATTTTTTAATTTAAACTTTCAATTGGTTATCTTATACCAGTCATTGACAATGACCCTCGCGATATGCAATGTATTGACGCAATGCCAAGAATTTCGAGCCATGAGAAAAAGAATCAAAGGAACGGCTCGCTGCGCATCGTTTCGTGGCCACAATTGCGTAACGCGAGTCCATACGAATTAAGCAACGATAAGCGTGATCACTGTGTTCGTCTTGGCAATTGTTGTTTCGTAGAAACGCCATTACAGATAATCGCCTTCGAACTAACGCTCGCAAAATAGCCGAGAAATCCTGACGGTGTCGGACCACCAGCGTTGCGACTACCACATTAAAAATGATCCTTAATTTCTAATGTCTTTTTAAATGTCTAATAATTTTCAAATTCAATCTTTTAGTTTGCTACCTTACGCTAATACTATTCCAGGATTGTCTAATCATTTTTAAAAATTAATTAATCAATTGTGTAAAATTTTAAGGTCCTGCCTATCGAATTATGCAATTCTAATTGGAACGAAAATGACAAAATCTGGATTAGTTTCTTTTGAACGAAGTACCCAATACATCCACTCAATCCTTTCGTACGAGATTCTTCGTCGTGCAAGTTCAAGGCTCCATGGAGTGGTACAGATACCCGCAAGGTCATCAAGTGTGCAAATACCGTGATCATAGCCGTGTACAGGTGCAGTCGCTTTCTCATTGCGGAGATGAGACAGGACTGACGTAAACGGCATGTATCAAAACTGTCGAGTATCTGTTGTAATCCTTCGAACAGCAACCACACGTCACGATAAGCGCCACCATGTGTTTTCCTCGATTTTCTCTCTCGGTAATTCCTTCGCTTTGCGGTGAGGTTGCTCAATGGAAATAACAGAATTAATCATCGATCGGGTATTACTCATTCGACCCCGAAATATCTTGCATCAGAGAGAAAGAGATAAATGTTGACCAAGTCCTTTCATTCATAAGCGGTGAATCTAGCAAGTTAGATCGACAGAACATGCTGTACCGGTACCAGATCAACCACTTTCTTTTTAGTTTTCTTGGTAATTCGATTTTTGCATGAATTTATTCGCTGACGTGTCCCTGCGGATTGCAAGAGGCATTAATCTTCGAGGATCGAGGTTACATAATTTGTAGAGCAAAATCGATTCGACAGTGATAAATGGTATCGCGAATAATTGATTGTTGGAGCTTTCGAAAAATAATAATTCTACAAAATCAATCGAATTAGAAGTGAAATTAAAATACAAATGTGAAAGATTAAGTAGGACGAATGTTACATTGTAACAAGCGTGTTAACTGGTTCATTTAGAGGGTGAACGATATATTGAAAATGGGACGAGGAAATTGTTGCACGAACGACTGCAACCGATCGATACCCTGTGACATTTTCTATCGTTCTACCTAGCGATCTCGACGATTAGCCAGGCATTAGTTGGCTCTCGGTTAGTCACCTTCCTGGCGTTGTTTTGAAACGGCCGAGCACGCGGCGATAGATCGTATCGAAAGAATGGAACAATTGTTTCGAGGTCATGGTCGAATTGCACAGCGAGGTAAAATGTATGCCGTATCGATTGTCTTCGACGCGTTGTAATGTACACGCGTCCTGGGCGTCGACGACGTAGCGTCGTGTCCGATGACGCCGATAAGCTAGATAGAAATATCGATCAGAGGATAGGTACCGCGTGTAATTATGCGGACTATTCGTTTCGCGGGTTCCGGTACCATCGCGTATCACTTGCCAAGTATTCGAGCCCGCTACGCTATTGTTTCGATCCGCTATCGCGCCCATTTGTAAATGTCTCTGCTCGCTAACTGAATTTCATGCTGATTTCTCAGCACGCGGAAGAATAATTCTTGGAAACTTTAACTAGTTAACTCGACTTTAATTTCAATACGATAGGCCGAAGTTCAGTAATCGGTTCAACAACGAAAGAATCAGAATTGCAGCAATTATCGGTTTAAAGTTTTCTTTCGTGCAAACTGTTGTTCAATAGATTAAACTAATAGAGACTTCAGTTCTAAGTTTGCATAATAGAAAATGAATAAACCCGACGAATGCTTGTTCGAGCAAGGCAAATTAAATGTTTATTTTATATAAGAAGTGTATTATATACTGCCCGCCTGTTCTATATTTATTACATGAATCAGAGAAAGTTATTTCCTCATTTTTTCTTTCTTATTACACGAATCAGAAGGACCTAATTTTATTCCTTATTTATTTCCAAGAAAATCGATTAAAAGTGAAGAATAACTACCCCTAGCCTTCCGATTGTTCAATTAAATTCCTAATGATTAAAAGTAAAAAATGTTTTAAACAATCTTAAACAAGTCCCAATTCCCAATATCCTTTTCCTACCACTTCTCCGGTATCCCTTCACCGCGAACCTCTCGAAGCAAACCGCGTACTCTCTCCTCTACCATAGTGGAACCACTGAAGCCTGCTCCACGCCAGACGCTGCAACATTCCAGTGCCGCGACGACGCAGCCTCGTCCCTTGCCAAAGATCTTTGGCCAGTTCGGGCAAAGGGTGCCTATTGAAAACAATTCAACGGATACACCTGAATCGTTGCAGGGAGGGCAGAAAAAGGTTTACCCGTGGAATCGGTGTTCGGTCGAGCCAGGTGGGAGGCGTGGAAGGTGGAGTTACGGGTGACGACGAGCCTCGGCAGTGGCCTCTGGGTAGGGGCCCCTGGCGTCGTTGCGTACCCTGGTAACATTGGACCCCCACTTGTGCCTTCGGTAGTCGGAGGCGCATACGACGCGACCGCTCGACACCGATATACCGACGACAACGACGCCGACCGGCGATCATCATCCGTCCTACCGTCTGCAGTTGCAGTCGGCCACCGCGCTCACCATCGAGCACGCGACATTCCGTTCGTGGGGATTCCCGACGCGTTCAACGTGCCCGTTCGCTCTGCCACTCGAACAGGATACGTGGATAGTGAGTCACACAGGTGGTATAACGCAGCAAGCTGGATAAGAAATCCTACTTCTAAGACTCGATTTCGATCGATCGCAAGCGATACCGATCGGCACCGGTTTCTCTACTCGCCGTCGAACCGCGCGTCTGATGACTCCTCGCGTCCAGTGATTCGGGGACAGTGAGGGTACTCACGCGAAGAAGGGGTATCCACGGTGACAGTGAGTAGATACCGTGAATATTGTGTGCACTCGGACGGTAGGATACGCGTCCGGTGAAGCTCACGGTGACGAGTAACGAAGAAAGGTTTTGGAACCACTGACGCGACGATACCAAGGTTTTCGAGTTTCCGTCATTACCCGTGGGAACGTCGAATAATTTCGTAGGGGAAAGCGACGTATTCGCGACGCACAACGGACGACGGACTTTCGAAATATTCGTCGACTTTTTGCCTTTCTATTTGCGTAGGATGTCCCTCGCGGGATCGGCAAATCGCGTACGATTAAAGTCGTTACTTACTTTCGAAGGTGTTTCGAGATTTTCCTAAAGCGGTGAATCACCCGACCGATTCCGTTACTCGCGTTCGCGGAAAGTTCAAGGAAATAGGAGGGTGTGCGCGAGAACTAGCCAACTCGGTACCGATCGCTTTCTGAAGTCGTTGCATTTTAGCCCGATTATTCCCGATCCCCTAAACCCCATTATATGGTAATTGCTTTGGCACGTACCCCAAGATATGCTGTTATTTCATGCACGAGTAGCTTTGACATATTGGGAGCATAATTGTCCTGGACAGTGCACCGTGAAACGCGCGATTCCATTCGGTCTTCGAACTTTTACAAGATAATTGATGTGTAACGAATTCGAATTGTTATCTGTGAAACGATTGAGTAAGAATTAGGAAATTTTTCTGCTGGATTTTTTCCTGCTAACGAGAAATCGTGCTCCAGAACGTTCTGTTCGTTCACCTCGTCGCTGATCTGGCTCGCAGATCGTCGATCGTAGACGTTCATTGATCGATGTTCAGACACTGTTTTTTATTCCTACCTCGTCCAAGGCATGAGTCAACGTTGCTCGATATTTGAAACGATCGCTGCGAGGTACGTTCGAGCCGTTCCACTCTTAGAGCAAGCTCGAATTTTTACGTAATTCGTCGGCCACTTGTGCGTCACTTTGCAGCAGTAAATAAATAAAGTCTCAAGAAAATAACAAGAAAATTTCACCTTTAATCCCTCTTGCACTTTCACGTTACAGTGTCCTCGTTTGCGATCAATAAATAATCCGGATAAAGAAAGAAAGGAACTAAAAGTAGGTAGGCTCGTTGAACAATCGTCGGGTACGGAGCAGCTTAACGAACAAGCAAGAGATCTAGAATCGCGCTAATTACTCGCTTACTTTACGATCCTCGATTTCCTGGCGGTCGGGAAAAATCACGGCCGGCGTTCATTTCCGTTCACGAATCGGTAGGAACGATAAATCACGGGTTATCTTGGGGCCGGTTGAAAGTTACCTGTACGGATCAACGTCACGTTGCAATAACGGAACTACGTCATAAATTAGCGAGCCAACCTCAGAGACCAGGTTAGCTTCGATAAAAATTCCCTGGCCACCTCGAATCGCACCGGTTTCTCCCGTGTTCTCGGCGCCGTTCCCTTCCTCGCGATCCTCAAAGGTCAAATACTATTCGCCAACTGAACGAAAACCCTTACAATTATCGACTCGTCACCGGGATCTTCGTCGATCCTTACCTTAACCCTCGAACAAGACGATGTTTCATCGCGTTGCTATCGAGGTCAAGCTTCTCTCACGTTAATATAGAATCCTTCGTTGTTCGATCTAGAGAAAGGAAGCAACCGGAAGGAAGTCCGTTTGGAAGCGCTTCGCACGGAAATTGATCGAAGAATCTTCAGGGCAGTCGAAGGAGAAGGAGAATTAAATTGCAAAGTGTTAGAAGAGAAATTGAAAGGAAGAAGTGCAGGGTGGAAGTTGAAGCAGTTGGTGCGTCGGAAGAACATTTACACAGGTCGTGAAACACGGTAACACGGAGGGGGTTTTACATGCGTCATCGTCGTGCGGGTACAAATCGCACGCGACGAAACGTTTCGACGGCAGTACACGTGCGTAACGACGCGCTCGATCGCTACAACGTACCGCGCCGTTCTGATCCTCTCAAAAGGATACGTGGTGATAAATGCGGTGCCGGAGATGACGCCGTCCGCGTTCTCCAAAATGCTCACCCGGCTCCTCCTGGTGGGCCTCCTCCTCGTCGCTTGCAACGGTGAGTAAATTTCAACGATCCTTCCTTCTCGCAATCAAAGTTTAATGGTGACCCACGGTGTTCCCTAAAAATACGTCTTTAATTAAAATCATAAACGTAGCAGCTTTCATTCTGAATTGTTCGAAAGCTCGATTATCAAATGAAGAGAACACCATTTTTCATTACGTCAATTTTGTAATGAATTACTTGATGAGAATATTTTCATGAATATTCATCGAGTTACTACCAAGAAAAATCTCCGGAAGAAGCGTCAGTTGAAAATTTTTATTTTTCTTCTATTTTCTACGAAGAGTAATTTCGTAGTGTCTCGAACTTACGAGCAGCGTGTCACAGTGTCAATCGGTTGATATGGCACGAATTAATATGCTATGAGACATCATTTTACGACTTCGAAGGCCTTAACCTCGACAAGGGCCACGTAGCCTTTAAGTAACTTTACAGAGGTTGCATTCGAAATGATCAGCACGAGGGCATTGCTTCTTGTTGTTACTGCCACGTAATATTTCGGTGCGAGTTCAAGTGTCAACACCTTTCAGAATTTTCTAAAAATCTTCGATAGTTTAATTGTTTCACTTATTCTATCGTTAGAGATTAATTGCAATTTCACATCACGTGCCATATTAAAAAGGAATGTGAAAAATTTTGAAGTCTTATCTGAGACCATTTATCTCAAATTGCCTTAAGATACATACTTAAAGCTGGGAACACGAACAAAAGGCATGTGGATAATTACAAATAATTATTATTAACTTTCATGAAGAAGTAACGAAGATTCTGTGAATTTCTTTTAATCCATATATGGAATTTTTCGACTCATCAATCACAATTACGACTATTTTCACCATTTTTATACATTCTACAAAATCTAAATCACCTCGATTTCCTCTGTAATTATAAGTGATCTTTAATTCAATTTTTATAAATTCATTCCATCTCAGAAGTCGCAAGAAAACGCTTTCATTCCCTGGGCCTTGGCAGTGAAATCAGCTCTCAAATCGATTCAGGTTTCAAGACCTCTTTTCCACCATCTACAATCTCGTTTCATTAAGAAGTTTAGCCTCGTGAATGTGACACGTGTAAGTGGTCGAGTCTCGCGATCGTCTGGCGACGCGAAAATCTATGTTAACGAGTTCACTTTCGTCGGGAACGCGTGTCGTTCGAATAACAAGCACGAGACGGCGACGATTTTCGCCGGACGCGAGCGAAATCTCCGCGTCGATCTCGGGCGGATCGGAATCAGAGCGAGACGCGAGCCATCGGTTAGAATCAGGCTGACGAGTTCTGCGGCCGACGCCTCGCTTGTCTGGGCGATTATAATGAAACTAGAAACGTGATTTACTGAATTTACATTCTAATGAAACTACTGCATCTATTCACATAAATAATGCTTGCTGTGGAATTTAAAAAATCATTAAAAAATTAAAATGATTGCAAGATGATGAAATAATAATCAACCGTTCCATTTGTATAAACTACTTTCAATTTGGATAGGTGATCTTTTAATTATTCCGAACGGTGTGTAATGTACGTCATACTTGACCCTGTTCTAGGATATGGGTCCTACGTTTATATGTAAATCAGAGTTAATTCGGAGCACAGAATAGTTGTCCATATCAATGATATTATGTATACTTATCCAAGCGATTATGGATACAAAATGAAAAGTGCAAGAAGAAATAAGTGGAATCTGCCTTTTCACCAACACAATTCCCACGAGGAACGTGCAAATCCCGTGGAGGGTTCGCGAGAGGAACGATGCAAATCGAGGCGATGGAGCGTAAAGAATTCAAGACGATCTTGGGCCACGCAAGAAACAGAAGGGCACACGTTTTTCTCGTCGTACTTCAACGTGCAATAATGTCGCGTTCAAATGTTAAGACGTTGATGCATCGACGATGTGAAACCGGTTCAACGTCGAACAGCAGCCTCTGTTGAATAAAGGTAGCGAAGAAAAACCGAGAGGAAACGGCAATCAACGAGGCAGTGTTCGAACTATCCGTTGAATATCGATAACGTTTTGCGTGTAAGGAACGTCAATTATATCGGTTTCAACGTCAATTGCGTGACGTCGATGAAGCCTTTTGTATCCTCGAGTTTCGGCTACCTGGACCTTCTGTTTAATCCTTTTTCAATGCCTTCTCGTAAAGCATTCGCCGAGGAGCGACGTGTTCCCGGCCCGAAAGAACTGGTTCTTCTACGGAGGGTGGTTAAACTCGATGCAATGCGTGCATTTAGTGAAACATCGGTCTGGAATGCAAACACGTGGGGAAGGGTAGGAACCTGCATGGGAACCTATCGCGCGATCCTGCATTACGATCCACGCCGCTGAGTTTTATGCGTTCTATGGATAAGCTCGTTTCACTTCACGGTGAACTGGATTCTTTCTTACGATTTTACGTAATGATCATCCATTTGGGATTATTCGTATTCACCCCTGCAATGGAAGAGAATGAATTATTATTAGTTCTAATTTAAAGTATATTGTTAGTTTATAAAAGGAATTATGTAAACAAAAAGAAAAATAAATCTTTTGTAAGTAAAAATTATTTTTGTTGAATACCTGAAACCTTGCCCTTTACCTTCGAGCTCTAATTTCAGCATTTTATTTCATCATACACAAACTTTGCTTCGAAATATCTCAAGAATGCGCTTCTTACGAGCACGAAACAGAATCCCTACGACTGATGATGGTCAAAAAAGGAGGCGGAACATCCCGACGGCGGGAAACAACGGCTGTAATGAGTCCTGCGAGCGAAGGATGCGCGTTCTTGCGTATCCTTGACACCGTCGCAAGAATTCTCGCGTCAGGCGTATGCCTCGTCGTTTACAGAATTCCCTTCTCCTTCTCTCGAATACGAACGTATTCCAAAACGCATAGTTTGAAAACAGTGGCGTTATTTTTATCCACCCAGTGTATCAACAATGGCCAAACTTCCGCCTCGATGAACGTTTACGCAGCTTCTGAAAACAGTTAAAATAAAGAACTCTTCTCGAGATCAATATTTTTCTTCCAACGTGTCCGCGACGTTCTGACAGCGAGTGGCGCTGAGAAACGGAAACCCGGCTCTTTGGATGGACTTCCGGGGTCGGTTCTAACCAAGGACGACTATCCATTTGATCTTTGTTTATCGAAGAACGGACATGATCCTTGTGCATCGATCGCTCCCGTCACGATGTTAACTAATGAGCCGAACACGTAGGCTCTTGTGTTCGCGTTGTTGGTTTTGTAATATTCCTTGAGAAACTTCGTCTTGAGAATCGAACAATGGAAGGAGAGACTCAGACACGCGAGGAAATATGAATGCATCTTTGAAGCTCGCTTCTTTATTATGCACTTCGAAACGATTGCAGGTTCTCTTGAGATCTGATTAATTGGCTATCTTGATCATTCTATCGCATGGTGTATTAGAAATGAACAAAGAGAAGTAAATGTAACGTTTGATGATTTTAAAACTTCCACGTATCAAATTCATAAATAGAAAATTCTTATGAAAGAATTATTATTGCACCAAGAATTACCTAACCCTTTTTCAGATAAGGGTGCTGCAGTGCCTTCTATCCTCAAATCTTTAAACAAAGCCTACTTTAATAAATACTTAACAAATTTTGTTTGCACTTTCCAATTTGGTAAAATGATACTTAAACAAAATAATGGCTCTAAGATGCTTCCTGGTTTCTCAAGAAACTAGATTAATATAATAAGTAACATAGGTGTATATTGTAAAGAGACATGTATAAAGTTGATTAAAGTAACTTAATCCCTTGGGTCTCGATTTAACCGGTCTACCTCGATGCTGATTAAGCCGGTTAATCAAGATCCCATCAATCTATAATCTATAGCTCTAAAACACAATGAAGAAGAATAGAAGGATATGAGCGAACTAATTCTCATCCTTTCTCGATAAATCAATTAATCCTTCTTGAATAGAGTAAATTTTCTTGGAATTTTTTTTATCTGATTTAAGACACTTTCTCCCGGAATTTAGAAACGGAACCTTTGCCTAAAATCTTTCCAAGAAACGTGACTACACAAGATGGTTCCTGGAATGATATTTCTTCCTGGTTGTTGGAAGACAGATACGTCTCTAAGAAGTGAAAATTTTTCTTGAAAATGAAATTGATGTCAAGACCAAGAAAGGATGAAACTCAGAGGCAATCTGTTAGAGGCATTTTCGCATTTCCCAAGCATTGATAAGATGTTGCTTGCATAGCAACGTTGTTTCGTTTTGCGCGCTCAATCTCACGAACAGATAAGACACGTAGACATTGCGTTTAAAAATGAACGTTGACACAGTTCCATCAACAATGCGAATTTGCGTCAATTGGGTCCCATTAATCGTAAAACGAACGCGTTCATTCCTTTCGATTCGACTGATTTATTAGCGATGAAAAGTTGTGTCTAAGGATGACTTTCCAAGTTCGTCGACAGACGAAGATGAATGGATTGCATCCTTTTAATATTTATAAGTCATAATGGTGACAAAAATTTACACAGTATCTAAATACGTGAAATTTATCACAAGCTTTGTTATGAGAAAAGTTCCAAAATGAAATGGGACAGGTGGTACCATATCACCCCTTTGAAATGTATTTTTCGAACTGTTTAATTAAGCATCCTTTTCGAGGAAGTCGATTAATGCTTCCTCTTATTCATTAATGAACAAGTATTCCTAGGAACTGAATCTTCCGGAATTGTAGTTCAAATACACGTTTCCTGATTTACGAGGCAAGACCGTTGCTAATTAAACAGACGAATTTTCACGTTCTTGACAAATATTCATTTCTTCGTATTTCAAGTTTGGCCCACGTATACTGAAGTTACTATTTCTCCCTAAATCTATTTTTAACTTTACACGGTATTTAAAATTTAATCATAATTTGCAAAATTGTCTGGAAGCGTTAATATTTGAAGTGTAAAATTTTTCGAAATATCCATCAAAAATTTCTATCAGTCACGTGAAGCCTCGAGTTGGAGAAATTAATAAGAAATTCTCTTTCATAATACCACAAAAATATTCAAATATTCCAAGAACTATGCCTAAAATTCAATTTCACCCATTAATTAATTTACCTCCTTTGAAATGAGATATTTCTTCGGTTATTACGACGAGAAATTTCTGTGAAGACAACGCCCAGTCGAGCATTTTGAGTTTCACAACGCGTCTACATGAGAAAAGAAATCGATGAGCCTCTCTAATTGTCCTGTCGAAGACATTGGTTGCAGGTTAATGACCGTCGTTACGCGCCTATCGGCTCGTTCTTAATTACGGAACGAAATCGTCTTTCAGGTAGCCGAATCCATCTTTTTTTTCTGCCCGAGTCTTTTCTCGTTGAGCTGTTTCTTGCTACAAGAAACGACTGGCCTTGTCTTACGGTCGATAATCTTGGGATGAGATTCTATTGTTGTGGAATTAGTCACAGAGAGGCCTGTGAAGGTACATCCGGGATGTGGTTGGGCCAGGTCGAATACCTGAAATTCCACAGGTTTAATTAGACAGGGACCACCTGTGGTTAATCGACCGTTAGATGTTTAATTGATGCAGAAAAAAATAACGGAGATATCATTGAATTAATTCAAGATTTTTTGTTTAATTTGCTATGGGTGCATCTCTGACAAGGACTGTTGATCAAGTGTTCCTCAGAAATTCATATCTAAAGGGTGAAAATAGTCCTTAAAATAAAGAATGATAAATTTATGTGACTATACGAAGTAGCATATTAATTCCATGGATTTACATAATTGGATGATTCATTCGTTAACCATCTATTTATTCGCAGCATTAAAGTTGTACGAAAGTTTTTCAAGAAACGATGACACAGCACGTCTTCAAATAAGACTGAAAGAAATCGTTCATGAAAATTGATCAATGACAAGTATCAAGTATAAGCTGAAGAAAGTAAGAAAGTAAGAAAGTAAACTATGACTGGTTTGTTTGAATAATGTACATGATTGTGTCAAATGACGAAGGATAGCCAATTTAAAATGTAAATCGTGTATGAAACGTTGGCAAAAACGATATTAGGTGCTAGTAGAAGAAACAGGGAACAAGGAAGCAACGTTTCCAGTGTTCAGTTACGAGGACGAATATTCGTTTAACAATCTCTTGTATGGAAATGATAGTTATTCGAGGAGAAAGTTTTACGATAAAAACCTTAACCACTTGCAAAATCCTCTCTTTAAAATCTTAATGTCTCTTTAACATTTTGAACACTGTATCAAACTTTTACACAGATTTGTCACCTAATTTAAGAGGACAATTTTATTTCATATACTAGTACTGTAGCAAAATGTGTTAAAAAATTGGGCCATCGAAATAAGAAAAAGTAACTTTTCCATGATAATTAAATGAAACAGTGAAATCCTCACAAATGTGCATGAAACTATTTCGCCACAGCCAGTGCAAAGTTTGACGTAACATCAATTTCATTTGGTCCAACGTTTACCGTGCGAAACAGCCCGATTTCTCCGCTATTCTGGAATAATTTAGAACGTTGTTAAGTTTCTATTAGCACCGAGATGCAACGGAATTATATTCCATGCTACCGGTACGACACGTATCGTCGTAAAACCGCGGTACCGATGAGTATGTCAATGCAAAGTGGAAACGACCTTCCAGTGTCAGCGACCACTTTGCTCGTCTTGAGGACAAGCTCGAACGTTGGCGAACGTTACGAGACAATACCAAGGACCGAGTTTGGTGGACACGTATTACATACATACCGTGGCCACGTAGAAAGTGTGGAACGGTGCACACGAACGTTCTTTCATTCAGAGAAATTCGAGCATCCTGCTCGTTCGACAAAAACGGCCGACTTTCGGTACAATTAACGATACGTGAGGCGTAGGCGTGTCTTCGTTAACACATTAGCTACCATGGGGGTCGAAATTGTCCTATAATTTATGAATTATTTAGCTGAATGAAATTCATAGACGAACGTGTTAAATAGGGGACCGATGAAATTCGAAGGATCCTTTTGTATGAACTGTTCAGCAAGGTTCAAATCGGAGGACACGAGTTTGTTACTCTGCCCACGTTAGGATAAGGCGAGTTTTACGAGGCTCGTTAATCTCTCTTTTCACAAATATTTCATTATCGATCCGTCCCTGGTTCTATTTGCACATGGTGACAGACGCGCAACGCAAGGCGATTGTCTACGTGACTGTCGTTGCTTCCTGCCCGATGTGTCCTACATATATGTTCACCTGAGTTCTTTATGGATAACATGGAACTTGTCCAATATCCGTCCCTGCTGTTCTAATCCCGAAAAGCTCGCGAGCAATTAAAATCGAATTACGAAAATGATGAGTCGAATAGGATAGAGGATAGTACATAGGAGTAGCAGGGTATCGTAATGAACACAAGAACCCTTCGATGCAACACCTCTAAGGAAACATTCAAAGTGACCTCGTTGCTATGAATACTTCCGTTCGTGGATATCTCGAAAAACTTCTTCATGGAAGACCAGTTGGCAATTTAGAGGAACGTGATCGCGTTTTAGATATCTCTCGTGAAATTCAAAATACTGCTGGAATTCTGGAACGTGTCTGACAACCTGTGAAGCAACGTCGCTTCCCTCTTTTCATGGTTCACGACTTCCCCTTTCTAAAATTCTACTAAATATTCAACGCGTTCCAACAGCTTCCTCACAATAGCCTTTCACGCTAAATTTAGATTGATTAACATATTAAACACGGTGGAGGTCATTGATGAGCATTGTTATAAATTTGATAAAATTGAATTCGATAGAAAACATGTGTTCACAGGTGTACCTGTAACGGAGGAGCCTGATGTCACAACCACGATCAAACCTATCAGTACTGCGATAGATAATACGGTGTCCGATGATCCTGAAATTCAAGGCCATCTGATGGACGATGTCCTGCCGGGAACAAAAGTACCACCGAACCCAGTGGTATTTGTAGACGTCCCGGAACACACGGAAACGGAACTTGGGTCGTCGGTGCTTCTGGCATGCAGAACCGCAAATCCTGTGGCCGAGTGCCAGTGGTCCTGGCAGCCTTTACCACCGGTTCATTTGCCCCTTCCGGATATCAGTGAAAGCCCAGCGACTTCGACAAGTTAGTTCTATCTACATTTATACATTATTAAGCCCGACATTCGTTAGAGATTAAATTGTACATTAGAAAATGTCGCATTAAGTCCTCGAAGACTTAAGCTAACTTTGGAAGTAATTAAATATCAAATTAATTACATGAGATCTCTATACTTCAATTATGGATGAAGAGTAGCATTTTTCCCTACAGCTGTGTGCAAAGTGAAATACGATCAGGTTTACAAGGCAGGTCTGATGTTTTCAGTGGCATTCGTGTGTCGCGTATTTATTGGAGTTTGCTTGTAATTTATAGCCACCACAGTCTCGGTGATTCAGACGACAGCTACGCCGACTACCAATCCGTTGCCGGTACAACAATTTCCTGCCTTCGGGAACAATAGCAACGACTGTTCTGTCAGATTCTCGAGCACGAAGCACGAGCAGACCGGATATTGGACCTGCGGCGCGAGATCCTCCAAGAATGATTCTTTCACCAGCACGGAACCTGCTAAGCTGGGCATCATTAACGAGAAACAAGGTACCGATTGGACATTATAAAACTTATCAGTGGGAAAATAAATAAAGATGAACATGAAATTAATGACTTATTGACTTTGACGTTCCCTATAATTTTAAATCATTAACGATTTATAAAAGAAGACACTTATCTGTTTTCAGGTTCGATGGTGGTATTTTCCAAGCTTGATAACGTTGTCGAAATACCAGCAGGATCATCAGCGCAATTAATTTGTCAGACGAAGTCTCCAGTTCGTGAATGCCAATGGTCCTGGAGACAATTGAATCAATCTCAGCCATGGAATTTGGAGATGAAGCGATTCCCAGCCTTTGGCAATGATAGCACAGATTGCAGTATTAAATTTAAGAATGTCCTGGCGGAGCAAGAAGGACATTGGACGTGTGGTGCCAGAATCAGTCCAAATTCCTCTTTCACTCAGTCGAATCCTATAAGATTTGTGATTTCAGAAGGTAATTAAAACTCGACTGTTCCTATGAAAATTCTGTGGTAAGGATTTCAAGTAAGAAGTGAACTAAACGTAGCCATACTTCTGTTTTATAGTCGAGTTCGTACAATTGTCCAGAGGAATTCAGATAGCACCTGGTGAATCGGTGCTCCTCAGATGTCTGGTAAACAAACCTGTGGTCCAATGCGAGTGGTCCTGGAGGTCTACGAATTCCAGTCAGGAGCCTCTGTTAGTTAAAAAATTCAACCCAAATAAAGACACTGATCACGATTGTTCTGTACGATTTAAAAACATCCTGTACGAGAAGGAAGGACTCTGGACCTGCGGTGTTCGATTGTCTCCGGATGGAATCCTACATGAAGCACCTCCTGCGACTGTCAGTCTCCTACCTACAGGTATAAATATTTCATTATTGAGAACCTCTTTAAATTTCCATCGATTTCTGTCCAGGTAGACCAGGACGTTTCTAAAATTCACTGAAACCTAAGATTAGCAAGCAGGACACGTGACTCCGTGTGACAGAACGTGCTTCTAATCGATCGATTTACCCATGTTCCAGCCAAAGTGAACTTCGTTGAAATGCCAGCTGATACTTCCGTGCCGATCGGTACCGAGGCCACGTTGAAATGCGTAACGAGCAGCCGCGTCGAAAAATGTACGTGGACCTGGAAGCCGCTCCACGGAAGTGACTCCGAGATCGTTGTTCAAGAATTCCCAAGCAACGGCGACCTTGGAAGAGACTGCTCGCTCACTCTTGCCCAGGTGTACGCTGAGAAACAGGGTCAGTGGTCTTGCCAGGTGTCCATAAGCTCCTTGAACACTGTTCTGACGTCTCCTTACGTGAAGCTCATCGTCTTCGAGCAAGGTACCTGAAATAATACAAATGAATTAGTGTTGGAAATTTAAACTCTAAATGGTTTCATCGTTCTGCAGACGAGGTAAAATTCTCGGAGCTGTCGCAGGACATCCAAATAGCCAAAGGCAGCAGTGTCCTCCTTCGTTGCATGACCTCTTCAGCAGTGGAGCAGTGTCGATGGTCTCTTACCCCAGTGAATTCGAACACCACAGTGGTGGTGAAACAGTTTCCTCCTATTGGAAACGAAGACAGAGACTGTAGTGTCAGACTGTCTTACGCTCTGGAGGAACAGGAAGGATTATGGACCTGTGGCGCGAGGATACGTGGCAGTCAGAACTACACTGATGCCCCCCCAGCCAAGCTGAGTCTGCTGGAACCAGGTGAGGGTATTGAGCATCATTCGATCGATCATCGATCCTCGGATCCCTGGTCCATGTAGTTCTACGAAATTCGTGAAAGCTTCAAACTGTGACTGCAGGTCGACCTATATAAATTCTGAAGGATGTGTGTTGTGTATATATTTCAAACGTGCAGGATGAGTCCAACTGGCTCAGTAATTTAAAGAATGATCTATTCTTGTTTTTACAATGAAGTGCAAATTGCAAAGCTTTGTGAAAGATAAATTCTTATCATAACAATCGTATCATTTTCTTAACCTTCGTATTTTATGAAACATGCAGATACAATCATCGAGTGACTCATCCTGTACGGCGTGTATACATGATGTATCGTGTAGCAAACATTCACGTTTGTGATCGATATCCTATGGAAGAACGTCACTGGACACCGTCGAAGAATCAGTGATTGGCTTTCAAAGTGTCCAATAAAATCGATCGCTATCACGCGATACTAGGTCAGAGGAATTCGTAGCAAGGGTGAAAACATTGATGATCGATCACGGATCTTGATAGATACGGAATTAATTACGCGTGGATTCCCCGAAGACTGTTGCGGGTGGAGGCGTCACGATGGTGATGGCATCTGCATGACGTTTCGAGCATCGAAACAATGTGTACTTACATCTGTGTGTCACTTTGTATGCAGAAACACTGTCTCTAAAGACGCAGTCATCATTTACGATCATCATTTACACAGGTAGACAGAAGGAAAAAATAAAAGAAAAGATCGTTTCATTTTTATCGATAGATAGACTCTTTCTTTCAAGTATTATTATAATATTATCTCTTAAATGTTAACGATCAATTCATTTTTATTTAATCGTAAGGAATCTTTTCTACGTTTGAAAATAAAGTAAAAAGAATTCTTTGCTATTTACCATGCAAAGTGTTACCATCTACGTCTATCATCACAATTTGCATCAATTAGTATTAGATTTTCTTAATTTATCACTTTATAATTACTTCGAACATTCCACGATTGAATCGCGTAGATTTAATGAATCGCCGTGTCTCGGTGCTGTCACGAAGCCTGGTAATTAACGAGTCGATTGCTCGTTCATTGCAATCACACGTGTCATTAGAAGAAACGTTGAATAACATATCTAACAAAATTGTGTCCCATCAGGTGGCAATTATTTTACCTGTATGATTAACTTCTACGTCTCGTTTGTGTCGGGCATACGTGTTTCCGTGGCTACATGTGCTCACTAAACTATTTTAATAAATATGCATTCTTTATGACGTCGATGACACGTTTCAGAAGATGAAAAAACGAAAATGTAACGCACCTATCGTTATATAACATCTATCACTCAATGTCGTTCACCCTCTCTTATTTATATGATCAACGGTAGGTCTATGTTCAAATGATTTCGCATTTAGCATAGTTAGTAGCGTTAATAGATACGTGAAACTGAGTTCGCAAGGTTTCTCTGGAAAAAATGACGGTACCTTCTTTTTCTACGTCGTCATTTTCTCTAGGGAACTGTACACTTGGGTGCAACGTAGGCTTTTCTTAGTTAAGAAAAAATGAAGGAAAAGGAGTTTCTAGATGAGGTTCTAAGATTCCCCAGAGACTGAGGAAGCCCCCGTTGCTCCCAAGTGTACGTGCAAACCCTTTCGCAAGCACTCTGCCGTTGCATTTATTCTCATTCCTCGTGTTATTTATTGTCGCAAGTCATTATTGACAGGGAAATCGTTTGGAGCTTTGAAAAGATTCTCGTGATCGAATATCACCGACTCTTAGGAGAAGAGTTTGAGAATATCAGTGAATCGAACCTGAGAATTTTTTTTCAAAGTAACTATGTTCGATTCGCAGGACTCGTTTTGACGAACGGCAGAACAATTTTCCTAAATGTCCTGCCGCAGAAACGGGCAGAAAGAAAACGTTCGCGCTAATCTCGAAGCGCATTAGCTAGTAATTATTTAAAAGACTATGCATGGAATTTAAACGTTAAGGCTAAGAATATTTATTTGTTAAGTGAAGTAGATCGTTCAGAAGACGTTCTAATTATGATTAAATATGTCATGAAGAACGAATCGCAAGTTCGTAGTCACGTGTATTACTAAACGAAATGAAAAGTCAAACCTTTACCACACTACGAAAGAGTCCACGATAAAGCAGGTTTCTTTTATTTAGAATAATACGATACGCACTTACTATATATTCATTATACTCAGCTGTACGCTAAAATTAACGCTAAGTAGACAATTCTTACAGTTAAGCGTCCCGTTTGAGGTGT
The DNA here is from genome assembly GCF_907164935.1 of Osmia bicornis bicornis. Classification (NCBI taxonomy): domain Eukaryota; kingdom Metazoa; phylum Arthropoda; class Insecta; order Hymenoptera; family Megachilidae; genus Osmia; species Osmia bicornis. The sequence continues at coordinate 7,269,106 of NC_060228.1, read as the reverse complement.
TGCTGTTAATCAGTCGACGACAAAGCGATAATAATAATTCTAATTATCGTGTTCATTAAAGACACGACTGATATTCGTCACGTCGATTGAAAATTTCCGGTTGCGACGATCGTCTCGGGCCCGATCCACGCTATTGATCACTATTGATCCTAAGCAAAGGGGAGAAATTAGCTAGTAATTATTGATTAATTATTGATTAGCTGGTGGACAGGGCCTTATTCGACATACGCGTGCAATAATCAAACGTAGAACGCTTTCGTTTGAAGTTAATTAGTTAAATACCTTCGTGTGCCATTGAGTTACTTGTTAAGTTTCCAAAGCGAGCGATTCGAGAATTTCTTGCGCGTTTCAGCGTCACTCTTTCCGGCATTGTAAACGATTTCTTTGAATAAATGGTAATACGAAAACATCATTCTGGCTTTCCTCATTCCCATTGCCTTCGATACTAACAAACACATACAGACAGCTATGTCACTTGAAATAGTCCACTGTAAATATTATCTATTTCTAAAAAGAAAAATAAAGATGTCTGAATGATTTTCAATGGACTATTTTAAGCAAAACACTCCACGCTATACACGCACATATACACTGAACATTTTCAACACATCCACATACACATACCTTTCTCACAATTTTATAGCAGATAATGTCACTGGATAATTGTTTGCACACCGTTCGAGCACTCAATGCACACACGTCGATCAAGGTTCATTTTCATCGAGGGAGAATCAATCGGCAACGTTTTCTGTGATGGAAAAAATTCTTAAAAAGAAATATTCATTACAAGAAGAATTAATGATTTTTAGAGCCAGTTACCATGGCATTATGGGCATCGCCCCATCAGATGGTCATTCTTACATGCAAGGTAGAAAAGGTGATGCCAAACGTAGAGTGTCACTGGATCCATGCACCTGAAACACACATTTCTCAAAATATTAGTGGAAGCCGGAGGTGAGTATTTATTTGTCCAAGATAATAGATATTGATTCTTTTACCATGTCTCCTTTATATTTTTAGATACAATTTGCAAATGGATCGTAGAACAGGAGTATGCACATTGGAATTCAAACCAGATCATTCGGATTTGGGACAATGGACATGTAGTTTTATTATTTCTGGAGAAAATTCGGAGGAAGAAATAGGAAGTGATTCTATTGTTCTATTAAATGGTTTAGGAGGTATATATAAAATTTTCATCTCCTTATACACTGTAAATTTTAGTTGATAATTTAATTGATAATTTATGAAATATAATTGATTGAATTGTTGCAGATGAGAAACTAGGGTGGATAGTAGGTGCTCTGACGGCTCTTACTTTGTTCCTGATGATTACTATAGTTGTCTTAGTAGTCTGTAAGACACGATTGTTCGTTAGGAAGTCGCCGCCAATTTTGGAGACCGTACCAGCATCTGGAAAACAACGAGATTCACAGCTAAACAATGAACGGTATCCCGAAAATTTAGTAAGAGTAGATCTTCAAGTTCCTGAAAGAAATAATCAAAATACAAGCAACATTGATTGCGTCCTTCCAAATAGAAGTCCACATTTTTGTGAACGAGTTGGGAAATATAAAAACTCCTTGAAAGTGTACGAAAATATGAAAATGTGAGAAACTTGAGTGTTTGATTCAAAATTAATTGTATTGTACAGTCAAATGTATCTTATGATATAAATAAATGTTTATTAGAAAACGTATATTTCGTATATTCAAATTATTTCAAATTATTTCCCAAATCGAATATAAATTAATTCCTCAGGAAAAAATTTTTATTTTGAGCCCCAAACATTAAGTTTGAATTTTAAATATAATATCTGGAATTATTTAATATAGAAGGGCAGATACTATGGTTTTTTAAAATAAATTAAAACTAAGCTGAAAATATTATTTTATTAGCAACATTTTAAAATATTTGTTTTAAATTAAATATATGATTGTATTTTGAAAACAGTACTGCAAGCGCCATCTAACATTGAATGACGAGATGTTCAAAATAAAAAATTCTCTTTTCCTCGAGAAATTAATAATTTTAGCAGTGCACTAATGGGAATATAAAGTGTCGTTTACTTTTTCTACAAAACCACATTGTTTCTATTTTAATTAATGGTTATCGATAGGAGATAAATCAATATTTTACTGGCAGTTGGTTTGAATCTACTGAAGGTAAGAATATAAAGGATCTTCTTAACTTACTGTAGGTACGATATTTTAAAAATTTCCTAAATTATGAACATTGCAAATGAGAACAAATACGCTATCGATACATACTTTCAATTTGAGGAGGAAATACAAAAAAAATCTTTAATTTCCTAACATTGAGGAACTTGATTGCATTGAGATATGTAAAGTATTTTGAAATATTCAATTGCAATAAATACTTCAAATATTAAATGAACTTTATAATCCTTATTAATTTTAGTATTAAAAATTTGCTAGTCAAATTAAAAAATAATTGCATATCCATTAACGTTTCGTATAATTATTTAATACCTCCCTCTGTTTGCTCGTGAAATATTTTTTTGAACGCACCCTGAAATCCTTCGCACTCTTTTCTCCTCGATCCGAGACGTCTTTGAAGTTCTAAATCCTGCGAGGTCGAGGAGCTTAAAAAGAGAAGTTTCCTCCCTTTGACGTTGGATTTCACGCAAGGCTAAGTTATGCGAAGATGCTCCTTGTTTAAACGCAAATTGGGTTTGCTCGACACGAGCTAAGAACCCTCCCCAAGCACAAAGGTCCTCGTCCTTGAAATTAATTCGAAAAAGAGACAAAGGACTGACTATTCTTCGTACAACGTCGTTCAAGCTTCACGGTTGACGAACTGTCGGCACGCGACGAGCAAATATTAGTCGACTGGAAATGACAGTAATTGGACAAATAGTTAGCTGTCAAAGTATACTCTATACCCTTTAAAATAAAAAAAAATCTATCGTTCCATCCAACCAACTCTTGAATTATTATTTATTATTTTTTATAATGTCATTATAAATTTTGAGAAAGTTCTGTATTACCATTCCGATACGCCTTAAAATTCCTATAAACATTCATCAAATCTTTTAGCTCGATTTGAAATTATTTTTTTTTTTAATGGTCGTGGTGATTTATTTCATTGCATTCGAGGCGCGTCGCGTTTGATCGATTTTAGTTAATCGCTTGAGGTTATATAGCAGAATTCCTAGCGTGCTGGACGCCGACGCACCTATTGATTTTACGGGAAAGGGAGGTTAGAGAGAGGAATAAGGGAGGACAAGGGGATGAAGATGGTCGGACAGTTTCCTCTGACCGATGTAGCTTCATTCCCCAGAAGCATTCGCTTAGAAATATCTCTTTGCGCTTATATCATTGCCGTCGTTCATCGTATCAATCGGTTATCGAATAACTGACACACACACATACGACGGTCGTTCAAGAAGTATTGTATTATGCAACTCGGATGACTATGCTATTTCAGAGAATTTCGAACTATTTTCTTTCTTTACTTATGAAATTATTTCTTAATATAATATTAAGAATTTAACAGTAAAAAAAAAGAAATAACTTCATATTTCATTCACATGACGAACGAAAAGGACAAGGTTTGACGAAGGGAAAAACAAAAGGATAAATAGGGGATGAATCGTCTGTTGTTTGTGGATATCCAGAATGAAGTGGTCACCCTGGTCGAAGGCGAATACTCTGGTAATCCTCCGATCTACGTGAGAAGAAAATCAGATTTCTTAAACGTCAGCCAGTTCGAGATGGACCGATGAAAAATTCCCAGGGATTCTTTTCGGCGCTCCCCTGAAAATTGTAATGGACTATCCCTACGATGAGACATGAACCCTAAGAATATTATTTCTTATAGGCAGTTATAAATTTTCGTGAAAAAATGAAATTTGTGAAATTTAATTGTGACAACACATTCAGGAGATAATAATTTTATAAAATTAAAATGTTGCAAAAGTGTGTACTGTTAATTTCATCGCGATCGTTAATTAGAAATTCGATAATTTATGAAGAGATAGTAATTAGGACTCGGCAGCGTGCTCCCCACGGCAAATTATAATTATTTTGTTCGGTGTTCGTCAAATGAAATGGTGTAAACATCTGCGGATTGAATGCTTGTTTTCAATTAAATTGTTCGCGTGCTCACAGTGACAAAACTTTGGAACGCGGCCGCGTAATTATGCACGGGCTAAATTTAAATTCGTCGCGATAATCGATGGTCATTAAATGACAATGGTTCGGGACGAGAAATACGTACGTCGCTGCCTTTGCTTTTAATCCAACTTAACGGCTGAATAATTCGCTTCGATTTGTTCCCGAACGGCGAACAAACGCGTTAGATCTTTTTTCCTCTCTTCGAATTTCAGTGCGAGTCAGATACGTTTATTATTGTCATAATTGTTCATTTTTTCATTATTTCTCATAATTTCAAAAATAAATATTCTAATTATTTCTATTAAAATTATCTTACTGCATATTTGAAATCTGATAATTAAACTTGATAATAAATTTACTCATTTAATGTGGGAAACGGCAAGGCATAGGACGGTCTGAAAAAGATTATCTTAAAAGATCTCATTGGAATCAAGCAAAGCAATCGATTTTTCCCAACGGAAACCCATTAACTTCCGACCCGTTTTCTTTTTCCGTGCAACGAGTAGTCGGCTTACAAGATCGCCAGCCTCGCCGTGGCGGAGTGCAAAAGTTTCACGCGAAACGATTTGAGAACCGTCGCTTTAAAGCCCCACTTATCGAGCGCGTAGTTGGTATGATAATGTAATAAAATAAATGGAGGTTGCTGTTTCCGAGCGATATAGACTCTCCTTTCCTCTCTCTACCTCTGTCTTCCCGCTCGAACTACCCTCTTCGTTCGTCCTCGTCTGACCCGGACACTTTCGATTCCTCTGTCCCGTTCGTGCCAGCTCGTCGAGGTTCCTCACTCCAAGTCACTCAGTTTCATTTCAGCCAACCCTCTCAGCCTGTTCCAGCCAAGGGGTGGAGGGGGGTTGGAACGAGAATCGAGAAGGTAGAAGGGAATGGAGCTCACCTCGAAAGCGAAATACAACAAGTCCCGCCGCCATTGCTGGGTCACCCTTCAACGGGAGTTTTGTCGTTGCGGGGGTGGGGGTTTGACAGCCCTGTGCGACGAGTCATCCCCTTTCGACCCCGAGCGTCCGGGTTCCGTCGTTGGTGGGGGGTTGAAGGAGGAATCTAGACAGAGATACATGTATTTATCATTAGAAAGAGGAAAAAGGATAACAGGTGAGAGAAAGAGGGTCGAAGCTCGCGGAGACGAAAAAAAAAAGGAACGCGATTTGATCGGGAGGGGTAGAAAAAGAAAGCGGAGGGATGGTGTTTGTCGGAGGATGCAGATCGAAGCTGGGATGAGGCAGAGTATATTTATAGGGAGAAAGCAAGTCGAAGAAGGAAAAAGAAAGCGAGATGAAGAGTGATACGACGAGAGGGAGGAAGAGGCAGAGGAAAGGGAAGAGGTCGAAAACTCCGCCCCTACATCCGCAAAAGCGAGTCAATACCATGACCAGCCTCCCTCTGAATACCCTCACGGTAACCCGCGTCACCTTTCCACCCCTTTCTCTCTTTGTGCTCGAACACCATGGGATATCGAAATTCGTTACGTGTCGCAGCGCGAGAACGCTCGACTCGAAAGCTCCAGGCGTCACGAAGCAAACGCGTGTTTCAGAATCGAATCGAACATGAACCGAACGGAATTGAATTTTGAAATGGTTTCGACGACTGTGAGTATTTTCTTGGATTTCTCACTTTGACACATTCCCCACGGATCTTTGCTTTTTGATTATTATTGCAGAACGATTGAATTTTTTAATTTTAATTTTATAATTTCCTTTCGTAATTATTTTCCACGTAAAAAATTAGTACTTCAAGTATTCTTTATATCCTCGTATTAAGTAAATTAAACCCCATCATTCACCTAATCCCCTAACCACGAAGTTCAAAGCACCCTGTGTAATTGCAAAAATACACTATCGTTCACGCGCGATGGAAATGGACAAAAGACCCATATAACGGAATAAATGCGAGAGAGCGATTTTCAGGGAGGCCCGAACTCGAAGGAGCATTCCGATCGAAAAAGTATTAAGGGTGTCTCGCCCCCGTGGCAGGGCGTTTAACTCTCCGATTGCTTTGACAACTTAAGCAGGCCCTTAAACCTTGCTCGAACCTCGGTGTAATTTATAAGCGACCGAGGGGTAATTCCGTTGGGGATCGTCAAACTGCCATGTGGCAAAACCCCCGAGGGGAAGTCAGGGATTATACGGTGATAAATAAATATGTACGTTTATGCAACAACCACCGTGACTCGACGTCGCCGACGTGGGCGTCGGATGCTAACAGGCGTGTACCAAGTCAAATTTCGATTCACTGGGATTCACTTCGTACCCCTTCACGCTAAATAAACAGAAATTAAAGTCCTTCGGGGTGAATGATCTTTGATTTTCATGGTAAAATAGACACCATAAAGATGGGATCACTTTTAGGTGGTACAAAATATTTTATTATCCAAATTACTTATTTTAATATGATTATTAATTCAGGAAATTGGGACCTTTACGTTTGTTACCATTTACGTGAAATTTTTTAACTTTTTATAATCACTGGGGAGGAAATTGAAATTGTTGTTGCACGATTTTTACGCATGTGTACTTTTATTACAAGTGGTTACGTACTCGTTACAATACACTTCACGTGACTCATTATCTAGACTTTTACAGCAAATAGTATCACAACACGAAATATACAAGAAAAGCACAGACGAGAATCATTTTTACAGCTGTTCGATAATTCATATCGATTACTCGTACACTGAAAACCTTACCTTACGAAAAATCGAAGATATAAATAATATGAGAAAAAACAATGAAACCAAAAAAGTAAAAATAAATCAGTGAAAATTGTTACGTCTTTCCTTCGTGGAATTGAAAATTCATGAAATGTTTAGAACTGAGAAACTAAATGATTTGGTCAACGCGACGAACCTAATGTTCGATAAACGCCTCTATAATAAATAAATGTATGTGTGTATATATATATATCTTTTCTTTTTTACGTCGAAACTAAGAGTCCCTCGTTTGACTTAGATACCGTTCAATGATTAACTAAATATCGTAGATGTCAATTCGTTACCTTTCTCAAAGGATCCTTCGTTAGTCGACCTCGACTCAGTGGAAAAAATAAATCACCAGACGAGATCGTGAATTCATTAAAGGGTCATGCTTGGGGCTTCGTCCTTAGGCCAAAGCTATCGCACATATAGAAACGATCCTATTCGATTATTTGGTCAGCACGATTGCTTATTTATTCCCTAATTTCTCTGTTCAATCACTGAAAGCATCTTATACTGCACCTAACATCGTCCAGGTCCTTCTTGCAATAGATTCTTTCGCAGAAAGAAGTCTTTCTTATTTCTCTCTTCTTTATACATACTAAATAAGAAGTCAGTATTATAAAAAGAATCTCGATTAATCCTAAATTATGTTACGTTTAACTTTTCAACAATTCGATCATTGCTGAATAATCATGAATTCTTCAAAGTTCTTAAACTGTCCACATAAATGAGAAGTTGGTAAACGATGTAAGTATCAGAAGTGAAAATTACCATTTGAACTTCTCTGTTCATCGAACACCTTGTCTAAACTATCTTCAACACCACTTTGAATGCAGCACTGTACAAGAATCGAAATCCTTCGATGAGCATATTGCGTTCAACAATATCAAAGGTCCCTTTAATTTTTGTACATGTCGCACAAGACTTTCTCCATTGGAGTGTTGCCGATCGTTCTGTGAAAATATATCAACTCCACCCTGGATGCTGGCACTGTCCTCAACAACGGCAACAACAGCAACAACCTGCCAAATCGTGCTGGACTACCCGGTTGCTGTGCTCTGGCGTGTTGTCCTAGCATCACTTGGGCCTGGTCCTGCAGGTTCTCTATTTGACTGGAATCCTTCAGACCACGAGTTTCTGCGGAACGAATCAAAATTGCATTTCAATCTTTAGAAGCAGAATCCATTACCAACATTTGATCATCCGTTCTTCTAATTCTCTGTGAAGAATTTGGAATACTAACCTGGCCGAAATAAGACAATGGCTTTCATGCAGGCGAATTCCGCAGGATCGACCATGACGGCCTTGTATCTCTGCAAGGTATCGTGCAGATGCCTAACATCTGCTGCCACCTGACTCGGCTTCCCGGTGGTAGTTTGCATGTGGATTCCAGGATGGGGGTGCGGATGCGGTGACAAAGTCAGAGCAGTCAGCTCCGCGGAGTTGAAAAGGGGCGACGATTCGAGTGGAAGGCACCACTGAACTGCGTTCAAGAGGAACAACTCCGACCAGGCTTCTTCGAGTAATATTACCTATCACAGATAATCATTTTTGTAAAGAATCTGGAATAGAATTATTTGAACTGGGATCAAGGAGACCATTTATTAAATTCATTTTCACACTCTTTGGCTTTTGAAATTTATTAATGATACCTGATCTCTGAAAGGCAAACTCGCGAAAGAGGGAAGATTCTTGGCCCACTTCACCGCCATGAAGAGTAACCTCGCGCTGGTTTCGTAGACTGTTTCAGCATTAGCAGGCGAGTACAACGACGGGATCACAGGCGGAATTTGCGTGCAACCACTTCTTTGAGGCGTTAGTGGTTCCTCGTTCGTCACGTCTATGCTATCCTCTGAAGCATTCCCTGTTGAACAGAATTAGGAAACATCGTTGAAGATCATTTTCACCAAAATTACCTTCTGAAAATAAGGGAAATTTTATATACTTCGTTTATATTTCAACTGGAAATGTCTTCTGAAAATTAATTGATGACTAGGAAAATATATACATATGTAAAATTGATAAGTACCGTCATCGTTATCTTGTCGAGGTGGTGTTGGAGGATTTGCCGAATTTGTGGTGGGCGCAACCGTGGGTAAAGGTAATGGTGTCGTGTATCTCGCCATGGCCAGAGACACAGGGGGTCTGAAAAACCATATTTTTAGGAATGTTAGTAAAAAATTTTTAGCATTCTTCTCTGACTTCAATTTCAAATTATCAGAATACTTGATATATGAAGTTCCATGATTTTCATGGAACGCCAATCAATTATCGAGTCACAGTATCGATAACAGACGATTTGATGCAACTTTAATTTATTCAATCGCGAGTTTTGTTTGCATATATTCAGCGTATGTCGCGTAGGAATTTCGTTTTCCCGTTTTCGGCTAGGTAGGTGGGCGAAAACCGTCGTGAACGAGGAAAGAGGAACGCGATTTTCGTCTTCTGGGGATTAATTCTTTGTATCGAGCGTCGAAAACGATTTCCGTCGGGATCGTTGGAAAAGTCGAAAGCGCAGATGACGGTGCGTGGAAAAATCGTGGTTAAGGTACCAACGAGGCAGCAAACACGAAGGTATAAATTTCACTCTCTTTGTCAAAAATAAAATTTGCAGAAAATTTAATTATTTTCTCCCTTATTCTTGCAGGAACCAACATCTTTGAACGGTAACGATAGCCGTCGCGTTGCCACCGAACACGAAGACCGCAACGAGACGTGGGGGCATGGTGGACGCGCCACTGGCCGTTCCATCGTCAAGAATGGCGCTTCCGAACAGCCGAAACTTCGCCAACTGTTACATGGAACTGTGTAAGCAGCAACGGCTACGTCCACTGCCTGTCATCTGCGTGACTCTGCCCCACAGTTTAGATTTCACAACCGATCGCGTGAAAATGGACGATTGGGGTCCGATTTTAAATTCTTTGTCCCTCGATCGTAGTCTGCGATCGATCAGTGTTCGTAGTAGATATCAATGTCGCAAACCATTGGAGGAAATAAATTCGGAGGACAAAGCAAGAACGATGGGCAAGGCACCCGTGGTACTATCTCGTTATCTTCTCGAGTGGTTATCTCATAGCGTCGGACAGTGCATTAGAAATTCGCCAACGTTATTTAGCCTGGAACTGGAGGGCATACCATTTCCCCCGGATTGTTTAGCAGTGTTGTGTGTTGGTCTATCACACACCAACACTCTTCGTTCCTTGTCTCTTCAGCGTTGTTACATCGGAGACAACTCCTGTGAGCTGCTGTGCCGAACAGTGGCAGATGTACCAAGTGTTAGATCACTGAACCTCAGCTACTGTGATCTGACGAGCAAATGCGGACCAGCCTTAGCGGCTGCTCTGTCCAGACAGAAGCTGCTGCTGTACCACGACACTTGGAAGCAATCTCTGAGGTACCAGGAGCCGAATCTCGAGGCAATGCCAGGGTTGCGTCGACTGACTTTGAACGACAACCCTCAGTTAGGAGACACAGCAGCCACGGAGCTGATCGAGGCTATCAGAGACAGTCTGTGGTTGAAAGCGATAGATCTTCAGCGTTGTGGACTGTCCGATAAGATCGGCAAGGATCTCCTGGAGCTGCTAGATCACAACACCACCCTGAATATTCTCGATGTGAGACAGAATGTGAATTTGAACGAGAGACTGGTGAAGGAGATAATCAAACGTTTGGAAGAGAATAGTTCTGATACAAAGTGCGAGTACAGGTGGCTAAGTTTACCTCAGCAAGATCGGAAAGTGATATCAGCAGGCAACAGGAAGAGAAACGAGATAGAAAATAATAGGAAACCTCTGATGAGACCACGTAGCGCCGTGGTGGAGTACATGAAGAGGCCCTATCAAGCTCCATTAAGGAAAGCGGTTAATTCTGTGAACGATGCGAAGAAGACGAAGACGAGACTCAATGGCCCAGGGTTTAAAAACTTAGCAGCACAACAACGACAGCAACAGCAGCAGCAGATAGTTCAAAATGGACAAACCAAGTCGAAAATCACTCTCCACTTAGATCTTCAATCCCGTATCAAACCCGTGATAAACGAAACGATGAAGAACGAAGAAGATGACCAGACTTACGAGGACAGTGTTCAGCCGGACAGC